>NC_072396.2:136597500-137210000 GCF_028885625.2 Pongo pygmaeus | reverse complement strand
TGCAGATATTCTATTAATGAAAGGAGCTGCTACAAAGTAATTTTTAATGTTTATATAGGAAAGTGTGCCTCTTTTTTTTCTGGAGACAGACTCTTGCTTTGTTGCCCAGGCTGAAGTGCAGTGGCACAGTTATGGCTTACTGCAGCCTCAATTTCCTGGGCTCAAGTGATCCTCCCACTTCAGCCTCTCAAGTAGCTGGGACTACAAGTATGTGCCACTACACCCAGCTATTTGTTTGATTTTTTTTTTTTTTTTTTTTTGTAGAAATGGGCTCTCACTAGGAAATTGTAACTTTCAAGAGAAAAAGGAGTAGCTTTTTTAAAACCCTGGTTTAACATGACAAACCCAAAACATTGAGCTGTACACTTCACTGGTTAAATCTTCTTTTTGCTTATTTAAAGAAAGGACAAGAAAAAAGAAAAGAAAAACTTTTTTGCTAGTTCACACCTCAAACTACACCCAGTTTCGGACTTTAAAGGGAATCAGTCCAAAGTAACAAAATATTATTTTGACATCTGAAAAAGAAAATATTCGTTTTATAAATTGGATAGTGATTTCTAACCATTGTTGATGGACATAGATATCTTTTGTTAAAGCCTCATCAATAAGCTCATATTTCTAGGAAATCATATTGCGATGAGAATTATGAAGAGGGAACTGGAGGTCCATGCTGGAAAGCCAGTACTCCTTTAATTCAACTAAAAATATTTATTCATTAGTTAAATATTGACTGTGGTATCAAGTATTTTGAGTGTTGGTAAAAATTAAAGGTTTTGGCAAAATAGACAATGGTATACTTACAAGTTTTCTGAGGGTGGTTCCCAGAATATATTACCCAAAATACTATACAGTGAGAAGTGATAGTCACCATTCCATGTCTTTGACCACAAACATATCTTAAGATTTTCTTTGAAGAGGGTATTTTAGCTTTTTGAGACAGAGTCTTGCTCTGTCACCCAGGCTGGAATGCAGTGGTGCAGTCATGGCTCACTGCAGCCTCAAACTCCTGGGCTAAAGCAATCCTCCTGCCTCAGCCTCCCAAGTAGCTGGAACTACAGGCACATGCCACCACATTTGGCTAATTAAAAAAAAATGTAGAGATGGGATCTCACCATGTTGACCAGACTAGGCTGGTCTTGAACTTCTGGCCTCAAGTCATCTTCCCACCCCGGCTTCCCAAAGTGTTGAGATTACAGGCGTGAGCCACCATGCCTAGCCTGAAGAAGGTTTACAAAATTATTTCACCAACATGTAAGAAAATGTAATAGGCATTTTAAAGTTTAACCATTGTCAGTCACTCTTTTAATGCCTTTGTACCCAGAACAGTGCTACTTTTAGAGATATGTATGTATCTATTTTCTGAATTCATTTTTGGTTGCAAAGCGTCATTCTACAAACATCATGAAAGAGAGCCAAATACTGTGACTTCAAGGATTATCCAATACTCTATAATTAGTTTCATGACCAAAATGCTTTGAATAACTGAAAAGATGAGTGAATGAATGGATACATGAATACATATCATCCATTTATACAAAAATACTTTTGAATACAGGCATATCTTAGAGATACTGCGGGTTTCGTTCCAGACCACCCCACAATAACATGAATATTGCAAAACAGTGAGTCACATGAATTTTTTGGTTTCCTAGTGCATATAGAAGTTATATTTACAACATACTATGTTCTATTAAGTGTGAAATAACATTATGATGACTAAAAAATGTACATGCCTTAATTTAAAAAGAGTTTATTGCTAAAAAAAAAAAGAGGCTATCATCTAAGCTTTCAATGAGTTGTCATTGTTTTGCTGGTGAAGGGTCTTGCCTCGATGTGCATGGTTGCTGACTAATCAGGGTGGTGGTTGCTAAAGGTTGGGGTGGCTGTGGCACTTTCTTAAAATAAGACAACAATGGAGTTTGCCACATCAATTGACTCTTCCTTTCACAAAAGATTTCTCTGTAGCATGTGATGCTGTTTGAGAGCATTTTACCCACAGTAAAACTTCTTTCAAAATTGGAGTCCATCTTCTCAAACTCTGCTGGTGCTTTATCAACTAAGTTTATGTAATATTCTAAATGTTTTCTTGTCATTTCAACACTATTCACAGCATCTTCACCAGGAGTAGATTCTATCTCAAGAAACCACTTTCTTTGCTAATCCTTAAGAAGCAACTACTCATTCCTTCAAGTTTGATCATGAGATTGTAGCAATCCAGTCACATCTTCAGGCTCCTCCTCTAATTCTAGTTCTCTTGCTGTTTCCACCACATCTGCAATGACTTCCTCCACTGAAGTCTTGAGCCCCCAAAGTGATTAATGAGGGTTGGAATCAGCTTCTTCCAAACTCCCGTTAATGTTGAAATTTTGACCTCCTCCATTGAATTACAAATGTTCTTAATGACATCTAGAGTGGTAGATCCATTCCAGAAGGTTTTTACTTTACTTTTCCCAGATCCATCAGAAGAATCACTATGGCAGCTATAGCCTTACAAAATGTATTTCTTAAATGATAAGACTTGAAAGGTGAAATTATTCCTTGATCCATGAACTGAAGAATGGATGTTGTGTTAGCAGGCATGAAAACAACATTGATCTCTTTGTAGAGCTCTGTGTAGATCTCCATCAGAGCTCTCAGGTGACCAGGTCAGTGAGCAACAATATTTTGAAAGGAATCATTTTTCTGAGCAGTAGGTCTCAATGGTGGGTTTAAAATATTCACTAAACCATGCTATAAACAGATGTGCTGTCATCCAGGTTTTGTTGTTCCATTTATAGATTACTGACTAAGTAGATTTAACATAATTCTTAATGGCCCCAGGAGTTTTGAAATGGTAAATGAGCATTAGCTTCAACTTAAAGTCATCAGCTACATTAGCTCCTAACAAGAGAGTGATGCTGTCCGTTGAAGCTTTGAAGCCAAATATAGATTTCTCTCTAGCTATGAAAGCCCTAGATGGCATTTACTTCCAATATAAGTCTGTTTAATCTACATTGAAAATCTGTTGTTTGGCATAGCCACCTTCATAAATGATCTTACGTGTGTCTTCTGGATAACTGGCTATAGCTTTTAACTCAGTACTTGCTGTTTCACTTTGAACTTTTATGTTCTGGAGACAGCTTCTTTCCTTAAACCTCATGAACCAACCTCTGCTAGCTTCCAACTTGTGTTCTGCAGCCTCCTCAGCACTCTTAGCCTTCACAGAATTGAAGAGAGTTAGAGCCTTGCTCTGGATCAGGCTTTGGCTTAAGGGAATGTTGTGGCTGTTTTGATCTATCCAGACCACTAAAATGTTCTCCATATCCGCAATAAGGCTGTTTTGCTTTCTTATCATTTGTGGGTTCACCAGAGTGGCACTTTTAATTTCCTTCAAGAACTCTTCCTGATCAATCACAACTTGACAAACTGTTTGGCACAAGAGGCCTAGCTTTTACCAAGAGGCCTAGTTTTCAGACTATCTTGGCTTTTAACGTGCCTTCCTCACTAAGTTTAATCATTTCCAGCTTTTGATTTAAAGTGAGAGATGTGGGACTCTTTCTTTCACTTGAACACTTAGAGACCATTGTAGGGTAATCGCTGGCCTAATTTCAGTATTGTTGTGTCTCAGGAAATAGCAAGGCCCAAGAAGAGGGAGAGAGATGAAGGAATGGCTAGTTAGTAGAGCAGTCTGAACACTCACAACTTTTACCAATTAAGTTCACCAGTTTATTTGGGTGCAGTTTATGGTGCCCCCAAATAATTGCAAGAGTAACATCAATGATCACTGATTACAGATGACCATAACCGATATAGTAATAATGAAAAAATTTGAAATATTATGAAAATTACCAAAATGTAACACAGAGACATGAAGTGAGCACATGCTGTTGGAAAAATGGAGCCAATAGACTTACTCAATGCAGGGTTACTACAAATCTTCAATTTGTAAAAATCCCAGTATATTTGAGGCACAATGAAATGAGGTATGCTTGTCTCTATTTTCTGAATATGCTTTTGGTTGCAAAGAATCATTCTGCAAACAACATGAAAAAAGATCCAAACACTGAGACTTCAAGGGTTATTCAATACGCTATAGTTAGTTTCATAACCAAACAAAGAGAAATACCTTGAATAACCAAAGGGATGAATGAATGAATGATGGACAGATAAACACATGTCATCAATTCATCCAAAAATACCTTTTTTTTTTGAGATGGAGTCTCGCTCCGTCACCTAGGCTGGAGTGCAGTGGCTTGAACTCTGCTCACTGCAATCTCTGCCTCCCGGGTTCAAGTGATTCTCCTGCTTCAGCCTCCTGAGCAGCTGGGATTACAGGCATGTACCACAACGCCCAGCTAAGTTTTGTATTCTTAGTAGAGATGGGGATTTTGCCATGTTCACCAGGCTGGTCTCGAACTCCTGACCTCAGGTGGTCCACCTGCCTCAGCCTCCCAAAGTGCAGGGATTACAGGCGTGAGCCTCTGTGTTAAAAATACTTTGGAGTATATAAGCCAGGCACGGTGGCTCACGCCTGTAATCCCAGCATTTTGGGAGGCCAAGACAGGTGGATCATGAGGTCAGGAGTTCGAGACTAGCCTGGCCAAAATGGTGAAACCCCATCTCTACTAAAAATACAAACATTAGCTGGGCGTGGTGGCGGGTGCCTGTAATCCCAGCTACTTGGGAGGCTGAGGCAGGAGAATCGTTTGAATCTGGGAGATGGAGGTTGCAGTGAGCCGAGATCGCACCACTGCACTCCAGCCTGGGTGACAGAGCAAGACTCCGTATTGAAAATATATATATATATATACGTATATATATACACATATATATACGTATATATATACACATATATACGTATATATATATACATATATACGTATATATATATACATATATGTATATATATGTGTATATATACGTATGTATATATATATACACACACACATACACTTTGGAGTATATAGTTTTAATGGTGGTAAGTGCTCTAAAAGAAGAAGCAAGTGCTATGAAAGCATATATTAGGGACCTTTGACCCAACTTGGGATTTATGTTTAATTTGAGACATGAAGATGAGTAGGAGCTAAGAGGGGTTAGACTGGAGAGAGGGTCCAGGTGGAGACAATATGTGGATCCAAGAAGGAAGACAAAGGGATCAAGAAAGTGATAGAAATAGGCCGGGCGTGGTGGCTCACGCCTGTAATCCCAGCACTTTGGGAGGCTAAGGCGAGTGGATTGCCTGAGGTCAGGAGTTCGAGACCAGCCTGACCAACATGGTGAAACCTCATCTTTACTAAAAATACAAAAATTAGCCGGGCATGGTGGCAGGCGCCTGTAATCCCAGCTACTTGGGAGGCTGAGGTAGGAGAGTCGCTTGAACCCAGGAGGCAGAGGTTTCAGTGAGCTGAGACAGGGCCTTGGCACTCCATCCAGCCTGGGTAACAAGAGCGAAACTCTGTCCAAAAAAAAAAAAAAAAAAGTAATAGAAACAAAGACAGGAAGCAAAGAGAAAGAAGATAATGACAAGGATTAAAGATGCAGCTTTGAGGATGGCAAAACCTCAGAGAGAACTATCAGGTTGGTGCAAAGGTAATTGCCAGTTTCACCACTAAAAGTAATGACAAAGCTCAAGGTGGTGGTAGGAGGGACAGCTGAGTGACTCCTGAGAAAATGTAAAGTGCTGAACCTTTGTAGTTTGGAATACTTGGTTAACCAGAATGACCCATTCCCCAATTATGCCACATCTTCAAGATTTTACTGTAAAAGCAAGCAGGCTGGCCCTGGCATTCCTACCATAAGCTGGTGCTTCAACTTCCACATCTGGCAGAGGTTCTAGATGTCACATAAATGGAACATAGTCATCCAGCTCGAAGGGGGCTTGGGGTCATTGAGTCCAATTTTCATTTTATAGCTACAAACAAAGTACTGATAACTAAAATTTACAAAGTAATGCACACGTGGCAGCCACTGTTCTAAGCGTTTACTGTATATTACCCCATTTAATCCTCAGAACAACCCAGTGAAGTAGAAACTATTATGATTCCCATTTACAGATGAGGGAACTGAGACACAGAGAAGTTAAGTGACTTGCCTATGGGGTCACACAGCTCATCAGTGGTGCTGTAGACCTTGGGTATAATCACTTGTCTGTATCTCTCAAAAATCATACAGCTGGATAGCAGCAGATCCAAGAATGGACTCGGCTGTCTCCCAGTGCAGTGCCCTTTCTACTATGGTAACCAGAACTCGACAGTGCTCCCTCAGTTGGTTGTAAATAACATAATCCCATAGTAATTGCAAGGATGAGAATGAAATTTTCAGTCTCCCTGTCCCCACGTTTTTGGAATCGTTCTACCTCTGAGAGCACATGAACTCAGCCTAGTTTTGGGGCTGGTCTGCCCCAATTTTAACTTCCATCATGGCATTGCCATTTGAGCAATGAGTGTTTTGGAGCTGGCAGAAGGTATTTTTGCACTTCAGTTCAATTCAGTGATCGTGTTAGAAGCCATCCTCCAAGTGTCCAATGATGTTAGTGTGTCCCTTTGGGAGTGATTTATAGTCAAATGGGCTGCATTATAGTACGATGTGCTGAACAGGGGACCAAAGTATGACCAGCAATGCTAGAGATTAGATTTCAAGGTCGTTGAGTAAACCTGCTGTCAGGATTTCCAGGGATGATTTGATTGGGAAGAAAAATGGATCTTTGTTTCATCATTTCAAAGCAATTTCATGCTTCGGTTCTCCACGTTTCTGTCTTCTGAACACTTCCAAGGGCCACACTTGAGCCTCAGCATCAGCCTGAAGTCTTGTGTGATAGAGTTGCCATGCAAGGTCTCTCTGGGGGTATGTTGAAAGCTGCCAGTAAGACTTGACTTTGATAAAATGTTTAATTGTCTTCTTTTGCCTCAATTAAGTTGAGAAGACTCAAATGTAGCTTTTAAATTGAAAAGTGTAACTGAGTGAGAAGGTTTATATCAAATATTGAAAGGCTAAGGAGACAGCTAACAAATGTGTTTCAGTCACTATTACAACTGGGGCCTGCAATCTGGAGTGACTCAGGGGTCCATATCTCTGGACAAGGATATCCACTTTTCTGAATCGAACCAAGGACGAGGTAGAGTGGGACAGAAAAGGACGGATTCTAGAGAGCTTTCCCAAGGGACACGTCTGGCACCTGGAAGTGGTTGAGCCTAATGTGTAAAGATTTCAAATACCATCTGGTCATTTCTTTAGGACCTCATTTGACAATCTGTGGGATTGTTTTTTGATGTGGTGCCAGCCCAACCAAATGCAGTTTCTTTCAATGGTGTGGTTGGTGTCTGCTGAGAAAGCAGAAGAGGGGGCTCTTGTTTAGCTCACAACCATTGTGTGTTAGGCATTATGCTTGAGCATTTTACATGTTCTGGAAGTATTCTCAACCCTGGCTGCGATTTCAGTCACCCAGGGAGCTTTTCAGAAACACTGAGGCTCACACCTGTGATCCCAGCACGTTTGGAGGCCAAGGCAGGCAGATCACTTGAGGCCAGGAGTTTGAGACCAGCCTAGCTAACATAGCAAAACCCTGTCTCTACTAAAAATACAAAAACTAGCCAGGCGTGGTGGCGTGTGCCTGTAATCCCAGCTGCTCGGGAGGCTGAGGCAGGAGAATCGCTTGAACCTGGGAGGCGCCGGTTGCGGTGAGCCGAGATTGCACCACTGCTCTCCAGCCTGGGTGACAGAGCGAGACTGCCTCAACAAACAAACAAACAAACAAGCAAAAAGAGACATTGAGGCTCAGTTCCCATGTCTAAGATTGTAATTCATTCAGTCTTAAGTGAGAATCGGGGCGTTTGTAATTTTTAAGGCTTGTCAGGTGACTCATGTGCAACCGAGGTGGAGAAGCCCTAACTTAGAGTGTCTTGTTGAATTTGGGGACATTTTTCTGCTCTGCTCACCCATCCGCTTGCAACTTAGAGGGAGAGTCACATTCTTCATGGTGACAAGAGTGAGAAGTGTATACGTTGGCCTCAGTACTCCGAATGCCTGTGCCAAATTCCTTCGGCACCTTGCTTCGGTGGTTTGGATTGCCTCCCTTTCCTGCCTGATTCCAGCTAATATTGCTAGCTTTCCAGGGGAATATTTTTGGCAACGCTTGCCTTCTGCATTCAAAAGAATTGCTTGCCTTCATTACTTTATGACTCTCCTAGTGTGCAAAAGTCTGTGTAGAGGGGACTTTTAGGAGGCCCCAAGCAAAGAAGACCTCATCTTCCATTTAAGGCTTCATTCCCAGGAACTTTCCCAATACAAGCCTCAGTGCTCCTGGGCTGGCCTTCCTGGAGAGGGCTTCCTGAGGCAGAGTTATTGGGACCTGAGGGAGGGGTTCCTAGAGTGCAGCAATTCCAGACTGAAATTCCCAGGCTTGGGGTCTCCCTGGGAATTCCCTCAGGAGGCCCCTGTGTGCACTTGGGTGAAAGAAAGCTATTGTTGAGGAAATTTGCCCTGCCAGGGACCCCAGGGCCCACTTTGGGTGTGTGTGGGTGGGTAGAGATGAAGGGGAAAGTTCCAGCTGCTTCAGATGGTGGCGAATGACTTAAACAAACAAGGACTGGGGCTTGGGAGAGAAGAGACTGCACGTGTCTGGGCAGGTTTCAGGTTCCTGACAAAGAGACAAATTTGAGAGAGACTTACAGACACTCTCTCCATCTATCACACAAATCTGTGTCAAGATTTTGAGTCTGCAAAACAGCACCAGCATTATTTCATTGTCTCTGTGATTTAGGAAATGAGATTGAACACTTGTGGAATACCCACTGTGTGCCAAGCACCAGGCACCAGGGTATTCATTCACCCATATGATACCCTAGCAAATAATTTGATTTTCAAAATATGCCCTGAGGTGCCTATGATTACTATCCCAATTTTATGGATTTAGAAACTGAGGCCCAGGTCACTGACATAATTTACTCAAGGTTACACAAACTGTGTAAGAATCTGAGTTAACCTGACATGTAATTGAAGTTATGCTTCTTTTACTTCACCTCTCATGACCCTCTTCCCCTATGTCTTTTTAAAAGGATATACATATTGTTACTTTTTTTCTCCTAAATGTTGCCTAGATTTGCTTTCTCCATAGTTTCACCTTCCATTCTTCTTTGGTTCTTGAATCTGACTTCTATCCCAGCATCTCCAATGAAGCAATACTCCCATAGGTCATTTGATGACCAAACCATCAAACCCAACCCGAATCAGTCCTTATCTAACCTGCCTTCATAGTATTTAGCACAAATGGTCTCTCTCTCTCTCTTGAATTGGACTATCTCATTCATTCTCATAGGTGTACCAGCTTTATGCTGATCAATCTCAAATCTACCTCTGCAGTCCTGACCTCTCACCTAAGCTTCAGGCTTATCCATCTACTGCCTACTAGAATTATTCATCTGGGATATCCTACAGAGGCTCCACACACTCCCAAAAGGAATCAAGCATTTCCCCTAACCACCACCCCATTCAACCCCCTTTGCAGGATCTATGAAGCCAGCAACTTGGGTGTATCTTTTCCCTCACTCACTCGTCTAAATCAGTCCATCAAGTTCTCTGCATTCTGTTTTGTGATTATTTCTTAAAGATGATCTCTCTCTTCTCTATGCCCAAGACTCCTTCTTTAAGTGAGGATTCTTTTCAAGAGCCTCCTAAAAAGTCTCTCTGAATCTGCTTCACTGCACGAGTCTGTTTTCCATGGCGCTGACAGAGATCTTTTGAGGTGCTAATTAAACTGTTCCATGGCTCTCAGAACCTCTATTTTCCAAAGTACATTTGCAACCTGTTTTTCCAGGATACTCTGTGAAAAATAGGACCACTGTGGTCAAGTAGCTTTGGAAACTTTCTGTGTACTATATTTTTTGTTTCCTTTTGGAGATTCAGATAGCATATTAAATGTCCTGAGAATCCCTTAAGTTAAAAACAGGCTTACATTTATATACTTCAGCATCCCAAATGGATTTCGTCATGGAATCACCCCTCCTCCCAAACACTCATATTTTTAAGCATGAGGCCTGCTCACAACCTTCTGCAGAACACATTTGAAACCACAGGATGAATGCTGTGATCCTTGGCCTGCCATACAAGGCTCTTGTTCATCTGACCTCTGTTCACCTGTTGATATGGTTAGGCTTTGTGTCCCCACCCAAATCTCATCTTGAATTGTAATCCCCATAATCCCCATGTTTCAAGGGAGAGACCAGGTGGAGGTGATTGAATCATGGGGGCAATTCCCACCATGCTATTCTTGTGATAGTGAGTGAGTTCTCATGAGATCGGATGGTTTTATGAGTAGCAGTTTCCCCTGCCTGTGCTCTGTCTCCTGCCACCATGTAAGACGTGCCTTGCTTCCTGTGCACCTTCCACCTCAATTATAAGTTCCCTGAGGCCTCCCCAGCCATGTGGAGCTGTGAGTCAGTTGAACCTCTTTCTTTATAAATTGCCCAGTCTCGGGCAGTTCTTTATAGTAGTATAAAAACGGACTAATACACCTGTCTAGCCACCTCTCCCCCTTAAATTCTCACTACTCTCACCATTCTTGAGAATACTCATCTTCCTCACATACCTCTGTGTTGTGGTTTTGTTTTTGTTTTTTTGTTTTTGTTTTTTGCTTAAAAAGCTATTCCCCTCCCCTCACCATCTCGGCCTGCCTTCAACTCATCTTTGAAGACCCAGCTCAACTGTCTTCCCCTCTATAAAACTTTCTCTTATTTTCTGCAAGGGAGAAGTAGACACCCCTTCTTTTTACTTAGAATCTTCTTTTATACTTTGAATATTACACTTAGGACATATGAAGTTATTCTGTGTCTACCTAGCCTTCTAACCTTTCAAACCAATTGGGTTATTGTCTTATATCTTTTCACGTTATGACTACCTTTATCTCCTGTCAGAAGTTTGGACTCATCACCGACCCAACAGAAAACAGTATTATCCTTTCTAGTTTTTGGTAAGACAGTATATGTGAGAAACCTTATAGCTAGGTATGGTTGGAGGACATGTCAATCCAGAGTGTTTGCTAATGTGTTCAGCTACAGTCCACAATAGCATGTGCCACAGTGTGCTGTCTCACCTAGATGGTGTGGAGATAGGCTCGATTGTAGGTATATGGTGGATAATAACATCTTGGCACAGAAACAGAACCCAAAGGCACCTTATCCCCTGCTCCTAAGACAGGCTCAAGGCTCAGCTTCAGCTAGTTAGCCTGGATCTGTATTCAGTTTTCCAGTCATCTTGAGGCTGAGGGCTCAGAGTAGCAGCCCACCTCATGAATCCTGCTCATCAGTAAGGCGAATATTCATTGTCAAGGGCTTACTCTGTTCAGGCACTGTGCTGTCTTTGCCTGCATTATCTCATGTCATTCTCACAACAACTCCATTAGGTGGAAACTCTTATTTTCATCATGTAACAGATGAGTGAGTACACTGAGGCTGGGCAAGTAAAATGACCTGTCAACGAGCCATAGCTTCAGGCCCTAATCCAGCCTCTGGCACTGCCCTGATGGGTTACCTTGGGCAAATCAATTGATCTAACTGAGACTCAATGTCCTCATCTGTAAAATAGGAACAATACTAGTGTCTATCTCATGGAATAGTTATGAGGGTTCAATGATAGGATGCATGCAAAGTGCCTGGCATAGTGCTTGGTAAGTGCTTGGTAAGTGCTCTATAAATGGCACTTGGTAAGTGCTCTATAAATGGTAGCTATTATGCGCTCACATCAGAGACGTTGTTTTCAGCCAGGATGAAGGGAGGCATGAGGGCAGTTTTATACTGAAGGAGAGGGTAGGTCTAAAAATTATTTGGATGATGAAAAGATCATAATCCTTTGGGAGGCAAAGGAGGGAAAGTTTATCTTAAACACAGGGAGGGAGATGGCAGCCAGGTACCAGAGCTCTTGATGTGTAAAGGGCTGGCCATATGGAGACTGAACAAAGACAGTGAAGCTTGGCTCCTGTGCAAATCAGAGATGGGCTCAACATGTATTCCATGTAGCTGATCTTGCATGTGCACGGTGGTTTCTGATGCCTCCCCCGTAAGGGCAGCTTCATCCACTCCTGTGAGAAATGCAGCTCACAGATGTGGAGGACCATCTGGAGAAGGGATGTGAGTGAAGGTGGGTGACTGACAGTGGATGGAGCTGGAGCTAGGGACTCAGGGGGCAGACCTCCTGGGTTAGAATTATGACTGTGCCACTTGCTAGCTATGTGTGTTTGGGCTATCCACTATCTCTCTGAGTCTCAGTTTCCTTATCTGTAAACTGGCAGTAGTAAGAGTACCAACCTTATAGGGTTATTGGGAGGAACAGGGGAATTTACTCCTGTGAACTACTTAGCACAGACCAGGCACATGGTAAAGGTTCAAGAAATGCTGATTTTTCATTATTATTATGTGTTCTGGACGTGGCAGGGGAGATGGGGCCAATGTGGAGGATCATAAGGCTTGCTGAAACAATCCCAAATGAATCTTCTTCAAATTAACCTCTGCAAATATTGCCTCTGCCTCCATTAATTTAGAGAAGCTTTGCATTCTTTTCTCTTAAGTTTATTTTGCAGCTTATGTCTTAATGAGCTAAAAAAAAAAAAACTATAGAGGTTTTAATCCAATTTCAGACTACCCTGTAAGATATCAGCATCTGACAGTTCTGCTGTACTCTTTCAGGCATTTTACTTGAAATGATAGTAATGTGATATTTGCATCCAGTGCAAATTATGAATTTTCACTAATTCTTAGATTAGATGGGGCTTAACTGCTAGGATGCAGCTTGCACATTTAATCTACTTCAGAGCAGCTTCACTTACTAGATGGTCCTCATGGGTCTGGGGAAAGGATGTAAAATATCACCAATGAGGTATGAAGCAGGTTTTAAAGGATGGAGTCTTGTTTTCAGAGTGGATTGAACTGCTGCTAAATCACAGCCATTGCCCAAGCACACATAGCACGTATTCCAGCCTTAGTTGCCACCAATTTTTCCTTGTGACTTGATCCAGTCCTCCATTCCCTGCTGGCAGTTTGTGCACCCCTTTGCTTTTCCCTGTGCTGCTCAAGCAGGTGGTTGCTGCCTAATTAAACACCCACACAGCAATTCTCTCTGTTTCCTTCCTCCATTCCAGGATACTGTTTATTCTTGTTTTTACATTTTTTTGGAAAAATGTTTTGAAGCACCTTTTGAAAAAAGAAACGTAGTGCTGATGATCAGCTAAATGTTTTTATAGCTTTTCAGGAAGTGTGAAATGTTCTGATAGCTGGCAGCCAAGTGTCAAGAAGGCCTTGGAGAAAAAGAAAAGGCCAATTCCAACTCATTTAAGGCAACTTTTAGAAAAGATTTAGGGCTTTAAATTCAGCTTCACATACTACCTCCCAAGTCCTCTCTAATTAGTAGAAGGTAAAAACATTTTGGCCGGGCCTATAATCCTAGCACTTCAGGCAGCTGAGGTGGGCAGATCACGAGCTCAGGAGTTTGAGACCAGTCTGACCAACATGGTGAAACCCCGTCTCTACTAAAAATACAAAAAAAAATTAGCTGGGTGTGGTGGCACGCACCTGTAATCCCAGCTACTCAGGAGGCTGAGACAGGAGAATCACTTGAACCTGGGAGGCGGAAGTTGCAGTGAGCCAAGATTGTGCCACTGCACTCCAGCCTGTGCAACAGAGTGAGACTCCATCTCAAAAACAAAAAACAACAACAACAAAAAAAACAAAACAAAAAAACATTTTTTGCTCAATCCAGCATCTGATATACATTTTTAACTACTTTATTCAGATTGAGTTGAATTTATATTTAATAGAGTTGTATTCTGCATGTTGAATACATACATCATTGTATCCACAGGCCATTGTTTATTTAAAGAACTTATAGAACAATTGTCTATTTTAATTTATTATAGAAGCTACACTATAATTTGGTTGTGATTGCCTTTAAGTTACATGCATAGTCGTATCTGTGATATACTTGGAGCCTAATCTCTGGTCAAGATTGCAGCATTATTTTCATGGGAAAATGTATGCCATGACAGTGACATGACTTCTGGCCTGCAGCAATAAATGCATCATACCAAAACTGGAGAAGTGAGCATAGCCCAGTGTCTGCTGCATAATTGGAATTCATTCAAAGTCTGCTGAATGAGTGAATTAATTGTCTATATTCTGTTCAGACACAACTACGTGGAACATGAAAGACTGAGAACTGTTCTCTCAAGGTCCATCATAATCCACAACTTCAGACAAGTCCCTCAACTACTCGCTGTCCCCATTTTCTTAGTAAGGGCTATCCATCTCATAAAGAGCTTAAGAGGAAAGGACATGGAGCATTAGTCTAAAATGCCATTCTTTAAAAGTGATATTTAGGCCGGGTGTGGTGGCTCAGGCCTGTAATCCCAGCACTTTGGGAGGCCTAGGCGGGTGGATCACCTGAGGTCAGAATTTTGAGACCAGCCTGGCCAACATGGTGAAACCCCGTCTCTACTAAAAATACAAAAAAAAAAAAAAAAAATTAGCTGGGTGTGGTGGTGGCATGCCTGTAATCTCAGCTACTCGGGAGGCTGAGGCAGGAGAATCACTTGAATCCTAGAGGCAGAGGTTGCAATGAGCCAAGATCATGCCACTGCACTCCAGCCTGGGCAACAGTGAGACTCTGTCTCAATAAATAAATAAATAAAATAAAATAAAATAAAATAAAAGTGATATTTAAACTTCATTAGATAAAAGTAGAAGAAAGCCAAATCCATCATTTTAACTTATTTTTTTTCTTTTTACTGAATCAGATAGTTGGTGACATATAATCAACACACATTTATCGAGGGATGCTATTGTAGATACTCAGCACCGTGCTAGACACAGGGAATGCCAATGTTCCTGCTCAGACAGCTTCCAATCCTGTTGAAGAGACAACCCTTCTCAACACTGGTTCTATTGACATTCTGAGCTAGATAATTCTTTGTTGTAGGGGGTTGCCCTGTGCATTGTAGGATGTTTAGCAGCATCCCTGGCCTGGCCCTGGCCCACTAGATGCCATTTGTACCCCCTTCCTAGTTGTAACAATGAGAAATGTCTAGACATTTCCATGGCCTTCCGTTTCCTCTGTGATGCAAAATCGCCTCCTACTGCAAACCACTGGTGTAAAAAGTGATCTGTCATGCAAATTAGTATGAGACAGTCAAATGAGGAAGTAAGAGGGAGGGGAATTCACTGGCGTGAATGAGCTGGAGTAATCAGAGACTTAAACTGGACCTTTAAAAAACTGAGTGGGATTTTGATAAGTGGCAAGATTATTGCAGGTATAGAAAATTGCATGTGCTATGGTTCTCAGACTGTGGTGCTGCAATTTGGTGGGTTTGTGGGATGGCCTAGTGACTAAACTGACAGGCATGAGTGAATGGAGAGGAATGCAGATAGTGGACAATGAGGCGAATAAGGTAGGCTGGTTGCCACAATGCCAGTTTAAAAGAGCGGCAGGATGCAAGGGGGGTTTGGATAGTGACTCTGCCAGTAGTGTGTAGGATGGTTTGGAGTGAGGATGCGTGGGGGAAGGGCTGTAACTCCCCTTATCCATGCTTTTACAAAGAGAGAGGGGAAAACAAATTGAAATAGTGAACACAGATTCCTAATGCAGCAATAGCATCTCTTAAGCTTTGTGTGCACTAGACATCACATCGCTCATGTCATAGGGTAGATTCTGCAGATTTGTTTTTCTTTCTCCTTTTTGCCTGTGATTTGGAGATCAGAAGATGTAGATGCCACAGATTTGTCTTTGAAAGTAATTGTCTTGTTCTTCACATTAATATACTTCATTAGGTCTTTTAGATTAACTCCTGGGACTAAAATCCATATTCTTCAGACAGTTCTCTTTGCAACTGTGTCTTGCGACAATTCTCTTTTCAATTATGTTGTGCCACTTTCATATTTCTTTCAAAATGTTCTCAATCAATTTTGCCAGCACTTTCTCTCCTCCAATAATATGGCAATGTATTATCTTATTTGCCATCCACCCCCGATCATACAATTGTTGCATGCACCTGAAAAAAACTTTTCTTTCATTTTGTCAAAATTTATAGTATTTACATTGATGAGTTTAACAACTACATGGCATGTAGAATGTCCATGATGAACTCCACATAATCAGCATCTAAATTTGAGTATTTGAATGTTTAGAGCAACAACGTGATTTCAGGACTTCTTTTTTTCAGGACCTAAGACAAACAAAAATGGCTGCAAAACATGAGCCTTGTACTGTGGCTGATATCATTGAAGCACGAGTTAGCTGCAAGAGGAAAATTCACTTGGTTTAGTAGCGGAAAGGTGATAGAGATGATCTCTATCACAACTAATCTCAAAATTATTAAAATCTAAAAGTTAAGGTAGAAAATGGCATGAGAACAGTTTTAAAAGTCCCATAGTTTGGTTCAGTGAATCTGAGCTCAATCAGCTTGCCATTTAGCAATAAAATGATGTGGCCTCGGCAGATGGTGAGTCAGTGGAAGGCTCAGTATTATTCAAGCTGTTTATATAGTAAAGAAGCAGAAACAACACCCCCGTTTTCTTGCATTATGTCTCATAAAGAAATCTTTTTAGTAATTTCACTTAGAAAAGGAAATACTCAATGTACCCTTTCATATATCTGAGGTAGGATAAGCTTGCAGAATCAGTACTAGCCCTGAAGCTTCTACATGCCTCTTACTGTGTGAGAGGAACTGGAGGAAGAGCGGCAAACCATATGATCGCTGACCTCAAGGAGCTCACCACTGAGCTGAGGTAATTGAGTAGCTGTGTGTGGCATACCTAAGGTCACTATGGTCTGGAGAACTGTAGAAAGCTTCCTGGAGGAGGTTGAATTTATACTTGGTTTTGAAAAGTAATGTAGAGAGAAAGGTATGGGCATTTTGAGTAACATGAGAACAGAACTAGCATGGTGTCTGTAGGGAAAAGCTAGGTGCTCTGCTCAGCTGGTGGAGGGAAGCAGAGAAGCTGTATATTTAGGGAAAGAGTGGAAGTAAGGTTGATGGACAGGATGCCCCTGGATCTGATAAAAGTGTTTTGGAAAACAGGCTACTTAGTGTCATCAGCAGTGGTAACCACTGCAGTCTGTGGAGCAGAGATGGATCATGAAGAAAACGGTACTTTGGGCCGGGCGCAGTGGCTCACGCTTGTAATCCCAGCAATTTTGGAGGCCAAGGCGGGAAGATCTCTTGAGGTCAGAAGCTCGAGACCAGCCTGGCCAACATGGTGAAACCCTGTCTCTACTAAAACTACCCAAATTAGCTGGGTGTGGTGGTGCACACCTGTAATCCCCACTACTCTGGAGGCTGAGGCAGGAGAATCACTTGAACTCAGAAGGCAGAGGTTGCAGTGAGCCAGGACCACGGGACTGCACTCCAGCCTGGGCGACAGAGCGAGACTCCAGATCAAAAAAAAAAAAAAGCTACTTTGAAGGGGAAACTCCTTTAAAACTGGAGCAGTCCTAAAGTGTTCAATAACCCAAGTTGACATAAAATGAATTGTGATGATTCCTGTAAATCTGTAAATATAGGTCATGCTGATCTGTTCCCCAAAGGTGCTTAAACCAGCCTCAACTTCAGTCGTCTATGCCTTTCATGACTCACTCTGGCTTTCCCCAGTTAGATAAGGTCTCTCTGCATGAGAAGCTGGGATTTAGCTTCATAGCAGTTTTGAGACACGGTCTGTAGGAGCAATTTTTCAAGAAGCAAGACTATTTGCACTTGGTCCTAAAAATAAATGTTTGGGGTGGAGAGCAGAAAACAGTAAATAACACTGTTTTATAAATGAACAAGGAGGTTCAGGAGCTTTTCTCTCAACCCCCTAAACCTTCTTCTGGGAGTTCCTCCAAACCTAAAGTCACACCCATCTACCAGATTGTGTAAAGCTGAGTCCTCGGAATGTGAAATTTATGAGGGCAGGGACTTTGTTATGTCCATTCTCTATTCCCAGCCCTTAAAACAGTGTCTGGAACACAGTAGATGCTCTACATTTCCCCCTTTAAATCATATGCTGTGGAATTCATAAACTTTCCATTTTTGACGCAGACATTATTTGAATAATCATCTTCATTTTCAGTTCATCCATTTAATATTGAGTTTTAAAAATAGCAGCTTTATTGAAATATAATTCCTATGATATACAATTCACCCTTATAAGGCATACAATTGAGTGGTTTTTAGTTTATTCAGAGTTGTGCCACCATCACTACTAATTCTGGAGCAGTTTTCACACCTCCATAGGAAATCCCATAATTGTCAGCAGGCACTCCACATTTCCTTTTCTCTCCAGCTTTTGGTGGTCACAAATCTGCTTACTATCTCTATGGATTTACCTATATTGAACATTTCATGTAAACAGAATCACACAATATGTGATCTTTTGTGTCTGGCTTTTTTCATTTAGCTAAATGTTTTCAAGGTGCATCCCTGCTCTAGCACTGTCAGAGCTTCACTTCTTTTGTGTGACCAAATAACATTCCATTGTATGAGTTAATCACATTTTATTTATCTGTTTATCCATTGATGGACATTTGGGTTATTTCCATTTCTCGGCTATTATGAATGGAGCTGCTATGAGCATTCATATAGAGGTTTGTGGGTGGGCAGGTGATTTCATTTCTCTTGGGTATATACCTAGGAGCGGAATTGCTGGGTCATATGATGATTTCAAATTTAACTTTTTGAGGGACTGTCAGACTGTATTGCAAAATGGCTGCAACATTTTACACTCCTACCAGTAGTGCATGAGGGTTCCAATTTCTCCACATCTTTGTCAACACTGGTTATTCCTGGTCTTTTTTATATAACTATCCTATAATGTTAATGAGTTAACACTGACTTTTGGATTATAAATATATTATATGTATATATTATATTATAAATGTATAATACATATTTATTATATATTACATATTTATAATATATTTATATATTATATAGTATATAATATATAATCAATATATTAACATGATTAATATATTAATATCTTTAATATAATATATTATATATTTATAATATATAGATTGTAAATCTATAAATATGAAAGTTTATATTAATGTGTTATAATATATAAGCATATGTATAATATATTATTTTTATATCTTTATATAAATATATAAATATAAAAGATTACATTAATATATTGTATATTAATATATAATCTAAATTATATATTAATATAATTGGATTATATAAATATATTATATTTTATATTATATAATATATTATATAATATATTTTATATTATATAATATATTATATAATATATTTTATATTATATAATATATTATGTTTTATATTATATAATATATTATATTTCATATTATATAATCCATTATATTTTATATTATATAATATATTATATTTTATATTGTATATTATATTTTTCATTATATAATATATAATATAATATATCATATAATATATGTTATATTTTATATATATTGTAATTTTATATATATTTAATATATTATTAAATTTATATAATATATTATATGTTAAATATATTATTAAATATAATATTTAATAATAATTTTTATATATTTATATTTATAAAATATATTATATTTTCTATTATATAATATATAATATATAATATTAATATTATATATTTATAAATGTATATTTATAATATATTTTTAATATATTATATTTATAATATATTAAAAATATATAAATAAAAAGTTACATATAAAATATATAAATATATATTTATATATTCTATTAAGTATATATTATATTAATAATATAATTCTATATTTTATAAACTGTATATTAATCATTACAATTAATTATATTGTGTACAATATAATTATATTGCATACAATTTTTTATATTGAGTACAATATCATTATATTGCCTACAATTATTTATATTGTGTACAATAGAATTATATTGCATACAATTATTTATATTGTATGCAATATATACATATATTAATTATATATATATTAACAATTGTGAAAGTCTTATACTTTGCCTCAGAAATGGCCTTGCCAGTACAATATTTCCCTTCTTGCATCTTTAGTTTGGTGTGTTGTTGTTTTATTTCCTCATAAAGCAAATGAAAAAGAGGGATTGGGGATCTGCTAAACCAGATGTTAGCACTTTTAAAATTTCGAGTGTGGTGGTCACAAGAAAACACAACCGGGCCTTGAGACGGCACGGAAAATTCTAGAAATGTGTCATTTCACAGCGTCTGTGCAGAAACTGCTTCTGTGCCAGCATGTTACATTTGAAACCACATTTTGTGTGTGTTCAACTTTTACACAGATCTCGAGAAAAGTGAAATTGAATTTTATGCATCTGTAATTTGATTTCAGTCCATGACCAGGCCATTTCTTTATAATAATTATAAGAATGTATCCAATATATGACTTTCATCTTCTGGTAATTACAACAATTTACCATTTATAGAACACATAGTTTAGGACACCATAAGTAACATTTCATGCTAATTGCTTTTCTGAAAATAAAGGGCTCTGTTGTACACATCGAAGAACACTGGTAGGAGAAAAGAAAATCGATTGATACATCACATCAAAGAGGAGATCAAAATGAAGTCATCCAATATATGCCAAAGGCTCTCATAAATTACAAATTTTGAACTCACTCCAAACTTTATTTTTAGGCAAATACAGTATCTTCAAGTCTCATTATGAAAGTTACTTCAAAGATGATTTGATGTGACAGTATTTTTCCCAAGGCTTTGCCTGTTTTCTATTCCCAAGGCTTCCCATGCGAGCAGGGATTCCTGGGGCCCAAGCTCAAGCAACCAACTTATACTTTGAATTTGAACTCAAAGGACAAGAAGCCCATTTTTGTGATGTGCTTCCCCATTTCCTTCTTTTGAGACTAATTGAATAATTAAAAGTTGTCTTTACTTCTAAAGTTATATGCCGAACACAAAGGGGGGGTTTCAACCGCTGCTTCTTGTCATCCTATGGCAAAAAAATAACATCTCATCTGAAAAATACCCCCAGGTTCTCCAGATAGTTCTTACTTTTCTCACTCACATTTTTCTCTTTACATGAACAGATTTGGCTCCTCTGCTTCCTTTGTAGGTAGTATCCATTCAGTAAGATATTTTTCAGATATTGAGAGTAATACATTGTTCATTAGAAAACAAAGTTAAACATCCATAAAATACTAAAAAGAAAATAAAGATCACCTGCAGTCTCACAACCCAAAGTGTATCATTTTACTTTAGTTTCTTACACTGTTTGTTTGTTTGCTTGCATTCATTCATTCTTTCTTTCACTTGTTACATATTTACTGAGCACCTACTATGTGCCTTGCATTGTGGTAAGATACAAATTGTGATCCTAACTTTCTTTATAATAATTAGGTTTATAATTGTTGGCATAGTCCATGCCTCCTCTCCTAGACTTTAGTGTCCGGGACCATCTTACTCACCATACATCGTATTGTGACCATTTACCAAGTCATTAAATATTCTCTGAAAATAAAAATTTTAATGGCTGCATAAGACTTCACTTTTAGCATCTACCAGAATTTACTATTTCCTTATTGATCATTTAAGATATTTTCTCTTTTTATTCTGCTATTTTTGATAATTATAATTAATTAATTCCATTTTGAACATCATGTGTAAGGGTATACACATTTTTATGGCTTGTGTTGTATTAGCCACACTGCCCACCAGAAGAGCCCTACTAATTTAAGCATCTACCGCCGTAGATGAATATTTCTCAAATGCAGTTGAAGGAAGTTCCAAAATGGCAGACCCGAGGAATTGAAAGACTTACCCAATACATCCCTTTGCCTCCAAGGAGAGACAGAATGACCACTACCACCAGAGGGGAAGCCAGTTTGTTTAAGATAATTGAAAAACACCAGGGAGAGCTCTCTCAATGTAATAGTACTGTGATTTGGGGGGAAGAATAAGCAGTGGCGGAGGTTGTTTATTTACATACATTTATAAATTATCTTTACAGAGCTAAGAGTGAACTGGATGAATGGTGTTGGCATAACCTCAGAGAGGCCATCCAAATTTTATTGATTCTCTGTTATGTGTCAGAGCTTGAGTTAGGTGCTATGAGTGATGCATGGATGAACTAAACACAGTTCTTGGCCCCCCAGAATGTTAAAATCCAGTAGCAGGGAAAAGTGTGTGCGAGCTGGAATTTGAACGACCTGGGTTCCAGTTCTGATTCTTCTACCCATTATAGCAGTGACTTTGGAGAGGTTACCTGATGTCTCTGATCTTCTGTTTTCTCATGTGTAAAACAGGATGAATAACAGAGTTCTTGTAAGAAGGAAATGAGATAATGTGTATAATGTTCTTAGGAGAATGTGTGGCACATAACACTATAGCAGCACTCAGGAGATGATAACTACCATTGCTTTGGTAATGATGTTTCCTATCTTCCAAGGGTTTTGTGATGATTCAATGAAGTAACAAATGTAAAACACTTAGTACTACTACAGTCTCAAATTAAGATGACGATCTGATGATAATGACAACCTTTTTGGTGAAGAACATATCACAAGCGAGTTGTACCAAACATAAATGAGTAACAAAAGGGTAGCTTGCCCCTTGTCTCAGAGAAAGTGAGTCTCGGCATGGGTTGCTGCAGAAGACAGTGTTGGCTCTCCACATCCTGTGACACCAAGACTTATTAAAATCAGACATTCAAAGCAATTGCAAGTTCTGATCTACACAACTGTTGGTCACTTCCGCTTTTGCGCCTACCTCATTTGACGCACCTGGAGTGTATTTTTTCTTGGTAGAACCGTGACAACATGCCTATTGCTGGCCTGGAATTGTCTACCAAGCCCAAAGCTTTTTAGCAGTAGGTGATATTTGTTTCTTGTGCCATCGCTGAATAATGACTATTGTAGTCTGAAATTAAACAAGCATTCAAGGACTCTAAGTGTCTGGCAAAAAAAGTTAGTGGCTGGAAAAGCTGCAGAGGATGTCTGTGAAATGCAATTGATGAACACACTTTTCCCCCTGAGCTGCTTTCCTGTTAGGTGGTGGAAACTGGTCTATTTTGGTGATGTGTGCTGACTTCTCCCCTTCTGGAGCCCATGCATTGTGTGCCTCCAGGTTTCAAAAGAATGAGGACAAATTAACTGTTCTTCTAAAGTACTAATGCTGCAGGCCTTTGTGAAATAAAACCTTTGCAGAATGGAAAATATTATTGTCTTCTTGCTTTCAAAAGTTACTTGTTTACCTGTTGCTCATAAAATGCAGGATAATTTGTGGTTGGGAAAAGGTATTCTTTGTCTGATGGGTTTAATTTCAGCACTGTAGACTTCCCTGAAGATTACAAAGCTATTCTATTGCTACACATTTATAGAGCTCACCCCGAGGAAAGGGAATTAGTGTCTGGCATTACCTTCCTGCCTGCCAATTTTACCTCACTGATTCAACCTTTGGAACTGATTTAATCAATGGATCAGCACATTATTCAAAGGTGGAAATGTTATTACAGAGAAGCTTTCAGGAGGGTGGATGATTCGTACAGGCACTATACAGGACTTTTAATCACACCACATAAAAGAAGCAAATTTGAATGTTGCTTATGCCCAGAATTTTGATGAAAAGTAAAATTTTGATGAAATGTAAAAAGGAGTACTATGAGAAGCCCATGGCTTGGATTTATGTAGGCAGACATTTCTTCTGAGAAAGAAAACTCAGTATGTTCTAATGTAAAGATCCACAAAATCCAAAAACCACACCAATGGGCAAGCCTAGCGAAAGTAAGAGAGATGAGAGGTTGAACATGATAAGGAAGCTGAAAAGCCAAGCCTATTCCCAATAGTCACTACACTCCAGTGGGAGAATTCTCAGTTTTTGTGCAGAGTCCTGCATTTTGCATAGCTCAGTTGCTGGACAAGTGAATGATCATTTTCCTCATCTGTCAAATGGGAATAGTAATACTTTCTCAAGGTGTTTGTGAAGATCATCAGATACTAAGGATTTTACCTGTTTTTATTTTCCTTATATGATGTATACATTCTTTACATTGAAAAAATTATTTCTCCAAACTAGAATCTTAAGTTCCATGGGTATGGTGGGTCTGATAAAGTATTTGGTATTTCTTTTACTAGGTAGATCCCACTCACCCTGAGGTTTTTGGTTTTTTTTTTTTTTTTTTTTTTTGAGACAGAGTCTCACTCTGTCACCCAGGCTGGAGTACAATGGCATGATCTTGGCTCACTGCAACCTTCACCTCTGGGGTTCAAGTGATTCTCCCACCCTAGCCCCCGAGTAGCTGGGACTCAAGGTGTCCACCACCACACCCGGCTAATTTTTGTATTTTTAGTAGAGATGGGGTTTCACCATTTTGGCCAGGCTTGTCTCGAACTCCTGACCCCAAGTGATCTGCCTGCCTCAGCCTCCCAAAGTGCTGCCACCCTGAGATTTGACTTAATGGAGCCCATGGGAGATATAGATACCTTGGGTCATTAGCAAAGCCTTCAACATAAAGATGTATCAACTCTGAGAGACCCTGGCTAGGTCTACTAAGTTAAGTGGAAGCACCACAACATCATGGTTAAAAGGAAAGCCTTTGTGTTGAGCCAGGTGTTGTTTTGGATCTCAGCCCTCCTGCTTAGGAATTATGATCTTGGGCAAGTTACTTAACCTCTCTGTGGTTCAGGTTCATCATTCAAAAAGTAACAAGCATCATACTACCCACCTCAAAGGGGAGCAGAAATTAAATGAGATTAAGTGTGCAAAGCATAGGAGCACCATGCCAAGCATAGAGGCTCAATAAAGGGCAGTTTAGAAGAGTGGCGGCCTGGCAGGGTGGCTCGTGCCTGCAGTCTCAGCATTTTGGGAGGCTGAGGTGGGAGGATCACTTGGTTACTTTATCAGACCCACCATACCCATGGAAGTTAGATTGCAGTTTGGAGAAATAATTTTTTTCAATGTAAACAATGTGTACATCATATAAGGAAAATAAAAACAAGTAAAATCCTTAGTATCTGATGATCCTCACAAACACCCTGGAAATTATTACTATTCCCATTTGACAGTGATCACTTGATCACTTCAAGACCAGCTTGGGCAACACAGCGAGACCTCTTCTCTACTAAAAATTAAAAAAAAATCACTGGGCATGGTGATGTGTGCTTGTAGTCCCAGCTACTCAGGATGCTGAGGTGGGAAGATTGCTTGAGCACTGGAAGTCGAGGCTACAGTGAGCTGTGATTACGCCACTGCATTCCAGCCTGGGTGACAGAGCGAGACCTTGTCTCAAAAAGAGAAAAGGGAGAGGAGTAGCAGGATTGACAGCAGCGGTGGCGTTGCCCCTTGTGGATGGAA
Organism: Pongo pygmaeus; assembly: GCF_028885625.2. Lineage (NCBI taxonomy): Eukaryota > Metazoa > Chordata > Mammalia > Primates > Hominidae > Pongo > Pongo pygmaeus. The sequence goes on along the minus strand of NC_072396.2, from coordinate 137,184,717 downwards.
GGTCTCAGTCATCTTGAAGTCTGCTGGAGCAGTAGTTCCATTGAACCTCTTTTTGAGGGAGACTACGTTCTTTGTCCTTGGCCTTTTTTGCCTACCTAGAACTGGCTGATCTTGCATGGACTGCTATAGAAGTCCTTTGTAATCAGGTCGTTGAGGTCAGATAATCGAGTTCCAATCCAAGCTCTGTCATTTTCCAGCTGTGTGATACTGGGCAAGTTGAGTTACTCAACCTTGCAGAGCCTCATTGTTCTCAGCTGCAAAATGATAATACAATAATTATTTGCTGCATAGGGTTATTGAGAGAATGAAATAGGATAATTCATGTAAAAGTACCTCAACCATTCACTGGAACATGGTAAGTGCCTAATAAAGGTATCTTCTGAGTATGGAAGCAAGACTTCATTACATGTGGTATTGATTTACAATTGAGTGCATTTCATGATATTAAAATTAGGTGAGAATTGGTGGTATGAAAATGCAACCACATCACCGCAGGCCTCACACCCATGCTTCCTGTGCAGTCTGTGGAACTGTGCATCAATTAAACCTCTCTTCTTCATAAATTACCCAGTCTCAGGTATGTCTTTATAGCAGTGTGAGTACAGACTAACATACCTGGAAAAGTTGAGTGCTCTAGGTCAACTGGCCTGTTTAGTGGCAGGGCCAGGATTAGACTGTCAGGACCCCAAGATTCCACTTTGTGACATTGTCCTCCAGAGCCATTGCCTTCGCATACTGATTCACCTTCCTTTCTATAGTTTCTGCCCTCCATTTAACCACTTCTTTTGTTCCCCTGAAATCCCAGATGGCCAGCCTTTTAGGCCTGCCTTTCTTAGATATGATATCAATCATATCATTTCAAAATATAAAGTGAATTTGTTATTTTAGTTAGTTAAATTAATGGTGAAAGATTCATTTACCAATAATTTTGACTGCTCTTCATTTGTTCTGGGATCCCTGTAGTAATATTCTAGCTTTCTCCATGCAAATGAATGCTGTACTACAGTGATTTTCAAACATTAGTTGCATTAGTTTCATCTTGGAGTCTTGTTGAAAATACAAATTCCTGTGCCCCATATAACAGGATTCTGGTTCCTGAGTCTGGGCCAAGGCTCAGAATCTGCACTTTTAACAGGCTTTGCCACGTGAGTCTAAGGCTAGTGGTATATGCAGCCCACACCTTTAGAAAACTGCTTGGCTTTGAGTCAGACTGCCTGGCTTGAAATCCAGGCTCTGCCACTGACTAGCTGGAAGTCCTTGGGCCTTGGTTTCCTAAACTTAAAAAGGGGAATAATGCATACTAGTCCATGTAAGGTTGCTATGATGATTACATGAGATAATAAATGTGGAGCACTTAGTATTGTGCTGAACCTACAGTTGGCACTCAAGAAACGTTAAGTAATATTATTTTAAAATCTAGGGCTGGGTGCAGTGGCTCATGCCTATAATCCCAGCACTTTGGGAGGCCGAGGCAGGAGGATTGCTTGAGCCCAGGAGTTGAAGACCAGCCTGGGCAACAATATGAGACCGTGTCTTTACAAAAAATATTAGCTAGGCATGGTGGTGCACGCCCGTGGTGCCAGCTACTCGGGAGACTGAGGTGGGAGGATCACTTGAGCCCAGGAGGTTGAGGCTTCAGCAAGATATGTTCATACCACTGCACTCCAGTCTGAGTGACAGTGCAAGACCGTGTGTCAAAAAAATAAATAAAAAATAGAAATAAATCTATTGAAACACGCACACACACAAAGTCTACAATGTGTTTTTCTGGTTATTAAATGGTAATTAGTGTTAACAGAAGATTCTCCTTGCATTAACACACATGTATCTCCACACGCATTCTTTAAAGCTTAGTGCTAATGTTCTCTTGTCCTTGAGGTGTTTGTGATCTTCCTCTTCACTGGAATAATTGTTCATTTTATATCTCTCCCACTTGTGCCTCCCATAGAAGGCATTTTGTTCTGCAACAAATTCTAGTGAGAAGTTTGCATCTCTCTCTTCCAGGCTTGCAAGCTGCTGAAGGACAGGGGAGCAGTTGTAGCCATCCTGCACCCCAACTCATACACCATGGCCCAGGTCTTACCCAGTGCTTAGCACTCTGTAGTACTTAAAACTACACTTGCTATATTCACCTGAAGTTCTGGAAGTGAGAAGCCTCAAATAAAATACTCAAGACCAGAATCTCTTTACTCTTTCTGGTCTGAGCAAGTGGGAGGTGAGAGAATAAAACTGGGAAGTGTTGGGTCTTCTCTGGCTTGTTTGTTCTGCAGTACGATTGGGAGAAAATGTCCAAAAATGTAGAATTGAGAACACCCCCAAAACCACCCCAGCAATTACTGTTGTTTTAAAAAATTGTAACCAGATGGAAGACATTTCCTGAAATCACACCTTTGGTTCTTGGAGAAAGAAAAAGCCCATTCTTGTGAGTGGGTGTTCATTAACTTGTTAAGTAGGGAAGATTGAGCTTGGCCTGGAAGGAGGTAGATTTTTGCAGGGGCACTCAACAGACAATTAAATAAGGAGGGGCATTTCCCATCAGAACACATGAAACAGGCTGGTTGAATTTTCTACTTTTCAACTGTCTGCTTGAAGGTTTATATTCAATGTGTGTCACCACAACTTACACCTCATAAAATAGGGATTTGGTCCCCAAGAGATGTAATGCAAATGTCACATCATAAACTCCCAGACTGCCAATGCTGAAGGGATTTTAGGAATCATCTAGAATAAGAAGTATAGACCACCCACCATTGTTTTGTTAGTGTTACCAAAATGTCAATGGTTGTTCAGATGCCTTTAGTTGCTGTTTTACTGCATATTTTCTGATTCCAAAATGATTAGTATTTCTTGGATTTATACTGTGGCTCTGCCACTGACTGGCTGTGTGACCTTGGGCATGTCAGTTGCCCTTTTGGGACTTCATTTCCTTTTATAAAAGGAGCAAACTAGGTTGAAAGATCTTAAGGTTCTTTTTAGCTCTAAATATGGGAGAGTCTCCCAGAAATAGAAATGCACTGCTCCTTTTTTTGGAAAATTCATTCTTTCCTAATGTTGAAATGCTGGCAGTCCAGTGAGTCAGGTAACCATGTTACAAGAATTGTCTCACAAATTCTGTAAGGAGGTAGGGAACAAAGATACATTCTGATGTATGTTTCTTCTATTAAATCTATTTTGGTATTCCAAGTGACGTTTCTTCTTGCACAGCTTATGCTTCACACCAACATGCTATCTGTCAGGGCACACACTGATTAAGACCTATTCTGAGAAAACATATTCTCTGTGATTGAAATCCAAACATATTGATTGTTTTATTTCCATCAGGAGAGATTGCTTTCTATTTGGTGATGGATGACAACTCTTCACACCTCTCCGTCTGCCAACTGGACAGAGGATGACACAAGCAGCCTCTAAGTCTTGTGTGGGCTGAGCCATTAGCTGTGACAGGCAGCTCCAAGCTCTCAGTCACTTCGCCATGGCCCTAGCATGGTCAAGTGAGCAAGATTAGACATGTCACAGTTGCAAGATGATGCCTAAAACTGATGACTTGGTGAAAAGAACCTTTAAAAATGACAAGGCCATCTTAAAAGCTCCTGAACAGGGTGGGACATGGAGGGGTTTGAGAGCAGAGCCCAGCTCGGTGCAGAGAGAACATCTCGAGTCTGCACTGTCTGCTGTTTCTCCGTACCACGGTGTGCTAGCAGGAAAGCCGTCAAAGGATTAAAACCCAAGTATTTATGAGCTAAACATAATGTTTCCCTCTCTCTGGGAATGCCCAGTGAGACTACCACTTACATCTGCACAGAATGATTGCATTTCGCAAAGTACTTTCACATGCGTTAGCTCATTAAATTCTTAAAATTTTACTTGTGGGAAATAGATAGATCCTACATTTTTACCATGTTACAAATGAGGAACTAGGTATGCCCTTTAATCTCTGATCCCTGACCCCACAAGCCACTCTTCAAGGCTTGAACCCATGGCTTCTAGTCTGGTCTTTCCATCATCCTGAGGTGCTCAGTTATTCGAGCCTGTAGTTAATGACTGCAGGACACATAATCATAGCAACTCACATTTATTGAACTCTTACTATGTCCCAGACACTTCACATAATTTTAATTTAATCTTCACAACAACCTAGTGAGGATCATATCACTATTGTCATCTGCATTTTACAGAGGAGGAAAATGACATTCAGAGAGGTTAAGAAACGTACTCAGGGTCACATGATAGTAAGTGACAGAGTTAAGACTGAAGCTGAGTCAATTGAAAAGTAGAAAAATTCTTAACCATGATGCTCTGTTGCTGGCAACTCCCTGTCCCTTATCCTTTCCAAAAACATTAAGAATAGGAAAAAAGGAAGAGTGAGTTTTCCCTCCTGGGCTATGTTAGCAACAGAGGCCCAAGGGGAAATGCTGTTTTAAGCCAGCCTCTTGGAAAGGGTCATTAGCAGCTGACATGATGCCAATATGTACCAATATGTCTGAAAGCTTGTTTCTGGGTCTTTTGTGGCCTCTGCCATTCTAGTCCCTGTCCCTGGCCTCCACATTCCTTTCCCTCTGGATCCTCAGTAACATTGTCATCCTACTTTGGACATGTACCACTCTCCATTTTAGGTGAGATATGTAGGGTTATTGTAAATAAATATTTCAGAATCAGTATTATTTATTCCCCACCTATTTCTGAAAAGGATCTGAAGAAAATCTGTCTATTAAGCAATTTGAAGTTTACAAAAAGATCTGAAACCTTGTGGAAGAAAGTCAAGGGAGAAGAAGACATGAACATGAACAATGGTTCTATCAAGAACTTGGGGTGGAAGTCATCTCACACATTTCATAAGCACTGTGAACCTGGCCCTGGGATTGCCACTAAAAATACAGAGCTGAGTAAAACATGGCTCCTGCCCTCAAAGAGCTCAATATCTAGTAGCATTAGAATTACTGAATTTGAACATTCAATTTGACTTTGAGTTCAAGCCAAGACAATAAGTGAAACATGATGGATTATCTAGTACTCATCTGATAAATGGAGAGGTGTCTATTCTTCAGAAGACACAAGCTGCTTTATAATGCTGAATAATAATGATGAATTATTTCATATCAGTAATAGCTAATATTCTTTGAGAGCTCATCATGCGCCAGCTATTGCACTAAGCAATAGCTGCATTATCCCATTTAATCCTCACAAATGTCTTCATGATGTATGCATATAATTACCCCCATTGTACAGATGAAGTAATTAGGGTAAGGAGGAATTACCTTGTGGATCCGTAAGTAATACAAGGGGTGAAAACTTCAATGGAGTTTTTACAGAAGATTCAGACCCGTGTTTCATAAGGCCAGTGCACACATTTCTCGGCCATTTCTGTCTTCCGTGTCACTCTACGGGAAGTGGCTATGAATATACTGTCTCCAAAGGCTGTGACTGTAGCCATTGTGCTTCAGTATTGCCATTTGGGACCTAATGGTTCGGAAGATGTAATAACTCTCCTTGCATGGACCAATTACAGAAAAACTCCCTTTGTAAAGCAACAGCATGAGCCAGAACAGGCACTTCATTATCTGCCTCTGCCCACAGGGAAGTAGAGATGCTGGCGAGAGGATGATTGACCTGGGAAATGGCAGGGTTTGGGATCCATGCTTTCAGGGTCAAAGGCCTTCATGCCCACTTCCAGGATTGGCTTCTCAGAATGCCCTGGTGCTGGTTCGCCCCCTGCTGGGGTGGGCTCCTGGGGTTTCTCTCTCAGTGGGATCCCATTGGCAGTGTCTCCCCTCCCACAGCAGCAGGCCCATTGACTTCTGGGCACTCATTTCCCAGGACCCTTTTCAGTCCCTGAGAATCAGAAGTTCTTTTCACTCTGAGAGTTTGCAGATGGTGTTGCACCAAGAATGGATGTACTTTGCCTGTGGAGGGCCTTAATCTAGTGAATTGTGCTCAGACAGATAAAGGGTAATTTTGCTTCATTTTCTGTACCTTTCTGAAAGTTTCCAGGGTCAGTTAGCCAGGTCTCTGCAGGCTTCTCAGCTCCAAAGCAGAGGCAAAAGTCTTTTTCCACCATTTATTCCTTGCATATGATGGAAGATTCTTAGGCAAAAAGTGATTTTTTTTCACCCATATCTTATCCCAGGAAACAATGCCCTCTTTTTAGTTAAACTGAATGACTACGAATCATATCACCCCACATTGAGTAATTGCAAGTCTTGTTAGTTATCAAGGTGTTATTGAGCCTTATTTCGGTTGTTTACATATGTTTTTGTTTTTAAAGAAAAAAAAGGATAACGCCTTTGGCCTGGGCCTCAAATTCCTTTTTTCCTTCAGGCAAGCACACTTACAAGTGAGGGATTCCCAGCCTACAAGGGTGAGTTTTGTGTGTTGAGAGCAGAGTGGAAAGGTGGGCATTTACTCGCCCTGCCCCCTCCACTGAACCTGAAGTGCTCATTCTCTCCCATGCCTGTGCCCTCTCTCTCTTCACACATGCTCATATATACACACACTTGTACTTGCACACTTTCTCCTTGCTAAAACTTTTCTTTGCTCTGAGTAGATACAGTCCGTTCTCACACTGCTACAAAGAAATAGCCGAGACTGGGTAATCTATAAAGGGAAGAAGTTTAATTGACTCACAGTTTCGCAGGGCTGAAGAGGCCTCAGGAAACTTACAATTATGGTGGAAGGGGAAGCAAACATGTCCTTCTTCACAAGGTGGCAGGAAGGAGAAGAATGAGCAAAAGGGGAAAAGTTCCTTATAAAAACATCAGATGTCGTGAGAACGCACTATCACAAGAACAGCATGGGGGTAACCGCCTCCATGATTCAATTACCTCCCACCAAGTCCCTCCCATGACACATGGGGATTACGGGAACTGCAACTCAAGATGAGATTTTGGTGGGGACACAGCCAAACCATATCATCTACTCTCTCCCTGGCCTCACCCTACATTACTGCTCTGGTGGCCAATGCTGTGGTCACGAATTCTGCCTTTTCTCATGTGTGCCATTTCAAGGAGCTCACCCCACTCACCTCAAAAACCGAGCTTTTATAGACACAGAAAACTCTTCCTCCTATATGCACACTGATTGGTCACCTACACATGCCATCAAGAGCATGTACTCTGGAATTAGATAGCAGTGAGTTGGAGCCATGTCTTTACTTATTAGCCATGTGACCTTGAGGATACTACTTAACTTCTCTGAGCCTCTACTTCCTCAGTGAATCATAAATAGAACCTACCTCATAGGATTGTCGTGTGGGGATTCAGTGAAATAGGGCATGTAATTTAGCACAGTGCCTGGCCCATGTGATCAGTAAATGTTTGCTATTATCACCAAGCGTGGTGATCTTAGCTGATTGTATTGTTGTTGTTGTTGTTGCTGTTGAAGATTTTGCATCTTCTAGGTTATGTTTCTTTGCTGCTCAGAAGGCAGAACAAGTTTCTCCATTGCCAAATTTTTGCTTTTTTTTATTGGGGTGAAATTCACATAACATTCACTGTTTAAAATTATACTATTCAGTGGCATTTAGTGACACTCATAATGTTGTGAAATTATCACCACTATCTAGTTTCAAAACATTTTCAGCACCCCAAAATGAGACCCGTATGCATTAAACAATCACTCCCCATCACCCCCACCTACCAAATCTTTTTTTAATGTTGCTTTCAGATCATTTGCCATTCCATAAATCTGAGAAGTTCAGGAAGGCTAGATAGATAGTGAGCTTTTTTCCAAAAATCAATCAGAAACATATTCCTAAATAAAAGAAATATACTCTGATTATCAGAGAGTGAAGTGAAAAATCAGAAGTGATATAGTTTCATTCAGGCCAACACAGAAATTACTCCTTTAATACTTATTGCCCATATTTCACATTATTTTCTTTGCCTGGTAGCTGAGAGAGAAAAGGAGCTTGAAACTTTGAGTAAGGGGAGGGAAAGATTTTCTAAACCCCCTATAAACAAATGATGGTAAAGCCTAGGAAGAGGTTAGCAGGTCAGCCTCTTTGCATTTAATTTCCATCTTGCCACATTCCAAGGAAGGAATTTTAGTCTTGGGAGGCACCAAATAACCCTCAGGGGAAATGTGGCCCTTTGAAGTTCCTGGTTGTCTATTTCTGCAGCTGCCCATCTACTTACACCACCCAGGTTGGAGGGGCTCAGCTCTTCAGCACTCAAATACAGTGGAGCTGGCCACTTTGCACGGGGATGGTTTATAGGCTTTCTATATCAGGCTGTGTGCAGACGAGACAGGCTTGATGAGTCAGCTGAAAAGGGGAAAGGAGGGAAACTCCAGTTGGCTTGATGCTCAAGTGAGAAGTGAGAAGAAGGACCAACAGTTAAGAGGACTCAGTGGTAAAAATACTATGGGATTTGGCAAATGTATGTGAAGGCTTTTGTAGGTCAGCCAGTTTGCCCTTGGAGCTGTGGGCCTGCCTGAGAAGGCTTTTGTTGGCCTTGGGAGCTGAAAGGGAGACCCTTTCTTTAGGCTCTGCAGGCTACTTGGCAATCAATGTTGAGGCAGGTTTTCTGCTTGTGTGGGGTGCAAAGCTTTGGTCAATGTCATCAAGAGCATCCTCTTCTTAGGAAACCATGTCCTTGCCTTGGGCAACTTTTCTGTAGCCTTTAAGACCAGAAAAGTGAGTAGAGAAGACTAACATAATTGGACAAACCTTGCTTTGATGGGTGGTGATTGGGACTCTCATATGAATTCTAGAAGGAAATATATGAAGAGTGTCTGTAACTTGAATGTGCTTCCTCTGTTGGGTCTTGTATTAAATCACTGATCCGCACACTTTAGCCTGCAGCAGAATCACCTGGTGAGGAGGTGCCTGTTGAAAAAGATAAGAAGTTTCATTCAGAAAAGCTGACCCTGAAGTAAGTCTTCTCACTCATTTCTATTTATTCACAGTTCCTACTTTACTAAGAAAGTTTTTAATTATTGGCCATTATCTGTGACTGAAAATACATTAAGTAAAGTTGCAGGATGAGTTTTAACATTTATGGGTTAACTTCCTCCACATCAGTAAATTTGACAAGTATTTTTGAAGACCCATCTTTGGGTTTTAATAAATATAAATTTCTGAAAGTTGTATGCCCAAGGGTATTTTGTTTTTCTCATGTGTGTTCAAATTTGGGAAGAATGAATTTTGCCTCTATTCACTCGGTGGGAGATTTAGCATCTCCTTCTGAATTAGCCCTTTCTGTTCCCGAAGGAAAGTATTTATGAAAAATCAGACTGCATTCTGGAAACTGAATGATTTTTGCATTTTGTTGCAGTCCTATAAATGAGCCCAAAACATGCTGGCTAAATCTCTCATAAAAGGCAAATATCACAAAGAGAAACGGCCGAAGTCTTATTTTGGCCCCTAACCTGTGTTTGTCTAAAGACTTCTAGAAATGTCACAAAACACTGAAGCACTGCCTAAATCATCCCTTCCTAACTTTTTGCTTATGGGGGTGCGAGGGAAGTTGCACGTGGTGGGTGGGGGTGCTGAGAGAGAGAGAGAGAGAACACAAAGGGCTAGCCCCCACTTGGAGCTCCCTCTCGTTTCTCTCCATTTTGCTCTTCAGGATGTCCCCACCCTACTCTGCATTCTCACCACACCCACACATGAACCCAGCATCTGCCCAGGTGCCACGAATCATATTACAACTTTGTTCCCTGGCAGAGAGTGGACAGAGAGAAGTTTCTGGAGGTGAGGAAGTGAGCCTGCCCGACTGCTTTGGTGGCAGAAACCAGGGGCTTAACCAGTGACTCTGTGCTCGAGGCTTGTTTCTGAAATCCTTTAGCAACTCTTCAGAAGCCTCTCTGACTTCTCAGAGATGATGGCTCTTCTACTTTGGGAAGTTCCTTTGCTAGTAACACATTTGAGGTGAGTTAAATGTCTTCCTCCTTCAGCCTAAGCTTCCTGTGCCTAAGGGCGAGTTAAGCAATTAGTCCTAAATAGCCCCAGCTGTTAGGGTTTCCCAGCGGATGCTCCTTGTGACTTTGATTGCTTCTAATGAGGCTATTGGCTTTATCTGTAATAGACAATGTTATATTACACACCTATGTCTTTTACAGCACCTTTTACCCCCAGGGCTTTACGTTTTCTGAGACCACTCTTGAGAACCTTGGATCCAGTGGCATTTTTCTTCTTGTGAATAAAAAATTATTATCTTTCCTGTTCTCCCTGTGAGATCAGGCTTGTTCTTGTTCTGCTCTGGGGTACTCTGTATTTAGGGAAATTACTCATGACTCCTGGGTACTGAAAAGACACACACACACACACACACACACACACACACACCATGCACAGGGGAATGGGAGGGCAAGAACGTGTGAGAGAGAGCCACTTGAAGAGAGACAGGAAGAAAGAAAGAGAGTAGGAGAAAGCAATAAAGAAAGCGAGATCACAGTCAGGCCTGAGAAGGTGACAGCAAGCCAGTGTTTCAGAGGTAGGGAAAGAGCCCAAGATGGATGGAGAAAGCTCATGCAGGAGCAAGAGAGCACACATGGGAGTGCCAGCAACCTTGAAAAAAAGCACCAGTGACAGCAAAGGGAATCTGTGGGGCCAGGAGGCTGGGCGAGCAAAAGCAAGAGAGTGCAAGAGATCAAGAAAGGGGGAAAGGAGGTGGGAGAGGGAGAGCGAGCCTTCAGGGCAAAGGAGTCAATGAGAGAGATCAGCACATATTTGTGGGCAGATGAAGAGAAAGTCTAAATGAGGAGCTGCTCTCCCCTCATCTTGTTGAGTTGATGGAAGAGGAAGAGAAGATGCACGGGGCACAGACTCCAGCTTTCATTAATCCAAAATGGAATTTCTGGGACATACATGCTCAGGATCAATGTCATCTTTAAAGACCCAGATTCCAATTAGAACCACAAGTACACCTCCCCATCCTTCAGTATTATTTGAAATTTTAGAACAATTGCCATTATTCTACACAAAATAAAGGATGATCATTTTGGAGTATGTTTTTATCAAACCACCTCCCTATCCACAGACCTGTGTTAGACAGCTTACCTTAGTGGTTGCCAAACACCGGAAGTAGATCATTGTCATGATTTTGGAGGGCTGGGCTGAGGCCTGGAATTCTATGGCTTTAATACGTGGCTCCATTGGGAGATTCCATTGCCCAGGAAGACACTGGCCTTAAGCTACACCCTTTTTCAGAAAGCAGTAACAAATTCAGTTGGGCCACTGACCTGAAGCCAGATTGCTTTCCAACAAGGCCCAAACTAAAGGGGGTACCAAAAAATCAGTAATCAACATAAATAACATTTTAATGATATGATTTTTTAAAAAAGAAGTTTCTACTTATGTTGCCCAGGCTGGAGTGCAGTGTCTATTCATAGGCGCAATCATGGAACTCTTGAGCTCAAGTGATCCTCCTGCCTTGGTTTCCTGAGTAGCTGTAATGATATGTTTTAAAGACTCAAAATTAATGTAGACAAATCCAAAATGAACAAATATCAAACATTTAAATACAGTTTTCAACTCTGCCCTTGCACACCCGTGCCTCTCTTGACCCACCCTAACACCATCCTTGATTCCAGTTAAACTTTATATACAGAATCAGGCAGCCATCCTGTGGGCCATATTTTCTTGACTTAAACAAACAAACAAACAAACAAAAAACAAAAAACATTGCCTTAAATATTATTTATTCAAGTAGAATCCAAATCTTGTTTGTTTTCTAATACTGTTTTTCAATAAAAGCAACCAGGGCTCCTTGGAGAAATGGCCGATTCCAGGACTGAGGCGGAAAATACACAAGATAAGCCTGGAACATCTTGTATTGCCAGAAAGTAAGGAAGTGTTAACAAATACACAAACAAAAACAAAAAGCAAAACATCACAGGAGCCAACTAAAAGAGCTACCAATTGCCAAAGGTATAAAAACTTGAGAAAATATACTAGTATTATTGGACTATAACCCAAAGTATAAAATAAACATCCAAGAGTCCATACTGATATAATTAAATGATTAAATAAATGGATGATAGACAAATCTTTTGTGCAGGATAATTCCAAATAATTTGTGTAGATACTCTGCCCTCAAGGAGGTGGAGTGTAACTCCTCACTCCTTAAGTATGAACTGTGAATAGTGACCTCCTTGTAAAAGAGTATAGTATGGGCCAGGCGTGGTGCCGCATGCCTGAAATCCCAGCACTGTGGGAGGTTGAGGCAGGAGGATTGCTTGAGACCAGGAGTTTGAGACCAGCCTGGGCAACATAGTGAGACTCCTTCTCTACAAAAAAATTAATAATTAGCCAGGCGTGGTGGCATGTGCCTGTAGTCCCAGCTACTCTTGAGGCTGACATGGGAGGATCACTTGAGCCTGGGAGGTTGAGGCTGCAGTGAGTCGTGATCATGCCACTGCACTCCAGCCTGGGCAGTAGAGCAAGATCCTGTCAAAAAAAAAAAAGGGTGCAGGCCGGGTGTGGTGGCTAACATCTGTAATCTCAGTACTTTGGGAGGCCGAGGCGGGCGGATCACGAGGTCTGGAGATCAAGACCATCCTGGCTAACATGGTGAAACCCGGTCTCTACTAAAAATATAAAAAATTAGATGGGCGTGGTGGCAGGCACCTGTAGTCCCAGCTACTTGGGAGGCTGAGGCAGGAGAATGGCGTGAACCAGGGAGGCGGAGGTTTCAGTGAGTCAAGATTTCTCCACTGCACTCCAGCCTGGGCGACAGAGCAAGACCCCATTTCCAAAAAAAAAAAAGGTGCAGTATGGAAAGGGAAAGACAAGTGTCCTTACCGTGGATTAACCTGACAAATACTGTCTCAGCCAGGTGATCAATGTGAACATCACCAATCATAAATCATGCTGATTGTATGTGTCTTTGGATATGATGAGATGCGAATAGCACTTTATCTGTGTGGTCTTCTTCCCTATAATCCATAACCACAGCCTACTTATGAGAAAAACATCAGAAAAATTCCAATAGAGTGGTATTCTACAAAACAGCTGACCAGTACTCCTCGAAATTATCAAGTCATCAAAATCCAGAAAAGTCTGAGAAATTGTCACAGCCAAGAGGAGCTCAAGGATATGTGACAACTAGATGTAATGTGGGATCCTGCAACCGAAAAAAGTAAAAACTAAGGAAATCTAAATAAAGCATAGACTTTAGTTAATAATAAATTGATATTAGCTCATTAATTGTGACAAAGGTACCTTATTAATCAAGAGATGTTTATGTGGGAAACTGGGTGTGGGGCTTATGGGAACTCATTGTGCTATTTCACAATTTTTCTGGAGATCCAAAACTATTCTAAAATACAAAACATTATTTGAAAAAGTATCTTGATGGCTGAATGTTTTGGTGCCCCCTTAAATTTTACACACAAGGTGAGTGCCTTGCTTGCCTCACCTTCATCCTGGCCCTGCTGTCTGAATGCAAAATACATTTGTAGCACTGGATTTCCTAGGAGATACCTGTTGTATTAGTCTGTTCTCATGCTGCTAATAAAGACATACCCGAAACTGGGTAATTTATAAAGTAAAGTGGTTTAATGAACTCACAGTTCCACATGGCTAGGGAGGTCTCACAGTCGTGGCAGAAGGCAAAGGAGAAGCAAAGTCACACCTTACATGGTGGCAGGCAAGAAAGCTTGTGCAGGGGAACTCCCATTTATAAAACCATCAGATCTCATGAGACTTATTCACTACCACGAGAAACAGTATGGGGGGAACCGCCCCCATGAGTCAATTATCTCCACCTCTCCCCATCTTGACATGGGGGATTATTACAATTCAAGGTGAGATTTGGATGGGGACACAGCCAAACCATATCACCTGTACACACTGCATTCTCTTTATTTGTATATAAATAAATCCACAGTATTCTTTCCTCCACAACCTTCTCCTTAGCATAAGCTGAATTACATTCCTTGGCTTCTGACAAGGAATGACTTTAGATGAAGCTCAGTGTGCACTTCCGAAAGTTGCAGTTGTACAGCCCTGTGAAGAGAAGAGGCAGTGGTTGGAAGCCTAAGCCACAGAAACAGTATAGTCCAAGAAAGGTTATAATGCTGTGCCCAGCAGCCAGAGCTTCTCCTGCAGCTGCTTTATTCCTGCCAAGCAAAGCCATGAGCTTCTCCTGCAGCTGCTTTATTCCTGCCAAGCAAAGCCATCCTCGCAAAGAGCATTGGACCCTCTGCTGCCTGGGCCTGCCTCTCAGATAGAGCTCTGGAAGCCTGGACCTTTGTCCTAGAAGATGACATGACTAAAGTGGGTTTCGTCTCTCCTGTTGCTCTTTCCTCCATTCCCTCTTTTTACATCAATACCAATTAGAGAGGACAAGTGTTCAATTAAGACATAATGTCATAGGCACGGACTTCTCCTCACTGTCTTCCTCAGGGTGAAGAAGCTGCCAGCCTGGAGCAGAAAGCTGGGTGGAGACACTGCTTTCACTTTATTCCCTCAGGGAAAACTGCAGCCATGAAAGTACAACATTGAGCTGACTTGACTTGGCAGAAAGATGTGTTTTGCGAGGAATTGGGATCTGGGAGAAGGTGATTCTGATACTAACTCACAGAGCGTACCATCCCATTTCTGATCAGTGTCTCCGTGGGAGGATCCTTCAAAGCTAGGCAGTCTGAGTCTCATTGGAAGAAGTGGCTAAATCTAAATCTGGTGTCAGTTCTTTTTTTTTTTTTTTTGAGACGGAGTCTCACTGTGTCACCCAGGCTGGAGTGCAGTGATGCAATCTTGGCTCATTGCAACCTCCGCCTCCCAGATTCAAGCGATTCTCCTGCCTCAGTCACCCAAGTAGCTGGGACCACAGATGTGTACCACCACACCCGGCTAAATTTTGTGTTTTCAGTAGAGACGGGGATTCGCCACGTTGGCCAGGCTGGGCTCGAACTCCTGACTTCAGGCGATCTGCCCGCCTCGGCCTCCCAAAGTGCTGAGATTACAGGCATGAGCCACCACGCCAGGCCTGGTGTCAGTTCTTTAACAGTTCCACCACATGGGATTTAGCAGGGGAAATGCTGCACAGTGAATGCCAGAGACTTTGTCCAGTTTCATGTATATGACCATTGGCTCTGGTTTCAGAGAGGCTTGGGTTTGGGTCCCAGAATTTCTTAATTGTGTGACCTGGGCAAGTCATGTAGCCCCCACAGAGCCACAGTGTCTTTATCTATAAAATGAAGATGCTGGTACAGTTGCTGTGAGATTAAAGGAGCTCATTCAAACACTCATCCCATTGCCTGGTGCAGGAAAGGTGCCTACTGGATGATAGCTCTCATCATTGAAACTCTGCAGCTTGGGACTGGGGTAGGAGACACTTCCACTAGAGTACAGACCCAGGAATAACTCTGGAGACATGTTGCAGGAGGCCTGCCAGCTTTGTTGGAGTGTGTCCTTCGTGCTGGTTAATACATGGGAAATGGCTCAGGAACAATAGCTTGCTCTTGGGAGAATCCCGGAAGCGACAGTGTGAAAAATGATGGTTTTCCAAGGTGGTATCCCCTAGGACTGAGATTTCTTGTCCTTCCTTTTCCATGCTCACAGGAAGAAGGGGAGGTCTTTGGTCAAGAAAGGGTTTCCAGAAGAAAGTGGCTCAGAGTCTTGCTCCTCCTTCCTCCCCTGTCCGTAAATTCTTTGCATTTGGAATGTATGATGACCCCTGTCTGGGCTTTGCACTCAGATCCGTGGGAGCTAGGAGCAGCCCTGAGAATGGGCAGCATCCTGCATCTGCCTTCCCAGG
Source organism: Pongo pygmaeus (assembly GCF_028885625.2). Classification (NCBI taxonomy): domain Eukaryota; kingdom Metazoa; phylum Chordata; class Mammalia; order Primates; family Hominidae; genus Pongo; species Pongo pygmaeus. The sequence goes on along the minus strand of NC_072396.2, from coordinate 137,169,019 downwards.
TGCAGTCCTGAGAATGTGCTGATGGAGTTTAGTTTTAATGACAATCATAACTCCAGAGGCCTGCTCTTTACTGTTTTTGATTGTGCAGTTGAAGACTAGATGACCTCATTGAAAAGTGGGAGACAGAAGCAGCTGTTGCCACAGGAAATAAGCCCCCCCCCCGCCCCACCCCACCTCAGGAGACACACTGCTTCTAAGAGTTCTTTGGAGTGGGGGTGGATCCAGAATGGCAGCTGTCCTCTACCCAGATCTTTCTTTGTGTACCCGGAGGTTGGGCTGAGCTGTGGGTGACTAGACTGTGGATTAAGAAACCATGAATAGCGTTTCCAAAACAAATTCTTGGCCTGTGAAATCTCCATTTAGCTTGCTCTACCAGGACCACATGCGTCTATGATTTGCCTCCTTTCTCTTTTTGAATTAGAGTCTGTGCCCTGCACCTCATCCCCTGGTTAAGCCACCATCCCTCCCACTGTCGGCTTGGAGCTGGTTTGCCATGCTGTCAAAGATCTGAGTAGCAACAGATCATACAGCCTGGTGTTTGTGGCTTATTACATACTCCCCACCTTCGCTGAATGAAACATCAAGAGAGATGTACTAAGCTTCCAAGCACAGGGGTGAATACTGAAGCCAAAGGCTTGGTGTACTAATGGTGTAATTTGAGGTCCCAGCTACAGGTTAGAGGTGGTAGGGATTTAGAGACAGGGGAATTTCCTGGGTATTTGTTAAATTGCAGTATCCTGAGAGCTCCTTTATCTTCTGTAGACAACATTATGCCTGTTTGGGGAACTACACACATATATATCCATGTGATTCTACCCAGTTCCCATACCCTTGGCCCATCACACCACAAAATAAAGTGCTGGAGCCAAAGAAACCCTAAACAGATGTCTGTAGATGAAAACAAAGCTAGCAGCACTACTGTACAGCCCACATATTGTTGTAGTTTTAAAAATAGATTGTTGTGGCTTTTGGTTTACTTGCTCACTCCTTACCCCATTTCCTGTTGGTGTGATACTGACCAGCAAAGTCGCCTTTGCAGCGTTTCCTTGGATCTCTTTTTTTTTTTTTTTGATGGGCATCTTTCACTTCTAGGAAAACCAAACAAAAATTTCCTCCAGAAATTCAAGTCAGTCAACATTTATTTATTGAGCACCTACCAGGTTCATGGTCTTGTACCAGGCACTGCAATTGGAGAAGAATGTTACAAGTACACATGCCCAAACTCGACTGTGTCCAGTCTGGAGAGAAGGCTGGATCTGGCCCCACAGATTGTGGTAGGAGACTGGCTGGGGATGAGGCTGTTGGCTCTTGGTGTTTTGCAGGAAACTTCAAGAAGGAAGCTGGGGGGTGTGGCCTCCCTAGGCCCCCCACCCCGGTTAATTTGCTTTGTTTCTGAAACACACTGACCAGTAGCTAAATGGGCCTAGCTCATGTTCAGGGCTGCGTGCTGAAACTTCATTAGCTCTTTTCAAAGCCCTTTCCTATTGGTATAGAGGTTCCTCTTAACACTGCCAGCTTCCTTGAAAGGTTTGTCAGCTGCTCCTGATAGAATCACTTCAAATTAAAATGCTTCATTCCAGGGGAGATTTTGTTTACAGCCAAGCAACTGTAACTAGTAGCACTCCCCGCACCAGGCTGCAGTGACTATAGATCTTTGATACTGCTGAATGACTCTGTCAACGGTTCCAATTTGCTTTTATACAAGTGCATCACCCAGTTCAAAATAAATGCATCCAGAATCCCTTGTCCTCTCCCAACCCCCATACACTATTCCATTCCCCATAAGCATGTGGCCTGTGGCTCAGGGGTGTCAGTCACTTAGCCAGCTGTCTGTTGCCTGACACAGACATATCAAGTTTGTTCACCTTAACTAAGTGATTGAGCTTGATTGCCAACCATCTGGTGAGTTTAGTTAAGGGAATGGTGATTTCTAGACCAGTCTAACATGGCCAAATATGTACCTCCCCAAGCCCCCAAAACAAGTGTGTCTGTGGGACCACATTTTATTTGTACAGTTACAAAATTTTATGGCTGGGGAGGACTGCTTTCCAACTTCATTGCTGAAGTCTGAATTTACCCCTTCAATTCAAGCTCTGAAAATTTTATGGGCTGAGCCCAAGGCTAATTGTTCCAATATTAGCTGAAGCCCCTGTCCTCAAGAAGCTCACAGTCACTCAGAGGTAAAGGGCAGTCACCACCTGGCTCTAATGTAATGTAATAAGTGCCATGGTAGCGGCAAGAACAAAGTGTGCTGTGAGAATCCGAAGGAAGGATGGATTACTCTGCCTGCGAGGGGAGAGGGTCAGGAAAGGCTGCTCAGAGGAGGTGATATTTGAGCTGGGTCAGGTGGGAAGGCTATTCCAAGCGAGGAGAACTGTGTGAGCAAAGGCATGCATGCATTTGCCGTATTTGGGGAATCTCGGTTTAGAGATGAGAGGCCTCCCATGGGCACAAGTTTTCCAGAGAATAAATGAAATCAAGAGCATCTGAGGCTGGGAACAGTGGCCCATGCTTGTAACCCCAGCACTTTGGGAGGCTTGCCTGTGTTATATGCCTTTGGCAGGTGGATTGCTTGAGCCCAGGAGTTCAAGACCAGCCTGAGTAACACTGCAAAATCCTGTCTCTACAAATAATAGTAATAATAATAAATCATCTGCATGTGGTGGCACACACCTGTGGTCCTAGATTCTTGGGCAGCTGAGGTAGGAGGATTGTTTGAGCCCAGGAGATCAAGGCTGCAGTGAGCCATGATTGCACCACTGCACTCCAGCCTGGGTGACAGAGTGAGACCCCGTCTCAAAAAAAAAAAAAAAAAAAAAAAAAAGAGCATCTGGCTGTAGAAAGGTTTTTCCCAAGTATGATCCATGTGTTAGGACTCAGCTCCATCCTGGTCAGCATTTGTAGATGGTCAAGTGTGTGTCATTGTGGACGGCTCCTCCCTGGGCACCAAAGGTTGATATGTAGCCACCTTCCTTTAAATTGTGGCAACAGTGGTGGCAGCCAAGGACAGCCGCTTTGTGGGAGAGAGGAGTTAAATGTGAGAAGATTTATTTTGGTTCTACTACCAGCAGTCCTTTTCTGAGTGAGGCTTAACAAGAGGCAAACGCCTAACGACCTCCTGAGTATCACCAAAGTGTTCAGGATAGGCTTGAAAAGCCAAAGAAGATGAAAAGAAAGAAAGAAATCAAAGGGTCCTTCAAAAGAAAAGAAGTAGACACTAACGGCTATAGGATTTGGGATCACTTTTTCCCTGCTTGGCAGGTTGGAATTGCAGCTTAGGTATGTCGAAGGGTAGTTCCCCTCTAATGCTATTATTGATACTAGACTCTGTTCCCACAGAGAGAGCTATGTTGGGGAAGAAAGAAAATATTTGATGTCTGATTCATGAACACGCTGACTGGCCCATGCATTGTGGCAGAGAAGTAACAGCTTTATTTTGAAAAATGTCAACCTTTTAAAAAAAATCAAAGAAAATAACATAGGATTTTTGTCACTCATGGCATGCCTTCCACATGGCTTTGTTTTCCAAACCTGGCCAGCCTGCAGTTTCCTTCCCATAGTGGGGAGGAGACTGAGCCTCACATCTGGAGAGTGTGGAGCCCCAAGAAGCAGCATCCTCTGGTAGTCCCAACATCTGCAAATAGATGAGACAGCTGACTCCTCTCTGGCTGGACTTTTGTTTTTGCCCTGTGCCTGTCTAACCTTGGGCGAGCAAAAGATCTGAGAGCATTAGGGCTGGAAGGGGCCTTGGAGAACATTGAGCCCAACCTCCCTCCCCCTTGTACAAATGGGAAAACTGAGGCCCACAGAGAGGAAGGGACTTGCTCATAGTCACACAGCCATGGAGATAGAGCCAAGATTTGAACTCAGGGTTCTTTCTTCTAGTCTTTGCAACTATGGGCTGCAGTCTCTCTCAGCAGTCCCAAGCAGCAAATTAGTCTCCTGGAGAGGCAGGGGCATGCTTTAATTGCTGCCAATAGGGAAAGTTATAGAAAAGAGGGACAGGCCTACTTGCTGCTCTCCTCCGTTAGGTAAACAGCCTTGTCTATTTCTAGTCACATTTCCCTTCCAGTGAGCTTTCCTATGTTATATGCCCTGTAAGTAGAGAATCAATGAAGTTCCTCAGTTACAGAGGAGATTCAGGTGGACAAAGCCATGTTATAGACCTAAGTCCCCTTGTGGCACAGGTTTTGTCCTCAAACCTTCATACTGAGGCACAGTTCATGCATCACCTCCTCCAGGGAGCATTTCCTGATTTCCAAGACTGAGTTGCACAACCCCTCCTCACCTTAGCCTTTATCAACTGTCTGTCATGGTTGACTCATCTGTCTCTTTCTCTGGGCTTCGAACTTCTTGAGGACAGGGACCATGTCTTCTCCATGTCCCAAGTGGATAGCACGGGGTCTAGCCCAAAGTAGACAATCAGTGTTTTTTAAATGACCGAGAACTCAGATTCCCATGGTAACAGAAGTTTGACTCCTGTTTCTTCGGTGAATTGAAAAACCAACCACTGTAGGTAGGGAAATGGGAAATCCAAACGAGTTGTTTATTATTCACTGGGCAGGATACTTCATGGGACTCTGCTAGCTCAAGTTCTGAAGAGCCCTGCTCTGTGGTGGTATGTCTGCCATGGGCCCACCTGTGCAATCCCTGGTGGGTCCATGGGATTGTTTTGCTTGGATGTCTGTGACTGTAGACTTCAGGAACAGGATACAGGTTGTTCAATAGATTTCAGTTAGACTGAAAGGCCATGGCTGAATTCTGTTGTCCTTCACCTAAACATTATTCGAGGGAGGCATCTTCCTAGGCAGAGGGAGTGAGGTGGGGATTGGCTGATTATGAGGAGGCCAGAGCTTCAGGTCAGAATGTTTTTTCCCATATAAATGTATTAGGTTGGTGCAAAAGTAATTGTGGTTTTTGCCCTTACCTTTTTTTTTGAGACGGAGTCTCACTCTGTCGCTGGAGTGCAGTGGCACGATTTTGGCTCACTGCAAGCTCTGCCTCCTGGGTTCACGCCATTCTCCTGCCTCAGCCTCCCGAGTAGCTGGGACTACAGGTGCCCACCACCACGCCCGGCTAATTTTTTTGTATTTTTAGTAGAGATGGGGTTTCACCGTGTTAGCCAGGATGGTCTCGATCTCCTGATCTCGTGATCCGCCTGCCTCAGCCTCCCAAAGTGCTGGGATTGCACCGTGCCCGGCCGCCCTTACTTTTAATGGCAAAAACCACATTAACTTTTGCACCAACCTATAGCTTGGTTTTCATTCTCTGGCCTTGGAGTAAGCCCTACAGGTTTACATTTACTTTTAATGGCAAAAACCACATTAACTTTTGCACCAACCTATAGCTTGGTTTTCATTCTCTGGCCTTGGAGTAAGCCCTACAGGTTTACATTCAAAGATATTCCCATTCCTAAAAGCCGTGTACTGTAGGATCCTGGGTCATTGGAGGCAGTATCTTTTACTTAGACTCATTTGCTCCAGGAAAGTGAGCAAAACATCTCTTTTTTTGTACTGTAGCCAAGGCTGTTGTAGGAAGCGTTGTCTGTCATTCTCAATGCTGACTGCACATTCAAACCTTTTTATGTAAAGTTGAAAATTCACCTAAGATTTTAAGTAAGAAAAAAACAGAAACTGATACCAGAGTTAATAAGAAAAACAATTGTTGCTCAGGCCCTACTCATACCAACTGCGTCAGAATCTCATGGGTCAGCCTTGGAAACACTCTCTAGATGTTTTTTAATGTGCAGCCAGAATTGAGAACCACTGATCTAAGTAGAAGGTGATAATGTATTCTCTCCTTGTTCTCAGTTACTTTCTAAGGGATTCTAAAAGCCAGTGACCCTTGAAACCAGAACTCTCAGGATTTTCCCCAACTCTGTGAAGGTTTGAGACACAACAGATTTTGAGAGAAATACTCATTCTGCTCTCACCTAGAGCTTTGCTTCAGTCTTAAAGTTGTGTCTGGGTCCACATCAAGCACATGGGTAAGGGTACAAAGTATTTGGGGAAGGCAATTCTCTTCCCACCATGCTTTATAAGGCCCCAGACACTCATAATTTTGACTTTGATTTCATTGCTTGGGCAGAGTATCTAGTCCTTCCTCACAGATTACAGAATTTCAGGTCTTTAAAAAAAAACTACTGGGGCTGGGCGCGGTGGCTCACGCCTGTAATCCCAGCACTTCGGGAGGCTAAGGCGGGCAGATCCTTTGAGATCAGGAGTTGGAGACAGCCTGGCCAATATGGTGAAACCCTGTTTCCACCAAAAATGGGAAAACTAGCTGGGCATGGTGATGTGCTCCTTAGTCCCAGCTATTCAGGAGGCTGAGGCAGGAGGATTGCTTGAACCTGGGAGGCAGAGGTTACAGTGAGCCAAGATTGCGCCACTGCACTCCAGCCTGGGTGACAGAGCAAGACTCTGTCTCAAAAAAATAATAATAAAAAAACCTGTTGGATACTTTGCTCAGTACCTGGGTGATGGGATCATTCTTACCCCAAACCTCAGCAATTACACAATATACCCAGGTAACAAACCTGTACATGTAACGCCTGAATATAAACTAAAAGTTAAAACAAACAAATAAAAAAAACCCAAAGCATAAAAAAGTTACCTCCAAAGTACATTCATAATAGTACAGCCAGAGCAGTTCTAAGTAATTTTAAACTGTGAGTGAGAGAATGTTTGATACCTGGCTTCCATTCATTCATTTTCTTTGGTCTGAATGTGTAGTGGGTACATGGTGGAAACAGATCTTTGACTTTGGGGCTTTTGAGGTTTGAGGCTTACAGAGAGAGCTCTCAGTAGGAGGAGGGGTGTGTTTACATAACCCTGAGGCATCCTGTCAATGTATTCTGTGCAGCCAAACAGATCAATAGAGTGAAAAAAACAATTCAGCTGAGTGGACTGATAGGCTGATAGGTTATTTGATTGACTGGGCTGGCAGAGCCACTCAAGAAGAAACTACAATGCTATAACTTGGGAGGCCAGATAAACAGCTGACGCCAAAAGCATCTGCTTAGCAATCACTGGAGCCCAGTTGACACAAGCTATTGGAACCACATTTGAGTAAAAAAGATATCAAGTGCACTGGGGTACCATGACTATGGGTGAATCTTCTTCCTCATCATACTGTAGTCCTTCAGATCTCAGGGGCCGTGTAGCTTATTACCTCCAAGTTTCTTCTTAAGGAGAGAAGAGAGCACAGCTCTGTAGTGACTCTAAAGCTTCTCAGCTGTGTGGACTTGAGCAAGTGATTTGACCTCTCTGAGTCTCAGTTGCTTCCTCCAGCCATAGAAGTAAATATATTATGTACTTCATAGGGTTGTTGGGAGAGTTCAGTGAGGTTAGACACAGAAAATGCTTAGAAAAATGCTTGATGCATATACATAGGAAGCATCTAATAAATGGTAGCATTGATGATTCTTATAAAATAGAATGCTGCAGGCCAGGCACGGTGGCTCATGCCTGTAATCCAAGCACTTTGGGAGGCCAAGGCAGGAGATCGCTTGAGGCCAGGAGTTTGAGATCAACCTGGGCAACATGGCAAGACCCGTTTCTACACACACACACACACACAGACAAAATTAGCCAAGCATGGCAGCACACCTTTGCTCAGTACCTGGATGTCACAGCTACTCAGGAGGGTGAAGTGAGAGAATTCTTTAAGCCCAGGAGATTGAGGCTGCAGTAAGCCATGTTCACATCATTGCATTCCAGCCTGGGCAACAGAGTGAGACCTTGTCTCAAAAAACAAACAAACAAACAAAAACCGCTGCAATTGGTGCAGTGGATAGGACACAGACTTTGGTGTCAGATGATCTGGGTTCGAATTCTGGCTCTACCACTTCCTAGCTGGGTGCCTAGGGCAAGTCAGTTTAAAACCTCTTAGTAGGTCCCACTTCCCTCGCCCTCTCTCATAGCTGAAGGATGAGGTGATGTAAGCCTTTAGTAATGGGCTTGGTATGTAAGTGGTCAATAAATGCTGGTTTTTATGATTATCAATCGCCATCAATATCATGACAGTTACTGGGAAATTGCCCTAGTTCTTCAGTCACTCCTCAGTAGGATGCATTTTCCTTAGTGCTAGTCATTGCAGTCCCCTTTTTTTGGTTGTGTTTTGGTTTGCCATTTACTCCCACGTGGAGTGTGGGATACAAAATGAACCCTAGATCTATGCCCTGTGGCCTAGCCTTTTCATAACCCTGCCCCACTCATTCCTGTTTGCTTATGCAGAGCTTCCCGTCAATGAAAGCCCCAAGGTCCTATTGTAAGGCCTGCTGTGAAACCAGGTCTCCCCCAGCTTCTACCTAATTGATATTCTAAAACCTTGGATTGCAGCTTGACCTTTATCCTTGTCAAATATCTCTTGGTTTTGGCCCATGATTCCAGCCAGTCATTGGCTTTTTGTATCCTACTTTCTTGATTATTTTGGTTGCGTTTTTTAATTAGGCGTTGTGTGTTGCAGAGACACATGATGGTGCTTAATCATGCCACCATCTCCCCCATTGCTCTTTGTGGTTTTGTGAGTCTTGAATTGACATGTGTGCTCCTCATTTAGCCTTCCTGAAAACCCTACCTGCTGCACCTATACTTTCAAACATGCACTGCTGGTCATCTGGAGGCATTTACCTGAAATGTTACCATGGTGCCTAGACAGGACTCTATAAGGCTTACCTTGAACTCCTAAATCCTTTTAAGTGTTGAGGAATGTGAGAAATGTGTATGATTTTAAGTATTTGTCTGAACTTCATAAATTAAGGAAATTACGTAGTGACACGGAAAGCCAGATATACATGTGTGACTTGTGGATTATCCATGTAATTGTTTCCTTAAATCGGTGCATACAAAAATAAGAGTCAGATTTTGAATGGACAGAAACACACAAAAAACCTATATTGCACCTGTTGTTGGGAAGATTTGGCTGGTTACAATAAGGCTAGATGGGCTAGATGAGGATACACAACAATGGCTCACCCCAATTTGGGGAAGTCCTTGTTTGGCCTTTATGCAATGGGCTCTCTAAAGGACTAACCATGTGGTAGCCTGTCTAGGGGTGGAGTACACAGTGGGAGGAGCCCTTATTGATGGTCTTGGGGTCTGGAACCCATTTCCTGCTAGACAACTGACTCATCCTGTGACTTACGGAAGCAAGCCATTGCCCATCTCTGGGTTTCAGTTTCCAGAGGGTGTTGGATTGGAAGGTTTCTTCCAGATTTGACCTTTGACTATTTTAGTGACTTAAGAGAAACAGCTGAATCCAAGTGCAAACGTCTGTCTTGCACCTTTAAAAAGAACCAAAACCACATTGTAGGCAAATGATCCCCAGTTCGAAATAGCAGCTTCCGTCTTTGGATTGTGTCCTGCTGCCCATTCTTTCTCAGACCTGCCTGGTTCCACACACTGGCTGACCATACAAGACCTTTTCATCTCAGCACTAGATGTGCACATCCTTTTTCTTGACTGTGCTCTCAGAATACTGGGAGAGATTTTTTACAATACTGTTACTACTGCCATGAATAGCACCTACCAATGACTGTGTCTTGTGTGACAGGCACTGTGCTGTATGCTTTGTGTACATTTTCTCTTTTGATCCTTATAAAATCCTATGGAGTTGGCATTGGTATTAGTCCCTTTTACAGATAGAGAGGAGGGATGACTCATGGAAGTGACACACAGCTAGTAAGTTGCAGACTTAGTACTGCCAGATCCCAGGGTCTTAATGAGTATTATAACTACTCTTTTTGCATCCCTGGGAGGAACTTGGATGTATTAATAATAACAACAGTGGCAGTATCTCTTATACGCAGTGAGGTAGGTGCTGTTATCCTCCATTTTATAGAGGAAGACAGCAAGGCTGAGAGAGATGTGGTAACTTGCCCAAAACCACATAACTATAAGAATCCAAGCTGAAACGAATCTGAGGCTAATTGCCCTCAAACCCATGCTGTTGGCCAGGCATGGTGGCTCATGCCTGTAATCCCAGCACTTTGGGATGCTGAGATGGGCAGATCACTTGAGGTCAGGAGTTCGAGACCAGCCTGACCAACATGGTGAAATCCAATCTCTACTAAAAATACACAAGTTAGCCAGGCATGGTGGCATGCACCTGTAGTCCCAGCTACTTGGGATGCTGAGGCAGGAGAATTGCTTGGACCCGGGAGGCAGAGCTTCAGTGAGCCAAGATCACACCACTGTACTCCAGCTTGGGCAACAGAGCAAGACTGTCTCAAAAAAAACAAAAACGAAACCAAAAACAAAACCAGTGCTGTTTCTTCTACACCATGCTGCCTTTAGGGCTAGAACAAGTCTTAAAGAGGCTGTGGGTTTGCTTTCTATTCTCTGCTCCCAGGAACTGTGGCACTGCTTTTCTGAATGGCTTTGCCGGCACAGCTGGCCAGGCTTGGGCAATTCAGGGTTCCCATAGTGCAAGAGCAGCATCCACCCCACTCCATCTCCCAGAAGCATGCAGTACTTACTGACAATTGTATGCCCAAAGTAGGTAATTTTGCCTTTTCAAGCACAAAAAGGTAAATCAAATTCTACCCAATATGGAGCAGAGGAAAAGAAGGAACAAATGAAGTAGGAAGAAATGCATTCCCTTCTCTGACTCTCCTTAGCCAGTCTGTGTCATTATCTGTAATATATACTCCTTGCTTTTCATTTCCTTGCACATCAGTGATCCATGTTCCCAGTGGTGTCTATAGGCCACCTGTATTCAACTGTTAGCTGCCTTGCATGTGCCTATCTCTCAGTTTCAGCAGCTGCTTCCTCAGTTTCCCTAGCCTTGGCAGGTAGGAGCTTTTTGCCTAACCAATAGAGGATTGCCATCCAGTGGTACATATTGGAAACTGCATGGCTGAAAAAAAAAAAGTCCTGAATTTTTTCCTCCTTTCTAAAGGCAAACACCACCCATTCCTCAGTCCTACTTAAGGGATTAACTATGCCCTTTCTTCTCTTTTTTTCTTAGTCTTTTGTCAGCTTTGCTGCTCATTAGCTCTTATACAAGAAGCAGAGCAGGAGAAGTAAACGCAGGGAAATACAAATCACTGCCGGATTTCAGCACCCCCACACCCCCGCTATTGTGAATGGTTTGCTGGGAGAGAAGCTCTAGGAGCTTCTGATGGGGTTCGGCTCATTCAGAAAATCCTGTTCTCCTTTGGTATTGATGGCTCAAAACTCTGATTACATCTGCAGAGCAGTGTGAATAGTAGGTTCTAAAAGGGGCTGATACAAAGGACAATTCACAACAGATTACGTACAAGTAGGTAATAAACAAAAGGCAAAAAATCAACTTCACTTGTAATCAATGAACTGTAAATTAAAACTAACAAGAGAAATTATTTTTGCATATAAAATTAGCTGAGAAATGTTAAAATCAAAATTCCCAGGGTTGACGAAGATTTCGTGAAATGGTTGTTTTTCTACACTGCTGGTGGGAGTCATAAATTACTCAGCCTTTATGGAGAACATGTTGACAATGTAATCAAGAGAATTAAAAATGTCTATGCGCTTTGACCCCGTAGCTTTCTTACTAGATTTCACATAAAGAAATCATCAGACACTACTGTTTATGTCTACAAATCTTAACTTTCCCTATTATAATAGAAAAAAACAAGACTCTGAATGTCTAAAAAGTGTTTCTTAAACTAAGGTATAATCATAGGCTAGAATATTACATAGCAATTTATCCAAAATCATGTTCTTAGCAAATATTTAAGGATTTAAGATTTTAGGAAAACGCTTATGGCATAATATTTTTTAAAAAATTCTCTCAGGGTACAAAACTAATCGTGTCTCCTCTTTGTACAATATACCTTTTTTATTTTTGAAATGGAGTCTTGCTCTGTCACCCAGGCTGTAGTGCAGTGATGTGATCTCGGCTCACTGCAACCTCTGCCCCCTGGGTTCAAGCAATTATCGTGCCTCAGCCTCAGGAGTAGCTGAGATTACAGGCACCCAGCACCACACCCGACTAATTTTTGTATTTTTAGTAGAAACGGGATTTAACCATGTTGGCCAGGCTGGTCTCGATCTCCCGACCTCAAGTGATCCGTCTGCCTCAGCCTCCCAAAGTGCTGGGATTACAGGCATGAGCCACAATTTATAGAATAAAAAATGAGGCTAAGGGAATGATAGTCCAGCTTAAACACACAGTCACTACTAAGAAAATGATTAAAAGCCTGGACATTCTGGACTCATGGAGTTAGAGCTTAAAAGGACCTTGGAGTACATCTAGTGTCAGCCCCACCAATGCCACTGAAATCCCCTCGGTGACTACCCGACACACTGGTTCAGGCAGTCTCTCTTTAAATACTGTGATTAAGGAACTTGCTCACCGCCTCTGGAGACCGCTTCTTCAAAGTATAATGATAGTGATAATCCCATCCCTGGTGCGCGTCTAGTGATTTATAGTCTGTGAAGCTTCTAAAGGCACCTTTTCCTCTCACAAACCCTGGGAGGCAGGGAGAACAAGTACATTTATCTGCATTTTCCAGATGAGGATCCTGAGTTGAAGTGACTCCCAGTGGCAAACTGACTTGTGTAGCTGGTGGATAAGATAGGACTGCAGTCCAGGTTTCCTGAATCCCAGTCTGAGGCTTGTTCCAGCCCTCCACAAAATCCAGGGTCTAGTTTCATTCAAGTATCTCCTTTTATTGAGTTTATGTTGGTCTTGCTATAGCTCTGACCCCTCCCATGATACCTCATACATCGTCTCTTAGACCTTGAAAGATGTGCTTGGATGTGGGGCCACATGCTAGCTAAGGTCCAGAGTAGGGCGAACATGGAAGGAGCTTAGGGGGAGAATGAAGAAACCAATGAGTCCACCTTGCTGCAAATTCTAGCAGTCTCCACTCAGTAATCTGCAACCATATTTATGAAACGTTGTTTCCACAAACTGCTGCTTGTTCAATAAGGCATAAAATAGCCAGTATAAGATAGTTATTTGCTCTACAATATCGTTTTTGCAACACAGCTTCAATGTCATAGCAGTTACTGCATTTTGTTTAGTTTCTTAAGAGATGTGACACAGTAGATTAACCATTGATATCAAAATGCAGAGGTTTCCTTAGAGCTGTCAGCAATCTTGCTCCATTCTTTTCCCACAACTCTGCATCCTGCCTTGGGAGAGCATTTGTACACTTCCACTGCAAGGTCTAGTCACAGACCCACTCGGATTTGTCAATGTCATGGGAAAGCAACAGGCAGGAAGACAACTTTCTATGACCTTGGGATGCTATCTGTGAGTTAGGCAAAGGAAGCTGAGATTCAGTCCATTACTGGTTATCCCTGTACACGGATGGTCCCTGTCCCATTCCAGGGACTATGAAGAAGGGCAAGGAAGACACAGTAGAGTTTTCCTTCTCACAGAGGCGGCAAGAGAAATACACAGGAAAGGAAGAACAAGCCAGAAAAGACAGGATAGGCTGACTCTTCCAAGTTCAGTGAGAGCTCTAAGAGGGAGGTGACTCACTGAGGGCTGCCGGTTCAGGTCAGGACTAGGTCAGAAACCTGCTCTGGCCTAGACCCAAGGTTTGGCAGAGAACAGAAACAGCTCAGTGGGTTTGAGAGCAGGATGGGCACTGGCCATGGGAGCCAACACCATGAGGTCCTGATCAAACCCTGCAGGCATCTTCTCTGGTGCAGAGGCGCCTACTTCCAGGAACTCAGTCTCAGAACTCAGCAGGAAGTCACACCAGCCCTCCCACGCCTAATCTGCCAGCTGCTGCAGCGGGCACTTGCCTGCCCTGGCTTTGGAGCCTTCATTCTTGCCCTAGTGGGGTCAGGGTATGTTCTAACTAGAGAAATGCCAAACAGCTGTGCTTGCCCCTTCCGCTGGTTTGACTGTTTTCCCGGAATGGACCTGAGAAATTCAGTGAAATGATTCAAAGAAACAATTAGTTGAATCCATTAGAAAGTTAGTTAAACTGGTATTTAAGCTGAATTTATTCTGGCAGATGGGCTTGCAGGGGTAGACTCCTGCCATAGTTCCTGACCATCTCTCCCCACCGTGTTGCTAAAGGTGGGAGGAACTAGAAGATAAAGGGAGGGCCCCAGTGGAAACGAATGGAAATACCAAAAGCTTTGTGCGTGTTTGCTTCCATCCAACTGCTAACTGTTGTCCCACTCCATTAGCCCAACCTTGCCCAGTAAGTTCTCATGACAGCAGTGCACATCCCTTCCCAAGAGCACCAGAAACTGTTGTCTAGCAGATGTTAGGATATGTAAGGGGCCAAGTGAGTTACCAGGAAGGGACTCTCAGGTCCATACATTGATATGAAGACTAGGTTTGAAGCCATTTTTCACTATGTTCTTCAGTTTATCCAGGTTCCCAAAACCCAGGTTATTCTCAGTCTAAGATTTTTTTGCTCGACTCCCCACAGGGTCGAGCTATGTGATGTATGTCAAGTGGTACCTCCCTTCTGAGCCTCAGGGTCTCCATGTGTAAAATGAGATCGTTAAGTCAGATGAGCTCAGTGGTACCTTACAGCTCAAGCATTCATTCTGTGAATTCAGGTTTGTCCTCTTTTGGTCCAAACTGAAATTGCCTTCATGGGATGACCCAAGTGTCTTGTTCCTACCAATATTCTTATAAACTCAATTCTTTTCTATCTTTTTAATTCCCTACCAATGTGGACATATGGGTCCACTTTGTTCCTTTCACAAAGAAAATGGTCTGCATTGAGGTTTCTTTTCAAGAGGGGCAAGGAGGAATCTCATATTTATATAAGATACTCAGGCCCATCACCTGATACCACCCTTCCATCTTAGGTGTGTTTGATCATTCATTCATGTATATATTTATTCATTCTCTCATTCAGCAATATCAACGGTGTGACTACCTCATGCATAGTATCATGGTGGGCAATGCATATGCGTAAGAACATACAGCATGATCACTTTTGTAAGATGGGAGGTGATTCACAATGAACCCTGCTGCCATCCTGAGCTGTCACCCTACTGGAGTCACTCTGCACTACTACATACCACCCCTGGCAGGGACCCTGCAACTTACACCGTATCATTAGAAATACAAGCTACCTGTGTTTAAGAGTATTGCAAATGATCAATTCATAGGCTAAGCAATCTAGAATAGAGAGTACTTAAAAGACGTTAAACCTAAAAGAAAAGAGGAAAAATTGTGCAAACTAACAGAAGCTATATGTGTGTGTTTTCATTCCTTTGATGGGACGCTCAGGAGACTTTGAGTACCAGACCTAGTGTTAAGAGGGCTATTCTTAAGACTTTTGATTAAATCAGTCAAACTTGGAGTCAGATGCTTCCAGTGATACTCTTGTATAATTCTTACCCCTTTATCTGTTTTACAGAAAGGGAAACTGAGGCCCTATGTGGCCTTCACTATAGTGTCTGGTTGCTTAGAACACAGTTTGCAGTTGTCCAGGCACGGTAGCTCACACCTGTAATCCCAGCACTTTGGGAGGCCGAGGCGGGTGGATTGCTTGAGGTCAGGAGTTTGAGACCAGCCTGGCCAACATGGTGAATCCCTGTCTCTACTAAAAATACAAAAATTAGCCGGGCCTGGTGGTTCACGCATGGCGTGTAATCCCAGCTACTCAGGCGGCTGAGGCAGGAGAATCGCTTGAACCCAGGAGGTGGAGTTTGTAGTGAGCCAGGATCGCATTACTGCACTCCACTCTGGGTGACAGAGTGAAACTCCGACTCACAAAAAAAAAAAAAAAAAAAAAAAAAAAAAAGCACACAGTTGCAGTGCTGCAAAATTCCTCTTTTTTTTAAGGGAGAAGATGAATAGTGCTCAATCCTGATATCAGGAAAAGTCACAAGGCCCTGGGTCTCCAGCTCGAACAGTTCTTTCTCTGTGGCGTCCTCAGGCCAAAGCCCAGCTATATCCCAGCTCCACGTGGACGTCCAGAGAAAGCAGAACTGGAGAAAGCCTTGAGACCAGCCTTCCTGTTTAAGCTGTAGTGATTGACGCCAGGAACTTTCCTCACACACCTTTATTTCAGATTACTGGCCTACTCAGACCTTTGCAACCTTCCTGACCCCACAGGCATGATTAACTGCCCGAATTTTTTTGTCACGGGTCGGTTTTCCCACCTGGTGTCTTGCATGCTTTTTTCCTTGGAATTTCCTGGAATCTTTACATGTTTTTGACACCTGCTTTGACCTTCTAGATCCTGGAGCTTTTGCCCAAAAGGCTCTGAAACATTTATCTTGCCTATGGAGCCCGCGTCCTAGCCTGCCTTACTTGGGCTGCCTTGATACCATCCCCCATCAGTGTGACAATGATGATTCTGGGCACGTACAAGCCTCTTTCCCAGGAAGCTGGAGCACCAAATGACAGCTGTGTTTGAGGGATGGCTCTGCTGACAACTGATTCAGAATATTGACAAGACTTCATTATTTTTTTGCTCTTGTGTTTACATCTTTCAAGTATGTTTGAAAAATCAAGAAAACAATACAATTTGGTTTCCCAAATTGAAATGACAATGAAACTGCCTTTTTATTTATTTAATTTTTGTTATTCTCATATTTCCCTAAGCCTCTTCTCACACACACCACCAGCCACCAACCCCCATCCCCATCTCCCCACCAACTTTCTTTCTGGAAAAGACACATCCCATTGTAGCTGTACTGATCTCTAGTCACATACCATATCTTTGCAGGTCTCTCTGTCATTGCTCTTTCTGTTCTCATTCATAGATGACACAGCTAAAGACGGTATCCAGGCCTATGCAGGTTTGACTGAAAGGGCCAACATGGCATTTTCTTTTCCTAAACATGGTGCTTTGGTTTGTAGCTGTTTGCTCCTGCCTTTCTGTTTTTCAGGAAGCCTATTGGCTTGGCTTGTAAAGAGACAGCCTGTAAGGCTATGGTGGTTGAAACCAGTCAGCCCAGTGCAATTCAATTCGGTGGAAGAACACTGAGTGCCTATTACAACCAGGAATCTAAAGAAAGGGGGAGATTCACCCTTACCTTGGGAGCCCATGTGGGGAAATGCATATCTTCAGGGAGGGGAAAAGGCTGTGAGAGTTCACAAGTGGGAGTGACTTGGCTCTCTCGCCTAGTTTTCACCAACTCTGACCACTTTATTTCACCTCCCATTTTAAAATGCTATCTTGTCTTGGCTTGATTGATATGTTATTTCTGTGATTTTTTTTTCCCTGCTTTTCTTTGTTGCTAGGTCTTCTTTCTCCCTTTCTCTAACTGGGATTTCTTAGATTTCTTAAAGACCTCATGGACATTCCTATAAGTATGTGTTGCCAACTTTCTAGACCCACCAATCAGAAACCAAACTCATCATCATGCCTTCCCGTTTTGTTAATTAAGTGCCACTTTTTTGTCCAAGATAGAAACATCACTGTCATCTTGGGCTATTCCGTCACCATCCTTTCTCTGCCGTCTGCATATTAATGCAAGTTTTCTTGATTCTATTAAGAATCAAGAAATTTGAGAGCTGCCAGTAACCTAAGAGGTGATCTAGTATGGAGTTTTCATTGTCTCAGGGAGTCAGAGGATTAGTAGTTAAGCTGAGACTAGAACTCAAGTCTAAGATTCCTAGACTGTTGCTTTTTTTTTTACATCACATGACCCTAAAATATAGGTAAAGTTCATAGACTTTAGAAAGAAATGACTAAGTTCAAGTCTCCACTCATCTCTACCATTTGCTAGCTTTGATCATGGGTAAGTAGCTTAATCTCTCTGTGCTTCATCTGTAAAATGAAATGAAAATACCTCATGTAAAGGAATGGTTGTTAGAATCACATGAGAAAATAGCATAAAACACTTAGCATCAGATGAACTCTACATGAGATCACCTCAGTTCCAGATCCACTGCTAACACTCTTCTAGACCTTTCCGTGCTTACTGTTAAATCTTATCTTTCTAATATGGAACATTTAGACTCTAAAGCTTTTTGCTGTTCTGAATCCTATGGTCTTAACCATGTAAGGAATTCAAATTGAAGTAGAGTTTCAACATCTTTTGAAAAAGAGAGTTTCTGCAAATGTTAATACCTCAGATTAGCTCAAAGAAAGATAAAACAGAGAGCTCATTAGTAAGTACTTGTGAGGTGACTTCCAAAATTCTGCTTTGTTAACTTTGAGAGGCAAGCAAAAGAGACCCGTAGCTAGTCTAGACTTAAGCCATGTCCAGAAAGAGTGGCTGATTGGTTTACTTGTGGGGTTTGGGTAGGGGAAATAGTATCATACTAGATATCCTGTTTAATAGCCTGTTCTTATTTTCACTTAACAATATATCTTGGTCGTGTAGTGTCAATGAGCAAATAACTCCTTATGAGCCCTAGTATACATGCACATTTAGTAGCGGAACCCTAAGAGATTGGAAAATGCATGAGAGGAAGAGATTTCTGGAACTGCAGGGCTGTCTAAAGGAGTGGGAATATCCTTGGAGCCATTGAGAGAGGGACAAAGACAGCTGACATCTTTCTGAGAGTAGAGGACAAAGGGAGGAAAGGTAGAGGAAGAAGGTTGCCTAAGAACTCATGGCTCTAATGTCCTTGGTGATTGCTTGGCCTAAAACACTTCAAGCCTTATAAACTGCTTTTTAAGACAAACCAGTGTCATTTAAAATTACTGCTAGGGATACCTTTCTGTGTCTAGTTACCTTAGATTATCAGAGCTGAAAGAACTTCAGAGATCTCTTTAAATGTAATATGAGGGAACTGAGGCCCAGAGAGCAGAGGAATAGTTCAAAGCCCTCCCAATGGTTTGATCCTTGGTAGCATAATGAGCAGCATATTCGCTCATTTTCATGCTGCTAATAAAGACATAGCCGAGACTGGGTAATTTATAAAGGAAAGACATTTAATGGACTCACAGTTCCACATGGCTGGGGAGCCCTCACAATCATGGCAGAAGGTAAAGGAGAAGCAAAGTCACATCTTACATGGCAGCAGGTAAGAGACCTTGTGCAGAGGAACTCCCATTTATAAAACCATCAGATCTAGTGAGACTTACCACCACAACAACAGCATAGGGGAAACCACTCCCATGATTCAATTATCTCCACTTGGCCTCGCCTTTGACACGTGGGGATTATTACAATTCAAGGTGAGATTTGGATGGGGACACGGCCAAACCATATCAAGCAGTATTTAACTGGTTTTGTGTGTGTGGAGAGGGAACAGATGAATCATTTGTATTATTATTCCTATGCCTAACGAAACTAAGTCATATGTGCACTTAAGACAGAGAACCAAAACCTTGATTTTTCTCTTGTAGGGGGTGGCTAAACTGGAGTTAGAAGCCTACTTTGCCTGACCTTTTTAGCTTTGATAAAGGCAACCTTGATTCATGATGCATGAGCCTGGGTCTTTGAAACCAATAAGAAATGGTTTGTTCATTGAACGTGCAAACAAATTACTTTCCAAAGACTAAAATGTAAACTGACATTAAGCTCCAAGAGCATCTATATTTAATTATACATAAAGGCCAGAAAACAATTTGTAACCTTAACATAGTAAAATTAAAAGAGAAATCCCACCTATGCAAATAATTTATTTCAGTGCAACACTACCCTTTAGGATTGCCATCATTTGTCTGTATTAGCAGCACTGGCTTTACCAATATTTCCAGGGCGGCCCTGAAATATGAGTTTAGGTTGGAAAAAAAGCAGAGTAGCTCCCAGGGCAGGCTGATGCTATAGAACCACGGAGTGTGCTGGCTTCCCCAATTTTCTTTTCTTTTTTTTTTTCTTTTTTTTTTTCTCCTGAGACGGAGTCTCACTCTGTCACCCAGGCTGGAGTGCAGTGGCGTGATCTCCACTCACTGCAAGCTCTGCCTCGCAGGTTCACACCATTCTCCTGCCTCAGCCTCCCGAGTAGCTGGGACTACAGGCGCCCGCCACCACGCCCAGCTAATTTTTTGTATTTTTAGTAGAGACGGGGTTTCACCGTGTTAGCCAGGATGGTCTCGATCTCCTGACCTCATGATCCGCCCGCCTCGGCCTCCCAAAGTGCTGGGATTACAGGTGTGAGCCACTGCGCCCGGTCCGAGTGTGCTGGCTTCTAACAAGATTTGCCTCTTGGTAGGAGGAATAATAATGAAATACCGTCTATGATAATATATTTCTCTTGGGATGTATCTTAGGGGTCAAAATGTAGTAGAAGGAACACAGGCAAGAAAGCACAGAGATCTGGGTCCTAAATTGGATCCAGAGCAACTCCCATCTCCACTCTGGCCCTCAGGCTCTTCATCTATAAACTATGAGGCTTGGACCCAGTCAGTGATTACATTGGAAGAGAAGGGAGAGAATGTAAAATGAAGAGGATGAATCAAATAAAAGTGGCTTCGTTATTTCTGAATGCTCCCTTACCTTCCTCCACTCCCTGACATACACACATGCATGCATACACTAGTTTTCCCCTCAGTTGAGCATGGGAGTCAGTTCCCCTCAGTTGAGCATGGGAGCATCAGAGTCAGGATATCTGGGTTCTCATTCCAGCTGTTTCTTGAACTCTCTGTGTATCCTAAAGTAAATCTCTTGCCCTCTATCTTTGTTCCCCATCTGTAGGATGAGGAGAGGGTGTTGGGTTTTCATTGGTACCCACCAGGAGTGTGTATATGTGTACACACACACACAGAGTCCATCCCCAGCTAACTAAAGCAGGGCTTCCCCTGGGGCAGGGCTCTGCAGGTCTGTGTGTTTCAATGGCTTCCCAGGTCACTCCGATGTGTACTTCTAGCTTAGTTTCCTGGCTGGCCAGTCTCTGTGGGCCTTCCCAGCTCTGCCATTCTGGAAGATGAATGGGCAATTTTAGGGGCCTTTTCAGGAACTATGTGTCCTGCTGCTGTATTCTGGTGGCACAGGGATTAGCTCAACCGCATTTTCAGCTCACCCCTTCCGAGCAGAGTGATTTCACAGGATGGGAGCTGTGCAGAGGGCAGGAGGCACAAAGACACACTCTGTGGAGTCACAACGTGGCAAGCCGCCATGACGCTGCTCTTCACCTCCCAGTTGTTGCCCACATGGGCTTTTCTTGAACTATGCAGGAACCTGATTAAATTAATTGATTCCTGGCTTTTCGAAAATCCCTCTCTGGTGGGTTGCATGCTGCTTATCAAGATGTTCTCGGGAAGCTGATGCCAGGTTAAATTCCTTGCACTGAGAAGGCCAGAGCCGGCTTGATTCAGATATGGATATGGTAGAGGAGAGAGGGCAGCCTGTTGCCTGCTTTTCTCTCCTTGTCACTTTAGCAAACATGGAGCATTACAGGCCAAATGTGCTTGCTGAGTGGAAACAAGGAGGCAGTGAGGGGGTGGCTCAGTCTGGAATGCACAGGGCGTAGTGCTTCTTAGCACAGCTTCTGAGCACAGAGGAGAGTGCAACAAATGATAGCTGCTGTGTTATTGTAGTGGCAGCGCAGTGTAAGGGAAGAGAAGCTCCCTGAAGAAGACTTGGATGTAACCCCAGCTCTTCTGCTTTTCTTGACTTGCAGATCCAAAACTCTCAGCTTCCTTAAGTTTCTTGGTCTCTAAAATGAGGAGGCTGGACTCGATCAATTATTTTCAAACTTGGACTCTCAGGGTTCTGAGGAGGCACCCTGAGGGCTGCCTCAGGGGTATGGAAGGTGGAAGAGGAGACTGAGCAGGCAGAACCCAGACCCTCTAACTGACCACCTAGAGCCTCAAGAACAAACTGCCATTCACATCATAGTCTATGTCAACAGTTCTCAAACGTTTCCGTCTCAGGACTCCTTTATACTCTTAAAAATGACTGAGGACCTCAAAGAGCTTTGGTTCATGTGGGATTTATCTGTTGATATTGACTGCATTATTTAAAACTGAGAAATTTTCAAAAATATGTATTAATCCATTTAAAAGAATAGTACCTATTGCATATTAACATATTTTTATTAAAAAAAACCTATTTCCAAAGTAAAAAAAAATAACTGAGTGGCATTGTTTTATGTTTTGCAAATGTCTTTGATATCTGGCTCCATAGATGATACATGGATTCTCATATCAGCTTCTACATTTGATCTGTTGTGATATGTTGTTTTGGTTGAAGTATATGAAGAAAATCCAGCCTCACACAGACGTATATTTGGAAAAGAGAGGACCTTACGGACTGCCTGAATGATCTTGGGGACCACCAGTGTCTTTATACCACACTTTGAGAACTGCTTCTCTACCTGAATGGCACTCCCTGGAGATGTACAGTGCCCATCCTGCTGGGCAATGAATGGCGGCTCTTCTCTCTCTCCCTCCCCCTTCACTGTATCCCCTCTTTATTTAAGCAGCTCAGTTTTTCTATTTTATATAATGAAGTTCCTGGAAGATTTTATTTGAAAAAAGGAGTCTGCTTCTAAAAGTCTTTGAAATTCACCCACCTTAATCTTAGGTTACTGAAGATAGAAGGATTTGGGAGCTGATTGAGATCCTATCACTGGGATTTTTCTCCCCTAAGGATGCAAACTCTTGGGCTTTGAGGAGGGTCCTTTGGCATTGTGCCTCAGCTCTTCCTGGACAGTGACTGGCATGTCGTCTTGACAGTGACAGTCTTAGCACATGAAAATGCCACTGAATGACTTGAAAGATTTAATGCCACTTCACAATGGGACTGACCTGCCCAGGGAGTGATACAGGCTGAAGGTGGAGGGGATTCAATATTTGTCGAGCTGTCTGATCACTGAAGCAGAGAGATGGGCCATAAGGGCAAGTTTCAGTGATATATGTCGTCATCTTTAGAGCTAGACATTCATCATTATTATTTATTTCCTAGATTTATGTCGAACTTTCATTCCAAGGGACAGGAGCCAGTGTTGAATACCATGGGATCTAAGTGCCTTCACAACCCATTGAAGCTTCCTCCAATTTCTTGTTTAATAAAGAAGGCCGTGCTGTTCTTTCCCTTATTGCCAGAGTCATTATTGATTTCATGTTATTCCCTTTATAAAATCACCTTCTGGGTTTTCCTAGGCTTGGCTCTTACAGCCGAGAATGTTCTCTCCTCAGCCCTCTGCTGGGCCTGATGCTGTGAATCCCATCTATGTGGGTCAGGGGACAGTTCCACAGCCATCTTGCCAACATGCCCGCGTTAGGCTGTGAGCATGCGCAGAAGTACTCTCAGAGCTGTGGAGGAGGGGAGGCTCCCACACCCGCTGCCTTGTCCTTATTTGTTTTGTTTCTCCCACCAGCCTAGGCATTAATTAAGAGGCCCAGACTCAAAAGCCCACCATTAGGGTCAATCATTTGGGCTAATTGAGTGTTTCCAATTTAGTGGAACTCTTCTCTGAAAGTAAGAAATAAAACTGAATCCCTGGGAGAAACCGGAACCCTTGTCCATTGCTGGTGGGAATGTAAAATGTTGCAGCTGCTGTGGAAAACACTTTGGCAGTTTCTCAAAAAGTTAGAGTATTATATGATCCGGCAATTCTACTCTTAGGTATATATCTAAGAGAAATGAAAACATATGTCCACATAGAAACTTGTACATGAACATTCATAGCAGCATTAATCATGATAGTGAAAAAATGGAAACAACCCCAATGCCCATCAATGGATGAATGGATAAACAAAACGTGGTGTGTCCATACAATGGAATATTGTTTAGCTGTAAAAAAGACTGACATGCTGATTGGTACATGCTACAACATGGATGAATCTCAGAAACTTGATGCCCTAAGTGAAAGAAGCCAGACAAGAATGACCACATACTGTATGATTCCATTTATATGAATAATCCACAATAGACAAATCCGTAGAGACAGAAAACAGATGATTGCCAGGAGCTGAGGGGAGGGTGGAAGGGAGAGTGACTGCTTTACTTAATGGGTACAAGGTTTTCTTCTAAGGTGACGAACTAGATAGAGGTGACAGCTGCACGACATGTACTAAATTCCACTGAATTACACACTTTAAAATGGTTCATTTTGTGTTACATGAATTTCTCCTCAATAAAAAATTCAAAACAAATGAACAACAAAACAAAACAAAACATCTGAATCTGTGGCTGCTACCCTCTTTCGAGCTAGTTTCTCTTATGAATGTTTGTGGAATAAGGAACCCAAGCCTGGGCCGTGAACTCTTCCAGAGTGGGAAATGGGCTTCCAATAACTCGTAGACACTCAATAGTTATATACTGTGGAGATATCATGTATGGTTTCCCATATTGCTGTCTTCACTGTGGGCTCATGCAAAGCAGGGACCATGTCTTGTTCACCCTTGAATTCCAAGTGCCTAAGCACCATTCCCAGCACATAGGAGACAATAGATATTTGCTGAATGAATGAATGAATATGTTTGTGACTCCTCTTTATTCATCTCTATGCCCCCGCCAATAATGCTAGTAATAGTTCTACCACAGCTGGTGCTCAGAACAGATCTATGGATTTGTCGAGTGAGTGGGGATGAGATTGTTTTAGTTTTAGTTTTTTTTTTAAGGTTATTTATTTCAAATGAACCTCAAAGTAAACTTAAGTTCCATAAACAGTCATATTGGGGTTTTGATTAGGGTTTCATTACTATTCACTAAAAACACTTTTTTCAAAAATGAGATATAAAAATTGGACAGGATGTAGAAAAATAGGAGATTTGGCCTATGGAGATTCAAAAAGAGTAAGAGAGAGATCTCAGCTTTAATAAGGGGATGAGACTGTTTAGATGCATTTTACTTTAAAAAAAATTGTGGATATCTATAAAATGGAACATTATCCAGGCCATGAAATGGAATGAAGTACTGATAAATGCTACAATATGGATGAACCTTGAAAACATTATGTGAGTGAAAAAAAAGCCAGATACAAAATGTCAATGTTATATGATTACATTTATTTGAAATGTCCAGAATAGGAAAATCCACTGAGATGGAAAGTAGATGAATGGTAGTAGGGGCTGGAAGGAATAGCCAGATAGGCCAGGGACAGCTAAAGAGTACAGGGTTTCTTTGGAGGTGACTGAAAATGTTCAGAAATGGACTGGTGGTGATGGTTGCACATGTCTGTGAATATACTAAAACCCATTGTATACTTTAATTGGATGAATTGCATGGTATGTGAATTATACCTCCATAAAGCTGTTAGAAATTTAGATACATGTCAGAAAAGTAAAGAATACAATTTGAATCAAAAACCAGTGTGACTGTGTTTTGGGAGAGACCTTCATCTAAAATATAAAATAACTGCCTGGCTAGATTCAAAGGGTTTCTCTAGGAAAAGATTCCTTTACTTTTTATTTTTTATTATTTTTTAATTTTTAATTTTAATTTTTTGTGGGTACATAGTAGGTGTATATATTTCTGGGGTACCTGAGATGTTTTGGTACAGGCATGCAATGCATAATAATCACATCATGGAAAATGGGGTATCCATCCCCTCAAGTATTTATCCTTTGTGTTACAAACAGCCCGGTTACACTTAGTTATTTTAAAGGGTACAATTAAATTATTATTGACTATAGTCACCATGTTGAGATATCAAATACTAGGTCTTATTCATTCTTTCTATTTTTGTATTCATTAACCATCCCCACCTTCCCCCCACCCCCTTCAACTACCCTTCCCATCCTCTGGTAACTATCCTTCTACTTTCTATCTTCATGAGTTCAATTGTTTTGATTTTTAGATCCCACAAATAAGTGAGAACATGTGATGTTTGTTCTTCTATGCCTGGCTTATTTCCCTTAGCATAATGACTTCCAGTTCCATCCATTTGTTGCAATGACAGGGTCTCATTCTTTTTTATGGCTGAATAGTACTCCATTATATATAAGTACCACATTTTCTTTATCCATCCATCTGTTGGTGGACACCTTAGGTTGCTTCCAAATTTTAGCTATTGTGAACAGTGCTGCAACAAACATGGGAGTGCAGATATCTTTTCCATATACTGATTTCCTTTCTCTTGCGTATATACTCAGCAGTGGAATTGCTGGATCGTATGGTAGCTCTATTTTTAGTTTTTGAGGAACCTCCAAACTGTTCTCCATGGCAGTCATACTAATTTACATTCCCATCAGCAGTGTATGAGGGTTCCCTTTTCTCCACATTCTTGCCAGCATTTGTTATTGCCTGTCTTTTAGATATAAGCCATTTTAACTGGGGTGAGATGAGATCTTATTGTAGTTTTTATTTCTCTGATAATCAGTGATGTTGAGCACCTTTCCATATACCTGTTTGCCATTTGCATGTCTTCTTTTGAGAAATGTCTGTTTAAATCTTTTGCCCATTGCTTAATCAGATTATTACATTTTTCTATAAACTTGTTTGAGCTCCTTATGTATTATGTTTATTAATCCCTTGTAATGTCAGTAGTTTGAAAATATTTTTTCTCTTCACTTTATTTATTATATTATTATATTATATTATTTCTCTCTTCACTTTATTTATTATATCCTTTGCTCTGCAGAAGCTTTTTAACTTCATGTGAGCCCATTTGTCCATTTTGCTTTGGTTGCCTGTGCGTGTAGGGTATTGCTCAAGAAATCTTTGCCCAAACAAATGTCCTGGAGACTTTCCCTAATGTTTTCTTGTAGTAGTTTTAGAGTTTGATATCTTAGATTTAAGTCTTTAATCCATTTTGATTTGATTTTCATATGGCAAGAAATAGGGGTCTAGTTTCATTCTTTTGCATATGGATATTCAGGTTTTCCAGCACCATTTATTGAAAGGACTGTCTTTTCCCCAGTGTATGTTCTTGGCAATTTTATCAAAAATCAGTTCACTGTCCATGTATGGATTTGTGTTGGGGTTCTCTACTCTGTTCCATTGACCTGTCTGTTTTTATGCCAGTGCCATGCTGTTTTGGTTGCTATAGCTCTGTAATATAATTTGAAATCAAGTAGTGTGATTCCTCCAGTTTTGTTCTTTTTGCTAAGGATAGTTTTGGCTATTCTGGGTCTTTTGTGGTTCCGTAGAAATTTTAGGATGATTTTTTTGCTATTTCTGTGAAGGATATCACTGTTATTTTGATAGGGATTGCATCAAATCTGTAGATTGCTTTGGCAGTATGGACATTTTAACAATATTGATTCTTCCAATCCACGGACATGGAATATCTTTCCATTTTTTGGTGTCCTCTTCAATTTCCTTCATCAGTGTTTCATACTTTTTTATAGAGATCGTTTTCTTTGACTAAGTTGATTCCTAGGTATTTGATTATATTTGTGGCTATTGTAAATGGGATTACTTTTTAAATTTCTTTTTTAGATTGTTCACTGTTGGCATATAGAAATGCTACTGATTTTTTATGTTGATTTTGTAATTGCAGTTTTACTGAATTTGTTTACCAGTTCTAATAGTTTTTTGGTGGAGTCTTCAGATTTTACCAATATAAGATCATATCATCTGCAAACAAGGCTAATTTGATTTCTTCTTTTTCAATTTGGATGCCATCATTTGTTTCTTTCTGTCTTTTCTTTTTTTTTTTTGAAACGGAATCTTGCTCTGTCGCCAGGCTGGAGTGCAGTGGCGCGATCTCGGCCGTGGCCCCGTGTGATCCCAGGTTCACGCCATTCTCCTGCCTCAGCCTCCCAAGTAGCTGGGACTACAAGCACCCGCCACCACACCTGGCTAATTTTTTTTTGTATTTTTAGTAGAGATGGGGTTTCACTGTGTTAGCCAGGATGGTCTCAATCTCCTGACCTTGTGATCCGCCCGCCTCGGCCTCCCAAAGTGCTGGGATTACAGGTGTGAGCCACTGTGCTCGGCCAAAACTGCGAGTTTCATTCTCTTGTCTGATTATGCTAGCTAGGACTTTCAGTACTATATTGGTTAACAGTGGTGACAGCAGGCATCCTTGTCATGTTCCAGATCTTAGGGGAAACACTTTCAATTTTTCCTCATTTAGTATGATACTAGCTGTGGCTGTGTCATACATAGCTTTTATTATGTTGAGCTATGTTCCTTGTATACCCATTTTTTTGAGGGTTTTTATCATGGAGAGATTGAATTTTATGAAATGTGTTTTCAGCATTAATTGAAATGATCATATAGTTTTTGTCCTTCATTCTGCTGATATGATGTATCACACTGGTTGATTTGTGTATGTTGAGCCATTCTAGCATCCAGGATATTTCCCACTTGGTCATGATGAATGATCTTTTTAATATATTGTTGAATTCAGTTTGCTAGTGTTTTGTTGAGGATTTCTGCATCAATATTCATTAGCGATATTGGCCTGTAGTTTTCTTTTTTTGATGTGTCTTTGGTTTTGGTATCAGGGTAATACTGGCCTGGTAGAATGAGTTTGGAAGTATTCCCTCTTCCTCTATTTCCCAGAATAGTTTGAGTAGGATTGGTATTAGCTCTTCTTTAAATGTTTGGTAGAATTCAACAGTGAGGTCATGAGGTCCAGGGCTTTTCTTTACTAGGAGTCTTTTATTACAGCTTTGATCTCATGACTTGCTATTGGTCTGTTCAGGTTTAGGATTTCCTCATGGTTCAGTCTTGGTCAAGGTTGTATGTGTCTAGGAATTTGTCCATTTCTTCTGGATTTTCCAATTTTTTGGCATATACTTGCTCATACTGGCCACTAATGATCCTTTGACTTTTTCCACTATTAGTTGGACTGTCTCCTTTTTCATATCTGCTTTTTTATTTATTTGGATCTTTTCTCTTTTTCCCTTAGTAAGAAAAACCAACTTTTTGGGTTTTTTGTTTGCTTTTTTGTTTGTTTTTTTATTTATAACATAATTTTATTTTAATACACCTATATGTTTGAATATTTGAAATCTCAATCACCTTCACAGCACAATGTTTCTACAAAGCATTCTTTCCTTTAGCCTCACTGTATATTTTGTCAAATGACATGACTGTTCCTAATTCATAATTGGGACCCAAACCTAATGGAAAATACTACTTCATGTATTCAAAAATATTTGTGGTCTTTTTCTACTACGTATATCTGGCATTGTTCTCAGGACTGGACTCTATTAGTTTTATTATGAAAATGTTAACATTTCTCCATAGAGTTGTTTTACAAAAACACCTGTTTTTCAAAAACATTCTGGGGAACAACCTGAAAACTTTTAAATAACATTTAGAGCATGGATTTATTTTAAAAATTACCTGATCCCTTTTTTAATGCATATTGTGACTTTCTTTAATCATGAAAAGTTTTCAACATTATTTTGGCATACCTGAAAGCTTTTAACTGTCCTTAAAAACCCCAACTTTGCAATAGTAAATTATTTAATGCATCACAAAATAGTCTTATGAACCAACTCTTTGTTTCACTGATCTTTTGTATTGTTTTCTTCATTTACATTGCATTTATTTCTGCTCTGATCTTCGTTATTTCTTCTACTGTTTTGGGTTTGGTTTGCTCTTGTTTCTCTGGTTCTTTAAGATGCATTGTTAGGTTGCTTATTTGAAGTTTTTCCTCTTTTTTGCAAGAAGGATAGATAATAAGCCATATTTATTTTAAAACATAAATTTAAAAGTACCTACATCAATTATTATTAAATTGAACCAGCAATGTATAAAATAAATAATGCATGGAGTCCAATTTCAGATGGCTTCACACTAGAAAACCTAATTAGTATAATTAAACCACTTCAGCAAAAGAAAAGAAATAAATATTTCAATGGATGGGGGAAATGAATTTTTATTATTCCAAAATAATTCATGATTTTGAAGAACTCTTAGCAAATAAAAATTAAAATGAACTTTCTTAACATGATAAGCAGAATCTAATGAAAGCTTACAACAGTCACCCCAAATGACAAGAAGTTAGATCATTCCCTTTGAAGACAGGTTTTTCCTCTTTTTTGATGTAGGCACTTATAGCTATAAACTTATCTCTTAGTACTGCTTTTACTGTATCCCATAGGCTTTGGGATGTTGTGCTTCTATTATCATTTGTTTCAAGATGTTTTTCAATTCCTTCTTAATTTCTTCATTATCCACTGGTCATTCATGAGCATATTGTTTAGTTTTTATATATTTTTGTAGTTCCCCAAATTCTTCTCATTTTTGATTTCTAGCTTTATTCCATTGCAGACAGAAAAGATGCTTGATATTATTTCAGGTTTTTAAAATGTTTTATGGCTGGTTTTCTGACCTAACATGTGGTCTATCCTTGAGAATGATCCATGTGCTGAGGAAAATAAAGTGTATTCTGCAGCCATTGGATGAAATGTTCTGTAAGTATCTATTAGATCCATTTAGTCTACAGTGCAGATTAAGTCTGGTGTCTCTTTCTTGGTTTTCGGTCTGGAAGATAGATCCAATGCTGAAAGTGGGGTGTTGGAATCTGACTATTATCGTATTGGGACCTATCTCTCTCTTTCACTGTAATGATATTTGCTTTATATATCTAGGTGCTCCAGTGTTGGGTGCATATATATTTAAAATTATTATATCCTCTTTCTGAATTGACCCCTTTATCATTATATAGTGACCTTCTTTTTCTCTTCTTATTGTTTTTGTCTTGAAATCTATTTTGTCTGATACAAGTATAGCTAGTCCTACTCTTTTTTTGTTTGTTTGTTTGTTTCCATTGGCATGGAATATCTTTTTCCATCCCTTTATTTTCAGTCTATTTGTGTCTTTATAAGTGCAGTGTGTTTCTTGTAGGCAACAAATCATTGGGTCATTTTTTTTTTTAAATAAATTCAGCCACTCTATGTCTTTTGATTGAAGAGTTTAGTCCGTTTATATTCAATGTTATTATTGATGAGTAAGGACTTACTCCTTCCATTTTATTATTTATTTTCTGGTTGTTTTGGAAAGATCCCTTTAAATTGGGCTTTCCTTTCAGCAGCAATTCATGTGAGTTTCCAGATCATTACCTACTTGATGAGGGGCTGGGGGCAGAGTAGCTTAAAGGCAGAGTGTGAAGGGCAACTGCCAACTGTTGGGCAGTTGGAGATTGATCAGAATGTATGTCAGTGGGAAACTAGGATTCGATTTACACAAACCCAGCTGCCTGATGATTTCTGCACTGCCTGTAGGATATATGGGGTGTCCCCATTTTCATGAGGAGGAATGAGCAAGCAGTCTAATGATGTGCCACTTATACAATTAGCAATTCAGCAAGTTCAACTTCAAATAAGCAGTTCTGAATTCTTCTTCCTACTCCAGGGGCTGTCCCCACTACTTCAGTGTCTATCAGCTTTTCTGAAAGAAGAGACACCATGGCTACAGGGAAACCATGGTGGGGCTGTGTGTGGAGGCAAGTACCGCCTAGTGTTGGATGCAGACTGCAGCTGTATCCTTTGCCCTTAGGCAGGAAGAAACTCCCACAGCATCATCCCAGCTAAATAGTAGCTTGGATGTCACAGTCAGACAGGCAGCCCCAGCAACCTTAGGTGGTACAGCAGTTTCTGTGGGGAGATTATAAAGCCCTCTGTGGTTATGAAGGAGTTGACAAGCTATTCTGATGGCTTTCTGCCTGTTTTCCTTGGATCCTGAAGACAAGGGCAGTCCAAAGTTATTCCTGGGAAGTGAGAATCAGGCATCAGCCAAGGCTTTGTCAGAACTGGGTTTGCAGATGAGGGCTCATTCAATGTTCATTACAATTGCAAAAAATGAACATGTGAAAACTCACTTGTAACTTGAAGGGGCATCATTTCTAATTGGGAGATAGCCACAGAGAAACGAAGGGGCCAAAACATTGCTAGTGTGAAAAGCACATAGGCTTTGGAGTCAGATCAACCTGCAAGTCCCATTCTTTATGTCTTAGATGAATGACCTTGTCAAAGCCCTTCACCTCTGAGCCTTGATTTCCTCACCTGTAAAAGGAGATAGGAAAGAGCATCTTACAGGGGCTATTGTTCTAATTAAACAATGTCCAGTCCTCATGCCTGGATCTCTGCCACTGGCTCTCAACTCACCTTTTTCCTCCTATCTCTCTAGCATAGATTGCTGCATTCATTTTATTGTAGAGGGACCTTGGTACTTTTAAGACTCCTGAACTGGAATTCACAAGGTCTGAGAGATGGTTTTGACCCTGTTATGACTGTGTGACCTTGGTTGAGTCCCTTTCTCTCTCAGGACCTACAAAATGCAGAGTTTGGGCTTGATGGTCTTTAAGGGTACCTTCCAACTTTGATAGGTTTTTAAATGATGTCAAGGTCAAATTCTGAATGGCCTGGTTCACTGTGCTAGAGAATGGCCCTGATCATTTGGCAAGCACAACTCTTTCTCAAGGCGACATTGCCCTTCTTACCATTGTAGTTACATGGGCCCTGCTGGAATGAGTCACATACTCTAGCTTCTTCCACTTTCTTCCCCCCGTTGGTTATCTTGGCTTGGACTTTTTGGATTCTGTCTATATGTAATTTGATTGCATTTTCCTATAGATAAGAAATATAGGTATAATAGCAAGGAGCACCTCACCCCCCACTGCTTCAAAGAGAGAGAGAGAGAGAGACCTGATCTGTCTGCCAACTTCTCTTTCCCTGTGGGTCCCTGGCCCATCCACTGCTACCTGATTTATGTCCTAGGGGAGCAGCATAGCTATGGTGAAGATTTATACCAGGTTTTCATCTTCAAATGAGCTACTACCTCTGTTCCTTGTGTATTCAAGTGCTTGGCACTCATAGCCAAGCACTTGAATTCTGGAATTCAAAATGAAAAATAGTCCCATGAGAGGCCTAAAGAGAGGCAAACAGGAAGCACTTCAGAGTGTGCTGCAGCCTTGTACAGTAAGTAGGATGCAGTCCCCAGCTCTCAGTGGAGGTGTGATATGCCCAGAGAGATTATATACAGTGATCCCTCTCCACATTAGTGCCTTGTGTAGGCATGGTACACAGTGCATTAGAATTAGACAAGGTGTAGGATTTGGAGACAGGAAATATTGAATATTCCCATCTCAGCGCCTTCACTTATTAACTGTATGACCTTGAGCAAATTTCTCTTTGAGCCTCTCTGACTTCCCTGTAAAGTGAGAAGAATGCTGCCTACCTCACAGGGTTGCTGTCAAGGCAAAATGAAATATAGTTAGTACAGCTGAGTGGCTCATGAGCCTGGGTCCCAGCATCCTACAACTCTGGATTTGAATCCAGACTCTACCACTTATCATGCAAGTCCCTCTGAGCCTCAGTTTTCTCATTTAGGCAATGAGTATAGACTTTTGTTCAGGATGAAATGAGATAATTCCTATAGTGTGTGGCATCTGGCATGTAGTAAGCACTCATTAAATGTTAGCTAATGGTATGATTGTTATTGTTTGTCATTTAGGTAAAATTTCCAATAATTCTAGAAAAGATGTTTTGTGTACTCTGCCAGATGGTTTGGCAAACTTGGTCCATATTTTATATGCTTAGGAAAAAAGCACTGGGTATTTTTTGGTCCTGGTTTTGAAACTACAGGTAAGACATGAAACTGAGACTCCTCCAATAAAAGGATACCTGTTTCCTCATGGAAAGCAAGTTTGCGCTCACAATGGTGCTACACCTTCATGTAGACAGTTGTCTGAAGCCCACAAAACTGTTGAAGTGGTCATGATATTTCAAAATTAGCGCCTCCATCGGGATCAGCGGTGTTAATCCAATTATGAATATTACACCTGCCAAACAGAAAGAATCCTTTAGCCACGGGTCTCAAGCACAGCCCTGGATGTGTGGATTTGCCACAGTGACAGAGACTACTAGCAAGGTGCATGGGGACAAGAACAGCAATGGCTTAAAGCCTTTTTCATGGATTTTTGACAATGAAGTTAATTATCCAGATGTTTCATGTACTTGACCCCGGACACTCAGATCTTTGGAAACATCTGGACAATGTGGGGGTAGTTTTCATATCTTTCATCAAAACCGTTAGTTGTATTAAATTCAGCAAGTTTCATTAATCACCTGGTTTGTGCCCTGTTAGGTATTATTGATCACAAGGAAGTCACAGTTTTATTGAGAAAAATTAGACTAACAGGTTTGAAGTGACCAATGAAAAGTAGGAGAGCCGGGATATGAACATAGTTCCATCAACTCCTGTACTTGTGCTCACTTCACTCTAGCACATGGCCTCTTTTCATTTGGGGCTGGCTGGAAGGAAGTTTCAGACCAAATCCAGTGGTTCCCACCATGCCTTGACTTCAGCAGAGACCTAAGCTCCTTTGCTGAAAGCAGGTGACATATATCCAAATGGACCATTTCATGTGTCTCCATTGTCTGATCCTTTTAGTGACTTGGTGGAATACTCCCTGAGAATGATCTTGATCCTTATTTTAGCACTAGCCAAATCATTACTTGTTAGGGAGTTTTTCGTTCTCTGTGTTTTAAATGTGTAAAAATGTGAATGAAGCAGTTATATCTTGTGTTGGCAGCTTGCCATCCTTGGCCTGTGTCAGCATAAAATATTTTGGATTCCATAGAGTAGCAGCCCCTTGCGATGCTGTGTAAAAGATACAATGAAAACCTTCCTTCTGATTTGAAACAGTGCTGAAATAGCATCATTTGTGGACCTTCCAGACCCAAAGATCTGAAACATGGAAATAAAATGGGATAAAATAACTCCCAGTACACATATATATACTTACCTTGTAAATGAAACTTTTCAGCCTTTATTAACAGAAAGCAGGCCCTGTTATACCCAGAAAATTTCTAAGGGATTCCTTATTCGTTCTTTCTTTCCTTTAAGTCAAAAATACTGTATGTATATGATCAAATTGAAATTCATCACTGGAACCTACCATACAAATACAGGTGCTTGCGTTTGCAGAACTCCAAAACACATATGAAAATCATTGTCAAGTTTCAGTTGAAGAAGTCAGCCTGTACCTATGCACATTTTTTTTATAACTCAACTAGCTCCCCCACATCATGAGTGGAAAGGCTTCTCGGAAGGGAAAACAAGCCAGGTTTTATTTTATGGCCTTCAATTTTGTTTTATTTTGTTTTACTTTGTTTGTTCAATGGCAAAACATCCTTTTCACTGCTTTCTGAAAGACTAAATTGTCAAATAGGTGCTGTGGGAATGTTTTCAGAAACAATGTATCCTGCCATAGCCAAGGACAAGTTATAGACAAACTCGTTTTCCACAAAAACAAGAATCCTTCAGTGTCTAGATTGTTAATTAGATCAGCACTAGAGGGCACTCTTATGATGCCAAAATGGGAAATTTTTACTAAAATCTGCTGGGCAGGGGTGTGAGAGAGGAGATGAGGAGGGGGCAGTTTCTGTAAGGACTGCAGACCACAGACAAACAGCTTAGACAAGACATGTGCAACTGAGAATTGACTGGATCGCCAACAGATAAAACACTATTTGAAAAGGGCTGTTTGGCAGTCTTCCCTATCAGATCCACTTGGTTTCCAAAATGCAGTCGGTGCTTTGGCAATATACGATCCAGGTATAAGGCATTATTTCTCAAAATGAAAGAGATACAAGAATCTCTGATTGTTACCATGTGATGTAGTGAAAGCACATTTACGCAGAAAACAAAATGTGGAGAGAAGCACAGGAGAATGTGTTTACAACTTAACAGCTACTGAGAAGGAAGAATTTCAAATCCTTGGGGTCTTTTATGGTTGTTTTCCCAATCTTTTGCAGCCCTTGCTCTGTGAATTGTTCTGAAGTGTTGTGTGATTGAGTCTGGGAGAGCAGGTGCTTGCTTGTCTGCTGCCCCTAGCAGGCTCTGATGGACACAGGGTGGATGATGTGCTGTCAAGTAAAGGGACAAATGGACTTGGTTTTGTCTCTGGCACTGATGTGCTCTGTGATCTGTGGCAAGTCCCTGCCCTCTCAAAGTCTCAGGGTCAGGGAAGGGTTGGGTGACACTAGAGGTCTCTAAAAGATCACTAGAAGACATATCCCTGAGTTTATGATTGATGATTACAGAAATAACTTTTGTTTTGTTTTGGTTTTAGAGACAGTGTTACTCTGTTGCCCAAGCTGGAGTGCAGTGACATGATCATGGCTCACTGCAGCCTTGAACTCCTGGGCTCAAGCGCTCCTCCTGCCTCAGCCTCCAGAGTAGCTGGGACCACAGGCACATGACACCATGCCCAGCTATTTTTCGTATTTTTTTGTAGAGATGGGGTCTCACTATGTTATTCAGGTTGGTCTTGAACTCCTGGGCTCAAGAGTTCCTCCCACCTTGGCTTCCCAAAGTGTTGGGAATACAGACATGAGCCACCGTGTTCGGCCAGAACTTCCCATATCAGTCATCCATAGCAGCCACTTGAGTTCCGAATCGAACAAGATATGGTAGGCACCCTGGGGTAGAAGGTGACTCTATGCTGTCAGTAGGATGGTACCGAAATGATTTTCCAGCACAGAGGGGCTTATTTGCCTGTATTAGTCATTGTTTTAGGTTTATGGCTCAGTCCCAATATAACCTCAGAGAGTTACCACACTAAGCCATCAGTAGGTCCCCTCAAATTTGCTCATTATGTCCAAGTTAAGCCTGATCCCTCACTTGTGTGCTAGGCACCAGCCAGAATCTCAGGCATGCCCATGTGTCCTTCCCTAAGGAGCCAGTGTGGGGCAGGGGCTCTGGGCACTTGATGGGAAGAGTGGCACACTGAAGACAGACTTATCTACTCTGACTTTGGCCCCAGCGTTTGCTAGAGGAATGAATGAGTGTTTTTGTCTAAGTCTCTGCTTGTAAGAACCTAGGCTATCCTTCATAGGAATGTTCCTGATTGAGTCAAATTCATTATAAAGTCTTAGAATGTTATTGGCCGGGCATGGTGGCTTATGCCTGTAATCGCAACACTTTGGGAGGCAAAGGCAGGTGGATAACTTGAGGTCAGGAGTTTGAGACCAGACCAGCCTGGCCAATATGGCAAAACCTTATCTCTACTAAAAATACGAAAAATTAGCCGGGTGTGGTGGCGGGCACCTGTAGTCCCAGCTACTCAGGAGGCTGAGGCAGGAGAATCGCTTGATCCTGGGAGGCAGAGGTTGCAGTGAGCCGAGATTGAGCCACTGCACAGCCTGGGCAACAGAGGGAGACTCCATCTAAAAAAAAAAAAAATGTTATCATGAACAGGGACCTTTGGGAAATCAGCTAGTCCAACACCATCACTGTAGAGATAGGGAAACGGGCAGCCATCTTCATTTGGGAATGGGGTTGCCCAGGGTTTCACAGCCAGTTAATGGCAGAGCTGGCATTGGGGTATCAGTTTTTTATTTCTATTCCAGGCCTCTTTCTGTTATCTTGTGCTATATTTTTCTCTCTCCTCCAATGTCCATTCTAGGGAATAAGTGACCAATGGCTCTGAACCTAAGGGTTTTTGACATAACTAGAATAGCTCTGTGTTTATGGATTGTGTCATTTAAGGTAGTACAAGTGGAAAGATATGAGGACACATCCCTATCAAAAATATGTCCTTTTTAAATGTCATAGGACTGGAGATCAAACCAATATAGGATCATTCCTCTGGATCTAGAAGGCTCTGAAGTCTTGAGATGCTCTTGCCCAAAAGCAAGGATCAGGTTGGAATCCTTGTCAGCTGGCAGGGAACGAAAGGATGGGAGGGTAGGTCTGGAAACCAGGTTTAGTATCTCGGGGGAGGGCAGACACTGTGAAAAGAGCAGTCAAGACAACCTCAGGGGACTTCACAGTTGTGCCAAAGGCTATTCCTTGGGATGTTAAAACAAATACTCAAAGAATACATATTTGAAAGAATATTCTAGGTTCCAGTATTCTCATGCCAAACATAAGGAGCTCTCTCTCATGAGGTATGCATGATTTCCAGTGGACTTGGCATGGAACAAGGAGGAATTAAGAGCGGTCAAACAGTAGAACACAGATGTAGGGGACAGCCCTCTCCCATATCAGTGATGTGGTTACTTTCCACATGGCCTTTACATGCACGTGTCTTTGAGCTCTGCTTTTGAAAAGCTGGTTCTTTTCCCAGGGCAACAAGATGGCTCAGCTACAGGGGGCTGCGAGCTGTGTGGCAGGCCTGCCGCAGACTCACTATGCCTCTAGACAATTCTCTGATTGATCTTCCTCCCTAGGTGACAGTAATAATGCCTAAAACGTATTGTATGATGACTGTGGACCTGACATTCTGCTACATGATTTACATGCATGATCACATCTAATCCTCCCAAGTACTTTAGGAATTACCCTTCTAGACTGAAACACATGGGCGTACCTACACATGTTGTTTGCTGTTGGTTTCTGCTCTGATAGGGCTGTCTTTTCTTCTGATTGGTCAGTTCCGATACCATATCTGTTGTTAAAGATGGTGATCATCACCAGTGTAGAAACTATACTTGTCCCCACTTTGTTTTTTGCTGTTTTTTTTGTTTTGTTTTGCTTTGTTGAGACAGAGTCTCACCCTGTCACCCAGGCTGCAGTGCAGTGGCATGATCTCGGCTTACTGCAACCTCCTCCTCCCGGGTTCAAGTGATTCTCCTGCCTCAGCCTCCTGTGTAGCTGGGAATACAGGCGCCTGCCACCATGCCAGGCTAGTTTTTGTATTTTTAGTAGAGACGAGGTTTCTCCATGTTGGCCAGGCTGATCTCGAACTCCTGACCTCAGGTGAGCCACCTGCTCCGCCTCCCAAAGTGCTGGGATTACAGGCGTGAGCTACCATGCCCCAGCTTGTCCCCATTTTGTAGGTGAGGAAATCAGGGCTGAGAGATTAAGGTGCCTTTGCAGTGTCATGCAGTTGGTAAGTGAAAGAGCGTTAGGACCAGAATCCAGTCTGTGTGACTAGTGGACTTATTTCATG
Source organism: Pongo pygmaeus (assembly GCF_028885625.2). Taxonomy (NCBI): domain Eukaryota; kingdom Metazoa; phylum Chordata; class Mammalia; order Primates; family Hominidae; genus Pongo; species Pongo pygmaeus. Next base: position 137,130,451 of record NC_072396.2, on the reverse strand, counting down.
GTCCCATACCACCTCTCAGGACTGTGCATAAGCAAAAGGCTGAGGTCAAGCATTTTAACACTTTGCAAGTAAAAAAGACCAGCAGCTTGTTTTGCATAGGGCCTTAAGAAACACCCAGGTCCTTTGCCTGGCTCCTCCATTCACCTCCACCAGTTTGAGCAAGAGTCCTTAGCCTGGGACTTTGGGGGCACCACACCCCTTTCCATTTAGGGAAATAAAATTTAGCATGTATTAACATAAGGCATTTTTTGCTAGGATATACTGTATTTGGCCTTCAGAGATCAAATGAGGAAGGTGGCTTGAGATACAAAAGGAAGTGGTGGGTTTCTGAGCAGCAATAGAGTAGGTGAGACCAGAATGATGGTGGAAGGGCATTCTACATGGGAGAACGTGGAAATTCTAAAACACATCAGCTCTTGGTGTGGCAGTTAAAGGGAGGGTGAGCACACCAGTTCAGTGTCAGAAAACAGAGAGGTTGAATGGACCATTTGCTTGGCAGCTCTGGAACAGTGGTAAGCAGTTATTTATCATAGAGTGTACTATCTGCTGCAGGTTTGCAATCTGACCCAAACAGTGTTGGTGTGGGTTTCTTAACAACTTCCTTCTCTCTAGCCGTTATATGGAAGTGTGTGGCTGTGGAGGTCTCTGCTAATGAACAGCCATCACCAATATCCCAGGCTCCTGGCAGATAAAGAACCTGCATGAACAGAAAGAGAAATGTGGAGGGTGGTGGCGGTGCCAGAGGGTCAATTCTTCATCAATTCGATTTTTCTTGTTTTTCTCAATTAAGTTTCCTTGTATAATTTTTCCATCATAAAGAATCTGCCACTCTATGTTTCAAATTAACAAAGCTGTTTCTCTGGACAGGATGATGTTCAGCTGCATTTAAATTTGGCCATTATGATTTTGGACATACTCCCATTTACTCATAAACTCTTTGAAGGCTGTGCTCTGGGCTCTATGAACTACTAATAGCATGTTGTACTGAGAAAATGACTAGGGATTGGTATACTTCTAAGTAACATGGCATGCAAATTCAAAGGAAAGCTATTAGAGAATGAAAGAATATTGGAACTGGGGGAATTTTAGAAACCATCTTGTCAAGCTCCTTCATGTCATACAGCCCACTGGGAGAGTGGAGAAGAGAATTTGCCCAAGATCAAATGAGTCATTGGTAAAACCTGGATTAAAAACCAGGGATCCTGATTCTCAGTCAAGGGCTCTTGGATTTTTACCTCATCCTGGGTTTTCCAGGTCTTAATTTGGATCCTTCATACGAAAGTGAACCGTTTCACTTTCATTTCTCAGGCCCTAAGCACCCACCCTGAGAATGTAAATGCCAAGCATAAGTGTCATGGTCTGAGGTTCCTGATTAGGATGAATCCACACCTGGAGCTTTTGGATTCCCAAGTCTCCCGCTATTCCCATTACTCCAGTGCTATATATGTGTTCTCTTCATTTTCATCTTTTGCCTTCCCTGCTGATTGGATGCTTAGTCAGTTGCCTAAGTACCATTTGAGTGACATTTAGTCACATCTTCTGGAAGCTGGCTCAGAGGAGGGTTATTCCTATGGCCTTTTCTCCAGCCAGTGTCTGGGTCATGGGCATGATAACCACAGCTCCTTTTGTCCATCCAGTGCTGCTGCTTTCCCAGGATGTGGCTTGCTGAGGGCTGATGAATCCCATCTTAGAGTGTCAGCCAGGCCAGCTGTTAAAGAACATGACAGCAACAAATGAGAAAGACTCTGTTGGGATGTGGGACTACAGTATTATGAAACTGCCACTTAGAGGCTTCCTGTTTTTACAGTATTTCAAGGTGCAACCACGTGGCATTCTCTGGGCAGCAAATGGCCCAGCTGAAAAGAAACCTGATTTAAAGCCTGTTGGGAGGGCTTTCCACAAGGAGAAATTATGAATTTATAATGTCCCTTCCAATCTGAAAGAGAATTCTTTCTAATGCAAATGTTTAATCTGATGCCATCAAGTATGTTCTCCATACATAAACAAAGGCATAAATAAAACAGGGAGAAACTCTTTCCTAGAATTGATAATATACAGTACATTTCTGTAGAACTCTTTTCCAAGCAGATGGCCTAAAAATATTCCACAAGATTGTAAACTCTGTAGAGTCAGGGATTTTTGTCTGTTTTATTCATTACTATATCCTCAGTACCTCTAACAACGGCTAGCACATAATAGATAATAAATATTTTTTAATAAAACATCATGATTAAAGGGCCTTTTAAAAGGATTTCATTAAAGAACCTTCCCAAAGAGAGTGTGTGTGCATATGCATAAAATGGGTTCTTAAAATTAATTCATTTTCTTCTAATTCGTATGTATCTTTTGTTTTACCTTTTCCCTATGAACTTTGGCTCACTTCCGATGACTGGCCACCCTTTTGATTGATACACCTGTAACATCTTCACGGATCGTCATTCAATACTCCACCTCTTCCCACCTGGGCTCCCAGGTAAGGCAATGAGCTTCCAAAAGTCTTCTCAGTGCAATCACCGGGCAAATTTTATAAGGCAGTCAAGAAATTTACCTAGAAATAAAAAAAATCTCAAGAGACAATAATAGTTCCTTGATTAAAGTTAAATTTGATCCTGTTCCCATATAAATCAATTATTTATACACTTAACATTATTTGAGAATTTGTATTAGTACAGTGAAATAAAAAAATTATGGCTTTGGAAACTGCTGCATACTTAACTTTGGAATTTTCTGATCCTAGGAATCAATATATGGCTTTATGTTTTCCTTTTAAAAATATTTTCTTGTGTGTATGTGTGTGTGTGTGTTTTGTCTTTTCACCCAAAGTTGTGTTATTTTTGTTCACAAGGCCAAATTTTGTGGAAGGGATCATAGCCTCTCTTCACTGTGTAGGGACTCTAAATCATGGGGTAGGTCAGTACACTGTAGATTACTTATTTCTTGCGGCTGGAGTAGAAGACGAGCACATTGGGCTTTGGATGGTAAGTCCACTAATAGGAGTGTCTTGTCTAACAGATTTGATGTTAGGCCTCACCAAGTATATCGCTTTTGTTTCTCATGACATTTGCTTCCCCAGCAGTCTTAACAGCTCAGAAACAGGGAAAGGGGGCTTAACCACACCAGAGACTGATAATAAAAGAGCTATGTATTGCTTCTCAAAAGATGATTCAAAGGCTCTGCTGCTAGCCATGCTATTAAAAAAGGCTCTCTTAACTAACTTCTAAGGCCTGCAAAGCATATTTGCTGTAAAGAAACATTTCTCCCAAGAAAAGGCACAGGCTATATAGCCCACTTCGGGCATAAAAGAAGTGTTGCTACATTGTAAAATTCCTTGTTCTGGCATAATAAAAAACAAAAGGCTAACTGAGCCCATTTGAACCCTCAAATTAGCAACTGACCTGTGTATAACTTCACAGTCTCTGCCTGCTAATAATATCAGAAACTCACACAGTGGAATGAGTGTTTTGTGACCCTTAAGACATACATTATAAAAACAGCTAAGCATGTTTTTTGAATGGGGAAACATTGCTTACTTTGATAGATGTCTTGTGTTTGGGTGGAAGGGACTAGAGAGATGATTTATATATCACCTTATGTGTGCTTTGAATTTTCATCTTTTTAAAGAGCATCAGTAAAGTCTAATTGTTCTTTATTTTCCTTTTGTTATTTGTGTTTCATATATTCCTGATAATATGAAAAATCCCTGCCAATTCCTCCTAGGACCTTTCAATCAGTCATTTCCATTTCAGTGATACCACAGGGTTGGGTTTGGTTTGGGTTTTGTTTTATTGGCTTTTGTTTTTTTTACCTAGATTCCCATTGCTGTCTGTGAAGGGGAATGGAATTAGCATGAGCGAGTGGTAGATCCATCATTCCCAGACCACAGCCCTCCAGGGATCTGGCTCTCAGTGCAGCCTTGCCCCTTTTAGCCTTCTGATTGGGAATCTCCCCATTACTTGAGAGGAGCCAGTGGGGAGCAAAGTGGAGAAGCCATCTATGAGCTGTTTCCCTGAGGTTTGGGAAGCTGGAGAAATATGCTCTTAAAGTACAATGGAAAACTTTTATTATTTTATCTCCTCTCCTACCAAGCTCTTGCTAGCGACTGGTTTTACTGTTCCTTTAACAGGTGGAGGATTTTTCAGATTCTAGATGCAGCAAGGTAAGTAACAATGTATTTTTAGTTTGACTGAACCCAAGTAAGCTAGAAAAAAGAGACTCGCAGTTGCCTGTCAGTTTAATTTCAGTACAACAAATAATTAAGTTTTTGGCTTGGACAAATTCTTTCCAGGGCTTTTTTTTTTTTTTTTTTTTTTTTTAGTTTAAAACAGCTGAAACTACCCAGGCTTGGAGTCTCAGTTCTGAAGGCTGACTTAGTTCAGAAGGGGGATGAATGTTCAGGGCGACCACCCCAGACAGGTGTGTAGTAGGTCATTAGCTCTTTTTCCTCTTTTTGCTGAAATAGGATGACATAGTAGAGTGTGTTGTTAAGAAAACCCCAACCGTTGGCAAAGTGTTCTTTACAGTGCTTCAGGCACGTCTGCCAGTCCCTAGGCTGGATTGTGATTTAGAGAACAAGTAGGTCAGCGTTTCCTTGAAGAGAAATCAATTATTTGAAAACATCAGGGCTTTTAACGTATGTAAATACGTAGACTTGCATATTTACAAGTAATCCCATAGGCCAGAGGCCTTTATGACATGAACCCTGCAGGAGAGCAAATCTAATCAAATACAAGAAAGTTCCTCTCTGTGGGGAAGAGGGATGCTGAGAATGCTCCCGGATGATGCCCCTGCAGGCAACAACTGTTGCTAAGAGCTGTACCATCATATTGCCACCAGAACCGGAGAGGCTAGCAAGAACCATAAGCCATTTTGGAAATGTGTGCTCTAGTCGCTTGGCACATTGTTTTCTAAGGTCATGATGCTCACCAGTACTGTCTTTGGCTTTTTGTAGGCTTATTGGCTCCAGAAATATTTACTAGTGCCTCTGTTTTTTCTTAATACCCACCTACAATCCACCCTGTGCTCCCTGGCCAAATAGGTTAGCAAGAGCAAAGACTGTAGCTCTGGCATTTCTCCACAAGGACAGACTCCCATTAAAATAGACTACTTGAGCCATTTTGAGGATGTCCAGTTTAGCTTTCTGTAGCTGGGCTTCCATACTCCCATTAGAGCCTCAGTGGATTTACTTGACAGCTGAGAATAGTAAATTTAGTGTTTAATTTTGTAGTCAGATTATAATTTATTGAGCTAAATGGCACAGACACACATAGACACCTAATCACACAGTATTAGTATGGGAGAACATTTAAATATCATAGATTGGGTGTGTCATGGAGGCAAGGTACCAAGTTCTGTTACTAATGAGGTGACTTTTGTCAAGCATTAGCTCCACTCTGAGCCTTAATTTCCTCGCCTGTAAAATAAAATGGAGTGGATGACCATTAAGACAATGGTCAATAACATAGGTAATAGCTTTTATGGGGAAGTCTTGAGAATTTTGTTTTCTTTTTGCTTTAAAATTGCTAGATGATAGCACCATCTCTTTAAAACAGTTTTGCTGTATAACAAAGCAAATCCTGACACACTCTTTATTTTTATTATGGTGTTGATTAGTTGGACCAGAAATTATTGCCAGAGCAACTAATACCTGGTCTTAATGAGAGAAAAAAAGAGGAGTACAGATGGTGAGATGGGAAAGAAACAGTTTTGGTAAATATCAATGGGGCTCTTTTTGAATTTTGGTGAGCTGAATGATGTAAGAAAATTATTTGCAAGGCTAGCATATTTTTCAACCACTAGTAAAGTAATAAAACAAATAATATTTTTGGTAATCCCCATTGTATATGCAGTTTCATAAATGTATGATTATCTCTGCCTCATAATTAACAATTTGCATAAGTACTTGCTATTTTTTAGTTGTCTGAATAGATTTTTGTAATCCAGAGAAAAAAGGGAACAATCAGTGGAAGCCATCCCAAATGCCTAGTATTATTGCTACACACATGCACAATTAACAGCGATACTAATTGCTTCAGACCAGAACCTCATTTGTTTTTCTAAGGACAGCAAAAACATTAATAGCCAGAGTGCCTGTCAATCTCTCTCTCTTTTTCCTATAGCCAACTGTATCATAGAGTCTGCAGTTGACTGTAAGCAAATTATTTTGTTGGATTTTCAGTGTATCATCTTGTAATGGACTTTCCAAGTTTCAGTTAGCAATCAATGCCTTGAACAGCCAGACTTATTTTTATAATATTTTAACAATAGACCTCTATAAAGTTAATGAATAAAAGGATGCTGACATGCCAATCAGTTCTGCTGCTGCATTTACAATCTACTACATATTGCATATCTTTAAAATTATTGGCATTAGACCTGCATGCAAGAATCATAGAAAGTCCAGGCTGGAGGGGAGCTTTAAGATCATCCCGTCACACTCCCTCCTTTTTCAGATGAGTATGATTGTCAGTAATTTGAATCTTGATAACAGCCACCAAATCAATGATGCCACACTTTTTTTTTTTTTTTACCTTTCAAACATTGGGAACTATTATAGTAAGTTTGAGTGATAACTGGTTGTTTGGGAATCATATAGCTTCAACTTATTTTCAAAACAACTGAATCAGAATTTTAAAAATATGCCCTCATAAGGCTTACCTAAACATAGCCATAATGTTGATGGTATATGTGTGAAAGGAGATGTTCTATGCAAATCACCTGGCAATGAGACACTCAACCAATATCAGCTCTCTTTCCTTCATGCATAGATTACCTAATTAACATTACTATAGTGGAAACATTACATCAGTGACTGACAGTGTAGGTGTTTAGAGTCAAACTGACCTCGGGTCCAATCCTGGCACTGCTACTTTCCAGCTGTGTGACGTTGGGTAATTTAGTTCATCTCTGTTGGCTTCAGGTAGTTTTCTTATATGTGAAATGTAGCCAGTATATAGGCTTGTTTTGAGGATTAAAATGAGATCGTGCATATCAAGTGCTTAGCACTGTTCCTGGCACATAGTAAACAGTCGATAATGGTGGTTATTACCATCGTTTTTTGGCATACCCAGTGGCAGCCTCACTCAATAGTATATTTAATCTTACAGTGATTTGGGGTACTTACACATAACACCTGTACACATGCATATTTGGGCACACAAGTTCATAAGATTTGCATCAGAAAGACTGCTTTCCCAAAGGTTACCTGTGATCACCATGTTTCACAATTCAATGGCCTCTTCCCTGGCCTCAGTCTTCTTGACCTCTTTGGAGATTCTGGCACTTTTGCACATATTCTCTTGCTTGAAAGGGTTCATAATCTATCTTGATGTCTTCTCTACATTCCTTAGGTTTCCTTTGTTGGGATCTCTTTTCCATACGTACACAGACACACACACACACACACACACACACACACACACGTGTGCCCACATCTTCTCCCTCCCCCACTGCCCCTTTAAATAGAGCAATTCCCAAGGTCCTGTCATTGATCTGCTTCTCTTCTGTTGCTATATTTTCTCCCTGGGTAATTTCATCTCCTCACATAGCTTCACCTTTAACCTCTACACTAATGATTCCCAAATTGACCTCTCCAACCCTTAATTCATTCTGGAGCTCCAGGCTAACTCTAATTTCCAATTGCCTGCTGAGACTTTCCAGGGCAGGATGTCCTAGGAGACTGAAAGCATAGTCTGGCTTTTGTCATCCTTCTCAGGAATGCAGATGAAGGAATCTAGCTTCAGAGGTATTAAGGGTTGAAAACGAGGCACAAGTGTGGAGCATTAGTCTGAGCAGAAGTAACAGTGGTCTAAGTTAGCAAAGTGCTTCAAACTGAGCTTTCCAGGGGAGGCATAACAGATAAACTGTGAATTTCTGTCAATTGGCAGTTGGAACTTTAAAAGGTTTATATTTTCTAGGGATAAGGGAACAGCTTTCTAAGATGAAAATTGAGTTCAGTTTTTAGGTGCTGGAAGATTGGCATGCTTGGAAGAAATGTTAATTAAAACCATCTTTCTTTTCTTTTTTTTTGAGACGAGTTTTTTTCGCTCTTGTTACCCAGACTGGAGTTCAATGGCGCGATCTCAGTTCACTGCAACCTCCGCCTCCTGGGTTCAAGCGATTCTCCTGCCTCAGCCTCCCAAGTAGCTGGGATTTCAGGCATGTGCCACCACACCTGGCTAATTTTGTATTTTTAGTAGAGAGTTTCACTATGTTGGTCAGGCTGGTCTTGGACTCCTGACCTCAGGTGATCCACCCACCTTGGCCTCCCAAAGTACTGGGATTACTGGCATGAGTCACCATGCCTGGCCAAAATCGTCTTTCTTTGGACACTTATTATGGTTAATCTTGTTTCAGTGTTTTGTTTAAGAAACGCACATGCCAAGGGGAAAGATGATGTACTCAACTTGAATGATGAGCAGGTGGGAATTTTGTGAGAGCAAATGTGTGTGTAGACACATACACATATGCTGGGTCAGGTGTGCCTGAGATTTTGAATGTGTGCAAATAATTCTATCAGTGATAGATAGATTTTTTTCTTTCATTCATTCTGTAGATATTTACAGCACATGCCAAGCTCTCTGTGGAGCAACACAGCTGTGAATATAGAACATATAGGGTCTCTGTCCTTAAGTGTCTAATACATTTTTCTTTTGTTATATGCAGGTACATTGACAATTTAATTTAGTTTAGAAATATCTGCAACATGTCACAAATTGTTCAATGGCCATAATCTTGCTGACAATCTTAATGACCAAAGAGGAACTTAAGGGAAATAAGACAGTGTTAAAGTGGGAAAGGAATGTACATAAATCTGAATTAGAAATTGATTACTTCCTTTAAATTTAGTAAATATTGAATTGCTTTGGGGTTTTACATTTCAAGTTGGCTTGCCAGTGTTTCAAGCCAGGGTAAGAATGATTATGTCTAACTCTAAAACTTAATTAGAGTAAAGGAATAGACAAGTCTTGGTTAATGTGTGTACTATTGTCAGGAGAATTAGTTGTAAATGAGTTATTTCTACAGAAACTGCAGGCCCAGGGCTGGTATCTTTAGCACAGAGGACAATATCCCTTTTGCAGAAGAATGGTCCCATTCTCTACCTTCTCAAAATGCAGTACAATCACTCCTGTTTGAGCTACTACTATATGGCATATTTGAAGACCGTTTTGTCCTCCAAGTGGGAATCATCTACTTGTGAGTTCCTTGACTTCATGGTTGCACGCCATTCTCCCCTTCAGAAATTTGGCATGGGCCTTTGTCTGTAAGTCTCAATTCCAAGTGTTCTTGGTCCCAGCTGTCAGTTTCAAAGTCCCCTTCATGGTCCCTCTCAGGTCCCAAGGATCCTTCATTGCATCAGTAAACCTAGAGATCTACTTGGATGCCCAGAGCTCCTGTCAGAGCTATGTAGATGGCAGCCACCCTCTGTTCTACTATGTTAGCTTCTCCTTCAGATCTCTCACAGCACAAAACCTCTCATTATAATGATGTGCATATTGGCCAGTGCTTCTGTTTCCTTTGCCTTGCATGAGTTAGAGACATTCTGTTATTCTCACTGGAGGTAAGAATGATTAAAAACATCCTTGAATTTAGAGTCTCAAATGCCTTTATTCTCATGATTTTCATCAATCATAATATAACTTCTCTTTCCTTTCTTAGATGTATTCATTCAATATGTATCTATTGAGCACTTACTATGATCCAGGCACTGTTCTAGACACGGGGGACAATACGACAGACAAGGTCCCTGCTCTTGTGTTTCTTAAAGTGTGTGTGTGTGTGTGTGTGCATTGGAGGGAAATTGAAAACAAAGTATACAAGTAAATGAACGAGATTATCACAGAGAGTGGTAAGTGCCATGAAGAAATCAAACACATTGGACAGAGAATGGTCAGACAGTTGGAGAGTGATCAGAGAAGGCCTACCTGAGGAGGTGAATTTTGCTCTTTGCTTTTGTTGGTTTTGTACAGACTTCAGTTACACTTTGGGTCCTTTGGTTTCCTCCATTTCATGATATCCTGGACTCGGTATGCATTCTCATTTTGTTGCTTCTTGCCACTTTACTATTAGGACCACCTCCCTTCAGCTAGTCCTGAAGAGTAAACTAATGTAGTCTCCTGTCAAATACACTTTTCTTGTCGTAGTCAGTATTAGAATTCAGCATGTTCACGCTCTTCCCTGTTATAGAATATAAATGGATGCTAATCCTTTAAGGATATTTTACTTGATTACTCTGCATTTTTGTTACTCAAGGCAAACTACCTGTTGAAAGAAAAATGCAAGCATTAAGAGTTAGTAAGCATTTACATATACACCATGGAATACTATGCAGCCATAAAAAATGATGAGTTCATGTCCTTTGTAGGGACATGGATGAAATTGGAAATCATCATTCTCAGTAAACTATCGCAAGAACAGAAAACCAAACACCGCATATTCTCACTCATAGGTGGGAATTGATCAATGAGAACACATGGACACAGGAAGGGGAACATCACACTTTGGGGACTGTTGTGGGGTGGGGGGAGGGGGGAGGGATAGCATTGGGAGATATACCTAATGCTAGATGACGAGTTGGTGGGTGCAGCGCACCAGCATGGCACATGTATACATATGTAACTTACCTGCACGTTGCGCACATGTACCATAGAGCCTAAAGTATAATAATAATAATATTAATAAAAAAAGAGTAAGCATTTAGCTTTGCCTATTTCTGTAAAGGGAAAAGCTATTGTTAAAATTAGTGTTCAAAGTTAAATAGATGATCCTGGAGGTTCTGTTTAGTTCGAAAGTAGTACAATTAGTTGTTTTCAGAGATGGAGCCAAAATCTCTTTTCAATATGCTGTTTAATTTTGTAAAGTGGATATGTAGGAACATTTTCCAGTGTATTAGAATTGCTTAGATTAAGCATACATTTTCTGGCAAAAGCTAGCTTTACAATTCTTGTAAATGTCACAAGAACTTAAAACGTTGTGTCTTGTTTTAACCTCTGCCAGCTAGAGCAGCAATTCAGCACAGCAGATTCAATTGTCAATTTCTTAAATGTGAATATCTGAAAGTTCATTGTCTTTTCAGCTTGACCACGGGGAATCTTCAAAAAACTAAAAAGCCAAACACCACTAAAATATTTGGTGGTTTCAAAATGATATGGCATAGGTGTTGCTTGCTAGTGAGTTAGGTGCCAAGAAAAGCATGTTAAATCTTAGAAGGCCATTCGGATTCTTCCAGCCATCATTTTGTTGTCTTCCTCAGCACCTAGTTAAAGCCCCAGGTAGGAACTGAGGTAGGAGTTAGAAAGTTTGCCTTCCCTAACTCCTCCCGCACCTCCCGTCCTGTCCCATTGAGCTCTGTGGGAGAAGATGGGGAAGCAGGTGGGGTGGGTTTGGAGAAGGTGCACCAGAATGTTGCCAATATCCCAAGTACCCTTGCATCTCCCTTCTTTAAAAGTTCTGTGTTGTCACTTACTATTCCACTTATTACTCAGATACTTGGTTGTGTTCTAAATACAACAATCAACTCCATGACTAGATTTTAGGAAAGCAGTTTTTTAAAAAATCCAGAGAAAAGCTGAGCATGATTCTGTGGTAAAGGAATCTTCAGGAGAAGAGGAACCAAGAGAATTTGGAAACTCCTAGAAATGCAACTCTGATTTACAGTCACAGAGGTTCTTGACATAGAAAAAGAGTGGGGCATAGAGAAAGAAGTGAGGAAGGCACACAGCACAGCGAGTCCTTGTATGATTTTAATTGAAAAGGCTGTTATTTTCTGCAGGTGAGAAAATAGATGCACATCAAGACAATGACTTATCTAAGTACATGCAGCTAATTAGTGGCAGATGCAAGAGAAGAACACAAGTCAACTGAATCCTATCCAGTATCTTGATTTGTAATTAACTAAACTCGCTGATTTTTTGGCTTGCTTTTGCTGTTTAATTCTTAGCGCTACGTTTGTTGCCAGCACTTTTAATTCATTATGCTCAAAGAACTTTACCAACAAAGGTGGACAAAATCCCTTAGAAACAGGTAAAAGGAATTTTGTTTTGGAGGGGTTGGGGCCAGCTGACAGATAGTACAGGATCGCATAGAGGTGAGAGTGGTTGGATTGGAAATAAAGCCTAAAACTCAATATTTAGCTTAAAATAAAATGAAGAAAGAGAGGATTGTGGCTATAGACTGGGGATCCATATTTAAAGGTACACATCATCTCTTTAATGCTCATTCTTAATGACAGCTGTAGCCCATTCTCCATCTGAAGATTGAAATGTCTTTTGTTTAGGGTTCTCAGTATTTTGGGTCTCTTTCCAGGCATATTTGTGGCCTTCTCCTTGTCTTTCTGTTTTTCTATTCTGTAAGGTTTTTCATCTGTAATGTTTTCCATTAGTTTGGTCTCACTGTCTTGACCAGGGCACTCATGGCACAACCATATATATATATATGATCTTGTGTGCACATAAAATGGAGAACACTATTTAACAAGTTAGAAACTATTAGATTATTTCTGTTCCTCTTTTGGAATTGAAAGATTTCCTCTTGACAAAAGGCTCTTCTCCAAAAGCTTAAAATTGCACCTCAGAAAAAAATGACAGTCACTGTGCTACCATGAAGCTTCCTGTCCCTTCACTTTCATTGGCTTACTATCCAATGGGCTCCATTGATTTTCCAGACCTCCATTGATTTTCTCAACCTTGCCTCATCAGCCAGACACTAGAATTACAAGGGAGCTTCATCAAGATCTTGTGTGGTTTCAAAACTTTTCCACTTTTCTAATTTGGGCAATGGGTATGGTACAAACCATCTGTAAACGGCATTTGGTGGTGCATTGGTCTTTCTTCTCATGGCTTCTACAATTCTAACTTGATTTCTGCTCACCACAGGGCACAGTTTGCCTTCTCTTCCCTGGGAGCTCTTGTTCATTTGTCAGGAGACCTAAAAGAAGGCTGCTATGTACAGTGGTGGAATGTCAGAGTCATCCTAAACTGGCATAGATAGGTCTTTAATGGCCTTTACTGATTGTTTCTATATTGACATATAAATCCACATGAGGCTGTGTGAGGAGACTGTGCATAGTCTTTCTCCCGTTTTTTCATATGAATTGATTTGATAATGTCATAGATGATGCATGAGGCAAAGTAAAGTGTTTCTTAAGCTCACTGCTGCTTGTTTGCATGAAAAGGAATAAAAGCTACAGGGAAGAAATGGACATTGTGTGATGCTTTAGGCAGGAGCCATTTTCTGACTCACACCTTTTAGACGATAACCCACTTTCTGAACCTGTGCAGGGGAAAGTGGTCACTGTGATATTCTTTTGCTGGAAAAACCTCTCCTAATTAATAGAGGTTTTCTGAAATTCATAAGAGATGAAATAGAGAGTCTCAAAAAACGAATTAGTTGTAATTATAAATGCTTGCATCTTATATGAGAAAATGAAATGGGATAAGAGCTTTTTGATGAAGATTCTCTGAAAACAACACAATGTTTTATTGTTGAAGAGCCATGTGATTTAATACTCAGTGATCATGAAAATCACATGTAAAGCAATCCACCAGGAGAGTCCAGAAAGCCTCATTTATTCCTCTCTATATGAGCAGATTCAGTGTCTCCTTTACAATGCTATCAAAATATGTATAAATAAAACAACACTCTTGGGGCTGATTTTAAATTTAACCCACAGTAACTGTAATTTAACATGAGTACCTGAATATTTCCCTATTTGGAGTCAAAGTGGGATAACTGGGGTAGGGGTTGGGGAAAGGCCCCTAGCTTTCTGTCCTACAACAATCTTAAGCACAGGATCTCTGATTTCCCCTTCTCATGCAGGAGGTATTTTATGTCTTGGCAATGGGTACTTTTGTTCACTAATTTTCATAGCCTACAATCATAGGTCAATTGGCTCTGGGTCATTCTGGGGCTGAGGGAAAACAGGTAGTGTCCTTCAATAGATTTGGAGAAACTGGAGGGGGCCTCTTAACTTGGTGATTATCCAGTAATGTGATTGAAAATGTACTACTACATTAATTAATTCAGTCATTACAGATACACTTATTGAGCACCTACCATAATTCAGCACTATTCTTAATGCTAGAGATATGACAATTGAATAAGACAAGTATAGTTCCTGCTCTCAGGGAGCTTATATTCTGGTGGCAGATATAGATAATTTGGAGGAAGCAAGTCAACAAAATGTGTCCATATTGTGATGAATGTTATGAAAGAATTAAGTGGAGTGCTAGATAGGGGATGTGTAGCCTTTGGAATAACCTCATTGTGGGGGCAAACTTATCCTTTGTGGATGGATTTGATTTTTGGAAACATCAAAAATGATATGGGGCCAGGTCTTATAAATATATAGTGGAAGATCAAATTGATTGATAAAGGTTTTGCCCCCAAATGAGGGTATATATGTAATTACTGTAATATTTTTGAGAGTCAGTAAAAATATATACTACACTAACTAGTGATAAGCACGCCCATATTTTTAAAGGCAGTGAAAGGGCTCCAGCAATGGGTGTTATCCTTTGGTGAGCATTTAGGCATCTATAGCTACCAACAGCACTGTCTCCGTTTCTCTGCCTCTCCTCAATTCTGGTCAACCCTTGTCATCACTGGCAAATGTACTTTAGCTGTTATATTGGTACATAAAATAAACATTCAGTGACATTCCAAACTATGTAGTACATGTGAAATTTGATTCTGTCACAATTATAATTATAATTTAGTTCTTTCATTTCATTAGTCCAAATAAAGTGGAGTTTCATTTATGCTATTTTGTATCAAATAAATCTGTAGAATGGTAATACACCACTTCGATGAGATACAATCAATTTGAGTCTAGGAAAGGCAAGAATGTTATAAGCTAGAATGTCAAGATGAAGATGAACAGACAAAGGAAGCCATGATAGAAGAATTGAGGACCGCTTGTGTGCTCCTTCTTGTACTAACTTAAGTGGTATCTACCATGTCCCTTTAGTGATCATTCTAGACATGTCCCCATTAAAGGATATCTAATAGAGATGGTTTTGTAAAATAAGAAGAAGCCAATGATAGCCATTTAATTGCATCTTTAGTGTGATGTTAGCTCCCTGTTTTGAGAAGCATTGATATTCCCCATGGGTGTTTACTTGAGCAACTACTCTTCCAGGCACTTGGAGTATAGAGGTGAATCAGAGAGAGATCCTGTCTTTATGGAGCTCACATTGAATTTGGGAGATAGAACTAACCGTTGTGGCAGAATATAGTGCATACTAATATGTATAAACGTAGATACTTGGTATTTCAAGGAGTCTGCTCTAGGTTGAGTTGTTGGGTCAGAAACTACTAAGGGAACTATTCTATGGTTTGCTAAAGCTAGTGATAGGGCAGGTATGTTCATTTCTTCACCTCATGTAAATATCTTTGGACTCTTGGCATGATCCACATGCATACACTTTCAATCTATCTGCCAGTTTTAAAGGCAGGTAGAATGGTGAGGTCTAGTTTCAAAATAAGTAGCTTTTATAGGTAATATGCTGTGGTTTCTTCTTGAATGTAGAACCAGACCGATTCAGAATAACTCTCATGTGACCTGTTGTGAAGAGCCGGCCTTAATTTTTCCTTCTCTTTTTTTCTTTTTGCAACACCAACTCCATTTCTAGTAGCAAATCTGAGCCAAAAGCACAGATTCATTGACTGTTTGCATAAGACACTAGATAGACACTGAACAGAGGATTAATGTAGCCCTGTCTTCTGGGAGCGTATAATCTAAAACAGACAACAAACTGGAAAGAATATCCAACACACCTGATATGCTCATTTCCCTTCTCATATAATTCAAAGAAAACAGAAAGTGGCAAGTCACATTCTACAGGATTGGGAAAATCCCCTAGAGAGTATTCTCTTTTTGTGACTTTTCAAGTTAAAAGGTATTTTGTATATGACATGTAATAGATTACAGTGTTATTTGATGAAAATGCAAGCAATGTTCTTCGTTTCTTTTTTACTATCAACAAGTTACATTGGAAGGTATGGATCAAATTAAAAGTGAATTCTTGATTTGCCATGGGGAAATATGTGCAGTATTTTAAATACTCTGAGGTAAGGGTCAACTTGTGGGAAGAAGAGGTATCATAAAAATTAATTTAAGAAACTAGCCTTGAGATATTTCCTAATAGTCCCACAGGGAAAGCAACATCTGTGTCGTAATAAAGGCGCTTAGTGTGACCTTTTGCAAGAGGGAATATTACCGAAACATGACCAAAGTTTGGAGCTGAGGTACTGCAGTAAAATAATGGGAGTCTACTAAATATTTATAAGGATGTGTTCATTTGTAAGAAAGTAGTGAAACAGTAGAACATCTGCCAAACCAAGGTTAATTTCCCAAAACTCGTGTGTTTGTGAGAGACACAGAGACAGGCACAGGAATAGAAATGCAAAGATAAAGAGACACAGAGAGAGAAAGTAGCAAGAGGCTGAACCAGAGGTGGACAGAGACCAAGAACTGAAAATCAGCCACCCTACTGATTACCTTCCAACTCTATCATGAAATTCACTGAGAGACCTTGGTCAGGTCACTGCTCTCTGGGCCTTGGTTTCTTCATGTGTAAGATGAAGGGATGGACTAGACTATGACTCTATAGAACTTACCAACTCCCTGGTTCTACTCTTAGCTGCTAGGTAAATGAAAAGGCAGGCAGGTGGGTAGGTAAAAATATACACGGCAGGCATGGAGACAGACAGACTGGCCACATACATGCATACACAAGTTTCACAAAAATAGAACAAAGCCCAAATCGTGGTAGACCAGTGAACGGTGAATCACAGAGAGCAGCAGCCAGATCCACAAAATCGTCTCATCGCTTTTGATACTGCCATGGTGAAAACTTGGCAGATTTCCTTTTACCTTGCACTTGCCCAGCTTCCTGGAGGCTGGCGTTCAGACCTTTTCTGACTGGCTTGGCCGACCCTTTCCTCCACCAACTCAGAGGATTAGTTATGTCAGGATCTGCAAATGACCTCTGATGCCCAAATGGAAGAAGAACTCAGACTACTCTTCTAACTCTTAACACTTGAGGATGAAAAAACTCATATAACCTACCATGCATATTCTTGTCCACCTTTCTGTCTGGATATCTGTCTGGTTGTAATGTTCTATGGATAATTTTAAGCAGGCTGTGTTCACCAGGCTTTCAAAGGTAACCACTTTTAAACTTTTGTGAGTCTTGTTTGCAGGGGCATGGAAATGAAGAGAATAATTAGTACTTGTCGAGCTCCCAGCCAGCAAATGACTTTAGTAAGGTGCTAACAATGCACTCAAGTGAGTGCAGCAAAATGATGAGGACTTACAGATGGATTTTAGTATCTGGTTTATTTCACTTTCATTGGTTTTTGCAAGAAGTAATATAGTGTGATTTTTCTTACTTTGACTGCTTATAATTTATCAGCCTTCCCCAAAATAATACCCCAATAGTTTAATCTGAGGGCACATGAACTGATAGTAGGTACCCCTCTGGGAAAATCTGATTAAGCATTTGTTTCTCAAGAAACTCCTTTGGTATCTGGGACACCAATTTGAATACATCTAGAGCTTCACATTTTGATGCTAGTACATTTTATAAGAATCTATGAAAAGCAACTCCATCAAAATTGTGTTTCCTTAGAGAAAGATAGTGCATTAGGATAACAATCTGTTTGCACCCATTAGGATAACAATCTGTATTTCACCCATACTTTCTTAAGAGGTTTTTGCCATCACTGGAAGCCTTACTCTTCCAGGACAAGTGAGCCCTGAGAACACAGGCTAGGGTGGGCATGATGTGTGAGGATGAAGAAGCCAGGCTGGCTGCAGTCAAGCTTGCTCTTATACCAAGTGGCGGATGGGTTTGGTTGAGTCATTGTAGCTAGTGAGAGAGGATGCTGAAAGACACAAGAGAGGCTTGGCTTCCACATATATCTCCAGCGCCACCTCGTCCCTGGGGTCCAGACTCCTGCAACTCTCACAAGTTGGGATCTCAAACTTCACCTGCCCCCAGACAAACTCCTGACATTTCCCCAGAACGTGGTCCTCTCCCAATCTTCCCCGCCTCAGTGAGTGGCATCTCTGTCCTTACCAGTTGCTCAGGGGAAAATCTTCAAGGTATCTTTTGCATATGTTTTTCTCCCCCAGGCCATGTCTAATCCGCTAGCAAATTCTGTCTACTTCACCTGCATAATATATCTGGAATTTGACCACCTCTCGCCACCATCACCTCTGTCATCCTAGTCCAAGCCGCCATCATTTCTTACATGGGCTTCTGTAAAAGCCTACTAGCTGGCTCCCCTGCTTCCTCTATTGGACCCCACGGTCTTGTCTAACCACAGTGATAAAAATGTTAATTGAGATGTTGTCATTCCTCTTTTCCCAGCCCAGCAGTGGCTCTCCATCTCCTTCAACAACCAACACTGCAAGGTTCCTGCAAGTTCCATCTCTGACTTTATATTTTATTACCCTGCCTCAGGCCCATTTCTCTCTAATCACACCGTTCTCCTTGCTTTACCTTAAATATACCAGGCCTCTTGCTGCCTCAGGGCCTTTGTATTTGCTCCTCTTTCTACCTGGAATGCTCTTCCCCTAGATATCTGCAGGGCTGGGTCCTTATGTTCATTCCAGTCTTTCTTGAAATGTCATAGGAATAGGATTGCCAAGGAGTCCAATTCTTAAAAAGAGGTCACTGGTCTTGGCCAGCAGGCAGTCACTGATGACTTTTTAGAGGGCAGCTGCAGTCAAGTGGTAGAAGAGGACCCACATTGTTTTTGAATCATCTGTATCCCTTACCAGGCTGTGCACCGCTCAAGTCTGGTGCTGTTGTCTCATTCATTTTTGTCTCTCTAGTACCCTCCACAGTGCCTGGCACCAGTAGGCACTCAGTGTTTGTGGGATGAGGGCACGAGTCTTATTTTCAAACAATTGGTTATGTTAAAACACGTTAAATTGCTGAATGTTTGTGATTGCTTTCTCAGTTTTTCTCAGGGAATATGTTTGAAAAACAAAATCTGTGCATTTATTGTAGACCTATTCCCTGAGTATTGATGGGTGACATGGTGCTGTACATGTGATTTAGAGGTTTTCAGTTCACACAGGTTGTGGGGGAGGCTGAGACCATCCTCAGTGTCTTAGGGAAATAAGAAAGTTCAATCTCTGCTTGTGTATTAACTAGCTTACTTCCCTTTCAAAATCCCCTTTCTAGACTGGAAGGGCTATTTAAATTCAAAAGCTATCCTTGGGTTCAAGCAAAATCTTAATGACTTTAGGGACAGATATTTAACAGGTGGTTTAGACAGTTAACACTCGGCTGGTGGTGAAAAACCACATTGAACCACAGTGAACATGGGGTTCCCTAATAATTTTAACTGAGCTCAACCTTCATCTCCTTTATCGCCTCTCCTTTATTTAACTATCTACTGGAGTTCAAAACACCACTGTAGGAATGGCTTTTCTTCTTATATCTTGCTCCCCCTTCCAGGCTCTGCCCTCTGAGATCTTTCCCTAGACACCAGTTAGAGAAGGTTGGCCTTCCCTGAAACTCTTTATTCCTAGATCCTTTTGATACCACTAGTAAATCCTGCTTTCTTTGCTGTCTGAGAATTTTATGAAGGTCACTTCTGCAGCATTGGCCTCTACACCAATGGCTGGGAAGCTGTGGCAGGACTCTGATCCCATTTCTAGTATTGCTCTTAAACCAGCTCTGCCTGCAAATGTCAGAGTTTTAGACTTCAAGCCCTCTATTTCCTGAAAGTAATTGTGACTTGTAGCCTATTACCTGGGTCAGTCCACAGGGTCTGCTCTGCCTGCCCTGATATCTACCGTATTCGTCATATGAGACATTTACCTATGTGGGAGGGAAAATGGTATCACGAGTGTGGCCAAGAATAGGTAGCTATTTCTACCAGGAGTGGAGGAGGTCATTTCATACCCCTACAAAAGAGGATTTTTCTGTTACCCCCTCTGCTATAAATCAAATAAACACTTAACAGTTATATGCCATCCAGGCTCATTCAACAAACATTTGCCTAGCACCACACAGCCTGGGTGTAAAGGAGTTGGGGGAAATAGGGACATGAGACATGGTCCACATACCCTCAAAAAGCCTGCAATCCACAGAAGGTGGAAATAGTGAGAAAGGTACAGACAGAGCTTATGAATCAGTGCAATATAATCAGGTCTGAGCAAAGTGGAGCCAAGAGGAAGCGATTTGTTGTTGCCTGAGGCTGTAGAGAAGACTATTCAACAGGAAAGGCAGATGTGGGTTTTCAAAGAGAAACAGGATTTTGTGGAGAGGAGAAGATGGGGAAGTGCTATCCTGTTAGAGAAAGTGGCTTTGTAAAGGCCCAGAGGCAAGGACCAGCATGGAGGATCTGGGAAGGGTTGTGGTGTGGCATTTAGAAAATATGTAAGGCCAGGTTCCATCTCGGAGGGTATTGAAAGCCATGCTGAGACGTAGACCTGATTAGGTAGGCAATAAGGAGCTGCGTACGGTTATCAAGCAGGGGAAGGAGAAAATAGCTGTTTCTTCCAAAGATAATAGTAGCTTAACTGTGGAGCACAGAAGGGAGCGGGTTGGCACTGTGATGGATAAATACCATACTCTCACCATCACCGCACTGACCACACCGAGCAAACAACTCTCAGTGTGAAAGGGGGGAAGTGATATTCCTAAGGGCTGTGTCACCCGGGCGGAAGAACTGCAGTTGCATCACTTGTCCTGATCATTGTTAAACTGAGCGTGGGCTGGGAGCTCCTTGTTCCTAGGCAAAAGTCCTCAGTAGGAGACTGTAATCATGCCTAAAATTACTTCATTGTTGGAACCAGTGTTTGATCTGTGATTAAGAGCTGGATGAAGAAATCAAGTAATCAGCCATTGAAATTGTAACCATAAATTGTTCTATAAACAACTAACTTCCCCTGCCTCCCAGACTCCAAGCAGCAAACTTGAAAACAGATACTTTTCCTGTTGTTTTTTCACCCCATGGGTTTTAGCCAGTGCTTTTGAGCCTTGCAGAAGTCAAAAGGTAACACCTGCCAGCCACAGTGCCCCTTTGTCCCTCACATATGGATCACTCATGATGTTGTACCTTGTCAGACTAAGACAAGATACCCAAGGAGTGTGGAACTGTTAAAAATATGCAACTTATTCAGATTTGTCTAGTGAGGGTAAAGAGATTTATTTTTAACAGAACTGGGGAGAAACTGCCTGGATTTCAAGATAAAGAATAGAGAAAGCCCTCAGCGGTTGTTGCCTTTTCAATGATGTGTTAGAAGTAGCTTTTGTCCTGAAGGGTTTTATTTTGCCCAAAGCATTCAAATACTGCAGCCCATAGAGATATTTCTGTAAAACAACCTTAGGGCTTATTGACTTTTTCTTGTTTGGGGTTGCGCTGTGCTTAACCTTCCAGATATGTAATAAATAGTCACAAATTTTAAGAAAGATCTAAACTTTGTTTTGGGGAAGACCATGGCAGCAACCAGGCAATCTTGACACATGAAGTAACTGACTGTGGAACCACAACCTGCTTTGCTCCTATAATGCTTAGGGACAACCAGACAAGAGTGGTTTAGGGAGTTATTTCATGTGATCATTTTTCTGACGTTAAGAGGTAGCACCTAGTAGTTGCTCAGCAAGGTTCATTTTCCTCCTCTGTTGTCATTTACAGCCCAAACCCTTAGAGATCATAACATGGAAGAGCCCTTAAGGGTCTTCCCAAACCTTTCCATTTTGCAAGATAAGTAGGAAGGCTCACAGAAGTTAATGACTTACCCTTTGTCCTCGACTGGTCCTTAGCAGAAGCAGAGCTAGAATTGGGTCTATAACCCAGCTGCTTTGCCTTCTTCGATGGGAGCAGTACTTCATCTGTCTCTTGGGAATAACTCCAGTAGTCCAGTGAAAACATTGCCTCTTTCACAAAAATTCACTTTCACAAGTTAGCATCCTTGGCACTTGGCATAATAATACCACCAACGATAACATAGATACCACTTTATAGTTTGCATAGTGCTTTTCACCATAACATCTTGTGTTGAACTCCCATTGTTATCCATGGCTCTACTGGTGGCATTTTAAAGGACAGTGTGTTGTAGACTGGGATCCCTTACCCAAAGAGGAGTTTGAACTCCTTTTTTAAAAAGAGGGCTGAGAACGGTTTCACTTTATGTTCCTGTAATTTCTTAAAGGATTTGTAGATAAAAACATTAAAATATTCTGGGTGTAAAATAAAATTGTCTCAGAATGGGAATAGACTTAACGTACAGTGAGGAGATATAGGAGACAAATCAATGGAAGATTTAAAGTCAGGAATAAATGCTGATAATGGATTTCCAGATACTTCTCTTGAATTCCAAAAACACGAAAAAGAAACTGTTGTTACTGGGATGGAGACAAAACAGAAGAAGATAAAGGGAACAGGCTAAGGAGAAAGAAAGAGGTTAAGGGAGAAACCTCTGTATGAGGAACAAACCAAAGTTGACTCTTCTTTCAAAATTCCTATATTCTCTGGGATAAACAGCTAATGTTTGAACATAAAACACCTGAATCTCCCAGAGCTTCAACTACTTTCTGCTTTGGAAGTTAGTACTTTGGGAAATTGAAGACTCTTTCCATTTCCTAGGGAAGTTGCCAATTTAGGGTTTTACATCAGGGGTTGGCAAATTATGTCCCCAGGCCAAATCTAGTCCATTACATGTTTGTTTGTTTGTTTTTGGTATGGCCAGTAAGCTAATAATAGTTTTTATGTTCTCAAACAGGTGAAAAAATTAAGAACAATGTTTTGTGACATTTGAAAAATATATGCAATTCGCATTTCAATGTCTGTAAATAAAGTTTTGTTGGAACACAGCCATGCATTCACTTACATGTTGTGTATGACTGCTTTTGTACCGTAACAGCAGAGTCTGCAACTCTGAAAAGATTTACTATCTGGCCATTTACATAAAGAGTTTGTCAACTCTTGCTTTAAGCCAATCTTTTGGTTTCCCTGGGTCACACTGGAAGAAGGATAATTGTCTTGGGCCACACATAAAACACACGAACACAAATGATTGCTGAGAAGATTTTAAAAAAGCGAAAAAAAAATCTCATAATGTTTTAAGAAAGCTTACGAATTTGTGTTGGGCTGCATTCAAAGCCATTCTGGGCCGCATGCAGCCTGCAGGCTGCGGGTTGTACAAGCTTGCTTCAAACTGAAGTATCTTCATGATCTGAAAGTGTTAAATAACTTTCTCTGTGAATAATGCCGCATTCACAATAGCAAAGACTTGGAACCAACCCAAATGTCCAACAATGATAGACTGGATTAAGAAAATGTGGCACATATACACCATGGAATACTATGCAGCCATAAAAAATGATGAGTTCACGTCCTTTGTAGGGACATGGATGAAATTGGAAATCATCATTCTCAGTAAACTGTCGCAAGAACAAAAAACCAAACACCGCATATTCTCACTCATAGGTGGGAATTGAACAATGAGAACACATGGACACAGGAAGGGGAACATCACACTCTGGGGACTGTTGTGGGGTGGGGGGAGGGGGGAGGGATAGCATTGGGAGATATACCTAATGCTAGATGACGAGTTGGTGGGTGCAGCGCACCAGCATGGCACATGTATACATATGTAACTTACCTGCACATTGCGCACATGTACCATAAAACCTAAAGTATAATAATAATAATAATAATAATAATAATAAAAGAAAAAAAAATAACTTTCTCTGGAGCCCAGCTCTTAACCAGAGGGGAGTTTAGACATTGGGATAATCTGGTTCAATGTAACTTAATTCAATGACTTGTACTTAGAAACAAGTTACAAAAGTGGAATATTATGCTTCCTGTCTAACTATAAATTGTATTCCATAGAGGTACGTCAAATATTTCAATTTTCTAAAATGTAATATTAAGCTTCCCAGTAATTCAAAATGAGATTAAGGGGAATTTTTTTCATTTGCTCTTTGTAACAACCAGCTTCATATAACCAGCAGCAAACAATGGGGTCCCCGGACTGTTTGAGGACACTTTTGTATCGATTAGCTGTAGTTAAAGCCTGAATGGTTAAGTCAGCAATTTGACTTAAAAAAAATGCTGTAGATTCTAATTTATAATACCCCTACAGCAACAGACTTCCTATCAGGCAGATTGTGGAAACAAGCAGTTGTTTGTACTGATTTCTGGCTAATTACTTATTTGTTATGGCATCTCCCACCAAAATGCCATACCAAGCTGTGCTTTCCAAGGGCATTTATGAATAATGGGACTCAAACAGGAATTTAAATGCTCACCCGAACCTTCTCTCTGGATCTCTTCACTAGGATGAAGGAGGGTTGATTCCAGCTTGGGACAGATGACCAGGAGGTAAATGAAGGGGTTGAGGATCAGCATTGGAAGGTCAGGAAGGACACATTTTACAAGTTGGGACATTCAACCTAAGAATCATTTCTTATGCTGTTTCAAGACATATTTTGCATTGATTAGCTGTCTTTGAAGCCCATACAGTTAAGGCAGTTTTCTGCCTTCTTCCTCTTCACTGAGCACCTGTATTAGCTAGAGCTTAGATCTAAGAATTCTGCAACTTGCTGAAATTTATTCTGCTAGCCAAGAGGACCAAGGGCCTTTAAGCTTCAGATTTGCATCACTGTCTCTTCAAACTAGATTACTTTAATGAGTACTTGATATGGTTTGGCTGTGTCCACACCCAAATCTCATCTTGAATTGTAGTTTCCACAATCTCCACTTGTTGTGGAAGGGACCTGGTGGGAGGTAATTTAATCATGGGGGTGGTTAACCCCATGCTGTTCTCATGATAGGGGGTGAGTTCTCAGGAGGTCTGATGGTTTCATAAGGGGCTTTTCCTCCTTTTGCTCGGCACTTCTCCTTGCTGCCACCATGCAAAGAAAGATGTGTTTGCTTCCCCTTCCACCATGCTTGTAAGTTTCCTGAGGCCTCCCCAGTCATGCTGAACTGTGAGTCAATTGAACCTCTTTCCTTTATAAATTACCCGGTCTTGGGTGTGTCTTTATTAGCAGCATGAGAATGGACTAATGCAGTACTGTACTTTTGTAATTTTCATAATTGTTTCTTACATTTTGAATCAATAGTTTCATACCATTATGACCATATATTTTCAATTACATGTTATTTTGGAGACCATGTCATTTTTCATGGGTTTTCATAGCTCTCTTACTTTTGGCTGTTGTGGAGTCTAGGAGAAAGGTTCCTGTCATCCCCATCCCCTGGCTTTTCTGCTCTGCTAAAATCATTATAACTAGCTTAAATTTATATTTCAGGAACCTTCTCTGAAATCAAAACAGAGTTATCTTCTGATGAGTCTGGTTGCTAGACTGAAGATTTGTATGAGGATTGTCAGAAATGTTGGCTGGGCATGGTGGCTCACGCCTGTAATCCCAATACTTTGGGAGGCCGAGGCGGGTGGATCACCTGAGGTCAGGAGTTCGAGAGCAGCCTGGCGAACATGATGAAACCCCGTCTCTACTAAAAATACAAAAATTAGCTGGGCGTGGTGGTGGGCACCTGTAATCCCAGCTACTGGGGAGGCTGAGACAGGAGAATCACTTGAACCTGGGAGGCAGAGGTTGCAGTGAGCCGAGATTGCGCCATTGCACCTAGCCTGGGGGACAAGTGCGAGACTTTGTCTCAAAAAAAAAAAAATGTTGACTAGTGTCTTCTGTTTGGGCTGGTTACAGACAACACAGCTTTTGTCATGATTTCTTGTAGGACCACCAGTTTAAGTTCCAAATGTTGCACCTGAATACTCCAGAAACTATCATTTAGCTGATAACCTTGAATAATTTCCAGTCAGCCCTTTTTTTATCCCAAAGAGGTGTCACTTAAGATCAAATTCATTCGGAGAAGTATTGATCCGTCAGCTGCCACTCTCCATTAACTCTCCCCTCCCCCAGCGGCTGAAAGAGTGCCCTTCTTGGGGCCAATGAATGTTTATATTGCCCCCAGGTACGATTGTTCCTCCAGCAAGAGCCTTCATTAAGCCCAGCAACACGATAAGGTAATGAGTCTTCTGCTTTAACATAGCAGAACATATATATCCAAATGAGCATGGTTCCCTGGCTCTCCTTTTTTATTATCCTGCCTTCTCCCAGGAGAAAGTAGTACATTGAGGGGACCATCAAAACTCCTCCTCCCTTCTCCTTCTGCTGAGTTCCCCAAGACACCTGGTTTCAACTCCTATTCCAAATTGCCCAGAGAAAGAGAGATGATAAGTGGACAGAAGACATACAGGCAGCATGGCAAAGAAGCTCAAGACTGGCAAAGAAGCTCAAGACTGGCAAAGAAGCTCAAGACTGGCAAAGAACAAAAAGCGCTGAATACAATGGTCACAACAGAGGACTCATATTGGTCTAGAAGGGATGCAGAAAGCCAGACTGGCATGGACTAATTATTTCTTTATTTCTTCTAAACATTCTATGACTGAGCTTGAAGGGGCAAGGAAGATGGCTCATTGGAGTGTCCTAGAATTCCATATTACAATTCAGTAATTTTCTTTGAAAGTATGGACCACATAATAGATATATCTTTGTATCACTAGCATTTTGCCCGTAGCAGGTGGTAAGTGGGTTGTTATTGCAACAACAGTAGATCTGAGCTGTGAACTTATACAATAAGGCCTATACTGTCATAATGAGTATAGCACCAGAATCATCACCACATTTTAATTATAAAAACATTATTGTACTCTGCCATTTCCCACTTATAAGCATCATGACTCTGCGAAGTCAGGTGGCAAGCTTGGATTATTTTTATCCTATTTTTCATTTGTGTGAACCAAGGCATACCAATCACTTGGGGGGACTGGTGTGATGGCTTAGAATAAGAACTCCAGGTTTTCAGCTCTGCATGTGGCACTCCTCTCAACAATCTGGATGAAATCAGGAGCTAGCATCACACACTGTTGCTATTTACAAAAGCCTAATTAATACCTCTCCTTCCCTAATGAGATACTTTTTCTGACTCCACAGACAAGCAGAGCCAAGCAAGTGATGTCAGAATGCCAGAGTGAATTATTGGGCTTGTGTCAACCCAAGCAGAGATGAAAAATCACTCCTGTGAACTTGCTCCAGGAGCAATCAAAGGGCCAAAGTTTTAATTAGTGAGGATTGTGATTTACATTTGCATTCAGCATCTTAAGAATCTACATTAGTCTTCAAGCTCCTGCACTTCCCTAGTTGTTGTCTGACACTGGTTAGGATAGTTAATATGCTTTTAAATAACATTATATTTAATAGACCTTTGAAAGCACTGACATATGAATCCATTTTCTCACCTGTCAGCAGAACTCTTTTCATTAAAGAAGTCAGTGAAAGATCACATGCTGGGAGGAGCTAAAAGTTGGTGGCAGGGGACATTTCAGCTTGGTACCTGGTCCTTTCACCTATTTCTACTGTGAAAATTAATGAAAAGTTATCTAGGAATACTAATATTAGGATTGATTTCTAATCAAAGGGAAAATGATGCCAAAGCACTATAGTGAATAAAGGAATGCAATGGATTTATTTTTAACAAACATAGCAGAACTGACATAATGGAAAAGGGTGCTGATTTCTTCAACATATTCAACATTTGCATGTTGCTGTATTGGTTAGTACATTTGACAGCTGTAGCATGTTCTCTTGACTCTGCTTGGTTGCGAGATATCTTTGTCCTTTGAGAGTGGATTGAATTTTGGGAATCAGTCAAATGTCCTGAGAAGGTATTGATGATGTACTAATTGGATGATCAGACTGGGTCCTATGGTTGGGGCCAGAAGTGAGGTGTGACTACACAGTCATGAGTGATATTTCTCATGTGGCTCATAACTGTCTATGAAGATAGTTCCCAGGGAACAGCTCTGGAAATGTGAATGCCAGCAGTATCCTTGGAATCTGTATACAGCTTCTCTGGGTAACAACTTTGAGAGGACCAGCATGCATTGAGTATAACACAGGCCCTCGTGAGCTTGCTAAAGATCTGCTTCAATACTTTGTCACACCGCCTACACTGGCTCCACATTTGCCAAGTAACTATGAGCATGGTTCTCCTTCCAACAATCTGGATGGAGCTAGCATCCTTCATGAGTGTAAATTTACAAAAGTTTAATTAATATCTCTTGCTTGCTAATGAGTTACTCCTTTTGACTCCATAGACATGCAGGGCCAAATACATGATGTCAGAATTCCCTAAGTGAATTATTGAGCTTGTGACAACCTGGGTCAGAATGAAAAATCACCTTAATATATTTAATCCAGAAGCAAATAAAGGGCCAGAGAATTAATTAATATGGGTTTTAATTTGTTAGGGTTTTAATTTGTTAAGGTCTTAAGAGGGAGCCTCTGTTTGCTCTGGTACCTTTCTGTGTGTGTCCTCTTTGATTACAGGTGAATATGCCTTTGGGAAAAGATATCTACTTCTTTACTGTGCTCCTCGGTAACCTATAGACAAGAAAGAAAAAAGTGGGTTCTTAGTCTTCAGAGAGCATCAAATCGTTGAATTTATTGTTTAGGTGATGAGCCAATGCCCTGTTCCCAGGAACAGCTTTCATGAGGAATTGCTAGGAGGCATAGAAAAAGAATTGCACATAGTAGAAGTAGATGATGATAAAAGAAAACAAGTGCTAGAGCTGGACAACAGAGCAACACCCCATGAGTCCTGAACAAATAACTAGAAAGAGACCCAAGGAAAATCAGAGTGCTTCTCTGCAGCCTTTGGATAAGTCTCCCTAGCTCCCAAAAGGATGTAGACAGCAGATAACACTGCTGATGAGAGGGCAGGATCCAGACAAGTGAGCTGTGCTAGGGAAGGGGCTGCTAAGGAAAGCCCCAAATGCAATGGTACAAGGTGATCTAGTGGGAGCAATCCTTCCTATTGTTCCATGAGCAGGTGGTTTAGGGAGCCACTTGTCCAAGGCCTGCATTCAAATTCATGCCTCCTGGTTTTTCACCATCTTTCCAGGATCAGGTTAGATCACAGAAAGGCCGCCCATTTGCCACTTTAGCTTAGCTGTTACTGGCCTACCTTCCAATGTGGTTTCCCCAGCTGCTATTAAAAAAAATGGACATGAGTAAATTTTACTGAATGGAAAGTATATCCCAATTAACTTGACTTTTTAAAATGTCTCTGTATATACATATATATACATATATGTGTGTGTGTATATATATATATATATATGACACTGTCCTGTGGAGACTGCTCCTACATATCCTGTAAAAATCAGTGCTTCATAGTTTTGGCACCAGGAATAAGTTTGATTCTCCTGACAAAATGATACCTTCTCTTTTATCACAAGTTGAGAAAGCTATTATCCAGCGTGTTTCTTTTAATGTTTATTGCCTTCGTTGCTAGGAAACTCAGAGCTAACCCCGCATTCAATTTCAGTAATCTTGCTCTTTAAGATTTTGAGAATGAGTCTCTTATCCCTTCTAAAATATTTCTACTGATCTTGTTCTTCCCCAGGGTCATATTACAGGTATGCTTTAGGATAAGCTTTCTCAAAACTGGGGTACTCGATGGGTTATAAACTATAAAAAATAGTGCTCTGACCCTAGTCTGTGATGGTCCGAACACACCAAACTGTGTTCTTCCTGGCCCATGCTACTTGCTCTGACCTGGTGCTCCTTGAAATAAAATCGATTTCTGTTACTTACAGCCCCTATTTTTACACTAGAGTTGATGCTTTTTTCCTATATTAGTAATGAATTATAATTTCTGTATGCCCCCAAATATCAGGACAAGTGGGGATGGGGAGGCAAAGAGCAGCATGCATTTCTCTAATATTTTTTCTTATCTCTGGAGCTGGTTGTATAAAGCTGTCAAGAAGAAAATTTCCACTTAAACCAGAACCTTCCAGCACTAGGAGTGCTGACCTGTAGCAATTACGGATGCTAGGATTTTTTACTTGGTGTCTTACTTGACTTTCAGTTTGTGACCATCATTTGACGGAATTAAAAATTGCCTCTGTTCTATCTGCTAATTTCTTGAAGGGGACAGCCTATTCCAGAAGAGACAGTCTGAGCAGGAAACAAAGGCTCTGTACTGTGCTCAGAAACTAAAACTAGATAGGTCAGGGCCCATGCCTGAAAGCAGTTGGTTCTCCACAGCCCATTATTATCCATAGGTCATGGATACATCCTGGCAAGCAGGCTGTAAAGGACATGACCCCTTACCTGAAATAAAATGCCCACCTAGGCATACAAAGGACGAGTAGAGAAAGAGTCCTTAAGGGAAATTTTTAATTGTTTACCTCGATTGATTGATTGATTGAGACAGGGTCTCACCCTGTCACCCAGGCTGGAGTGCAGTGGTGTGGTCATAGCTCACTGCAGCCTTGACCTACCTGGCTCAAGTGATCCTCTCATCTCAGCCTCTGGAGTAGCTGGGCCTACAGGCAAGCACCACCATGCCTGGATCATTTTATTATTATTGTTATTATTATTATTATCATTTAGAGATGAGGCCTCACTATGTTGTCCAGACTTGTCTTGAACACCTGAGCTCTAGCGATCATCCTGCATCAGCCACCCAAAGTGTTGGGATTACAGGTGTGAGCCACCGTGCCTGGCCTGGGAAATTTTTTAAAAGAAACAGCAGAACTTTTTGAGAGTAAGAGAGGCATACTCGCCTTCTAGGGTTTTATTTCCCCCTTGGGCTTCTGAAACTTCAATGCTGAACTGGCCTCTCACAAGCCATAGACAAAGCTGAGAATGTCAAAGGTAACTAATAAACTGCTCTGAAAAAAAAAAAAAGTAAACGTCATTAGAGTGGATGGGGTCTAAAAATCCATAATTCTAAGAATCCCAGGAGAAGCACTGAACAGCTTTTTAAGGTCATTTCTTTTGCCCCCAAGCCACAAAGGATTGTTTATATCCCTTCGAGGCAGCTAGCTGGATGCCCCTCTTCCCAATTCTGGGATTCCCTGAGATAAATACTATCTTGTTCCCTTATATGCCAATTCTACTTTGTGCTGTTGGAAACTTCTTTGCTACTTGCAGGGCCTTCTCCTTTCAGATCTGAAGGTCTGGTCTACTTCCCCAAGGCATGATGATAGACTGACATTCTTGAGCCCCAGTGAAGGTTCTAGCCTTTCACAGCTTACATTATCTTCCCATCTCACATAGAATCATTCTGTAAAACGTATATTTCTGAGGTGTCTAGACTCATACATCCTCCATTGAGAGGGGGTCTGAAAATTGTTTAATATGGTTTAACATTTATGGCATCTCTTCCTTGACAGTGTCAGTAACAGAGTGAAGACTGCCATTTTCTCACCAACGTTAAGGGAAGTCAGGGATAGGGCAGGTTCTTCCTGTAGTAGCATCTGCTCCGCCAGTAATGAGAACATTCTCTGCAAGGAGTTTGCTCTTTATGTCATTTAGACATTAGACATTTTAAATAATAAGCATGATTTCTACCTTTCATGTTTTTATCACTGGAGTTTTCTACCTCTCCACTTCTGCATCTGCTCTAAGTCAAGAAGTGCCTCCAGACAGTGACATCTTGCACTGTGATTAAAGTGCTTAGTATAGAGAAATGGGTGGACACCAGGTTTGCATAGGTTTAAAGAATTTATTAAGTAAGAAGTTGATTGTTTTGTGGCTAGAGAGAACCAGAGGACCATTGTTTGAAAGCCCACAACCTATATTACAAAGAGGTGATGGAGATGATATCATGACTCTCAGGAAGCACAGGCTTTTGGAAGTGTTCATCAAGTAGGTCGTGGCATAAGGCTGACTTAATTTTTTTTTTATTTTTTAATTTGTTGTAGAGACAGGGGTCTCCCCATGTTGCTCAGGCTGGTCTCAAACTCCTGGCCTCAATTGATCCTCCTGCCTTGGCCTCCCGAATTGCTGGGATAATAGACATGAGCCACCATGCCCAGCCCTTAAATTCTGATTATATCAGAGCCAAGACTTTCTTGACGTTTTGAAGCCAAGTTGAGAGCAAAAAGACCCATTTCTGATTTTCTACATAATAAAGGAAACAAACCAGGAACAATAATCAAAGGTGGATTTGTTGTTTCTTTGGGAAGTTATAACCATATTTGCATAAACTTTAAAACAGTTATGGCATCTAGTTGAGGTACTAAAACAGTTTCTTTTTTTAATTAACTTTTGTTGCAATAAATAAGGCCAAACTAACAAAAATATATCCAAAGCCAATAATTCTATATTTGTTTGGCACATGATGCTTCCTTCAGCATACTTCAGGTCATCTTTGCCAGGAATTGATGAGAACAGGTTGCATGTAATTACAAAGGCTCCTTGGTGGGATGAAGGACAGGATGACTGACGAAATACCACAGCTAATCAGATAAGTGCACCAGGGAAAAAGCAACATGTAACGGCTGGAAACCCAAAACACAAGGCTTTTTTTTTTTTTTTTTTTTTTTTTTAAGATGGAGTTTTGCTCTTGTTGCCCAGGCTGGAGTGCAATGGCACGATCTGATCTTGGCTCACTGCAACCTCCACCTCCCGGGTTTAAGTGATTATCCTGCCTCAGCCTCCCAAGTATCTAGGAATACAGGCACCCACCACCATGCCCAGCTAATTTTTTTGTATTTTTAGTAGAGACAGGGTTTTCACCATGTTGGCCAGGCTGGTCTTGAACTCCTGACGTCAGGTGATCCACCGACTCAGCCTCCCAAAGTGCTAGGATTACAGGTGTGAGCCACCATGCCCAGCCATCAGCAAATGAGTCTATTATGATGGGAATACTCATGCCCCCAGATCTAGTTTCTCCTTTGATCCCAAGCCTTCTGGTGTTGTTCTCCTTTGAGCCCACTTTTCCTTCTCTGGCCTGTCCTCCTTAATCTTCTTCCAAGGCTATTCTCTTCTCATGCTACACACTCTCCTCATGTAATCTCTTCTAAAGATTTGAACTACCACAGATTCCCAAATCTCTAAAGACCATTCTTCAGCTGAGATCTCTATATCCAGCTAAGTTCTGCATCCATCTATCCAATTGCCAACTAAACATCTTACCTAGAGGTACCAACAGGCACACAAAACTCAACATAGCTCAAAACTGAACATGTCATCTTCTTCCACATACTCTCCCCAACAAAAAAAGAAGGCTGTGTTGCGGGAAGTCAGGGACCCCAAACGGAGGGACCAGCTGAAGCCGTGGCAGAAGAACGTGGATTGTGAAGATTTCATGGACATTTATTAGTTCCCCAAATTAATACTTTTATAATTGCTTATGCCTGTCTTTACTGCAGTCTCTAAACATAAATTGTGAAGATTTCATGGACACTTATCACTTCCCCAATCAATACCCTTGTGATTTCCTATGCCTGTCTTTACTTTAATCTCTTAATCCTGTCATCTCCTAAGCCCAGGAGGATGTATGTCGCCTCAGGACCCTGTGATAATTGTGTTAACTGCAGAAATTGTAGAGCATGTGTGTTTGAACAATATGAAATCTGGGCACCTTGAAAAAAGAACAGGATAACAGCAATGTTTAGGAAACAAGAGAGATAACCTTAAACTCTGACCGCTGGTGAGCTGGGTGGAATAGAGCTGTATTTCTCTTATTTCAAAAGCAAATGGGAGAAATATCGCTGAATTCTTTTTCTCAGCAAGGAACATCCCTGGGAAAGAGAATATGCGCCTGGGGGTGGGTCTCTGAACTGGCCCCCTCCGGGTGTGGTCGTCTTCTATGGTCCAGGCTATAGGGGTGAAATAGACCCCAGTCTCCCATAGCGCTCCCAGGCTTATTAGGAAGAGGAAATTCCCACCTAATAAATTTTGGTCAGACCGGTTGCTCTGAAAACCCTGTCTCCTGATAAGATGTTATCAATGACAATGGTGCCCGAAACTTCATTAGCAATTATAATTTCGCCCCAGTCCTGTGGTCCTGTGATCTCACCCTACCTCCATTTGCCTGGTGATATTCTATTACCTTGTGAAGTATGTGATCTTTGTGACCGACACCCTATTCGTACACTCCCTCTCCTTTTGAAACTCCCTAATAAAAACTTGCTGGTTTTGTGGCTTGTGGGGCATCATGGAACCTACTGACATGTGATGTCTCCCCCGGACGCCCAGCCTTAAAATTTCTCTCTTTTGTACTCTGTCCCTTTATTTCTCAAACCGGCTGACGCTTAGGGAAAACAGAAAAGAACCTACGTGACTATCAGGGCAGGTTCCCCGATAAGACTGCCCACCCTTCTTGTATGGCTGATATTGGCAAATGGAGCCATAATTAATTCATGTTACAGCATCTTTGATCCCATGCCTTCTGGCCTTGTTCTGTACTCCGTGGTGGCTATGGCCCTGTCTGCTATATGCTAGCTAAGTTCTGTCAAGTCAGTACTGCATCCTTGGATACTTACCTTCAATACATCCCTTCTCTCTGGACCTTACTTTTGTATTTCTAAGGGTTCCTCTAACTATATTTCTAGGAGTCTTTCCCTTGTCTGGGGAGGGGTCAATAAAGAGCCTCACTCTTTGGCTCAGTTAAGCATCTTGGGTTTAACCAGACTGTGATTAAAAACTCATGTGCATGAAGAGAAGTAGATTGGTTTAAATTATACAAGGTTTAGCATTTAACAGTGATTAGTGGATGATATAAAAAAGATGTGCTTTGTTTTCATAAATTGTCAGAATTTTAGTCTTCTGTTTTCATGCACACTAAAATAATTCTCAATTTTCCAAATTATAACACAACAAAAGAGGCTGACAATTGGGTTTCACTTGGAAAGGAAAATTAAAAGTGGTCAATACAGATCATAGAATAGATAATATTTGCAAAGGAGACCCTACTTAGAAATAACACGCATTCAAACAAAGGTATGATGCCTGAATGTGTGATAACTAAGTAGTTTAAAAATTGAAATAGTTTCATCTGTCCCTGTAAATAAACATGAAGAGAAAAGCACAAAGTCCTTTGGTTTAAAGGGTCAGTGTTTTTAACAGACACATGAACGCACAGTTTGGGGGAACTTTTCTTTCCTTACTACCCCAGAAGGCATTTTCAATATCTTGTTGGCATAGCCCTTCTACTTGATTTCTAAGGAGCCAGATGCACTGTTTGCTTTTGAGACAAGGTCTCGCTCTGTTGCCCAGCCTGGAGTGCAGTGGTGCAATCACAGCTCACTGCAGCCTTGTATTCCCAGGCTCCAGCCATTTTCCCAACTCAGCCTCTCAAGTAGCTAGGATGACAGGCATGTGCTACCACACTCGGCTAATTTTGTTTTTGTTTTTGTAGAGACAGGGTCTTACTATGTTGCCCAAGCTGGTCTTGGACTCCTGAGCGCAAACAATTCTCCTGCCTCAGCCACCCAAAGTGCTGGGATTACAAACGTGAGCCACCACACCTAGCCCAGATGCACTTTTAGGTACTAGATGCATTTGGCCCCCTAGAAAGTACTCAAGATGCTAAGTTCAGCAATAAGGAAATATTTGAATACTCTTGGCTTTGGGCACAACATGGAGCTAGAGAATGGATACCCCATGCCCCAATGTCAAAATCAGCAGTCTTGGTTAAGTAGGACCAACCCTGCCTCAATGACCCAACTTGTTCAAGTTCTAGCTATAAAGACAGAATATGACCTCAGCTCTTCCTGATTTCAGTGCCCAAGCTTTTTCCACAACACCAGGGCTGCTTCCAGTTAGTATGGTAACACCATTCTCCAAAGTTGCTAATTCTCACTGGTTTTACTCTACTTGAGTTCCTATCTGTGGGCACTAGAGCTAAGAAATACTTCTGCAATAGGCTGTCACTTTTTAGTCATAAAGTGTGAGTTAACATATAATTTGAACAAAAAGCCAAAGCCACATGACTCCTTTAGTAAACCTCTAACCTAGTTTGCGTCAGTCAGTCAATTCAATTCAGTAAACATGTTAGAGGCCTAATTTACCAGGTATGGTTTTCAGTCAGCAGGTGCTGAAAACCTTGTATGTGGCAAGTGTGATCAGAGATATTGTGAACAGTTGTGAATACAATTTGCCCTTGTCCTTAAAGAAGTTAATATGTAATGTGCAGGCAGAGTGGACATTCTTGAAAATCCCATAAGAACATATTAAGTAGAAAGTGAAACAAAGTGGTAATTCACCAGGGAGGAGGAAATGAGCCTCTCCACCAACACTTAGTTCGTATCATTCTGTAGTGTAAAATCAGAATTTCACCTCCAAATGAATAGGCTGACTGACTTCTCTTTGTTCTCCGTGTGCTAATTCTTGCCATTGCAGTTGGCTCCTTTGGCTTTTCCTAAAAAGTTCACTGAGAATTTTCTGGCCTACTGTGGGGACTCCCTAATGTATAATGTTCACCAACTAGGCTCCAGTTGTGAATTTTTAATTATGCCGGATCATTTTCAGTAAATAGAACTTCGGGCTCAATTAATGCTGTCAGATCCAATCTTTGTCTCACCTGCTACGGAGCTCCACTCTGTGGTGTTTGCAGTAATTGCCACTTCCCCAGGAAAGAGGAGCTTTTGCAGAGATGGATGTCAGCAGCCCTTTGCATTCTCATCTGCCCTCCTCAGAAGACCTACAGGTGGGCACTTTATCCAGCAGATTTGAATTTTGATGTTTGGAAAGTAGAGACAATGGATACGGCTGATTGTTCTCTTTCAATTTCCACCAAGTGTGGTTGTCTCATGCTTCCTGTGAGGCAGTAGTTCTCAAAGTATGGGCCATAGACAGGAAACATTACCATCATCTGGGAACCTGATAGAATTGTAAATTCTCAGGTCCCATCCTAGACCTGCTGAATCAGAAACTCTGGGGGTCCCTGCCACCTGCATTTTAAAAATACTCTAGGTTATCTGATGTATGATTAAGTCTATGAGCCCACTATTGAGAGAGAACTGTTTCAAACTAAGGATAAGCATAATTTCATTCTATTTTGTGAAAATTCTCATAACTCTATTTTTCTGATTTACAATTCTTCAAAAACAAAAATTCTAATTTTCATAATGGAAACTCACATTTACCTTTGCTTTCCCTAACTTTCCCAAGCATAGGCAGTTGTTTCCTGTTTTATTTCCCTAGCATTTTTTCACACTTGTTTATTCCACTTGGTACATTACATTGTTATGTAGCTGTTAACATGCTTGCCTTCTCCACTAGCCTTGGGGCCACCTGCTGGCAGGAACCTTGTCACACTCATCGTGGTATCCCCAAGGCTACATAGTAAACACACATTAAAGGGCAGAGAGTAAACACATTCAATATTTTCTGAATGGATAAATTGGTTAACATTGTATAATTTTCAAAACTAGGTAATGGCCTTAAGAAGTAGGACTGGCAGAATAGGAAACTGAGACCCAGAGACATTAAAGGATTCAGTTGGTAAGAAGTTGCAGAGGCAGGGCTAACAACAAAAGCTTACCTCAGTATGGGAAAAGTGATGGCCACAGGTCCCTCAAAACCGGCCTAATACACTAAACTCCACTCAGGAAGCTTGGGATACTTCGGCTCTTCAAGGGCAAAGCCCTTGATTTACTCCCAGACAGGTTGCTGTCTGCCCCCAAACCCAGGATGCTAAGAGAGGGTAGCTGAGGTTGCCAGTTAGTGAGACACGTGCAGAGACTGAGAATCAAGAGGGAAGGGAATCATGTAAAAAAAAAAAAAAAAAAGGAGATTTTAGTACTATTGGAGGTATAAATCCTAGTACTCGGTTAGTCTGTGGTAAAGAGGAAAGATGTGAACTGCAAGTGAAGCCAAGGTAGAAAGCTCAATTTTGCTCATTTGCCAGGGTGTCCTTCTTACGTCAAGGTGAAAACGGCATAGGATGTACTCTGTGAGGTATTTGTTATAGGAATGGGTTGCCAAAGATTGCCACCCATCTCTTGGCACCCAGCTTGCCTTGTCATCTGTAAGCAATCTGGGTGGGCTGGGAGAATGGGGAGAAGCAGGGTATGGGCATGGGATGAAGAAAGCCACTGGCCTGCACCAGGAACGAGGCCTTCACTTTCCCTCATTAACCTTAGCATTAATCTCTACATAACTAAATTACCTGGCTTAGACGCTTTTACTTGGACCTCTGGCATACAAGTCTTTGTAACGCAGTTGTAAATCCTCATAGAGTGGGGTGGGAGTAAACAGATTCTGGCATAGGATGCTTCTTGAAACACTCCTTAATCATAGTGGATCACTGTCGCATCAGGCCTCACTGCTTATCTCATGGCTTTGAGTCCCACTTTGGAGCAATGACCGCACATCTGCCTTGTCTTTCTTCTTGAGCTCCAGTTCCGTCTCTCTAATTGCCTACTGGGACACTGTCCATCAATACCCCAACTCAATAGGCCCCAAACTAAATCCGTCATCTTCTCCTCTAGTCCAAATCTCCCTCCCAACTACTCTCTCTTTCACTGGCAGAGTAAATTTGTTCTCAGTCATCCAACTTGCAAACCTTCTCAGTGACTTTCATTTAGGGTTTATTCTCATTCCCCAAACATAGTCAATCCCCAAGTTCTGTCATATTTTCTTTTGCCATGCCAGGCATAGTTTCTTTCCACCCCTTAACTGCCATTCCAGCCCAGCCTCTCATTATATTTCAGATCTCAATTACCCCAAACCATCCAATTCCATAATTATGGTTTCTGCTCCTCGATCCCTGATGTGATGGAGAAGCCCAGAGTTAGATGCGAACACAACAGTTGTATGATACCACTTACAATTGTTAGATACCGTTCTATTGGCCTCTGATAGTCTGTAACTACGGTCCATACTGTTGGTAAAGACACATGGGATTAGTCAGCTTAAATGAGAAAATAATATAATTTAGAAACTGACTCATGTTCTTTCTTGATCCCAATGAGGCATTCAGGGATGTGACTGTCACTCTCTGGGCAAAAAACAACATGTACC
This sequence comes from Pongo pygmaeus, assembly GCF_028885625.2. NCBI lineage: Eukaryota > Metazoa > Chordata > Mammalia > Primates > Hominidae > Pongo > Pongo pygmaeus. The sequence continues at coordinate 137,091,629 of NC_072396.2, read as the reverse complement.
AAGAGGTGAAGAGCGCAAAATAGCAACAAAAATCAATGAGCCCATTGCTGCAGTCCCTGATGCCCTGTGGTGAGCTGCTAGAGTGAAAAGTTAATGGAAGGGGAGAGGGCAAGATAATGTGAGCGCCCTGGCTGCCTTTTCCAAGAGCTTTTCAATTCCAGAGTAACTGTGAGCTTCATTGTGAATGGTTTACCTGATCAGTATAATTCCCTCTGCTTTGTAGATAAGAAGACTAAGACAGCAAGAAGTTAAATGCCTTGCTGGCAGCCAGGATTAGAACCTGGGATTCCTGAATAAATGCTTTGAACTTATGAGGCTGTTTCTGAGATCATAGTTACACTGGGCTTCATAGCAATAAAAATGAGCTTTTCCCTTCTCTCAGAAATCCTGTTATTATCCATAGTTAGGCAAAGGGAAACTAGAAGAGGATGCTAAATAAAAGCACATCTAATTGAACTGAACTATCTTTGCCAGGTGATTATCAGAAATATAGATAATGAGCGTAAGATACTTAAAGGGGAAAGGACTCTAATTTAGACACCTCGGGCAAAAGAAATGAAAAAGTTTGGAACAAAGAAAACCACTCAGGACATAACCTAACAAGATAGAAAAAAATGAAATGCAAAAGTATTATCAGCTTTAATTAAAGGAAATCAATATTTGAAGAGCTGTCTTGCTCAACAATAGAACGAGGGCAAACATACTTCAGAAATGTGAGTCTCTTAGAAAAGAGAAAAGCAGGTTTTCATGGGGAAACAACCATGATTGAAAAACCTTTCAAAAGATGACGACTTGGTGTATCTGTTGGAGAGGGGCCTGAAGCACCTGTTGGGGAGGCCAACTAGATGAGCTTTTATCCCTGGGAGAGTCTATCTGTTTTAAGTGCATTTTTTCAGTCAGGGAGTGTTCAGGAGCCTAGAGGCATCTCTAGGGAGTAAAGAATAGCCAGTATTTCCCTCAGAGAGACTTGAAACAAACCCTCAACAATAAAGTGGGTTTCATCTCAGTTATCACTTACAAGAACACACATTGGAAAACATTAAGGACTATACAAATGCAACAGATATGTTATTTCAGAGGCACTCTGCAACCATCCAAGCAAGCTTGCTTGAGAATCCTTTCTAAGCTCACCTTTTTTGTGATGCACATGATGACCAGCCTTCAGTGACTGGAGTCCAATTCTCCCAGACCATTCCTCTTCAGGGATGGAAGATATGTGACATGTGTCACCACTTCCTTCTCTCAAACTGGTGCAAGACATTAATACTCAATCATGACACTTCTTTCCATTGAGCCCAAATGCAGCTTTTTCATTTATTTGTTCAATGAATATTTTTTGACTGCCCATTTAAAAGTGAGTTGGAGAGACAGATAAATAATGAAATATAAGCAACACTATGAGCACCACCTGCTAAGTGCTTAGTAAAAGATATGTAGACAATAAATATCATAGCCAAACCTGTTCTTTTGAAATACAATTTCAATTTACTGGGACCCTGAAAATTAATTCTTAAAATTTCAGTACTATTGTAGTTGTATCAGCACAACTATTTTTCAGGGATCTGAGATGAATTAATTCCAAAAAGAGCTTACAAAGGAGATACAGAAGTTTCTATATGCCACCCATCAAAAAAGTGAGTCAGGTGTGTTTTAAGCCACGGGGTTCTTCTCCCACAATTAGCTTTGACCAAACAGCAAAACTCAGATTGGAGTGGGTCTGATTGCCATTTTGGTTTAAGCACACTGGATACCATTTCAGCATCAAATCATTCAATCAGAAACACTTTGAAAATGCTGAAGAGTTGGGTTAGTTGCAGTTTTCCCACCTGAATACAATGCGCATAATACTGCAAATTGTTTTTTCACTTTTGTAGTGCTGGAGACATTTATGGAACCTGTGGGAAAGGGTTTTCTTGATAGATGGAGATGAACAGCCAACCAGACAGAAGGAGAGCTAGCACTCATTAACTTTTCCCAACAGAAACTCACCTGTAATTGTTTTCACAGGCCTTTAATGAGGCTTGGTTGTAAGGCACTAGAGAGAGGCAAGCAGCTTATCCATAGAAAAGGATAGCTACTCAGGTGAGGTAGAGGAAGCCTGGATCCATACCCTTGGAAATTGTAGGACATAAGGTTTGAGATTACAATTCAAAGACAAGATGAAAGTGACGAGGGCTGACAAGTAGTCTAGAGATGGGCAAATCAAAAGAATAACTACTGGGGTAGATCTGTTTCAGATATGTAAGTTAGGAACTCTAAATCAAGGAGCACCCATCCCCCACCAATCCCATATATCCAAAATTATATCTATGTGTCTTTGAAACAGGTTGGGTTTATTCTTGTAAATCCCTGGGATTGCGGGATGTTTCAGTGACCACAGTTCTTGGCAGGATCTTAATCTTTAGGTCTTTGCCCCAAAGATCTTTGAAGTTCCTAGACAGTCTGCAGCTGCAGTATTTTCTCTTTATTTCTCATGGGACCCTTCTAGAAACTGCAGTGTCCTTGATATCACTGCTTTAGATCTCCTTCTCTCTCAAAGTTTCAGAATTATGGCATCTTGCCCAGGCTTATCTAACTGACCTGGATTTTGGTGGAGGAATGAAGACTTTTTCTGTCAATGTTAGGTAAACTTTTCTATACCACAGTAATTAGTACATCTACAAAATTAAGCTCCGAGGATCCAAGCCAGCCACAAGTTCTTCTTGATCCCCCTTTCAGATACATTTCATCACTGTTATGGATCTGTTATTTGCACAGAACAAACATTTCCAGTTACTTGATTAATTTTACCCCTATTCTTGGTGCAATGCCTTCCCTGTGTGATTTATTCCTGAGAATGTTTTTGTTTTCATTTCCTCAATATCTGCACTTGGGGGATTTGGCAGTAGGTCAGAGGGGCCCTTATTCCTATCTTTTAAAGGATTACTGCTCCTTTAAAAGGACCACCTCCCGCTAGAGCACCAGTTGACAATAATGAGGCTGCCGCTGCCAGCTGATAGCTTTCCCTGATGTCCTACTGTCTCCTGCATTGAGCTTAAACAGGGTCAGTTATAATGTAAACCATACAGGACCCTAGTGCCCAAGGCGCAGACGTGGGAATTTAGCAGTGACGGATTTTGCTTTATCAAAAAAAAAAAAGTGAATGAATGAACTTAGTGACTCAGCACTTAGTGATTTAGTGATGACTTAAATGACCACCTACTCTGAGCCCAGTAGTGTGCATGAAACACGTCAAAAACATCCCTTGTATCTGAATGCTTCCAGCCAAGTTTCCCACTGCCTACTGCTTAAGTGAGGGGCTAGGAGAAGGAAGGCTCAGTGGCCAGTGACCAGGGTGCAAGAGTGACACAGAGCATATTAGCATATTGCATTCTTTGCATCAGGCTATGCCAAACTTCTGGAAGAGACAATTTTGAATTTGTGAGGAGTATAGCCAGGATGGTCCCTGGTCTCAGGTCCCTAAAGAATCCTTTGCCAGGAAGTCATCATGGATGGATAGAGGCAGCACCAAGTGAGTTCTTCAGTCCCCACTCAGAATGTGGCCACATTCTGGTGAGTCTGTGAGTGGTACAGGGTAATGGTCCCTGCACTGTGCAGGAATCCCAGCACTTCGTTCCAGTGGATTTCTGCCCCCTCCTCTGGGATAGAATGTGTGTCCACTCTCTCCAGAGCCATCCACTCCAACAGCAGAGCCAGAGCTCACATGGGTATCTCCCACTTCTAAGAGCTGCTTTTCATACCCCCTAGACGTTTTTTGTTTTGTTTTATTCTTGAGACGGAGCGTCGCACTGTTGCCCGGGCTGGAGTGCAATTGCACGATTTTGGCTCACTGCAACCTCCACCTCCCGGGTTCAAGCTATTCTCCTGCCTCAGCCTCCCAAGTAGCTGGGATTACAGATGCCCGCCACCATGCCCCGGGTAATTTTTTTTTTTTTTTTTGTATTTTTAGTAGAGATGGGGTTTTGCTATGTTGGCCAGGCTGGTCTCGAACTCCTGACCTCGTGATCCATCTGACTTGGCCTCCCAAAGTGCTGGGATTACAGGCATGAGCCACCGCGCCCGGCCTAGATGCTGACTCTTAAGTGCTTGGACAGTTGCTATCTCTCTGACTTTTCCTGATCAGCCTTTTTCCGTACCCACACACATCTTTATTACCTTTGCAATCACCAGGAACCCATCATTATCTCTTGTTCCAATCATATCCATGAAGTCATTTGAAGCTGATGGGTGCATGGCAGAATATCTTTTGTGACCCCCAGCCCACCCCACATATAAATACAGCTACTTGCAGACACCTGTTTTGGAGATACTTAAAAGGTTCATAAATATCTGAAAAGATGTTTGACATTTTCTGAGACAATATTCTTTGCCACTGGAAGGTTCTATTATACACATTAAAAGCAAAGATACATATTTTTCTTTCTTACCTTCACTTTTTATAAAAGGTTATGCTGACGTAGAACTTACCAACAACAACAAAAAATCTTCCTGATGAAATCAGGATAAATAATTCCACACATCTTCAAGTGGAGAGAAAGGCTTTGAATTGGTTTCCATGGAAATCTGAAGATGAAGTAAAGGAATAATTTCAAGGCAGAGCAGCTGAACTGAAGATAATGGTAAAATAGTTTGATAAAGGAAATAGAATAAAGTAATCAAGAAGACTCCAATCAATTATTCCTTTTTGTTTACCTTTAGGTGATTAATTCGTCTGCGTTTATTAACCTGATGAGATTAAGCAGGCCTTCCTTGTGATTTATTTCGTAATTGTTTCCAAGGTTTGACATAAGCTGTGGAGTTATTGAAGGTGGAGATTTAAATTCAATTACTCATGAAGCAGGTGGTGCTTCTCCTGAAAGAATATCTGAATTCACGGACTTCCCATGTAACATTATGAGTGAAAATTATTAATTCATCTGATAGTATCTCCCAAAGACTTTTAGAAGTCATTTGGCATCCACATAATTCACTAAAAGTCAGCAGCTTCAGAACTGAACATGTAATGAAGAGAATTCAGTGCCTGGAAAGAAAGGATTTTATTTTAAAGACTAGTTATTTTTATACTTTTTTTTTAAACTAGAGGCCCCCTTGGGGCCTGGGCTGTGGTGCTATCATTGATGGAATCCATGAGCTCAAGCTTTGAATGCCAAAAGGATAGCTTTCTTTGAACTTGACCAGTGGTTCCCACTCTCTACCTTTAAAGGGCACAACTGGATAAGATCATACTTTGACAGGAGAGAGAGAGAGAGATTGGCCAGGGGGCGGTGGGGGGATATGCAAGCTGGCCTTGAAAGTCTTTAAATGAAGTGACTAATTGCTTTTTGTCTCTGTGGTCCTTGTTGTGTATATGTTTTCTATTCTTTCTGTGGGTATAGTAAGGATAAACGGGGTTCTCCAAACACTAACGCAGGCGCCAACTCTCCGTCATCCACAAAGACCCGGAACACATCTAAGAGTGGGAAGTAAGTGAAAAAGTGCTCCTGTACATCTGACATAGCTGTCAAAAAGTCAAGTGCTGTCCTCCTTTTGTCATTTATTCATATTCATTCAACAAAGATTTGTGGAGTGTCTTCTGTGTGCCTCCCACTGGGCTCGTCACTGGGGAATTGAAACAAGCAAGGCATGTGTCAGTAATACTGGGTGCATGAAGAACTAGGGAAGAGGGAGGAGAGGGATAGAAAAGTCAGGAGATGACTCTGGAAAGATAGCTTAGGGCTGACTGTGAAGGGCAAGGACATAAGTCCATAAGGGCAATGTAAGAGTTGGATTACAAGTTTTAAGAATTAAAGCAGCAGCAGCAGCACTGATTTATGACTTACAAAGTCCATGAAAACCTGTCTTGATCCATACACTGAGGTTTAGGCTTGAGTTAGAAGAATCTGGTAAGCCTTTCCATAAATTTCCTGGTTTAAGTACATTTATGTTTTAACCATATCACTGATTTATATGATATGTATATTCTTTTCCTAGTAATTAACATGCACCAAGTCCTACATGAAGCTGTCTTTTTGGTATTACCGAAACTTGTATGGGCTGAATATTTGCGATATTAGATTGACCTTTTTTGGGCTTATTCCAGAAGACAACACCAGCCGATCTCTCCCTTTGGCTTCAGCAAAGTGTGGCAAACTCAGGCAGTGTGATCCCATGCAGATGACATACCTCTAATTAGACACTTCCCCCTTGGAAGTTGCTTCAACCCTGTGGTGAATGGCTCGAGTGTTCTGTAAGCTCTCTCTCCAGGGTGTGGGGCATTGTGACAGGCTGAAACTCAGTCCAGAAAGAGCACCCAGCCTGCATCTAGGAGAAGATGAAAGATGCCTTCATCATGCTAAAAGCTCTAATCTAGCAATAAGATATGTCACTACAAGAGCACAGCTTTGCAATGAAAGGTGAATTTGTAATGGTCATATATTTTATGTATTCAGCATTGGACCGTAAATGCTGCACTTTGAATATGATCTTATGTTCAATTCCCAAAGTGAAAGATCTATTGGCTGCCTTTTTTTCCTTCTTTTCCTCTGAATACCATTTCAGGTTTGCATATAAAGTTGAATGCGGGTTATCTTGCAGAATATAAAAAACACTGTTAAAGACATAAAACTAAATCTCCAAGCAGTTAGAACTCATTTCAGTTATTTATTGCTGAGCACCACAATCAAAATGCTGTATAAATTATGAAGGAAGGGAATTGATGCACACATTCCCAGGCAGCTGAATGTTTTCAAATTAGTCCCAATTCATTGTTAACACACACTCTTAGTTAACAGGGATGGCATTGCAGAACTTCTTTTAACTCCATGCTTACAACAATGGCAGACCCTACCTGGGCACCTTGTACCTACCTGTCACACCAACAACCACAGGGCACAATCTCCATTTATTAGTCCCTGATGTATAATTATGGATGTTTGTGATTTGCTGTTGCCTTTCCAAAGGGGCCTTCCCTTGTTTCTTTTGGCTTTGCAGGAGTTCACTGTCTTACTTTTTGAGTGAAGAATCTCCGTGTGAGCTACAAAAGGAGCAATTGGTAGACTCTGAGTTAAGATGACATAGAGAATGCATACCTAATACCATACCCAGGTTTTCAACAGTGGGAGGGCTGAATAAATACATTCTTAAGGAGATAAAAAATGATCTATATCTCACTTGCCATACTTGGTCACATCCCAAGCTTCTGCCATGGTGAAGGGTCTTTCTCTTTGCACATTTTGAGATAGGTGTCTTTTACTTGTCATGTATAGTGACTCACAGACTGAGCTAGTTCTGAATTCTTCATTGTTTTTGTTGGTTATTAGTGAAAAATTACAAGTTCTCCGACATCCTCTTCCTAGATATGTGTGCCAGGGTTTCTTGCACTGTGCTCCTCCTCTTAGTCCTCTCCCATTAGTTTTCAGGAGATTTTTCTTTTTTTTTTTTCCATTACTGTACATTTTCTCCTTCTTGGGATATCATTTTCAACAGGAGCAGTACTGACCTTCTGTGCATATGGTGAGACTATGAAGGGCATTTTTCACACTTTATAGAACAGTGCCTATGGATGTTTAGGCACTGTGTTCTAGTTCAGAGAGAGTTGTGATTGCCAGTTCCTGCTGCACTGTCTATGCATTTCCTTAGCTTTGGTGTGTGTGGTGGTGAGGGGGGATAGGTAGATGTCTCCACCCCAAGGCTTTTCCCCATGGTGTATTTTCACAACAACCAGCACAGAGGATGCCATGTTCTGATGTTATTTGACCTAATGACAATAGGATATAGAGCAGTTTTTAAGAATTTCCCTATGTTATTTTGAGGCCAGACACAGGCTGGGAGATAGAAGGAGGGTTCTTTTCTTCTCTGAAAAGAAATTCAGTCTTCTCTGTTTTTGAAGAAAACAAAAATGCAAAAGTCAAGCTGCCCCAAATATGCATCATGGCTAAAAATAAGGAATATGTGTTGACTGAGTGTTATGGGCCAACCTGCATCCCAAGCACTTGGTACATTTTGTCTCATTAATCCTTGCCTACCAAAAGCTCATGAAACAGGCACTATTATTTCTATTGCACACATGAGGAAATTGAGGCTCCAAGAGGATAATCATATGCCCACCTGAGGTATCCAAATGAACAATTTTGGTAAAAAACCTTCTTTGGCACCAATGATAATAATAGTAGTAGTAATTAAAATATATTAAGCATTTACTTTGTGCCATTGCACTAGACTCTGGGGCCATATAAATATAAAATACTATAGGTGCCCTCAAGCAGCTCACAGACTTAGTAGGGAGGACAGAGGATGACAACGTGGTATTTAAGTGCTACAATCCCTAGCTGATGCCAGGGTTGGGATGGGAAATAGGTCATATGAGGATATCAATAAAGGCTCCTGAGAAGCAATCCCTGAGCTCTTTAATTTTATCCATTTACCCTTCACGTAGCAAGGTTAGGTTAGAGAAAGAAAATGCAAGTCGGTCACTCCAGAGGGGCAGAATCCTCTGTGTCTTGGTCAGAACACGTTGGAGTTGTGGATTAGGTCAAAGCTAAAATGAAATGTCTAATTCCACCTTTTTCCGACTTTCAATCCATTTGGAGCCTACTGAGATTCAGTGTAGCATGCTGAGTCGCTTAGGAAACCTACAGCTTGAATGTTGCGTCAGTTCTGCTTGCTCTATTTCATTGCCTGGATGTGAAGCTGGGTAGGCAGCCCTCTGTTTCAGGCAGGAACAGATGGAATGGGATATGTCTGAGCAGCAGAGCCAGACTACCCTGGAAATGACTTTCAGGGAGGTGCAAGCAGTTTCTTCTATGCCAACAGTGAGCCAAATTGACAAGACAGAAAAAAAAAAAAAATCAGTGCAGAACTGTGTCACTGAGATCAGGAAGCATAGGTTTTGCAGAGGTTGACTCATGACCAATCAGGCCAGACCACTGCATTTAGCCTCACATATGGTTCCCTTTGGTAATGTGAGCCTGTTATTCTGGCCAACACAGCAGACCACAGTCAATCCATTTGCTGACCCATTGGATTATCCCCAGAAAGCACTTAAACTGTCAAAGCTGGGCATGTGTAGTAGCCACCAAGAGCCTTTATAGTGTTCATTTGGTATTGGAACATTTTCATACTTTACATGAGACCAATTATTTTGCTGAACACAAGGACACTGAGACTCAAGAAAGGTAAGTCACTTTCCATGAGGCACACACCTAGCTACTAGCAGAGGGCAGCCTAGACACCTGGTCTTCTGATACTTGTCCCATGATCTTTCCACTGCAATGTATGCTACAATTCTTCTCCCAGAGAGCAAGATACTTCAGCTAATTGCACCAAGGGAGGCCAGGAGCCAGATCTCAGGATGTCCAGCCAGGTGCTCTTCCCTCTTTTTGTGTGGGCTCTGCCAGCTACTGTGAAAATGGAGACTTTTTGGAAAAATTAGAATCATCCTACTTTTAAAAAAATGTAGCAGTAGCAGTGATGAAAGGAAAAAGCATGTACTTCTCAACTGCTTCATTTTTTTCTTCTAAAATAATGGTATTTCTGGTTCTATTTGGACAGCTACCTTTCCTCAACAGTATTGTTGAGCCATCTCAAGCCTCTAATCTACTCCATCAATGAAGCAATAGAGAACTCATATATCACTATAGCTATTCTCCCTCAAATCAGCCAACCAAAGCTAAGGAGATGTAGATTAGATAGGTAGATAGACAAACAGACACACGTATATCTACATCTACGTATGACATTCAGAGGCATCCATTTAAAAATTAAATTGCCCAAAGTTGAGATGATGATGGAACTCGATCACTCCTCTCAGTCTGAGATGTTTTTCACATAGGCTCAGCCTAGGGAATAACAAGGACCAAGTCCAGTTTTCAAGTACTAGTGAAGGCCACAAATATTACGGGGCCAGGGCAGAGCAACCAAGCACAGTGCCTGGCAAATGATACTATAAATGTTGAATTAAGCACTATAAGTGATGGGTTAAATGAATTAAGCTAGGCAAAGGAGGGATATTAAAATGGAGAAAAAGAAGCTGTACAGAAGGGGAATATGAGATGATCAAGTCAAGCCCTGCTTACTCCACAAATCTACTTGGAGCTGACTCTGGTAGCAGATGCCACAGGAAGCCCAGCTTTAACCTGTCTTTGCCAGAAGTACCTTATAGTGAACAAACCTGTTTATCTATTCAGTAGTATCCAGATAAGAGTAGTCAAGAGCACATAGCTTCATAAATAAACTAAACATACCAGCACCCCTTTGCTTTTGGCTGGCAGGAGTCAAATGAAAAACTTTTCGGCTTTAGAAAAATAAAGTGAAGGCTGGGCGTGGTGGCTCACACCTGTAATCCCAGCACTTTGGGAGGCCGAAGTGGGCGGACCATGAGGTCAGGAGATCAAGACCACCCTGCCTAACACAGTGAAACCCCATCTCTACAAAAATACAGAAAATTAGCCGGGCGTGGTGGCACACGCCTGTAGTCCCAGCTACTCGGGAGGCTGAGGCAGGAGAATCATTTGAACCCAAGAGGCAGAGGTTGCAGTGAGCTGAGATCGCACTACTGCATTCTAGCCTGGGTGACAGAGTGAGACTCTGTCTCAAAAAAAAAGAAAAGAAAAAAATGAAAGATAAAATGAAGTCTTGTTTGCTCTGTTTGGACTCAGCATGGTGCATTTTCATGTTTGGCTTCAGCTGTTTCTATGTCCATTGCTGGCACCAGAGTCCTGCATATTATATCGTGATTATGTTTTTTCCTCTAATTGAGACCCATGTATTTTTTCTAAGACATTAGGTTGTGACTGTTGCTAACCCCCACTAATTTTGCCACTGTGTGTGTATGAAAGTATGTGTGTGTGTGTTCTCTTCAAAATGGTTGTATGTTGCATGAACATAGCAATCCACTGGCCAAGTATTTGACTTTGCCAGTAATTGCTGTAGTTTTATGTGATGATAATGTCAATAGTTCCTTAGTTTATCTATTAGACTAAGTCTAATATCACAAAAGCTTGTGACAAATGAAAGCATTAATATTACTGCTTATTTTTTCTTTTTCTTTTTTTTTGCAATTGCACCTTTGTAGAAAAAGATGAACGACAAAAGCATAAACTGATGTCAGAATGTATTCCTAAAGATGGCTTTTAGTGGAGTGTGCTCAAGGATGAATTCATTTATAGCCTAACTACCTTTTCCTTCAGTAGTCCCCCATCAAGAATAGTGTGAGACCTTTGATCACAACAAAAAATTCCAGTTTATCCCAGAAAGTGCATTTATTAATAAGGCAGGAAATTAGCCTAAGCTATTTGAAAAAGACTTTCAATAACAGGGGATAAATAACATAGGCTGGACATGCTTTGATATTTAACCTAGTGCTAATCAGCTGTGGCAAAGGGCTGTTCAAAGATATCTTTAAATAAATTAGGCAGCCTTGTGTGTATTTGAAAGAACATCAGCTTTGGAGTTAAATAGACCTGTATTTGAGTCCTGACTCTACCATTCATTAACTTTGTACCTACCTCATTGGGCTGTTGGTGAGGATTAAATGTCATAAACTAAGTAAGGCTCTCATAGTGCCTGGCTCATGACAAGCACTCAATAAATGTCAACTAGTGATTATGCTTGTTTCAGCTGCCAACGTATTGCAGCAGGGGACAGTGTGACCTGGCCAGTATGATTCTGATGAGCTCTGGTTGCCTCAGTTTTTCTGGTTGTCTGCTTTCGCCAGTTACTGAAATGTGGAAGTAAAAGCCCCAGCACCATAATAACAATATAACATAATAACATAAACAGTGCCCATAGATTAGATGCTACAAGAAATGAGTAACAGATCCAGGAAGAAAGAGGCCAGCCATGGAAATGTTTCTTAGCAAGTTCACCTGCATCTCTGTGATGGTTAGGATATACAGTACGCTTCATGACATAATAAATCCCGCCCCCCCCCAACCCCACATATATGACTTTCCATGCTGGTCATGCTTCTATAGCTTAGTCAAGAAGAGTGTTCTGTTAATCAAGCCTTGAAAAGAAGGAACCATTTTTCTCTCCCTTCAACTGCCATACAAAAATCAGGGAGGCAATGTGCTGCTGCTCTCTAGAACAGGGGTCCTCAGTGACTCTTTTTCTACCTCATGTGTCATACATGGTTGAAAATTCTCACTTATATTGCTCTAGCAGAGCTCAGGGTTCTGTCCAGTTCCCAGGTACTGTCTGGAATTCCACTCATCTCTCTCCCTATTGGGAAAGTCTAGGAATGCAAGGAAGAGTGATGTTAAACAGTACGCTATTTTTTTCCACGTAATAAAAAGCAAATCTCTCTCTCTCTGTCCTTCTCTTTCACTTTTCCCTCCTTCCTTTCCTCATCTGTTTGTTCATTGATCTATGAATTCTTCCACCCCATTTTTCTGGCTCTCAACTGAGCTTTCTTTGAACTACCTTGGCAACTTTCTTGAAGATCATTTGTCCATATGTATTTGGGTCTATATCTGGACTCAGTGTTATTCCATTGATTGATATGTTTATCCTTATGCCAGCACCACACTGTCTTGATTACTACAGCTTTATACTAGTATTGCAATTAGGTGCTGTGAGCTCTCCAACTTCATTCTTTTTTCTTTCTTTTTTTTGAGATAAGACTGTCAACCCAGGCTGGAGTACAGTGGTGCAATCATGGCCCACTTCAACCTCCCAAGTAACTGATATGACAGGCACATGCCACCATGCCTGGCTAATTTTTTTGTAGAGATGGGGTCTCACTATGTTGCCCAGGCTGGTCTCAAACAATCCTCCTGCCTTGGCCTCCTAAAGTGGTGGGATTACAGGTGTGGGCCAATGCACCCAACCATTCTTCCTTTATAACTTGTTTTGGATATTGTACGTCCTTTCCATTTCCATATGAATTTTAGAATCAGTCTATAAATTTTTGCAAAAAGAAAAAGAAAAAAGAAGCCTGCTGGGATTTTGGCAAGGATTGCCTTGAATCTGTATATCAAATTTGGAGAAAACTGACATCTTAACAATATTGAGTCACCATGAACTCAGGGTATCTATCCATTTATTTCGGTTTATTTAATTTCACTCATCAGTGTTTTATAGTTTTCAGGATACATGCTTTTCCTATTTTTTTGTCAGATATATCCCTAAATATTTCACACTTTTGGTGCTATGGTAAGTAGTATTGTTTTATTTCAATTTCTGATTGTTTCTAATAGATAACAGAAGTGTAATTGATTTTTGTAGATTAATCTTGTATTCTGCAAAACTTACTAAGTTTTAGGAGCTTTTTTTTTTGGTAGATTCCACTGGATATTCATTGGATATTCAACATAGATGATTGTTATCTGTGAATAAAGACAGATTTATTCTTCCTTTTCAATATGGATGTCTTTTTCTTCTTGCCTTATTGCACTGGTTAAAACCTTTAATACAGTGTTGAATAGTGATATGGTCAGGCTATGTGTCCCCAGCCAAATCTCATCTTGAATTGTAATCCCCATAATCCCCATATGTCAAGGGAGAGACAAGGTGGAAGTAATTGAATCATGGGGGCGGTTTCCTCCTGCTGTTCTTGTGATAGTGAATTCTCACAACAACTGATGGTTTTATAAGGGGCTCTTACCTCTTTGCTCAGCACTTCTTCCTCCTTCCACGTTGTGAAGAAGGTGCCTTGCTTCCCCTTCACCTTAGACCATGATTGTAAGTTTCCTGAGTCCTCTCCAGCCATACAGAACTGTGAGTAGTCAATTAAACCTCTTTCCTTTCTAAATTACTCAGTCTTTGGCAGTTCTTTATGGCAGTGTGAGAATGGACTAATACAAATAGCTATGAGTTTTTTGGTGTGTAAATAATTTCTACCCACTTAAGTTTGGAAAAAGACACATACAACAATGGAGAGATAGTTGAACAATGGAAGTGTCCTCTGAAGATGCTATTTTGGGAACAAATGGTTGATCTCTGTCTTTATTGCATGTCCAAAGCTAGATTCCCATAGTACTGCACAGATACATTTCATCAGAGAAAAGTAGATCCTATTCATGGGGAGGAGGGGGAGGTGGAGGAGAAAAAGTGAAAAACAAGAAGAAAAAGAAACCCTAAAGTTCATAGACTCATATACACTTTTCTCATTATTCTCATTCTTTCATTCATATTCTCTCTCTCGCTCTCTCTTCTTTGAAAGAGGTAGTATAGTATAATGGTTAAGACAGCAAATGCTGGAGCCTAATTACTGCCTTAAAAGCCTAGCATTGCCCTCGGAAGGTTACCTGCTCTCCCTCTGCATCAGTTTCTTCACTTATAAGAAGAAGCTATTAGTAGTGCCTGCTTCATAGGGTTTTCTTGAGGATTAAATTCTTTATTCATTCAAAAATTTTACTGAGTGCATAGTAGGTACAAGATGCTACACTAGGCTCTGGGGATACAGCAGAGAACAAAACAGGCAAAATTCCCTGTCCTTATGCCCATTATAATGGAGGGATACAGTCATTAAACAAGTAAAAGATGTATTATTTTAAAAGGGAATAAGTCATAATTTGGAAAAAGCAGGGGAGAGTTATAAGGAATGGTGGAGGCAAGAAACTTGTAAATTTAAAGTAGTTGAGGGAAACATCACTAAAGGTGACATTTGAGGAAGGGCTTGATTTATATTAAATCAGTTAATGCATGTAAAGAAATTGGAATAGTTCTTTACATACAGCAAAAATATAGTACTTTTATGAATTATAATTTATTGAGTACTTTCTGTGTGTCCAACACTGTGCAAGGTGCTTTACATATTATCTTGTTTAATTATTATAATAGGCCTATAAAGTAAGGGTTATTAGCCCTTTCTACTGAGGAGGAATCTCAGAAGACATTGGCTTGTCCAAGGTCACATAGTAGGTGATAGGGCCAATACTCAGATCACATCTGAGCTTGTCTCACGAGGCTAAGTTCATCTACCCCTTCTGAAGACAACCTGCGTGCTTAGGGACTATATTAGACTAGACTTTGATTCACAAATATTAGAAGACTGGTCCTGCTGCTGGAGGCCTCAGTTAGATGGGATAGGATTATATAGCTAAAAGCTTCTACGAGGGCTATGGGGAGTGGTGAAATACCACCTTATCTTTAGTATTTCAACTTGAGAATAAGGGCAATTAAGGGC
This sequence comes from Pongo pygmaeus, assembly GCF_028885625.2. Classification (NCBI taxonomy): domain Eukaryota; kingdom Metazoa; phylum Chordata; class Mammalia; order Primates; family Hominidae; genus Pongo; species Pongo pygmaeus. The sequence goes on along the minus strand of NC_072396.2, from coordinate 137,076,523 downwards.
AATATTGCCTGGCACTCCAATACCAGCACCTGGCTCTGACACTTTCACTACTATATATGTTGTGGGCAAGCAGCCTAAGAATGGGAAGTGGGGAGGACAGAAATAAAACAACGTTACGGGCAATAGCTATTACTCCATTAGAAAAGATGATTTGGGTTTTCAGGATGGTCGCTTGCTAAAGTTTAAACGAAAAAAGAAAAATGAGGCTGGACTCAGCTCACTGATGACTGCACTATAAATTTTGCTTGGAAAATGCTGGCAATGCTATAAAATTCAGGCCACCATCTGTTAGTGCTTGCTTAAAGTAGCATTTGCACTGGATAATTAAGATGTCACATGCATTTGAAGCACAAATCATCAGTGCATGGGTGCCTAGCATCCCTGGAAAGATTGTGGATGGTGAAGATGTTCTGAGAGGAATATCGTGTTGCTTCAAGGATATATTTATGTGAAATCACAGGAGCTAGTGTTTTGGATCACCTGAGTGGGGTTGAGTAGAGGAGGGGATGAGGACACTGAGAAAACTGCTTTCTTGAGTTGACTGGATCATTTAATCAAAATGATCAACTGGCTAGGCCCATGCAGTATGGCAGGTGTAATAATATGTTTGGCCATCACTGTCTGCAAAGCTCATAGTGAATTCAGGGATATAAGGAAGAAGGGAGGCAAGTCTGGCTAAGCCTAAAATTCCTAATTAAAAAAGAATTTGCTTGTAAAGTACTTTATAATTTGCAAACAGCCTTCTCTTTGTTATTTCATTTAATTAATTTTACCCACTATCCTAGGAAGCAGGAATTATATCTATATCTTACAGATTGGAAAACTAAGGCTGAGAGAAATAGCATATTTTTGCCCAAAGCCACGTAGATAGTAAGCGGTAGAGCCATGATTCAAAACAGGGCCCTTTTAACTCTAAATCCTAAAGTATTTTTTGGCCAAAGCACAAGGTGCTCTGATATTAGAGTCAAATAATTTTACATACCTGACCAAAAAAAAAAAAAAAAAAGAAAAAACCATATTTTACACCTTTACAGGCAGGTAGAGAAACTTACAGACTTCAATTCCAACAAAGATGCCAGAGACTGCCAAATATAGCAAGGGCCTGGAATTTTTAAATAATAAGAAATAACATTTATTGAGTGCTTCCTACGCACCAGGCCCTGTTCAGAGTGCTTTAAATGCATGCATTATTTCATTTAATCCTGAGAACTACTCCATGACGTTGATTCAGAGAGAGTTCATCAGTAGCTTAGACGGTGTTGCCCATACCCAAATATTGAAGGTTCTCTTTGGGGTGATGTCTGGGTACTTTCAGCAGACACAGCATGGCTGGATTGTGGAGCTGAGCCAAGGTAATGATTCTCCCAGCTTTGGAGTCTAAAGAGTTTCGCTTTTTTGGCATCAAAGACCATAATTAATGGAATTAAGAAGGCTGGGCTTGCTTCCAAGTGGCTCTTCAAGAGTGTCCTTCTTTCTCATCATGGTTGGGGAGGAGATTTGTGCTCCACAGGCTTTAATGAGATGTTCTCTACCCAACATCTGCATGTTTATCTTCACTTCCCCAATACGTGCCTATGGACCCTTCAAGGATGATCAAGCTATTTTGTGCCTTCACCCTAGGCACCAGGGTATGTTGTTCAGTTGTGATATTTGTCAGAAAATATTAGGTTGGTGCAAAAGTAATTGCAGTTTTTGCCGTTACTTTTAATGGCAAACACAATTACTTTTGCACCAACCTAATAGTATGCTGCCACTGCCCACTCTCCTAGTACTGCTCCCCCTTCTTCTGTGAAATGCAGGTAATCATTCTCATCACTCCTCCTGGCATCACCAGGAGGATATGAAAACAAGCAATATAATGTCTCCAAAGACCTTACAAAAAAAATAAATAATTACAAGAACATACTTCATGGTGGTTTTCAGTAACTTTGGGGGAAAAAAGTGCATCTCCATACAAGTAAAGTTGATAGACTCTTACCCTTTTCCCTGAGAATGTCTTCTTGCCATCTGTGTGCCAGGTTTGCAGAGGTTGCCCCTTTTCTCCCACAGATCGTTATGTCCTTTCCCAACCACTTGCCTAGTGTCTCACCGACTATTCATTTCTCACTTGCCCTCCATTGGCAGCCATATTTTCAGGGGCTAACTACACATACCCAGCTTTGTCCTAAAAAACACATCAAGTCTGGAGACTACGAGTTTCCTTACCTGATTATCTGGGTTTCTATTCCCCCACTTGGTGGTGAGGAAACACATGCATAATGTTGTTATTTTTTTCTGCTTTCTTGTAATTTGGGAGGCAGTGTGACCATTCATTACTGAATGCCTACAATGGACAAGGCATTTGTGTTAGTCAACAGGAATACCAAGTAAAAGGCATATTGTCCCTCTCCCCTGCAAATGCCTCCTGGTGGGGAATCTCTGCCTGCCAGTAGCCATTCTTCATTCCAATTCTGGCTTCTAGCAGATGAAAAAGGACTAAAAGAGGTATAAAGAAGCCACCCAGGCCATTGAGCCTGAGTTCATAGAGCCATTGCAATGCACTTACCATGTCTTTCCTCAGTGGTTTTCAGTCTATGTTCTGTACAGCCCTTGGGTTCTGAGGGAGGACCCCAAAGCCTGCCATGAGTGAAAGTGATGGGGTAGTCTGAAGTGGTAAATAGATGGGGCTCCAGGCCCTCACTCTACCTCTTCCTGAGTGACTCCATTTTAATCTATTTTACATATTGGGATCTGCCTAGATTTCATTTTTTAAAGCCCTGCTGCTGCTAGAATGGAAAACCAAAAACCATATGTTCACACTTATACGTGGGAGCTAAACTATGAGTTTGCAAAGGCATATAGAGCAATATAATGGACTTTGAGACTCAAGAGGCCAGGGATAAAAATCTACACATTAGATACAATGTACACTGCTTGGGTGACGGGTGCACTAAAGTCTCAGAATTCACCACTATGTAATTCATCCATATAACAAAAAACCACTTGTACTCCAAAAGCTATTGAAATAAAAATAAATAAAAATAAGTAAAAAATACAAAAGCCCTGTTGCTAAGAAGGAACTGATAACTACCAGTGTAGACCCAGCCAGAGAATACTCAGGGAGCAAGGTTTTTATTGGAAAACCGCCTTTATCCACCATGCCTCAGCTCCCCAGTGACAGGCAAAGCAGTTCTGGCTATTGGACAGTCTCACAGTCCCCTTTCTCAATTTTGCAAGCTTTTTTAAAAAAAGAAGAAAAAAAGAAATGCTTCCTTTCATATGGCCAAATTGCTCTGAAGAGATGAAAAGGACCAGACTGACAGGTGATTGTTCCCTAAGATTACAGCCTACACCCAGGCTGAATCTGAAACACTTGGAGGAAAAAAAAATGCCACAGGTTTTGAGTAATGCTCCCCGACTGGCATCTGCTCTCAAGACTAAATGAACACACACTATTTCCACTCCATTTCCTTAAACTGGCCTCTGTGCTAGGCTGTAATGAAACCTGTAGGGGAAGAAAGACCATTTGCTTGGGGAAAGGATTATTTTAGTTGCTTAAGCCATCCTCTCCCAAAAAATAGGCGGATGGTTAGGCTGGAGTCTTTGTTTTTAATTTAAATGTCATTAGGGGGTCCATGAGTTTTCCTCATATTCATTGTATGCTATACATACACATTGTAGCTATTTTATATAACCCTATAAACAATTTTTAAAATAAATTTTAAATTGTCTCTTTATATTATATTCACTAACAAATTCAACCTTATCACCAACAATATAATGTTATCATCAGGCCCAACCTTCATCCCCTTGGTTATACTGGTCTTCTTCTTGTCTATAAAATGTCTGCTTTTCCATACCATTGCACCTATCTTGAATAACCTGTGTCCTTCAACTACCCAGGTCCAAATACTAGTTCATTGAAAACAGCTCATTCTTTCGAAATAGATAAGATATATGTTTCTATCCCAGCTCTAGTACCTTGGACAAGTTAATCTCTTTGAGCCTCAGTTTTCTCATTTGTAAAATGGGAATAATAACTGGACCTCCCTCTCTGCTAGAAATTCCTTGAATGTTCACTGAGATGACAGGCAAATCTTCTGGTACATACTGGTACTCATTAAATGGAATCGTTGTTATTACTTATATTTCAAAACAATTACTGTGCCCCTTACTCCATCATGTCTCCCTTGATGCAGCCTGAGGGCATCTCTCCCTCCTCTGAATAGCATCTATTTAGCATTGAACCAGACACTAAGATGTGCCATTCATTTGTTTATTAATTCAATGAGCAACTATTTATTGTGCATTTAGAATGTGATAGGCACAGTACCAGATGCTGGGGCAGGGTGGGCATAGAGAGGTGGATGTGAAAGAAGGAGGAGAGAAGGTGGAGACAGCAGGGCTGAAACAGATACTGCTCTTAAGCACCTAATTTTCTAGTAAAGAAGATATTCATATACAAAAATAACTAGAATACAAGGAACAAAGCTATGTGCTTTATAAGAAAGGTGCAGCTGGAGACTCAGCTGGAGGACTGTCTCCACTGGAAGAAAAAGTTCTGGAAATGACAACTGTCTTTTTTCTTGTTAACTTTCCCTTTGTTTGCTTATCTCTCCAGCAAAGTTCTGGCTGTGGCTCCTTGAGGAAGAGTGGGAGTACTTCTTTATCTTCCACAGAGCCTACCAAAGTACAAAATGAGCTCTCAGTGTATGCGCTGATGTGAGTAAAGTATCTGCAGTATCTGTAGTAAAGTATCTGCAAAGTATCTGCAGTAAACAGAATAGGTATACAACACATGCCAGAAAAGACCACCTATTCTCTCATTCCGTCTTATAGCATCTCACAGAAAGTGCAGGCACTGTAACTCGATATGTGAAAAGGTTCTAAAATAAATGGATAAATAAAGAAGTATTCTTCCTCCTTGAACTTTAAAGATTCTTGAGCTTATTTAAACAAAGAGCATTTTGTTGAGGATTTTGGTATTGAGCGAACTATAGTACACACTGCATTTCCCTGAACCCCATGATGTTACAGAGAGGGGCTAGGAGCACTTCTGGGGTACACTTACCCTACAGGCGCTTCTATTTGAACCTACTGCTTGTCCCTGCCTTTCTGAATCTGAGAAATTGTACCTGAGAGTACTTTTTAAAAACCAGTTGATTGAAGTATGATTGACATATAAAAAGCTGCATATATTTAATATTTATTTATATTTAATGTATATATCTCATTGAGTTTTGGAGGTAAATATACATCTGTGAAATCATCACTATCATCAAGGACATAAATATATCTATCATGCCCTAAAAGTTTCCTCCTGCCCCATGATTATTATTGTTTTGTTTTTTGATAAGAACACTTACAACATAAGATCTACCCTCTTAGCAAATTTTACATATAAAACCAAGTATTGTTAGCCATAGGCACTATGCTGTGTAGTAGATTCCCAGAACTTATTTATCTTATGTAATTGAAAGTTTGTACCCTTTAACCATCACCGCCCCCTTGCCCAGCCCCTGGTAGCTACCATTCTCCTTTCTGCTTCTATGAGTTTGACCTGATTGTGCTTTTGATGGATGTTAGAACCATCTTCCTTGACCTGGCTTCAGCCATCTAAGACTGCTGCAGTGTCTGTTGAAAGTTGCATCCCCTACCCCATCTCAGCACAACATTCTCCTCCTCCTGTTCATCTTCATCCCTCTTTCAACCCACAGTAGTCCTTTCATTAACAGAGTTACTTACTCAGTAGTGCACAGTTCTTTTAAGGCAGATTCCAATGACTTAGGGTTTGTCTTAATTGACTAAGCTGGATGCAAAAAACCCTGAGAGTCAAATGACTGTGGACGTCTGTCCCCAGACCTAACCCTAACCAACTCTGACACCTTGAGAAAGTCACCTAGCCTCTCTGAATCTGTTTTCTCTGCTGTTAAATGAGGGGGCTGGCTTTGCTGACTAAAGTAAAAACAAATGATTAGACAAGCCCCCATCACCACTATCAACACAAATAATGGAGCTAGAAACACGAGATCCTTTCCAGGTAGTTTAATACTGCTGCATTCTAAAAGTGGTGGGCCGAGAAGATGAGTTTTAAAAGGAGGGAAAAAGTAATTCACATCTCCCAAGATAGTGTTTATAATGGTCTATTTAAGAACACATTGAAAAGAAATGGACTAATTCTGTAGTGTTTTACCCAGGACAGCAGGCCAGTTCAGTCAAAGCGTTTTTTGAATAGTGCTATAAGCAAATCTCTTTTGGTGAAACCTAGAGCTGCTTTGCAGAAAGCAGAAAAGTGGAGTTTTCCCCTAATACTTTAAAAAATGGTCACTTCACCATTGCCAAACTTCATTACCACTCCCAGGAGCTAAAGCTTCGAGATTAATGATCCTCATCTTAAAGAGAAGGCAGTGACCGCTAAAAGAAAAAAAAAAAAAAACTACGAGCACATGGTATTTACTGTTCTGCATTCTTTGAGAATTAATGTCAGTAATACTGTTGCAACATTTTTCAAAATAAAGGGTGGCGTTTTCTAATTGTCTAGTTAAAAAAAATCTAAGTCTGAATCCCTAGAGAAGAAACCTGAGTTTAAATCATTAACACCACAAATCTCTGATAATTGTGGCATGTTTGCAAGTGCCTTAATCAGGATGGTATGTCTTAGTGGCCTGTTTTAATTTGATCACACTGATTAAGCTTCTGTAAGCTAATATACGTTGCATTTCCAATTCAATTAAATGAGAATCTCCTGCCATTACTAGATATTACCAAAATGCCCTGATGGGTGAACACTAGACTTGGTATTTTCACTTGCTGCCGACTTTCTGATTATATAATCTTTGTATTAAATGAAATCGATGAAAGCTCAAATTAAATTCAGCAAACTTTAAGGAGTAAATATGTTTTCCCTGTATTTTTGGCATATTTTCACCTCAAGGTGTGGAGCATGTTAGTCGGAACTCATTGATTACCTTTAGTGATAAATTTTATAGGGCTCTCTCCCCCGTATACCAATTCCTAGAACAGTCTATCCTGTTAGAAGGCGCTGTAAATGTGGGTGATGAATAGGCACTCTCTCTATTATATATGTATTATAGTTGTGCCTTTTTCAGCTGTAGATAAGAGCTATCTTATGTAAATGTGATTGCTTTATAAATGTAAATGCCTATTGGGTCATCGATCATCCTGGAGATAGAAGAAACAGAACAATAGGGGGAGGTGTGAGAGAAACTGTCTAGGGACAGAAATGAAGAAAATTGCTAAGTGGGTAACAGATTGAATCATTAGAGCTGGAGAACTTTGTGGAGGTGGCTAGGATGAAAACAACAGCCACGAAACTACTGGAAGCCTGGCTTGTGCCTGCAGAGCCCTCCAAAAGCCTTGCTTCCTTGAGGTTCTGAGGACTGACTGCTAAATGAGAAATGGGCCTCTTCAGCATAGGTTTGAAGCAGGAAGGAACTGAAAAGAAAAGCCCAGCTTCATTGTTAGGTGAGCACTGTGGGTGCCTGTCTTTTGCCTGCGCATAACAGGTTTGGAATCTCTCAAATCCTTCCCACTCTCAACAACCCACACAAGTTGTGAGAGTACTACCTAAAAACAGCCCCTTGGTGTGCCAATCATATGCCACCCCCTGGAGGAAGAGGGTACTGAATAATACCTACTGCTGCTGATTCCCATGCCCTAGCAGTTCTCTCAATTTTTTGGGTGGTATCAGGAGGCAGGCAGGCCCAGCAGTGAACTCAGGAACCATCAGGGTGAGAGTGCCTCTGGAATTTTCTCACAATCTGTTAGGCCCTTTTTATGGAGTCTGGTTTTCAAAACCTGCTATAAGCCAAATGTGTGACTCACAGAGTAATAAAGGCCTCTAAATCAATTTGTAAGACATCTTGAAGTTAAACAAGAAGGAAAGGCTGTTTTTGCCCCACATATTTTTTTAGATCCTGCCTACTTCCACAAAGGATTTGAGATGACTTCCAAAGCCTTTCTTACTCATGCCTAAGAGTATTTAAGAACTATTTCTGAAAGTTGAATCCATGTGTACCATATAAATAGAAGAGAATGATTATATGGAAACATGAACAGATCGGGGCTCTCTCACTTTATACAATAGATCAACTCTGGGGAAGTGGTTAAATGAGGGAAGTATTTGGGGCACTTGCTCCAGTCTTCCCTTGGTTGTCCTTTTACTTCCTTCTCCCAGCAGCTGTACTCTCCAAGTATTGCCTTTCCTTCCAAGCAAAACTTCCCTGTCTTGTATTCCATACCTGCAAGGAACTTTATTTACTTTCTAATAAACTCTGCTAATAAATATGAAATAGTGAGTACTAGAGGCTTAATACATATGTTAGTTGCTCTAATGTTCAAAGGAATTCCTACAGTGGTAGGAGAGAGATTTGAGACCAGAAATAATGCCATTAAGCGTTTATCCCAGCTGGGCATGGTGGCTCACGCCTGAGCTCCAACACTTTGGAAGGCCAAGGTGGGAGGATAATTTGAGACCAGGAGTTCAAGACAAGCCTGGGCAACATAGTGAGACCCCTATCTCTAAAAAAAAATTGTTTTAAATTAGTCAGGTGTGGTGGCATGTGCCTGTAGTCATAGCCACTTGGGAAGCTAAGATGCAAGAATCAGGAGTTTGAGTCTGCAATGAGCTGTGGTCACACCACTGCACTCCAGCCTGGGCGACAGAGTGAGACCTCATCTCTTAAAACAAAACAAAAAAGAAGAGAAAGAGAACCCTCCTATGGATTTAATAATCATATCCTGCATTGGGGCAGGGGTGGGTTGAAGTGGAAAAGGGGGTGTAAAAGCCATGTTATAGAGATGGGCACCGAGACCGAGTTTTAAGGAAAGAAAAAGAGGCCAAGAAGGATCACTGAGGACCCCAAAGGCAAACTTGGCTGCCTTAGAATTTTGCTGGGGCTGAGGACTCTCTGGTTTAAAAATAAATATGAAAGCAAAGATATTAAAGGCAAAGCACAAGGATTTACAGAGAAAATGAGCAGACTGATTTTTAGTTGAAAGATGTCCACAATGTATCACCAAGTTATTGGTCCAAGCTCATATTCCATCCTATCACTGTTCTCCTGCACACTGACCTCCATACTCTAAGCAAACCAAACTCCCTGAGCCGCACATTGCCACCCCATGCCTTGGCTCATACTGTTCTCTCCAGACACATTTCCAGCTCTACCTCTTTGTCCAAATAGGACTGACTTCTCAAGACTTCATTCCTCCTGATGTTCAACAGCTGAAGCAGCCATACCTTCCTCTGAACCTCCAGAATGGGTTTTCTGGACTTCTCTTAGGGGACACTGTTCATCTGACTTTATCATGTGTATTCATGTCCAAGTCTTCTCTTCCCTTTAAGGCTGCAGACATCTTGGAAAGAGGGCAAGTCCTCTTTATATCTTTACTCCTCTCTTCCCATGGACTGAGCTGGCCCAGAATCTTGAAAAATAGCCAACCACTGATAAATGCTTTCTAGTTAAGAGTTCAGACTCTGGCGTCAGGAAGTTCTGGCAGCAAGCCTCAGCTTGTGTTTATTACTTCACCTCTCTAAATCTTGGTTTCCTCATCTGTAATCACCTACTTTGGAGTTGTGATTTTTTTTTCTTTTTTTTAGATAGAGTCTCGCTCTGTCACCCAGGCTGGAGTGCAGTGGCATGATCTAGGCTTACTGCAACCTCCGCCTCCTGGGTTCAAGAGATTCTCCTGCCTCAGCCTTCCAAGTAGCTGGGATTACAGGCGGCCACCGCTATGCCCAACTAATTTTTGTATTTTTAGTAGGACAAGGTTTCACCATATTGGCCAGGCTAGTCTTGAACTCCTGATCTCAGATGATCCACCTGCTTTAGCCTCTCAAAATACTGGGATTACAGGCGTAAGCCACCGTGCCCAGCCTGGAGTTGTGATTTTTCAATGAGATAACCCATGTAGAATGCTTAGCATGGTGCAAGACATATGATATACATTCCACAATTATTTGCTATTGATGCCCATTTTTCCCTTAAGGAAAGGTGCAGTCTTCTCTGGCTCCCTGTGGCAATAATCCAACTGAGCCATTATTCCAGAAGGAAATCACATTAGGGGGCTTTTGGGCAAGGGTTTGCTAAATGCCCTGACTCACACTATGTCTACAGTGACATTTACCCCATCAAAATGCAGGGAAAGACAGGAACTGGTTTCAACTTGAATTCGATATTTCTGTGGCCCACATGCTGAATGCCACCAAAGCCTCCACTCCCTTATCAGCAGTTTGTAGAGATGGAATAGCAGCAGTTTTTCATTTTCCAGAGTCCACTCATCCTTCCAAGAATCTCAATGCCTCATTGATTCATAATACAGTGCATAAAGATTTCATTTTTCCTGCCCACAGTGATACATTATGGAGGCAATCTGTTTTGCCACTGAAAAGTTTGCTTAGTAGAAAAATTTAGAGTTTTGACATTCAGGAAATTACAGTCATCTGTAAAACACGATTGATATGCCTAGGCTAACATTTTCATTGCACTTGCAGAGCCAGAATAACTATGATAAAATATGTGTTACCCCACACACATTTCAGGATCTTTTAGAAACATTAGTTAGCTCTGAGAACCTCCTCCCAGGGCTCCAGGACTAGAATAGCTATCCCCGTTAGTTGTTTGTTTGCCACTCACAAAGATAATATCTCCATTGACCCAACCAAGAATCAGACTGTAAGTCAAAGTGATGGCTTTCCCATACCACCAGGTTAAAGGCATGAAAGAAAGTAAAAAGAGAGAGAGATCGAGAATTCCACCCCGTTTTGGAATTGTTAATCAGCCACAAAAAGCGCAGGTATAGGTTAGGTAGAACTAGAAGCCGAAGGCTTACAAAAGAGAAATTAGACTGTTCTACATCTGCCTACAATTTAAACTTGTTCTCTGTGTTTTTACACTCAAGCTTTTTTTTTTTTTTTTTTTTTTTTTTTTTTTTTTTTTTTTTTTTTTTTGTCTTTCCACATGCAATTTTCAGTGTTAAATGACATCAAAAGCCTAGGGCTCCGGAACCATCCACTAGTTCAAAATTTGATTTCAGAATGATAAATACAGTTGTTTTAGCTGAGAGATGTAGTTGATTTCCACTGGCATACTGAGGAAGTGGTCCATTCAGGGTCAGATTTGGCCAGGTTGTGAGCACTTTTCACTTGGTCCTCATGCATTGGGACCCACGGGAAGTGCACAGACAAAGTCTGTGGTTCCAAGGCAAATGACAGGTACCACTGCCTTTGACTTTGGAAGTGACTTAGAGTGAACCCTATTCAGCCCTGGGACAGCTTCTTCAGGCACTGAGAACACATTCTGCCCAAAATGTGTAAGTCTGACTCATGAATCAAGCAGTTTTTAGAGGTGTCATTGAAGTCCTGCATGCAACCCTATGCAAACAATTATTGCCAGTGCTTACTGACCTTATACTATGTGTCAAACACAATTCTAAGTATTAATTCATTTAGTTATTACAGCCACTCTATGAGGCAAGTGACAGAATTATCATCTTCACTTTATGAAGAAACTGAAGCACAGAGTCAGAGCATCTCTCCCAAAGTCACACAGCTATCTCATAAGAGGTACAGCTGGATTCAGATCCTCAACAGAATGGCTGCAGAGCTCATGCTCATGATCTATATTATATTGCCTTGCATAAAGAAATTTTATAAAAGCCCTCTGTTGTCAGACATGCTGCCTGGATTCTCTTGCAAGTGCCCCATGCCCATGGTAGGAAGGCTTTCTTGTCCTCCTGAAACACTTGGCCAAACTTCACTCTCCTCCTGTCCCATGGTTAAGTCTCTTGCATCCAACAACTTGACGTCATTCATTTCCTACCAGTGTTTGCACAGATGCTAGAGGAGCAAGAATAAAGCCAATGGGTATAGGGAGGAGAGGAGATGGATGCCAAAGACACAGTTGGACAAAGACCATGCCTGCCTAGGAGTTTTGGGTCTCTCCAGCAGGGGCATAAGGGGAAAAGTGAGGCATGTTCCCAGAGGCATGTTGAGGATTCACTTGCTTGTCCCCAGGCTGAAGCTTTGGGGGTACCCATATTCAGCTTTCTCTCCTGCTGCTCACCTCTGGGCCTTATTTCAGCTGATTTGGCCACTGACAAGGGAAACTAAGAGACAGTGGAGCAAAGAGGACTTATCAGAATACAATGAGGGGACATAGAGGCTGGAGGGGTGGAGAAGATAGAGGGGGAGAAAGGGGAGTTATGGTGTCAGGACAGGAAAAAAGATGAACAGAGAATGGCAAAACAACCAGGAGGAGGAGGAAGTCACTGAAAAAGAAGAGGGGATGCCCACAGCATGAGGTGGGACATGGAGGAGACTGAGAGAGGAAGGAAACTGAGGGGAAAGGCAGATGGAGATGTTCTCTCTCCTCACTTCTATGATCTCAGTCCTGTCCATATGGGCACTCTGATATGGTTTGGCTGTGTCCCCACTCAAATCTCATCTTGAATTGTAGCTCCCAAAATCCCCATGTGTCGTGGGAGGGACCCGGCAGGAGGTAATTGAATCACAGGGGTGGGTTTTCCATGCTGTTCTTGTGATAGTGAATAAATCTCACAAGATCTGATGGTTTTATAAAGGGCAGTCCCCCTGCACACACTGTCTTGCCTGCTGCCATGTAAAACATGCCTTTGCTCCTCCTTTGCCTTCCGCCATGACTGTGAGGCCTCCTCAGACATGTGGAACTGTGAGTCCATTAAACCTCTTTTCTTTATAAGTTACCCAGTCTCGGGTATGTCTTTATCAGCAGCATGGGAATGAACTAATACACTCTCCTTACCACCAGTAGTCTTCCTTGACTGCCTGCTGTGCACCACTGAAAGGCTCTTACATTGCATGGTGTTCCAACTAGATGGCCTTGCTCTTTTCCTTCTGTGAGCTCCAGGTACACTTAGAGTTGAGGCCTGTCTTCTTGTCCTGAATTTGGACACACGACTTTTTTTTTTCTTTTTTAAGAGACAGGGTCTTGCTCTGTTATTCAGACTAGAGTGCAGAGCTGCTATCATGGCTCACTGCAGCCTCAACCTCCTGGGCTCAAGTAGTCCTCCCACTTCAGCGTCCCAAGTATCAGGGACTACAGGCACACGCCACCACACCTAGCAGGAGGGATATCTTAGAAGTCATTTAGTCCCTCCCCCATGCAAATGACCAACAAGTCTTCATTGCTTTTGACCCTGTACTCCTTATCTCCTATCATCCCCTATGCACAGGAGGCAGATTCTTAAACCAAAGGAATAAACTTTACATTGTGGATTTCTGGCCAACTGTGTTGGGGAGGGGCTGTGCTTCCCAGCATTCCTGAACTTATGACACCCCACAAGGCTGGCCCTGGTTGCCTGTCCCATTATGGTGTTGCAGAAAGCTCTTCGCTGTCATGCAAAATACCTTTTAAAATAAAATGAACAAAGTGGCATGGGGTAGCAAAATGAGTCTGGATATCTAGACTTGGGTTTAAAACATATGTAACTTGATGACCTACTGGCTGTGTGACCTTTCACCTCTCTGTGCACTAATATCAGTGTCTATGAAATGGACTGGAGCTGTCTATTTCTCAGTCATGTTGTAAGGCTCTATGAGGAAGAAGATGTGCTTTGTTAAAAATAAATATATATTTGCTATAAAGAACTTTTTAGAAGTAGACGAGAAAGAGGGTGCTATTCCTTTCAAAAGATTTGGAATAATAGCTCTTTAATCCTTGAAAATGAACTGAGAAATATAAATACTTCTGATTATTTAAAAACCTCAAAGGTGACCCACTCATCACCTGAACTGTGCTTGGTATGCTGAAATGCAGCAATGCCAGTCTCCCAAAAATGTACCTGCCCATATTTCAACTGTCAGCACATTCTTTCCACCACGTAGAAGGTGAAGGTCGACATGTTCTCCCTGCGTGCATTTCTAGTAACACCTTAACTCATGAATGTTAAATGGAAGGAGGTGGGATAGGGGAACAACAGGACTTCAAAAATAGCCCTGGGGAAATCAAATCTTGTTTTAACTTAGTGTGTTCATGACCAATTCATGGCTCTGAAAAGGAAAAAGTGTTTGATCAAAACTGTCACCAAAAGACCTCATTTTAAATTCCTTTACTTTCTTTGAGCAGAAAGGAATAGGTTTCCTGATTATGACTATTGAAGCAGCCTTTACCTGTGCACAATAGCTGGTCTCCTATATTCTGTGATTTTTGGATGGCCTCCTGCCCCATAGAACTTGCCCTACTGCTGCCTGAAATTCTACCATAAGAGGGCATAGCATTGCCCCTTAGGGGCTGCCCCTTTAAAATGGAAATGCTTCTGGTGGTGCTAAGTACATGACACTTTGACGAAATGAGTTTTTCTAATGACTTTCCTTCTAGGTCTCAGATTTTGAACAGACTAAGCCCAGAGAGAGAGTCCAGTGGGGGAAAGGCTGGAAGAAGGGGGAGGTGTAGGAGGAGGAATGGAGAAGCTTGGAGGGCTGAGGTCTCCCAGCTACAACAAAGGACCAAAGAAATAGTAACTAAGGGTGGGATTTAAGGCCTCAGTGGGGAACATTTGGAGGAGAAGGGGCCTCCTTTACCCTTACAAGTTGTATTGTGGGTGCAGCAGTCTCTTCTGACTGGGGAAATGCCAACCTGGGGACCTGAGGCACTGCACCAGCCAGAGGTGGAGTCATTTTGGGACTGTGTAGTTTCAGGGCCTGTGTAGTTTAGGGGACAATGCCCTTTGTTTCTGATTGGTGGGAGGAGGAACTGATGTGCAGTGGGATGGGAGAGGATAAAATGGAGCATCCTGGGTGATTTCAAGGCTTCATGCTAGAAGGCTCATCAATTAACCCACCAGTCTGAGTTCCCATAAGGTGCTGGGCCATGTGTTGACAGACAGGAGAGATATCAAATAGTTTGGCTCTTAAGGAATGTCTAGCCTGGTTTGCAAGACAAAATAAGAGAAATGGAGTATGCAGCCATTTATTTGAGGCTTAATGTGCAACAGAGAAAACATGGGGGAAACACTGAATTGGGAGTTAGGAAACCTGGGTTCTGGTCCTAGACCCATTGCTGACCAACTATATATCCTTGGGAAAGTTGCCTCCTTTGTTTGAGGTTCAGTTTCCTCAGCTGTAAAATGGGAATTTTATATCTTGTCCTGTATACTTCATAGGATTGAGTGAGAAACTAACGTTATAAAAACAGTGGAAACCTTTTCAAATTTCTGATTGTGATTAATCAGCCCTCCCTCCCTCACTCCTATCTTCCCACCTTCCCTTTTTCTGTCCTTCCCTCCTTCCCTCCCTCCCCCCTTTCTTCCTCCCTTCCCTCTTTCTGTCCTTTCCTCTCTCCCTCGCTCCTTCCCATCTTCCTTCTTTCCTTCCTTCCTTCTCTCAGGCACTGATATCAATGAATTTTCTTCAGATGACTTTTCTGAAAAACTATTTTGAGAAGGGCAATGTCGTTTAGAGTAATTATCTCTGGCCTTAAATCCACTTTGCAGTGAGTCACTATTTCTGAGAATTAAGCTCAATTCTAGGCAAAAAAGCCCAAGCCAGGAGGGAAAGCTCTGTAGGTGGCTCACGCAGCACGCAAGCAGATCTCTCTTCTCATTGACATGTCCTCACAGTAAATGATGACTTGAAGAATCCAAGGGAGGTTCTGCCCTCTAACATTTGCCTTAGTTGGAAAGTCAGCGTCAGACATCTGTCTTAATGTGAGCATTGACTTTGAGTACTTTTTTATGGGTTTAAAGTCTTGCAGTAAAGAATAAGTGAACGTCAACCAAATAGAGGGGTTGCCTCTGCCTAAAGCTGATTCCTGTTTGTTGGTCATCTTAAGGGTGATATTCAGGAAAGTGAACAAGGAGTCAGAGACTTGGTTTTGGGTCCCTTCTGTGCCATAAACTGGTCAAATGACCCTGGACGAATCCCTATCCTTCACCTCTGGGCTTTAGCATTCTCATTGCTAAAGTGATTGGAGCAGGTAACCTCTGAGAGGTCTGCCAAACCATCTACTCTGTGAAAAATATGAGTTTGTCACTTTTCATCTGTGAGTGGCTCTCATTGGTTCCATTCACAGGAACCTTGCCCTTCGTCGGGTGGCCAGTTTCCACACATAGGACATGGCTCTTACTCAACGAGAGAGTAATCCAGAGCTCATTGTGTGCATGGAGGGAGGTGTGGAACACTCTCAGGCTCCCCCTTGGTTGAACGGCCCCCAACCATGATGAGTAAAATGGCCCCACCCACTTTCAGTGAAGTAAGATCCTGTTTTGCACAAGATGAGGTTTGTAAAGTGCCACTTTAAAAAAAAAAGATTCTATTCTGTCAAAAATTATGGAATGTTCATGCTTTCATCAAAGTAGAGCCATGGCTTATATTTTACAACATGCAAAGCTGTCTAATTTCACATACTGTTTTTCTATTCTGTCACATTTTGGACAAAAATGTCTTTTCTCTAGGATTCAGGACAATGCAGTGTGATGTAAAATTGCAATCTGGAGGAATATACTGTGCGTGGAGAAGGGATGATGAGGGCAACTGCCCTGTGACTCCCCGGTACTAGGCCACTGATTTCAGGGAAGGTCTCCTTTTTGCCTTAAAGGGGAAACACAGTTGTCCAAAGTCTCTGTGCCATCAAAAAGAAACCTCTGATGCACAAAACTTATAGAACGCTTGTCAGTTTCAGCACTAACATAACCTTCAAAATAATTCCTTCTGCTCAATCAGGATCTTCATGTCTTCAGTCCTCCTTCCTGTACTTGCCCCAGTGTGACATCACATTCCTTAGCTAGAGAGGTGGGATGGGGGATGGATGAGTTTTTTTCACCACCCAGTATTATCAATGTAAAGAAACAAGGCTGTGCCTGTTACTGTATAGAATGCTTATTTCCCCACACATGTAGCCCAACCATGTTATTCAGTAATTATGCCTTTTGCAGCTTGAATATCTGAAGGAAAAACTTTCCCAGGTGAAAGGAGGCATGACCCTGCCAGCCCTTGAAATTCTGAATGGCTCCAATTCTTTACAGTTCAAATGGTTAAAAAGTTCTGTTCCCCCACACCCCCCAGAAAAAGCCAGGGTTTGCACTTCATATCTCTCAGCACCTTGAAGCAATATTAGAGCTCATCAAAATCAACCCAGGGCTCAAGAAGGGAAACCTTCATTTAGGGGGAAAACTTTTCCCCTGTGCTGCTCTGGAAAATAGCACAATGCTGAGAGCAGGCATTTTTCCTGACTAGGTTTCCTCTAACGATTTCTCCAAAGCACAGTTAGGGTACCTGCCTCCCAGACAGCACATGTCCAGCAGGCCCAGGTGAATGCGTGGGACTGGCTATCACTAGCTCAAAATTGCCTTAATATTTATTGATGGCCTACCATGTGAAAAAGGCCTCTTACTTGATTTCTTGTCTCTGTGGAGGTCCCTAAAGAAATGATTCTGTATGTCTCTGGATTTCTCACAATCTAGAGATGTGGAAAGGGAGCTGGCTATCTGGTTTCAGGATCCGTGGAATACGAAGTATGCTCTAAAATGGTATCCAGCTATACCCCTGCCCCGGGCCCCTCAGCTCTAAAATGCTCAGATCCCAGCCCTACGGTTCTGTAAGGGGCCCACAAAAACCACATAATTGGATCCCTCATTTCACATCCCAGTATATCCAACTGCCTCCTACTCAAATGTCCTGCTGCATTCAGGCCAGTTGTGCTCCTGGCCTGTGACTCCTGAGGCTGTGCTCAGGCACAAATGAGAATGAACAGCCCAGTGGGTGAGAGCACACACATTGGAGGCTCAGACACATCTGTCAGTGAGGACACAAAGACCAAATATAAAGACCAAATTTTATCTTCATAAAGACTCTATGGTTTTCATGCATTGTAAATGAGAAAAGTAGAAGCACAGAGAGATTATTTGCCTAAGATGACGCAGCTAGTAACTGCCAGAACTGGAATTTGAACACAGGCAGTCTGGCTGTAGATCAGCATTGTCAAATAGAAATACAATGCAATGGATGCACCTGGAGGCGATAAACGTAAGCGAATTAATGCAGGAACAGAAAACCAAATATTGCTGGGTGTGGTGGCTCATGCCTGTAATCCCAACACTTTGGGAGGTCGAGGCGGGCAGATCACTTGAGATGGTCAGGAGTTTGAGACCAGCCTGGCTAACATGGTGAAACCTCATCTCTACTAAAAATACAAAAATCAGCTAGGCATTGTGGTGCATGCCTGTAATCTCAGCTACTCGGGAGGCTAAGGCAGGAGAATCACTTAAACCTGGGAGGTGGAGGTTGCAGTGAGCTGAGATCGCACCACTTCACTCCAGCCTAGGAGACAGAGCGAGACTGCATCTCCAAAAATAATCAAACAAAAACAAAAATCCAAGTATTTCATGTTCTCGCTTCTAAGTGGGAGCTAAACATTGAGCACACATGAACACAAACAGGGGAACAATAGACACCACGGACTACTTGGTTGGGTGAGGAAGGGGTTGTGGGTTGAAAAACTACCAATTGGGAATTGTGCTCACCACCTGAGTGATGGGATCCATACCCTAAACCTCAGCATCGTGCAATATATCCATATAACAGGCCTGCACATGAACCCCTGTATTCGAAATAAAAGTTGAAATTCAAAAAAAGAAATATGATGCAAGTCACCTATGTAATTTTAAATTTTGTAGTAGCCACATAAAAAATGGGGATACAGATGGAATTAATTTTAATAATATATTTTATTTAACCCAATATATCCACATTATTATTTCAACATGTAATCAGTATAAATAATAATTAATTCATGAGATATTTTCTCTACCTCTAAGTCTTGGAAATCTTACTATGCTTGAAAACTTAAAGCACTTCTTAGTCCAGACTAGTCACATTTCAAGAGCTCAGTAGTCACATGTTGCTGATGGCTACCATATTGGACAGTGCAGCTCTAGAACAAGCCCTTTTCATGACATACACTGTGATTAAAATGAAGGAATTAACACCTATTTGATAGGTTTTCCAAAAAAGCTTCTAGCCTAGTGTCTGACATACTGCAGGCACCTGTTAAATCAAAACATTTATTAGTTTCCTGTCTGTTTTGCTCTTTGCTGATGTCAGAATGCCGTCCACCCACCCCACCACCATACAGGCACCTAGTCAAATCCTTTTTGTCCTTCAGAATCCATCATATTCCTCCTCTTCTATGAAGCTTTCCTTGATGACCATAATACAGTCAACTCTCTTCTCCCAACTCATTTCTCACTTAATCTCTGTATGACAAAATTAGCACTGAAATATACTGTGCCTCTATCTGCCCCCTCCCCCACTGAATAGTAGTCCTATCTCTCCAATTCTAAGCCCATTGAAAGCTGGCACCCATATACATGCAACTTCCTCACCATGCCTACAGCTCTAATTATGGCGACTTCTAGGTCACTCAGAGTTGATATGTTGTTCTTGGATTGATTAAACATTTGTCTTGCAAC
Source organism: Pongo pygmaeus (assembly GCF_028885625.2). Lineage (NCBI taxonomy): Eukaryota > Metazoa > Chordata > Mammalia > Primates > Hominidae > Pongo > Pongo pygmaeus. The sequence continues at coordinate 137,057,077 of NC_072396.2, read as the reverse complement.
CCAAAGCCAAGCCCCTCACCTCCAGGGCTAAAAGGGCACTATGTACCCTCTTTGCACATGCCTGTTTCTGGATTGAGTTTCATGAAAGTACCAGTTTTATTACTTTTTAGTTAAGACCTGAAACATGCAGGGTTTTATGTGTATGTACTAATCAATCAAAAGGCAGGACCAAAGCGATGGATTCCTGGACAAGAGGCACTAGGGATGTTTATCTGAAGAGCAAACCATGGTAGTCCCAGTGGGGACACTTAGACATTTCCCCAACCTCCTCCCGTCCACTGTGGCATGGAGCTTATGATTCTTCCCCTCTGTGCACTCTTGTTTCAGGGTTGGGAGAAGGAAGAGAACCAACCCCTAGCTCTGGCAGTTCCAGATGCCAGTCCTCAAGGGATGGCAATTTGACAGAAGATGTCACATAGAAACACTCAGTAAGCTGAGAAGTTCCATATGTGGAGGGAGGAGTTCCTAGAAGGAAAGTCAGGCAGGAAGCTTGAGTGTGTTAATCAGTGGCAGATCTGGTCTCCATGTGACTTGGGCAGATCATATCCCTTCATGGGACCCCACTCCCCTAATCTGCATGCTGTAGGGTATTTTCATAAAAGTTTCTTCCACCTCAAAAATACACTGACTATTAATGAACCAAGACTCACAAAATAATTTTAGAATGCAAAAAATTGGGAGAAAGGCAGTGTAATCTACAAAATGTTTCATGATGTCAAGCAATTGGATGGATTCTGGGTAAAGGCCTGCAACTATGGGTCATAAAGTTTGGAATTTCACATCTTGTTAAAGAACTCAGCTTTCTCATTATTTGCAAAAGCCCTTAGATTGATGTACTTTGAAACCTACTGGGCTTTGGGAAAGAGGAGAGTGATTTCTTTTAAAAAGAAGTAAATATCACCAGGACTGATTGTGTGAAGAATTCCACCTTGAGTTTGAATTCAAAGGCATTAGAAATCTTCTTTATTTTCAACAAAGGAAAAAAAAATCTGCTTTGTTAAAGAAAAAGAATCGCATAGAAAAACATCCTTCTGTTTAATGAAAGCCCATTTGTGCTCCTTTGGGCACTCCCCACAATACACACAGATGGGTTTACTTTTAGTTAATCAGAGGAAAAGAATCAATGAATGAAGGTGTTACTTTATATCCACAGAACTGTTCCTTTGGGTGAGGTGTGAAGAAGAGCAGAAAACTTCTGCAAGGAGAACTAATAGCATGTTTGGTGGGTGCAAGACCTTCAGCCTCTTCAGATTTGGTTTTGTGTCTGGTAGATCTTGTGTCTAATAAGTCTTGCTTGTCTCATAGATCACTGTGCTCCCAAGAGTTCACCTTGCTCCCCACCTCCTGTGGGTAGCCCAGAAAGTCTGGCTAAGTCAGCAGCCCACAGCATGAACTTGAAGGGGAAAGGAAGAGGTTCAGCATCCAGATCATTTAGGTCTTTCTAGTGTTGTGAAGACAATTACATGAAGTCATGTGTCACACTCCTCTATGCAACCCACTGTCTGCAAATGCAACAGCTCACTCTTCTCACTAGGTAAAGCATGACTACTAAGCCGCAAAACTTGTGACAAATGTGCCAAAAACAGCACATCTACAGGCGGCACGTCTGTCTGCTTCAAAGTAGTCCCCTTGTAAGTCCCACACTTCTTTTATGAGACTGCTGCCACTGCTGGTAACAGCATTTATTAAACTCCTATTTGGGGACTACTAATACGAGCTACACAAGAAAAGCACTTAAAACAGCACCTCCAGGGCTTAAGGGGTCCAGCTCCATCAGAAGCATGTTTGCCTTTGATTCAATTTACCATACTTTTATTTAGTTTGTGCTCACATATTAATGTTGTTTGATTTGAACGCCTTCCTCCTTGCTTTGACCCAGTGATCTACATGCAATGGGAGGATCCATGTGGTTGCTTTAGACTTCATTAGCCAAGGAAGGAGACCAGACCTTCAACATTAATGACTCAGTGTCATATACAACCCCCCCAACTATTGGCAGAGTTTACTTAGGACCACCAACCACAGTTCTTTTTCTACCACTCATTGTTTCTCCAAGAACAAGATGTGCAAAGGCTGAACTTTTATATATATATAATATATATAATACATATATAATATATATTATATATATATAATACATATATTATATATATATGTATTATATATATAATACATATAATATATTATATATATATTATATATAATATATATTATATATATAATATATGTATTATATATATTATAATATATATTATATATGTATATATAATATATTGTATATATGTATATATATTATATATATATATTATATATTATATATAATATATATAATATATATATAGCATATATATATATGCTACAGGTATAATAGAATGTTCACTCCTATTGATTTGGGATAAGAATTTGTTTCCTTTCTTAAATTAACTTTTTATTGATCACTCCTATGACCTTAACTGCTACGGGTTTTCTGGCCTTCTATTAAAAAATGTCTTTGATATTTATTTCCCCTTTGAGTAGTGCAGGGAAAACCTTATCATGGCCTTTCATGAACCAGTAGCCTCAAAGGAAAGTAAATGTTTACAGCATGATCCTCAGAACTTTGCTCAGGCAACATTCCCTGGACTTTCCCTCGATGGAAATGGGTGCCCCCAGGGTTTCTCCAAGGGGTAGAGAGAAGATAGGGCTTGCACTTGGGGGCACAGTTGGCTTGTCTACACTCTAGATACCATCTGGCATTTCTGAGAGACTTCTGATCTCTGAAGCCACATGCCTAGGACAATGATTCTCAAACTCAACTGTGTGTATATCAGAATTTCTGGGTGGGCTTCCCAAAGTGCAGATTGGCAAGCCCCAGCCTCTGAGTTTCAGATTCAGTGAGTGGACCTGAGAGTGTGCATTTCTAACAAGTTCCTAAATGATGCTGATGCTGATGGTTCTGGGCTAACACTTTAGGAACCACTTTTTTAGTTAATTCATAGAATCAGAAGTCCTGAGCTTGTGCCCTAGCTCCAGGATGGAAAGAATACCATTTCTAGAGTGAGAGAGACTGGATTGAAGCCTGAACACACCTACTTAACTTGAGGCGTGACCCAGAGTCACATCATCTCTGAGTCTCAGTTTCTTCATTCTGGAAAAGGGAATAATAATATATGATTCACAGGATTGTTGGGAGTTAATGTGTAAGTGTCAGGCACAGAGCACCCCCAGCTCCTGGCTATGTAGTTGGTGTAAGAAAGTGTCCTCTTTGAGCAGCCAACTGTTTACCCTTCATGGGGGTTAGTGAGTTCTTTCAGGCCTGGTTGAGTGTGCCATCCTAGGTAACTAGCAGACACAAAGAGGGTCTGCTAAAATAACAGGCCTTCACAGCCCAGAAATAGTTCTCTCAGGTAGATTGATTCTCAAGGGCTACTGGCAAGGTGTGATTTGGGGACAAGTCCTTGCCTGTCTCTCTCTGGGCCTCAGTATCCCCACCTTTAAAGTGAAGGGTTTGACCTAAATGATTTACTGTCTCAAAGGTTTCCTCCTGTTCTGACGAGTGTAGGATTCTGTGACTTAGAACTTGGGCACTTATTTCAGAATGTTCTATTAAAAGGAGAATACAAAATAAGATTCTTGTTTTTAACTGTTTAGTTATTTTTAACGTCCTTAAACACTCCAGCCTTCTTTTAAACTGGGATACTACACAAAAAGTCAGGGACAACAGCTAAATATAACTAAATCTCCTTCACAGCTACATCTCCTTAAAATGTCCATTACAGGTATAAAATGGTATATCTGTTATTTCATAGTGACATCTAGTGGCTTTTTCTTATCAAAGAATAAGATACGCATTTTCCTATTTGCTCATCATAAGCTCTGCTGCTTCTCCTGCAGAAATTCATTCAACAATCTTTTATGAATTGCTTACTTTATGTCAAACATTGTGCTAGGCCCTGAGGATAGATACATGGTTCTTACCCTCCCAGAGCTCATAGTCCAGTGGAAGAGGCAGAAAAATCGCTTGACAATCCCAGCACATTGTGATACATGTTACAATGGGAGAACACCAGGGCGTCTGGAGCAGAGAAGGGGGTGCTTAACTCTGTCCAGGGAGGTCAAGGAAGGTTTCGCGGAGGAGACAGTCTTTGAGTTGAGTTTTGAAAGACTTTGCCAGGTAACCTACAAAGGATAAATAGAAGCCATTCAAAACAGTGGGCACTCCATATACAGAGGCAAAGCACCTGTGGAGTCACTGCCTGGGACTTTGATTTGGAAAATTCAGCATATAGGGTATAGAGCAAGGTTTCTCAACCTTGGCATTATTGGCATCTGAGGCAGGGTATTTCTTTGTTGTAGGGGGACTGTGCACGATAGGATATTTTGTAGCATCCCTGGACTTGACTTACTAGATGCCAGTACCAACCCCCTCCCCAAGTCGTTACAACCAAAATATCCCCAGATATTGCCAAGTGGCCCAGAGTTGGGGTTTGGGGAGTGGAGATGGAAGATCACTCACAATTGAGAAAGACTTGTATAGAGGGAGCTCACTTGAGAAGGCTGGACAGAAAGAAAGGTGGTTGCTGGATTCCACAAGGCTGTCTCTAACATGTGGAGGAGCTTGGCTTCATGTCATAGTTGATAGGGAGCCATTGGGAGTGCTTAATTAGGAAATGACAGGTCAGATATGTGCCATCTGGGGGTGTGGAAGTTGCATGGGACTGGAGACCTGAAGGGTAGGACAGGATGCTACTGCAATGTTTTAGTAGAGAAGTGATGAAGGCCTGACCCCAGGCAGTGGTGCAAAGGATGGATTTCAGAGCTATTAGAAACTGGAAAGGACTTAAGTGAATGTTTAGCTCTTAGTAGTGAGGGGAGATTAGAAGAGTCAAGGATGGCCCTTTGGTTTCTTGCTTGGACAACTCTTTCATTTGTTGCTATTATTTCGACAATTGCTTATCAGTGACAGGAAAAAGTTGGCCTAAACTTGTAGACACAAAGCAGGTTCACTGTGCATTGTTTATAAACTTATATGGGTTCAGTGAGACAGAACACACTCATAAGCAACAAGTTACATGAAGTGGGTTTATTACTTACAGATAGGCAGCAAGGGACAAAAGAAGCCTAGGATCCACTGTAAGATGGTTTCCCAAGACTCAAGAAAGCTGCCTGGGTGAATGAGTCTCGATTAAGCATGCCTCACTTGCACCATAGCTGAGGGACCCCAAAAGGCAGCCTTTCTTGAGTTATATACCTCAGGGGCCATGTGACTCGTTTAGCAAAGCTTTGAAGGACATCCTGCTTCCAAGAGAGAGAGGAACAAAGGCTGGGCTGTCCCAGGCAGTTCCTCCCTATCTCAAGATGTTAGATTCTCCAGGAAGGACTGGAACAAGGCTCTTGCTGTTTCAGGCAGCTCCTCCCTAGCTCAGGATGCTGCACTCCCAGCACATTCTACAGTTATTCTTAAGAATGACAAGCAAGAATGAGGGGAGTATTGTGTTGGTCCAAGGCCACCCAGAGAAGTGTCCTTCAGTAGAAGGTGGTAAACCTTTAACTGTGTAGTGCCTGTAAAGGCACCATGGGCATACAGAAGCACCAATCAGCCATTCAATTAACCCATGTAACCCAATGGGGAGTCATGGCTCCAATTTAAAAATGTGACACCTTGTCATTTTAATTAGGTGATACATTTGGTCACAAGAAAGTCCTGTCCAATTACTACTAAGTGAAACAGGCGGAGTATGATTTTCCTGGGGCTGAACTGGTCTCATTCAGTTAAAATTAAGTCAGTCCATTCAGCAGCACCCTTCAGTTTCATGTCAACCTGAAGAAAGATTTCCAGCAACTATCAGAGACTTGCTCTCACCTGCATCTTACTCTGTTTTGATCAATGCCTGAATCCAGGCATTGCCAACAGGAACAGGAAAGTATGGTGAAGATACTGGGGGATATAATCAGAATGTAGATGTCTTTTGACAGGCTTAGATTTCCTCCATCAAGAAGAGATTAAACAGGGCCACAAATACACTGCATCAGTTCCTGACAATATAGATTGAGTTCCAGCGTGGCATATATGTGAAAGAATGAAACAATTGAGCTTACTGTGTATCAGTGGTATGGTGTGGCCGCCAAAATGGTCCATGTGATCTGAGGCCACATTAAGAGAAATGGTGTCAAGAATGAGGAAGGTGATAGGCTGTCCCTTCTTGTTGCTTGTCAGATCATGCTTAGAGGGCCATGTTCCAATAAAGTGGAATGCACTTGCAGGCAGACAACAGGATAGTGGGGCCTTGAAGCTATATAGAGAATAGTTGAAAACCATTTTCAGCATAAAGAAGGGCTGCTGAGAGCTAAACCCAACAATTTTCTATGATTTTTTCAGATATAGACAATAAACTTATGAACAGCAACTAAAAAAAAAAGAAGAGAAGCCTTGGGGTAAATGCTTCTTCGAATATCTGAAGCCACACAAGTGGAACTTTAAAAAGGTCCCTAAATAGACCATGATGGTCTGGAAATTACCACTTTGTGCTGACCACTCCGTATCTTATCTTCAGCCCAGGTTACTCTCTGAGTGCCAGATCTGTTCATTCATCTCTACTCAGATGTCCCGCAGGCACCTCAGACCTTCCTCCAGAGCCCTAGGAGGCATCCTTAACTCCTCTTCCTCTTTCTCCCCTGAATCCCTTTTGTCACTTTTACCTGCTAAATATTTCTCTAGTCTGCTCCTCCTTCTCTTTTGCCTTGTCTTCTGCAGTGGCCTCTTAACTAACTTCACAAATTTCATCTTCATATACATAATGACCTTTCTAAAACACAGACCTCATCATGTCATTCCCCTGCTTAAAGCCCTTCAAAGCCTCTCTGTTGCCTGCAGAATTAACTTTGAATGCTTTAATATGGCATCTGTGGCCTTTCACAACCAGGTCCTGGGCTCTGTCTCCATCTTCAATTCCTGCCACTACTCCTTCACTCACCGGGAGGTTTTTTGATGCACGTTTCTCTTGCACAATAGGCTGGTTTATGCCTCTGTGCCTCTGCTCATGCTGATCCTTCTGTCTCATACTCCTTTCCTCTCTCCTTGACTCATTTTTTTTTTTTTTGAGGTGGAGTCTCACTCTGTCACCCAGGCTGGAATGCAGTGGTGATATCATGGCATACTGCAGCTTCTACCTCCTAGGCTCAAGTGATCCTCTTGCCTCAGCCTCCCAAGTAGCTGAGACTACAGGTGTGCACCACCACACCCACTAATTTTTCTATTTTTTGCAGAGACAGGGTTTCACCATGTTGTTCAGGGTGGTCTTGAATTACTGGGTTCAAGTGATCTGCCCGCCTTGGCCTCCCAAAGTGCTGGAATTACAGGTGTGACCCACCATGCCCAGTTGCCTCATCTAATTCTTGTTTTTCAAAATAAAGCTGCAGAAACCCTTGTCTTATCTTTCAGCTAGGTTAGAAATCAGTGTGAGGTGTTTTTTTTTTTTTTTTAATCATACCCTGCACTTGCTCCAAGCATTCATGGCACACACAATTGAAACACTTTCCCCGGGTTTCCATGTCTTATCCCTATCTGTATCCCCAGTGCCTGCCATAGTGCCAGGCACACATTAGGTGCCAAGACTAAGCAAGTCTTGACCTGACCTGACCACTGAGGGAAAACTGGCCATGTCTCTGTTTGCCCCCCAACCCAGCCACATTCCCCAGCGTGCTTCTCTGATATTGCCCTAAAAGCTCTTCCTTGGATATAATGAGCATCCTGGATCCTTTTTCTGACATAACCTCCCAGGTGTTATCTTTACCTGCCTTCCTACTTCCAACACACCATGCAATTCAGGAGACCCCTGGACACTGGACACCTACCCTTCAGCAGATCTTTCTTTCTTTTTACACGTGGAGTATTTCTAAGCAGCATCAAGTGCTTTCAGTTGAGGCATTCTGGGTCCCCAAGGCTATTTGCCCTGGAAGAAGGGGGCTGTTGTCACTCACTGAATATCTGCAGGTGTTGTCATCTGAGTCTAGGTGGCTGTTATCACCAAGGCAGGAGTGTGTGTATGTGTGTGCCCCTCTAATTTCTCTGCTGCAGTGAAAATCCCTACAGTGTAGACACTGAGGCTGCCTACGTTGGGCTGTCGTATTTCTTAAGGGCACTAGGTGACCTTCAAGTTGAATGCATACTGGATCCACACACCCATAACATGAGAGACCCTCTCCGAAAGTCTGTCTCTGTGTTGCCTTCTCTCTATCCATGTTGGGGTAGGGGTAGTGCTTATGAAACATTGATTGTGTCATTAACCCTGGTGGTTGGGATGTATTTGCTCTGAAAGGCTAGGCACAATGTTTAGGAAGGAGAGCTGCAGACTTGCACTGTGGTGCACTCTTAATATTTACCAGAAGATGTCACTGTAGGCTTAAACCAATACAAGAAGTTAGGGCAAGAGGACTTCCAGCTAAGCATGAAGGTGACTCCATTTTGGGGGGTTAGAACACCGAGCAGCCCCCCATTACAATGCATGCCTGGAAAAGCTGGTTGAAAGGTTAATCCAAATGTGTCACAGGCCTTAATAAATTTCTTATTTTTTCCAAATAATCAGACTAATTTCCACTAAACTGTTGCCTCAGGGCTAGCATAAAGGCTCAATAAGTATGCACTGAATGGATGAGTACTAAAGCTAGGAGTGGAAGGAGGGAACCCAGGGCTTTAGTAGTCATCTTTGTTGGTAAAGGCTACTGGAGAACAAAAGCTGCTACTCTTTAGCAGTGGCTTCTTATAGAGATGAATTTTAGTGACACCAACAAGATCAGGTCCTAGGGAAAGTAGTGAGACAAGTGAAAGCCCTCTTGGCCCCTTTTCCATCCTCACTCCCAGATGCTTCTCCTGTGCCCAATGCTTGTTTCTTCCTGAAAAAATATATAAAGTGATTTATTTTAAGAAAAACCTTCCTGTGATTTTTTACAAGGCACTTGGAAGATTATCCAGAGTTTTTATGTCATGAGGCATGTCCCTAGCTCTCTCCTTCCTCTTCCCCAGGATAGTTCATCAAGTAAGCAGTTAAAGAAGTTACTGAGATTCTGCTTTATGCCAGGGATGAAGGCCAATGTACAAAGCTGGAATGGATGGGATGAGGGTTATATAGAAGAATAGGACAGAGCCCCTGTCCTTGAAAACATAGTTTAAGTGGAAATATAAACAATTAATTGTAATTCAGTATCACAAATTTTTTTTGGGGGGGCAGTGGGGTGGAGGGGTAAGGTCTCGCTCTATTGCCCAGGCTGAAATGCAGTGGCACAACCACAGCTCACTGCAACCTCCGTCTCCTGGGTTCAAGTGATTCTCGTGTCTCAGCCTCCTGAGTAGCTAGGATTACAGGAGCGCACAACCACACCTGGCTAATTTTTGTATTTTTAACAGATGGGGTTTCACCATGTTGTCCAGGCTGGTCTCAAACTCCTTACCTCAAGCAACCCACCCACCTCAGCCTCCCAAAGTGCTGGGATTATAGGCATGAGCCACCGTGCCCAGCCCCAGTATCACAAATATTTTAACAAAGGCTAAGTATGGAAGTGCTATGGCAACACAGAGGAAGAAATGATAACTGGCAACACAGAGTGGGGTACATTTTTTCACAGAAGAGATGGTACTTGAACTGGTATTGAAGGATGAGTAGAATTTTCCAGCCAAAGAGGGAAGATCATGGCAGGCAGAACAAGCACCATGTACAGGATAGAGGCATAGGAGATAGATTTCAGGATGCCTGAGTTGCTGGAAGCCCCAGTTGGGAGAAACATTTCCTCAGTGGACATCAGCCAATATTCAGTCAAGCAGGTGGCTGAGCAGGTTCCCTGTGGCTCCTCATGCATAGGTAGAGAATAACCACTGCCTCAGATGGGAATGAATATTTCAGAAAAGTTGCAAGCCATTCTCCAGGTTTCCTTTAAGAAGCTAAATGCTAATATTCAATGCTTGTTGTTGCTTTCCTTCCACAATATGCCCTTCTGTGGCCTTGTCCTTCATCTTCTGTACCTGAGTGGTAACTCATTTCTCATGAAAAGCACAACGACACGGTTCTCTCCTTGAGTATGCCTTATTGTATCATGGACTTGATGTTTCTGGGGCATGTGCCTACCATGTATGGTGTGAGTATGTTAACATGTGGTTTAAATATTTGCTAGTCTGCTATTTGAGCAAATAACTTTGTTTGAAGCCCTAAAGAGAAGACAGCCATACAGCAAAGCCTCCACACTTGCTGACATCCACGTGCCCTTTCAGTAGATAAGGAAAAGGGACATTTTGAAGCTGCTGATAGAGTTAAGTTTCCTATCCTGGGAATATTATCATATGAGCAAAGGTGGAAACCAAGTAAGTAGCTTGCATACATGCCATTGGCAGCTACCATGTCTATTTCAGTCAGTGACTAACCACAGCGTTTATTGCTGGAGGCCCTGGGCTACTCTGCCTATCTCTACATTCCACTTCTATAATGTATGAGCCATAATATGACAACAGCCAGAATCAAGAGTATCATATCATACACTCATTTAATGAGTTTTTTAAAAACATAAAGATACGCAGATTAGACTGGATATTAGAAAAAATGCTATTGCATATTTAATAAGATTAGAATTTGAACCCACTTGTCAACTCCATTTCATTCCAATAAAGCATGTGCTTCCATTGAGTCTCCATTTCATGATCACTAAGTGGTTTAGAGTGGGGGGCATGAGATAAAGTGGTTGCCTAGTTAGCCAATGGTGTCATTGGGAAGATTTTGTCTTTGGTTAGAGAGGGAGAAAAAGAGGGGAAGGGGGAACGGGAGTGAAGCACGACAAGGTCGATGTCTGGAATCTAACCTTTTCATACCTGTTTTAGCCGAAGTATCAGCAAATTGGTTGAAAAAATTAGCTATCTCTAGGCTAGTGAGACTCAGAGAGGGGACTGCAGTACAGTTTACAGGACAAATGCCATCAGATCCCTGTCATTTTTGCTTTGCCTTCCTTTTTGGCCAGTGAATACCACATGTGCCATGTACCTCCATGACTCCACTTATTTCACCCATATCTCTGACTGTTGGTTTTTGTGCTTCATCCATAGGAACTTCCACTACATCACCATCCTCCGAGACCCAGTGTCCCGGTACTTGAGTGAGTGGAGGCATGTCCAGAGAGGGGCAACATGGAAAGCATCCCTGCATGTCTGCGATGGAAGGCCTCCAACCTCCGAAGAACTTCCCAGCTGCTACACTGGCGATGACTGGTCTGGCTGCCCCCTCAAAGAGTTTATGGACTGTCCCTACAATCTAGCCAACAACCGCCAGGTTCGCATGCTCTCCGACCTGACCCTGGTAGGCTGCTACAACCTCTCTGTCATGCCTGAAAAGCAAAGAAACAAAGTCCTTCTGGAAAGTGCCAAATCAAATCTGAAGCACATGGCGTTCTTCGGCCTCACTGAGTTTCAGCGGAAGACCCAATATCTGTTTGAGAAAACTTTCAACATGAACTTTATTTCGCCATTTACCCAGTATAATACCACTAGGGCCTCTAGTGTAGAGATCAATGAGGAAATTCAAAAGCGTATTGAGGGACTGAATTTTCTGGATATGGAGTTGTACAGCTATGCCAAAGACCTCTTTTTGCAGAGGTATCAGTTTATGAGGCAGAAAGAGCATCAGGAGGCCAGGCGAAAGCGTCAGGAACAACGCAAATTTCTGAAGGGAAGGCTCCTTCAGACCCATTTCCAGAGCCAGGGTCAGGGCCAGAGCCAGAATCCGAATCAGAATCAGAGTCAGAACCCAAATCCGAATGCCAATCAGAACCTGACTCAGAATCTGATGCAGAATCTGATGCAGAATCTGACTCAGAGTTCAAGCCAGAAGCAGAACCGGGAAAGCCCGAAGCAGAACTCAGGCAAGGAGCAGAATGATAACACCAGCAATGGCACCAACGACTACATAGGCAGTGTAGAGAAATGGCGTTAAATGGCTGAAAAAGGCCTGTACGTACTTCTCCCAAAGCGCCACTGAAAAGATGGCATAGCTTAAAAGATGAAAGTGTCCAAACACGTCCTGCTTCCTTCATTGGGGAAGTTTAAAAAAAAAGTTTAGATGTTGCCTTTACAGTTGCCTTTCAATTCAGTGTTATACTGTGCGTAGGTAAAACAAATGTCAACATGGAATTAAATTGTCTTTTTGGGGTTGGACTAAATATGAAATCTGAAAGCCAAACCAGACTCACCAGAAATTGCTGTTTAGATATTTTAAGAAATTCTTAAATTAGTCATGGAGACAAAATGAAAACATAAAATGTGACCATTTAACTTATGGCTAAGAAATGGACTTTAAATTATTCATGATACACTGTTAAAACCCAATCTTGGAATCAAACATTTTTTCCAGGGGTGAGAATAAGTATAAACATAAAGCAACTAAAATGAAACATAAAACCTTTTATTTTCTTCTGATTTTAACAAGAAATCTATTTAAATAGAATAACAACTGATGGTGAATCTTACCGAGCTGTAGAAAATAAAAAATTCCTCTCCAAACATGGGTAGTTTTATGTCAAAATATTGGCTTTTCAAGAACAGGACTCATATCTTGATATTTAAGAGATGTTTAAAATTTTAAACTTTTTCTACCTTCTACTGTTTAAAGGTTTTAAACAGGGTGTATCTCACATTAAACAAAACACCTTTTTTTTTTTTTTTCTTCAAAATGAAATATCAGTGTAAAGATCTAATTTCCAGGCGCTTTCAGGGCACTGTAATTTCAACAATACTGGAATCATTTTGGCGCTGCTTCTCATTCATTTTAAGGCTTCTCTGAATTGTGCTCATTCCAAATTAACCCATGTATAGAATCTTTCTTCATCATCTAAATGGTGTGTTGCTGAAGTTATTGTGGTATATAATCCTGGATTAAAGTCAGGACTTTCTTTCTATAGAATTATTTTATCAATATTTGTGTAGTGAGGTCCTAATCAAGAAACTTGAACAGGATAATGTGTCTAAAAATATTGCTGAAGTTATTCTTGATCAGATAGAATTTAACCTAAAATGTGAACTCTTACTTACTTTTTGTACATCTCTATTGTAATGTTTCCAGTTGGGCCAACTATTTCTAGCCCTTTAGTTCTTTTTCGTGTTGACAGATTTGTAGACAATTACAAAAGCCAAAAAAGGATAAAATAAGCATTAGGAAGGCTAGCCAGAGTTATTCAATAGCACCTTGATAATGTGGGCAAACCCTTCTACAAAGTTTTTGTTTTGAAAAGAGCAAAAGTAAAAAGTGTTCTGTAGTGAGGTTACATATCAGGAACATATGAGTTGAGCAGAGTAATTTGGTAGTATAAGTCGATGCAAAAATACTTCTATGGTATCTATTACAAGCTGATCAAGATAAAAAGAAGTACGTAACCCACTGTGCTGTCAAGCATGATGATTCTGGGCAGTTTTCATTTTACTATGGATTTTGCTATATTCTTATGCAAGGACTTACACTAACCTCCTAGCTGTAAATCAAACAAAGTGACTGAAAGTGGCATTTATGTTTTCACAAGGGACATGCTTAGAAGTGTGACCATAAAGTCAGATCTTGTACAATCTGCTCATGTGTTTCATCTGCAGTAATATAGCCACAAACTGGACAAGAAGCTGGGTATTTGGGTTTAAAATAGATTTTCTTGACTCTGAGCTTGTATCGGTATTTCTAGCTTTTGTTTTGTCTGACAGTATTGCAGTCCTGAAAATCCTGAGAGCTAAAAAACTGAAAGGAATTTTTCCACACCTTGAAGTCAGTGTTTTAGAGTAAAACTATTTTGTGTACAATTGTGTTTTTAAAATAGTTAGTAGATCACTATGGTATTTCAATTTTCTTTAGTTTTAATTGAAAATGTTTGCTTTTAAAACTGATAGGTATTGTTGGAAAGCAGGATGAAGCCTGAGCCAGTGGAAAAGCTTGTTACAGAAAAAACATTTTGTGTTATTGCTGTGGTGTGCATGATTTGCAAAGATTAAGTGCATTTTCTCCGTCTATACTGATTATTGTATATAGAGGATGTTATAAATATACATTTTTGCCATTATGTAAATCCCATGATTTCAACTGTAAACATCTGTCCATTGGTGTAGCTTTATAAACCATTCACTGATTTTGTGTAATTTAACAATAGATATGAAATAAAGTTTAAATTACAGGCTCTGAGTAATCTCATAATTTCAAGATTTGCAGCCACTAGACATTGTGATCTCACAAACCAGAACAGAATTTTTTTCAACAAGACATTTCCTTTTTTCCTCTTGGCAGCCAGGTATGAAAATTAGATGGCCCATTCTAATCCCTCACACTAAAATGGCCTTAATTTGGGGTTATTCCTTCTGGAAGTCCATGTTTTTTGTACAAGCTTGTCCAACCCACAGCCCACCAGACACATGCGGCCCAGGATGGCTTTGAATGTGGCCCAACACAAGCTCATAAACTTTGTTAAAACATTATGATATTTATGCATAGACTTTTTTTTTTTTTAGCTCGTCCGCTATCATTAGTGTTAGTATATTTTATGTGTGGCTCAAGAAAGCCAAAAGATTGGACACTACTGGTGTAAAACAATGTTTGCTATGCAAATGAAAAGGCATATCTTTTAAGTTAAAACTTATTAAAGTAAATACTTGCATATCTAAGAGCATGTAGAAAGGAAAACTAGTGCTCTTCATTCTCCCTTCTATCCACAGGGTACAGTTTAAATGTAAGCATTAATGTATTGGTTTTTAAAGTCCCAAACACAAAATGTGCACATTTTTTCAAACTAACTCTTATAGTTAGCACTATGGGGGAGTGGGGTATGATCTGTCCTTGCGCTTTTCCAAAGAGACTTTAAATGTCAGTCCCAAGGGATTAGAGGAAGACAGCTACAAATTTGGTTGGAGGTGTAGTTAAGTATCCTTAGCCTGTAAACTATTCATATGTACTGTATAAGCCCATTTTCATACTGCTATAAAGAACTGCCCGAGACTGGGTAATTTATAAAGGAAAGAGGTTTAATATTGACTCACAGTTCTGCGTGGTTGAGGAGGCCTCAGGAAACTCACAATCATGGCAGAAGGTGAAGGAAAAGCAAGGCATCTTCTTCACAAGGTGGCAGGAAGGAGAAGTGCTGAGTGAAGGGGGAAGAGCCCTTTATAAAACCATCAGATCTCATGAGAACTCACTATCACAAGAACAGCAAAGGGGAAACCACCCTCATGATTCAATCACCTCCACCTGGTCTCTCCCTTGACACATGGGGATTATGAGAATTACAATTCAAGATGAGATTTGGGTGGGGACACAAAGTCTAACCATATCAGCTTACGTGGTTTTGCCTGTCAACTGTTTCTTGATCAATATTTGGGCTGCCAAAGGGCCTGATTGTATAAAGATCCTACACCCCCTTGGGAGGATCTGTGAACAGGAACATAAAGTCCAAGAACTTGAAATATTTCAGAAATAAAGGTTGGTTCCCTTTTCCCCTGAGGAGGGTAGGTACTCATGGACAGGAGGGCGCTCTAACTGTAGTGGAGAAAAGACAGGAAACCTGCTAAGGAAATGAACTATTGAGGCAGCCCAGAGAGGAGCTAGAATGAAGAAACAACGAATTGGCTCTGTTCCTCAGGACTTAATTAGGATTCTCAATAGGGGTGATAACCAAGTACAACCAGGACTACCTTTGGGTGATGGGTCTAATAAAGCTGTCACAATGGAAAGGATGGTTTCCTTCCATGGGTGGAGTACGGGGGTAAAAAGAAGCATAAAATTTGCATGCTGGGTCTGAGTCACAGAAGAGAACTATAGAATAGTCCAGGTTGGCGATGTGCAACCCACAGCTTTCTTGCATTCATTGACCTGAAGACACTGCTTTTGACACTGAAAGTTGGGAAAGGGGAGACAGGGTATTCCTTTTGCACAAATGGCCATCAGAGATGGACTGGAAGTTTCTTCTCTCTTGTCTTCTCTAGAGATTGAACCAAGCAAAGAAACAAAAGCCGAGTACTTTGTAGAAAGTTCTAGCAAAAAACAGAGTATGCTGACTCTGAACGTAACCCTCTGGGACTGTGGAATAAGTCAACTCAAATCTCTCACTTGGCAAGAATGAGGCCGCCTGACAGTTTTAACTGTCCAAGGAATTTGATCAACACCTCACAATTTCCAAAGTACATCCCTCAGACCTTCACAAATGGGCAAAGCCCTCAGAATTTCAGGAGAAAACTATCCTGAAAACAAAGCAAATGAGCTGTTTCTCAGTGCAAATGGCACTGTTCTGAGCAGCTAGAGCAGGGTCCAAAAACTACTGTCCTGGGGCCAAATGCAGCCCTCTGCCTGCTTTTGTAAATACAGTATTATTGGAACACAGCACGCACATTTCTTTGCATATTTTCTCTGGCTGCTCTCATGCAACAGCGGCAGGAGTGGTTGCAACAGAGATCTTATGGCCCCAAAAGCCTAAAATACTTATTTTCTTGCCCCACAAAGAAAAAGTTGGTCAGCCCTGGAACTAGAGAGCCAATCAAAATTTCCTAAGTATTGAAAACTTGGCGGAGTTTATAATAACCCCAGAGTCTGAGAGAATAGAAGGATGTGATTCAAACAACATACTTTCTAATACCATACCACCACAAACAACATTTACTGAGTACCTACTATGTGAGAGTCACTGCTTTTAGGCCTGAGAGCACGGGAGAACCTGGTCTTTTCTCTCAGGATTGCAGAAATCCCAGCCACATGCTGTGTCAGTAATTATAGGTGAGAGCTTAATTAGTTCTTCATTAGTCTTATATTGCTGATGCCTGCCAGTTCCTTGCAGTGTGCGCATGTGTGTACGTGTTTTATCGCATGCTTTTAAAAATTAAAACAATATATAAGTATGTAAATTAAAAAGTGAAATTACCTATACAACTCCCACGTCCCCAAAATAACTACTGTGATTATGATTTCCTCCAGACCTCCTTGTCCTAGCCACATTCAAATCTGCTATCTCTCCCCCTCCCCCTTCCCTCCTGCTCTTCCTCCAACCCAACCGCACACACAAACACATATATTTATTTAAAAGGATAAAACCATATTGTTCTCATTGTTACCTGATTTCTTTTTTTTTATGAAAAAGTTCAACAGTGTATCATGGATTCCCTTCCAAAACAGGAATATAATGGATGGTTTATCCCAACCAAATTGATTACTGCTGATGTTATAGGTTGAGAGTATAGATTCTATATGCATGCTGCCTGGGTTTGAATCCCAGCTCCACCACTTACCAGCTCTGTGACCTTGGGAAAGTCTCTAATCTCTCCATGCCTCAGTTTCTTCACCTATAAATGGAGAAAATAAAAGCTGTAACTTCAGAGAGTTGTGAGGATTAAATGAGTTAGTATCTGTAAAGCACTTAACACTGTGCCTGATATAGAATAAACTTTACTTTTTATTTTTTTAGAGACAGACTCTCATTCTGTCACTGAGGTCAGAGTGCAGTGGTGTGATCATAGTTCATAGCAGCCTCAACCTCTTGAGCTCAACTGATCCTTCAGCCTCAGCCTCTCGAGTAGCTGGGACTACAGGTGCACGCTACCACTGCCAGCTAATTTTTTACAATTTTAGTAGAGATAAGGTCTCATTATGTTGCCCAGGCTGATCTGGAACTCCTGAGCTCAATCCTCCCGCCATGGCCTCCCAAAGTTCCGAGATTACAGGCATGATAAAATAAACTGTATGTGTGTTTGATAGTATTATAATTATCATTATTACTGTTATTAGCATAAGGACTAGATGTCTGCTGAATTCCTATATCTTCAGTAGCTAAAGACTGACTCTGAGATCAAGAATTAAAAATATTTGCAAGAAAAAGAGTATATTTCCTGTTGTGACTAATTTAAGGAAACCTTTCTAAAAAATAAAACAAATGTGTTTCAAATGTAACATAATCAAATGTATAAAGACTTATCTTAAAGTTTACTTCTGAGCTTCAAATGCAGCCAGTGACAGAAACATTCTGAAAGATGTAACCCACAAAATGCCAAGTGAGTCACAGATTCTCTCTCCAGCAATGAAAAGGCATTATCTGGTGTCTCTGGCTGATTGGGGACCTACTTTATCACACTTAGCCAAGGATGACTCACTTCCAGCCCTGCCCCTTTCCCACTCATCTCTCCACCCAACATTGCTGGAGTATGGGCTTGTCTGCCTGATGAGATCTGTGAGGACTCCAAAGGTCTAGCTGCTTCCCTTATGGGCCTGGCTTGGTACCTGGAATGCCTACACTCCAAGGTTCTCTTCTGTGGGGGAAAGGAGCATGTCCAGAAGACCCTATTAAGTTGCATTTATGCCACCTAGGAGGGAGGAGAGAGAATAACCCATTAAAAGTTAGCACATATTAGTTTTCAAATTAGCAGTCACAGAGGGCCCTCAGGGAATGGGACACGCAGGACTTGTAAATTCAGCTAGCTCACTTTACTTAAAACAAACAAACAAAAAAAACAAGAAGAAAAATGAACTTCTGCATTTATCCAATTTGAATTTTTAAATTTTAGTCCTATTGCCTTAAGGACAGAATAAGGTTCAATAATCTTCATCAAATCTCATTAAGTTGTACAAATTCTATTTTCATTATGCCTGGTTCAATCTTGTGACTTCACTAATATCAGTAAGATTTAATGATGCCTAACTGGGCCTAAGAAAACTTTAACAGTTTTTGTGACTTAAAAATGCTCTACTGGATTTCATGTGACTTATAAGGACCTGAGAAGAACAGTCAAGTCTTAAAAGAGAGTGCTACACCATAGCTTGAGAGGACCTAACCAGCCAACTAGAGCCAACCTTAATCAGCCTTTTCATGGATTCATCCAAAACACAAGATTGTTTTTTTTTTCTCAGTCCTGAAGGAGGTCTTCTGTCCCTGAAACTACCTAGAGTAGGATTACATGTTCATCAAGGCCCTTGAGACCATATGGCAAAGATATTATGAATTTGGTCAAAAAGATGGATTCTGGCTTCACAAGGCTGAACACATAGGAAGGAAGTTGAAATAAGGAGCCTGAACACTGATTAGTTAAGATGAATAGCGTTTATCAAGGATGAGCTTGAAGGCTGGGCACTGTGGCTCATGCCTGTAATCCCTGTAATTCCAATACTTTGGGAGGCTGAGTGGGAAGGATCGCTTGAACCCAGGAGTTCGAGACCAGCCCAGGTAACATGGCAAAACCTCTCTCTACAAAATATATAAAAATTAGCTGGGCATGGTATTGTGTGCCTGTAGTCTCAGCTACTCAGGAGGCCAAGTCAGGAGGATTATGTGAGCCTGGGAGGTCAAGGTTGCAGTGAGCTGTGATTGTGCCACTGCACTCCAGCCTGGGCGACAAAGAGAGACTGAGACCCTGTCTCAAAAAAAAAAAAAAAAAAAAAAAGGGCTTGACCTAAGAAGCACTAACAAGCATCAGTAGTTGTCGAGTTTCCCATCCCTTCCCAGTGTCCACATGCTTTCTCCAAACTCCCAGGACCTTGGCATATTCCCAGCACTCCCTCTCTAGGGCAGGTTTCTATGCAGCCCACCTGGATGGTCCCAATGTCTTCTTAACTATCCTTCTGTCTTCAGCCTCTTTCTTGACCACCAGGCTCATCTTTCTAAAACTTTCTCAGAACAGAAGCTATGAGCCTGTGGCTTCAGAATCCTCCCTGATGTGGTTCAAAAATACAGATTCTCTAGGCCCCACTGCAGAATCAGAATCTCCCACCTCAGCCTCCCAAGTAGCTGGGACCACAGGGGCAAGCCACCACACCTGGATAATTTTATTTTGTGTTGAGACAGGGTCTTACTATGTTGGCCACGCTGGTCTCGAAATCCCGGGCTCAAGTGATCCTCCCACCTTGGCTCCCAATGTGCTGGGATTACAGGCATGAGCTGCCAACCCTGGCCTGGAAGCATTTATTTACCTAGCTCTAGCTTGCTGATCTAGCATCCAGCTTCTGGTAACTTGATTTCTGTCTTGTAGCCCATTCATTTGACAAACCTGTATTGAGCATTTTACTGTGAGTTAGGGCCAGTGAAGCAGGAAGCCAGGAGGGAGGTCAGAGAATACTTATTAAGAAAGTGATTCCCAGCTGTATCCCTTTCCTGGGGCCAAGAGCACTGCTCTAACCGCTCCCCCGCCATGAATGAAACAACCTGGTGTTGAATCTCCAGCTGTCTCCTGCCTTTTTGAATCTTGAATCTGCCTTCTTGAATGTCCAGCTGTCTCCTGCTCCAGAAGCTCTGTGGAGGATGGTTTTGACAGTTTAACTTGAAGCTACTTAGTTGGTCCTATTCTTGGACGGAAATTTCTGAACTTCAGGCACTGAAACAGTTATTACAGCCCCACACCACTAAGGGAAGACAGCTCTTCTTCAGCCAGGAGACTTCAATGCCAATATATGCCTATTCTGACCAGGTGTGAAGAGTCTGACTCTTGATGCTAATTGTAATGATGATGATCTATACCATTTATTAAGTGCCTACTGCATGCCAGGAGCTCTTCTTGGCCCTTCATATAACAGCAGCAGTGGCAGTTAATATTTGTGGAAATTACATTACAGCTCAGACAGTGTACTAAGCCTTTTTATGCATCACCTCATTTTTTTTTTTTTTTTTTTGTAGAGATGAGAGTCTCACCATTTTGCCCAGGCTGGTCTCAAACTCCTGGGCTCAAGCAATCCTCCTGCCTTAGCCTCCCAAAGTGCTAGGATTACAGGCATGAGCCACTGTGCTTGGGCTGCATCACCTCACTTAATCTTCACAACCACCCAGTGAGGCAGGAAAAATTCTTTCCCACATTTTACAGAGGAATATGCTGAGACTCAGGAGAGCTTCATTAACTTGCCTAACACTTTAGAATCAAGCCTAGTTCTAAATCCAGAGTGCAATATCTTCACCTTATTCATGATTTAAAACATTTTATTATGGAAAGATTCTATCTGCAAAACTAGGGAGAACAGCATCATGAACCCCCTTTCCCGATCACTCAACTTCAGTAATTATCAACTCAGCCAATCTAATTTAATCTGTGTCCTCACTAATTTCTCTACAATCTGTAATATATTAAAGCAACTCCCAGACATCATCTGTATATATTTTGTTATGTATGTATCTCTGAAAGAAGCTTTATTTCATTTTTCTAAAAACACTTGCAGGTAAACTTTATTATCTCCCCATTATACAAAAAAGTAAATTGAGGTGCAGAGAGGAGTGTCTCAAGCCACATAACTAGCAAGCGGCAGATCTGAGTGTCACACCCAGGTTTGTCTACCTCCAAAGACTTTGCTTTGCTGGTGTTTTCTTTGCTAAAACAGGAGCTTTCTTCTATAGCAAAAACTTCTTCCAGGACAGCACTGGGGAATGGAGGGCCTTGAGCTCCTGATACTGCCAAGCTAGGAAACCATTCCTGGCTTCTTTAATAATTAACAGTGGGTTCTTTTCCAATTAGGAATATTCACAAAGCAACTGCCTTCTTTCAGGTTCTTTGGACATTGATTCTTTCCCTGCTCAGTGCTTGGCCCTGGACCTGAAGATAGCCAGTTCACATTTTTTGGGAGGGAATTGCCTGGTACTTTGTCCTTGGAGAGGCAGCTTGGGAGCCCCTGGTCCTTGAACACAGTGTTACTAGACCCATAAATATTCTTCAAGTGTTCGTAAATGAAAGCGGCCAAGCTTGGCCCTTGGTGTCAGGGTTTTTGACCAATAATTCTGCGTTTTGCTTTCCACAGGCCTAATTCCTGGTCCAACTGGAGGGCATTAGATAATATTTTTAATGTTCAACAAAATAGTTTGGTCTCTCTGGTCTGAGTTGGGCCCTCTGTGCTTTATATATTGCATTTCTTATTAAAAACCATCACTATACACAGTCTGTACACTGTACTTTTGTAAATCGAAGAGAGAATGTGATCTCCACACTTCGTGGGTGGGATACATCTGAAGCAGCAAAATTTCTTTTGAAATCATCAAAAAGCATTTTTAAAGCTTCTTTCAACTCCGACACCATCATACAAAACCATGTCAAGTTTCCACCCCTCTTTTTCCATTTTACCTTGAGGTCCAGAGAGAACAATTGACTCGCCTAAGGTCACACAGGGAATTAGTGGCAGAGCTGAGACAAAATCTCAGGTTTCTCTGTGGCTAGTGTTCACAGCACTACACTAATGTTTTAATAAAATATTTTTTAAAGGATTTCTACCTTACTTTTCTTTTGCACACTCTGTTCCATTTCCTAATGGAATGGATTTCTATTACAATAGTATAGTGGTCAAGAACACAGTCTCTGGAGCCAAATTTTGGGGGTCCATAGTCCTGGCTCCACCACATATTAGCTGTGTAACCTGACGTAAGTCACATCATCTTTCTGAGCCTTACTTTCCTCATTTCTAAAGTTGAATTTATAACAGTATTCACCCCATAGATTTGTGGGAATGATTAAATGAATTAAAGCATGCACCGTATTTTAGAGCAGAGTTCTGGTGCTTGGCAATTTAATTGGATCAATAGTGGCAAACATTTCTAGCACTAAAGCAATTGATTATTGTTTTTGACTAACATGTTTTATTCATTCAGTATATTTTTATGGAACACCTACACTGTTTTTCTCGGTAGGGTTTTACATTATTTTCCCCATTCATTGTGTTCTGATAGGTTACCCAGTAATTGAATTCACTATAGCTAAAAGGAAATGCTTCTACCTGAAATCCCTGCAGAGACTAGATTTCTTTTTTGCTGGACATTTTCTCTCATTCTCTTCTCATGGAGTCTTGTGCTGCATTTTACACATAGTGGGCACTTTGTTGGACAGAGTAACATCTGCCTGATGTTGGCAGATGTCTTTTTTTCTGGTGGATAAGAACAATGTCAATGTTGAGTCCCAACAATGCCTACTAGTTAATGGATGCATACGGTGTCCTCATCTCGGTCCTTTGGATTTCTTGTGTGTTGCATACAGCATTGGCAATATATACATCAACCACATGCTCTTCATTTTCCATGGCAATCACAGTTTCTATCATTCTATTCCACTGTGTGTCTACATGCTCCAGTATTTGTCCTGAAAAACTAGGGAAATCTGTAGTATTAGTACTAAATGTTAATTTTTTGTGTATTTCATTTTAATCCCTGGCGATGCATAACCAATGAAATGGCATCTTTGTAAATAAAGCACACTGAGTGAATATCTTCAAGCATCATTCCTAATTATTTAGTCTGGCATTCAAGGCCTTTCATGATCTGGCCTCTGTTGACTTGCCTGTCCCATCGCTTAACACTTGCCTCTCACACTCCAGGTATGAGCCATGAGGAGCTCTTTGAGTTCTCCTCTCTTGCCATCATCTCTCATTTCACCTCTAGACATTTTGCATGTGGTAATCTCTGCCTTCCATGCTATTCCTTATCTGTTTCACTCTATTATTCTCCATTATCACTGAATGCTCCTCCACTCAATAATACACACACACTCCCACACACACACACGCACACATACACAAACATGCATGCATGTAGATACACCATCTTAGCCTAGTTAATTCCTACTTCTCCTCAGATCCTGCTTAGTTGTTACCACTTCTAGCAAGTCTTCCCTGACCTTCCTGAAACCGAATTTAGTTTTCTCTCCTCTGTGCCCCGCTCTCACTGTGTCAGCTGCCATCCCAGCACTCATTCCAGTAAGATAAGGAATAGTATTTTGTGTGATGAATTAGGATCCTATCTGCCTTGACTTAAATACATTTTCCAAAACTTGGTAGGTGTGTGTGTATTTTTGGGAGGTAATAAGTAAGACTGCCTGTGGCCACTTCCCTCACTCATTCTCATGGCCACTCATTTGTCTCCTTTACTAGATTGTTGGCTTGGGGAAGGCAGAGAGGTGGACTATGCCAGTCATCTTCATAGAGCCACACCTTGTGCTGTGCCTTGGTAGTCATTCACTCATTTATTCACTTATTTCACAAATATTTACTGAGTTCCTAACCTACTACATGCCACGGTCTGCTCATGCCAGGTATTCAGACATGAATAAAAGAGATGCAGTATCTACTCCTGTGGAGCTAACAGTCTAGCATTGGAGACTGATGTTAATCAAAACATCTTCCAAGCCAATTAGAATGCCAAACCATGCTAAGTGCCACGAATGAAATATATAGAGGAAAGTGATAAAGGGTAACAGAGAGAGTACATTTAGGTTAATCAAGGAAGGCTACTCCAGGAGGTAACATTTAAATGGAGACATGAAGGATGAGAAGGAGCTGACCGTGCAAAAAGGCATGCTATCACAGGAGAGGAAGAATATTTTAGATACCCAATACAGTAGTGGCCCCTTATCCATGAGGTACACGTTCTCAGACTCCTTGTGGATGCAGGAAACCATGGATAGTACCAAACCCTGTATATACTATGTTTTTTCCATCTGATAACTGAGATGGCTACTAAAGTGACTAATGGGCAGGTAGTGTCTACAGCATGGATCCACTGGACAAAAGGATGAATCATATCTTAGGCAGGATGGGGCAGGAAGGCACGAGATTTCATTACACTCCTCAAAGCAGTGTGCAATCTAAAACTTATGAGTTGTTTATTTCTAGAATTTTCCACTTAATAGTTTCAGACTGCAGTTGGTCACAGTAACTGAAACCATGGAAAAGGAAACCACAAATAAAGTGGGACTACTATACCATGTTTATTGAATTAATTAATCAGTGAGTGATGGAGATTGAAATGAATTCTGTTGTAAAGGCTTTTGTCATGAAGGATCACTCATAATAGAATTAGTCATCCCTGATCTCCATGTTTTCCATCTTGAGTTTCCTCTGCAGGTGGCCCTGGGCTATCAGCAGGCCCGTATCAATCCTCCAGCTGGTGGTTCTTGAGGTTATGGAGGCATTTTCAGCAGGGGGCGCTCCATCTCAGTCATCCAAGCAGCTCACTTCCTAACAGGCCCCAGTTGCACATGACCCAGCATACTGACCCCTGGTCTCGGGCAGCCTCCCAACTTAGCAACTCCTCCTGAGGAGCTCTCTTCAAGCAATAAACAGCCTTTCATGTGACTAATTAGGATGTTGTCCTACCTGATTTATGTACACTTTGAAAAACTTGAAAGCAAGTAGTCATGTCCTTGGAGGTGATAAAGTGGAGTGTTTGTGGTTCTTTCTATACACAGTTAGACATTAGATCCTTGGTCAGGAAGATAATCTGACAACACTTTGAACCTCTCTTACAAAGCTTATCACATTTTGCCTTACATTTTATTTTTGTGTGCCTGCCTTATCTCCCTTACTGAACTGTGGATATATTCTTTAGGGTAAGAATGTGCTTTTTAGACACTATCCATCTCCAATTATTGACTTGCCCATAGCAGACACTCAAGACATGTGTTTGGATTAAATTTTTTCCGAGAGGAAATTTATGAGGCCTTGCTTCATTGACTTTATATTCTTGGAAAAGCTTCACTAACTTCAAGGGCAGCTCATGGTGTGGTGGGTTTTCTTTGTGTGAGGCCCTTCCATAATGTGGCTGTATCCATCAGGGGTTCAATGAGAGAAACAGAACTACAAGTATGCATGCTTACCTATAAAGAGATTTGTTTCAGGGATTTGAAATCATGTAATTGTAGGAGCTGGTTAAATCATCTCTGTAAGGTAGTTTTTGGTGTCTGATGTTGAAGCTTGACGTCTACAGGATGGGCAGTTGGGAAGTGAAGATGGATGTAAAGTTGGGGAAAGCAGGAACACAATGGAAGCTGTGAGGATTGACTGAAAGGTGTGTTAATACTTGCTGCCTTGACCTTGATGTCACAGGCCGCCAGCAGAGGCTAGGACACTGTTACAGAGACCAGCACACACACACACCTGGCCCAAAAATTGGAGAAGGAGAAAGAGGATACAGGGAGAGACGGAGCAGTTGCAGGCCCAGCCATGCCCTGACACCAACAGAGGGAGCCAGAACATAAGCAACAAGCTGTGTGAGCTGCAAAATTGTTGCTGCTTCCCCTCTACCTTCTGAATGGCCCCCAAGAATCTGTCTTGTGGACAGATGATTAGAGTGTGGACACTCTAATCAAAACGTACAGGAGAAGGGCCAGGCACCACGGCTCAGGCCTGTAATCCCAGCACTTTTGGAGGCTGAGGCAGGCGGATCACTTGAGGTCAGGAGTTCGAGACCAGCCTGGCCAACATGGTGAAACCTCACCTCTACTAAAAATACAAAAATTAGTCAAGTGTGGTGACACGCGCCTGTAATCCCAGCTACTCAGGAGGCTGAGACAGAATTGCTTGAACCTGGGAGGTGAAGGTTACAGTGAGCTGAGATTGCACCACTGCTCTCCAGCCTGGAGTGAGACTCCATCTCAAAAACAAACAAACAACAACCAAAAGAAAACATACAGGACAGCGAATGCTGGGAAATGTGGTCAAGCCTACCCAAGTTGACACATTACAAAGCCAAGGCAATGGCCTTGACTGAACCCTTACTCTTTGGAGCTTGTGAGTTGTCAAATGCTCCATACTCCCTTACAAAAGAAGGCAGTGACCTGTTTTCATCAACACTGCCTGAGTGTGTCACATATTTCTTGTTTCACTGATCCAGCCTCAGTCTACTTAGATGGAAACTCTGTTAAATATGTCACATCATCATACACCTCAGAGACATACCATTTTACTGACATCGTAAGGTGATTTCCTTCTGTAGTGTTTAAGCTAATTTTGGTTTGTTTATTTGTTGCTATTGCTTTTAATGAGGGCATTACTTTGGGTCATTTTTACTGCCGAAGCAAAATGTGTCTGTTTCTGTCAAAATCACTTCAGAAGCTATATAGTATTACAGGGGAATTCTTTTACAAATCAAATACAGAGATGCTATTTGGGGAAGGTGATATCGATGATTGAAGGGAATAGGACCTTTGTGCAGTATTTATTCTGGAAGTCCCATTATCTGAATTTCAGGATTTCTGATTGAGCCTTTAAAGCCGGTTGAGGCATTGAAGCAGTCCTGACAGGGTGTGTAGGCACATACACACACAAACACACGTGTGCACACACACAAACACACGTGTGCACACACACACACACATCCTCTAAAAGAGAGAAAAATAAGAAAACACCATGGATAAGCTTCGCTAGCATTGCCTTTCCTTTCTAATTTGGTGGTTGGAAAGAGGCAAAGAGGAGACAAGATGGTGATAGACCAGTTGCAAGGTTTCAGCAGAGGGGATCTTGGCAGGCTGCCTACGAGCAGGGAGTGTGCAGTTTCCAGGCATGGCCACAAGATGGTGCAGTGACTGTGCAGATGGTGTATGGCGCCAGGAGGGAAATCAAGGCCCTCTAAATATTCAGCGTTCTTGTTCTTGTTTTTCCATATGGGACCTAAGCATGGGGAAGATAGCAAACATGGAAGAGAGCCAGGAAATGTAAGTGTTTTACCAAATATCATCCACAGTGTTTGAGAATAAAGAAAATCTATTTACACCCATCCTTGGCGCTGAAATCCTGGTGAAGGGGACCGGGTATGCAATCTGTAAATCTGTCAGCTAATTATGAGCTTGGTTTTGTCAGTTATGCAGCAAGCTACTAAACTGTGGTGCATATTGGCACTTTTTATATGACAGATTCTGTTCCCATTGAACATGCGTGGTGGGCTATGGGTGGGATGGGACAGAGATTTTTTTTTATCCTTCTTACTACAGACTTTTCTCTCAAGGCTGGATTATGAGGTTCATTTACATTATGCCACATAAATCCTGTACAGGGTGGTGAAAGAAACATCAGTACAAGATGGCTTATGAGTCTCAATTCACTGCAGCCTCAATCTCCTAGGCCCAAACAATCCTCCCACTTCAGCCTTCCTCCTAAGTAGCTAAGGGCTACAAGTGTGCCCTACAACTCCAGGCTAATTTTTTGTTATTTTTTATAGAAATGAGGTCTCCCTATGTTGCCTAGTCTGGTCTCAAACTCCTGGCCTCAATTGATTCTCCTGCCTTGGTCTCCCAAAGTGCTGGGATTACAGGCATGAGCCACAGCACTAGGGCTAAAGGTTGTTTTAAGATGTTACAATACATGGAAGACAAATGATAGTCTGCAAGAAAATAACTATACCACATATGACAAAGGATTCACATCCATAATGTACAAAGAACTTATATAAATCCATAAAAAAGAGATAAACATACCAAATAAGTATAAGTCATTAAACAAGCAATTCACAGAAAAAATATAAACTAACATTTGAAAAGGTGCTTAATCTCACTGGATAATGTAGGTATTGATAATGGGGAAATGCAGGTCCAAACAAAAAGCATTATTTTTGCCTCTCAGACAGGCAAAAATAAAAATAAAAAATAATATCCAGAGGTTTTGATAGTATCAAGAGATACTGTCATATATCCTTGAGAGTAAATTGGAATAGCAATTCTGGATGGCAATTTGGCAGCTTCTATCAAAAATTTGAATGCATATGCCAAGAAATTAGACTCTGAGGCATGTCTCCTCTCCTATAGAAATATTCAGTATGTGCCCAAATTTGTGTGTACAAAGGCTTTCATCACAGCATTAATTATACTAGAACAAAATGGGGAAAATGAGAATCAATCTAATTGTCTATCAATCAGGCCAGTAATAAATAAACTATCAATACCATAGGATATGCAGTTGTTAAAAGGAGTGAGGCAGAACTGCATGTACTGACATGGGCCAATCTCTGGTCTATGTACTTAAAGAACTGTGTGTGTGTGTCTATGTACTTAAAGAAGTGTGTGTGTAAATATACACAAACAGATCTGGTAGAACACATTCCAAACTGATAATACTAATTAGTTCTAGCTCTGCGGAGAGAATCTGAATTGCCAATGTGAAGGAACATTACTATATTTTGCCTTATATACTTCTCTCTATGTTTTTAACAATGAGCAGGTATTAACATATTATAAAATTTAAAAATAAATTTCTTTAAAAAGACATTACCAGGATTATAAGAGTTATTATTTCTCTTCTCAAAGTTTCACAGGTACCCAAATAATCCTCAATAACAAATCAAAAAGCTAAGACCTGCATGAGATGGAGATTAACAACTACATGCTCCTAATACCCCTTAATTTTGTTCTTTTCAGGCCCACACAATTCACTTGTATTATGAGTGTTTCCTGGTTGTCATCTGGCAGTAGCTCTCCGAGGGACGATGTGAGGGGCTGAGGGGAGGAACAAGAGTGATGACTGGAAAATCATGTTTTTCTTACCTTCAGCCTCCTTTGTTGCCTTAACTAATTGAAGAATGTTTTTCTCTTGACTTTTTGTGTCCTGTCTCACTTTAGGGCTTTCTAAGTCACTTAACACACAATCATGTACTTTTTAGTACTTGTCATCAGAGTTTTGTGATCTGGCTAGATTGGCCTTTTGTATAAAACATTCCAATTTGCTTCCTGGGGCTCTGGGGAATTCTTGCTTCAGCCAATTCTATCTCTTATTCCCCCTCCTCTTCTTTCTTCCCCTGGACTAATAATGACAAATCCATTCCTGGACCTGTAGAATTGCCCCCACACTTTCCTTATGACCACCTGGAACCTTCTATCAGGGTTTTCGGCTTGTTGAAAGCATTTGCCTTCCTATTCTGCATTTTCTTGAATGCTTGTGATTTCTGAGTGACCTGTATGTTCTTGCACCATGGTAACATTCCATCAAGATTCTGTCCACATTCAACCCCTTAACTATTTACCCTCACAGGAAAAAAAATGCCATGACGAATGCCATCCATTTTAGCTGAGTATTTTACCTTTTGCTGAGTTGTTGCCTTGAACATATTCCTAAGGCATATTTGGCAATTTGTGGCCTGGTGTACTTTTTTCCAACAGGCCTATGGATTGCTAGTCACATATCACTGTCAGATCCTGACCTGCAGTTATATTTGTAAGTGACTTTTCAGCTTTCTCCACTGGCTCCCCTTATCTGTACACTTATAAAGAACTCCTTCTCTGAGATCCCCATCATTTACTTGCTCTCTCATCTTCACACTCTTTGACCTCCTTTTTGTCTATTCTAGAAGGTGCTACGTGTCAAAGATTAGTAGTGTCTTATCTCCCTTCTTCCCTTCGTTCCTATATTCTTCCAAATCTGTTTTCGTTTTGCTGTTAGAGGTAGAGGATAAAATAGTTACCATTTATCATGTATTTTCTTATCTCTGGGTTTAAAAATCTTCATTCCTTTATTTTCCTGTAATTAACAGGCATGTTTTCTCTTCCACCCACTGAAGTTTTGATGAAAATATTAAATTGTATCAGACTTAGGTCAGTTCCCTGAGAAACAATATGCACTGTGATTCCCTATCTCCAGTTCTTACTGAGCTATCAAAACCCAGCTGGTCACTATCATCCACTAGTGCCATTTGTATGTGGTGTGAACCATATTTTTCAAGCTAGTTAATGAGTAAGTCACGGCCAGGAGCAGAATCAAAAGCCTTTCCAAGGTTAATACATATTATGTTGTTTGCTGCCCCAAATCCATTAGGCTTGTCATCTGTTACCCAACAAAAATTAGATTGGGTCAGCATGACTATTTTCTTCATAATGTAGTGCTGATTGTTACTCAGTACTCTGTGCTATTCTTATCGTTCTTTTTATTTTCATTGAGGAATTTTAAAAACATATTATCCTGTGAGTAAAATTGGGTTATTCAATCTTTCATCTCTATGTTGACTCTCTATCCTTTCTGAAAAGGTAGATTTTTTTTTTAGCTGGCCTTTTTCTAATCTCCAGGAACTCCGGTTTCCAAGAATTTCCAAAGATGAGACATCTCTGTAATTCTTCAAAGGATCAAGATGCATTCTTTGCACACTTTAGGGTGAAAGTCCTGCAAGACAGTTTGGAATGTTCAGTATCAATTGGCATTGCTCAATATGAATTCTGTGCATACGGAGAGTTAGGCAGCTCGTGGCTGCCTGCTGTGATTGCTAGTGTGTGTGTGTGTGTGTGTGTGTGTGTATGTACATTAAAATTTCCTTTTACTTTAGTATCATGGTTTGAACTACCTTCCCACACAGTCCAACACAACGACCCACATTATTTCCCCTTCCTTCCATGCAATATAGAATACTTTCCCATACATCTGTTCCTAGGAGGAACTTATTCCTTGCTTTGGCTCTCCCCATTTTCTTTTTAAATGTAGCTGTCTCAAATCTATTGTGGGCAAGAGAAAGCTATTAATAAATAAACCGACTTTCTGAATGTTCACACAGGTAGATTTGTCACAATCCACTTATGCCAAGGACTGCAATTGTTTGCTCCTGGAAGTAGTGCTGGGGGAGGAGGCTAATGCCTGAGAGAGCCCCCTTCTAATCCTACAGTGAGGTGTGGCACCCAGAGTTTAAGTGAGTAACCTGCAGTTTCATAAACCTCATGCTCTTTTTCTACATAGTACAATGAGTCTTTTGAAATAAATGTATAAAAGAAACCTGTTATCTGACCTTTGCTGTTTAGATGCCTCCCTTGCCTGTGTCATGACTCTGTGTTAATTAATGTAAGTAAAATATAAACATTAGAGAAGTCATTTTGTGGATGCAGACCTACCAAACCCATCCTCACATTTTCACATACAAAAAGGAAAACTTCTTGCTGGAAATTTTCTCTAATCATCTTTGCTTTCTATCAGAATTAGAGGGAAGACATTGCAATACTATTACAAGCAATAATAACTAACTTTTATTGAGTGCAAGAGCCAGGCTTGGTGCTAAGCTGTTTTGTGTAACCTCTAATTTATACCTGGCATAAATGGAAGTTCAGAGAGTTTAAGTGACTTGCCCAAAATCAAATGGATAAAGAGTGGCAGAGTTGGCCACTGTTTTGTAGGGCTAGAGTTGGGCAGTCCTAGGGTCTCACATAAGTTTTTTGGACATTTTATTGTCCATGAAGTCAGAATGCATCTTATAATTCATGGCATTCTAGATACTTTTAAACAGAATTTTAAATAAACTGTTTTCCTTTCCTTTCCCTTTCCCTTTTCCTTTTCCTTTCTTTCCTTTCCTTTCCCTTTCTTTTCTTTCCCTTTCTTTCTTTCCTTTCTTTCTTTTCTTACTTTCTTTCTTTCTTTTTTTCTTTCTTTCTTTTCTTTTTCTTTTTTTTTCGGAGTTTCACTCTTGTTGTCCAGGCTGGAGTACAGTGGTGCCATCTTGGTTCACAGCAACCTCCACCTCCCGGGTTCATGAGATTCTCCTGCCTCAGCCTCCCGTGTAGCTGGGATTACAGGCAGCCACCACCACGCCTGGCTAATTTTGTATTTTTAGTAGTGACCGGTTTTCACCATGTTGGTCAGGCTTGTCTTGAACTCCTGACCTCAGGTGATCCACCTGCCTCAGTCTCCCAAAGTGCCAGGATTACAGGTGTGAGCCACTGCACCCAGCCCACAGTATTATTTCTATTATAAAAGAAATATAGATTCATATTTTAAAAGTTGGTAGAAAATTTATACCATCTCACCATTTTGTTATATTTCCTTCCGGTCTTTCTTTTATGCATAATTTTTCTTATGATTTGTTTGTTTTACATGATCATAAGAATACATGTAACTTTGTGAAGTTTCACAATTTTATCTTTTAAAATTGTATCTTAGCATAAACATTTCCCCTGCTATGTAATTTTTTAAAGCCTACATAGTAATCAATTGATCGAGTGTACAGTTTAGCCTTTTCCAACTGATTTAGCATTTAGCCTTTTTTTGTTTTCATTATTATAAATATCACTGTATTTAAAATTTTTATGCATGAAACTTTGCTGTATTTTGAATGATTTCATGGAAATGAAAGTATTGGATCAAAGAATATGAACTTCTATAAAGTTCTGGTTAAGCATGGCTAAGATTTCCATAGGTGTCTGAAAGTGTGCCTGAATTTTCACTATTTGATTCATGCAAGAATCTGAGTAATATATCCAGAGCTGAGAAGTGTTCCTTGTACCCTGGTTAAAAAGACCACATGGCTTCATTGGTGTCACTGGCAGAATTGCTGCTTGCTTCCACCACTCCTCTATTCTATCCCCACCATCGTTAAACTCAGAATTTTCTTTATTGCCACAGTATTGAGGGAACAGGCTTCCAAAAAGAGTGAGTAATAGCTTTCCACTGTTGCGCAATTTCCTTCCTAGACAGCACCCTGTTTTAGGAGTCTGTAATCATACTGAAGAATAGAAGCAGGGAGGTAGGAAGAAGGAGAATGGAAGCAGCAAAGACTTTGTGAAGATTCTGGAAACAAGTGACTAAGACCTCTGACATTTTTCTGATAAATCCATTTACCAAAGTAGCAGATACTTGAATAATTTATGCCCCTTGTTCTTGGGCTTAAGCACTGAGCTGCTCCCAACTGGTCTTCTTACATCCAATCTTGATCTTCTAATTCAATTCGCATACTGCTACCAAAGACACAAAACTGATCATGTCACTCCACCACCATTTTACTGTTTTGCTTCCAAAATTCCCTGTCCCTCAGGATACAGTCGAAATGCCTGAGCATGGCCTTCAAAGCCTTGTGGGACTTAAACCCTGCTTATTCTTCTAGCCTAGTTTCCCTTGACTCCTTGGATACATCTCAGCTGCACTGGGTATTCTACAGTTCCGCAAACTCATCATGGCTTTTCATGTTCCAAAGGAGGGTCTCCATACAGCAGAATGAGTTTGGGATTTGGAGTCTGCATGCCTGGGCTCTCCAGTTCCAGCTTTACCACTTACATGGCTCACCTGAACCTCTTAAGATCGCAGTATCCTTATCTGTAAAATGTGTATAAGGATGCTTACTTTATAACGTTATGTGGGGATTTCAAATAACATAGAAAGCACCTACTGTTAGTGTCTAGCACATAGAAGGTACTCAAAAGATAGGAACAATGATGATGATGACAATGACAATGACGATGCCATTTTTGTCTCTGGGCCTCTGTGCATGTGGTTTTCTGTATCTGGAATGCCTTAACCCCCTTTCTTGATCAGCTCTGCTCACCCTTCACAATTCAATGTGAACATCCTCCAGGGAGTTTTCTTAGGCCCTTTCTCTGGTCTCCTCATTTATGGAAGCTTCTTCATGCTTCCATCGCACTCTGCATTGACCTGAATGACAGTACATTTCCCAACAAGGTGTTAGTCATGTGGTTTCTTCACTGTTTAAAATTTCTTTTTTTTTTAAATTATACTTTAAGTTTTGGGATACATGTGCAGAACGTGCTGGTTTGTTATGTAGGTATACACGTGCCATGTTGGTTTGCTGCACCCATCAACCCATCACCTACATTAGGTATTTCTCCTCATGCTACCCCTCCCCTAGCCCCCCACCCCCCGACAGGCCCTGGTGTGTGACATTCCCCTCCCTGTGTCCATGTGTTCTCACTGTTCGACTCCCACTTATGAGTGAGAACCTGCAGTGTTTGGTTTTCTGTTCCTGTGTTAGTTTGCTGAGAATGACAAAGGGCTAATATCCAGAATCCACTGTTTAAAATTTCAAATGCCCAAACCTTGAAAGCTGTTGCTCTGAAAATCCATTCTGAACAGTCTTGTGCTTTTCTGATTTCTGAAAATGAATGTTTCAAAGTGCTCATAGGTGAGTTCCCTCTTCCATTAACTAAAGGTGACTGTTTCCATGTCTTCTTCACCTTTCTCCTCAATGAGTACTGTCCTGTGTTGGGAATTGGCATCAGGTATCTCTCATACCTTTTTCCATTCAATCATCTTCAGAACTCTGCAAAGGAATATTAATCCTGTTTACAGATGGGAAAACTGAGACTCAGAGGATGTAAATAACTTTCTCAAAGTCACAGCTGGATGCTTCTTGGGGTACCTTGCCTGAAGAAATGTTGCATATAGATCTTTCATACTTGGATGTGGGCCAGTGGCAGTTGATAAGACCATTTTGAGGCAGGATCAAGAAACAACAGGCAATCAATCCTCCAGGCAGGTAAACAACATTTCATGTATGTTTTCTAAATGTAATGCTGAAAATGAAGCATGTCCTATGTGTCTCCACAGGGAGAGGACTCTTGGAAGCTTGTACATGGCTTCCTCTAAGACTTCCCTTCTCATGCCTTTTCCCTTTGCAGGTTTTGCATTGTATCCTTTAGCTGTGATAAATCTTATTTGTGAGTGCAACTAAAAAAAAAAATCCCCCAGGCAAAGGTAGGCAAGCATCCTGGCCCTGCCACTCACTGGCTGAGTGAGTTTGGCCCACTTAATTCACTCTCCATTGTCTCAGTTTCCTCATCTGTAAAATATGGATAATAATAGTACCAACATTACAGAGTTATAGAGAGAATTTAATTAGTCAATACATTTAAAGTATTTAGCACAGTGTCTGGCATGTGGTGAGCACTCAATTAAATGTTATACATTATTATTGTTTCTAGGAAACAGAGGAGTGAGGGAAATGTATGAATGATATTATTACTGCTAATAGGTCCGAAGGGGACTAATCCCATAGCAGCTTCAAGTTAAGTAAAGCTGAGTGTCTGGACAGCAGGGGGACATGGTGACCTAGGCAGGGAGTTAGCAATTCTCAGTGGTCAGAAGCAAGTCAAGAGGCAAAAAGCTAAGAAGGTAGTTGAAATGGTGACAAGACTTGAGATAAACCACTTTTTCATTTCATCCTTTCTCAGAAACGCTGAGCCAGTGAGAGGCATACACAGCCCTTGGAAGGTCCACTTATGTAAGTACAGGGGATTTTGAAAGGGAAGATCACTCCACAGCATTGGGAATATCTCAGAAGTAATACACTGTGGGAAAATAGAAACCGCAGAGACACAAAAAGAAGCTTAAAAGACATTAAATATAGTCACTTTTGATATTTTTATGTTTATCTGTTTCTTTATTTTTTCCTATGCATATGTAATTTTTAAGAAAATGAAAATCATGCTGTAAAGACAGTTTTTAACCTGTTTTCTTTAAATTCAAAATATAACTTGAATACCTTTTAATGCTGTCAAGTATTTCTCCACAGCATAATTTCTCATACCTGTCAAAATATAATTCTGATTATA
Organism: Pongo pygmaeus; assembly: GCF_028885625.2. Classification (NCBI taxonomy): domain Eukaryota; kingdom Metazoa; phylum Chordata; class Mammalia; order Primates; family Hominidae; genus Pongo; species Pongo pygmaeus. The sequence continues at coordinate 137,021,097 of NC_072396.2, read as the reverse complement.
CAACTGCAATGAAAGAATAGGGGGAGGCATCCCAAGAAGCTGATGGGTTCATATAAGGAGCTCTTGTATATGTTCAGCTTTGAAAAAGGACACATTCAAAACCTTGCAAGACCGGATTCTAAGCATTGCATCTCAGTGTCATCTGCAAACTTGATCATTTTGTCTTTTAGATATTTCTTCCATGTCATTGATTGTGGCGGCCATGGTAATGTGCATTGCTGTTCCAACTACAGAGAACATCCTTGACCAAGGGCTCCAGCTGCCGTACTCTGCTGTTTGATCTCTCTCTGTTTGATTTTTCAAGGTCAGACTTACATTGCAGTCTGAGGCCACTCTGGGCCTCTCTGGCTCTAGTCCCATTTTCTCTCACACGTTCCCCCCAGTGAAATCATTGAACACTTAATCCGGTCTCTGTATCTAGTTCTTGCAGGTCCCAAACTAACACACTAATTAACAAGGGAGTAAATTGGGGCTGGGGTCAGAGGCCTACTGTACATGTCGCATTGCAGGTTACTATTTAGCCATCAGACCAGGTTGCTAGTCCATAATGACCCTGAACTGCCATCTATACCTTTTTGAAGCCATTTGGTCCAGCTGAACCCCAGGGGATAGCAGGAACCAAATGTACCTTTTGGATACTGACAACTAAGGCTTCATAGGAAATATTTTTCATTTTCAAATTGCAGATGTCCTAGCTCACTATGGTCTATGAAACTAGCCAATTTTACTTGAAGGCCAGCCTGACTGAACAGCTACATGCTGACCCTGATGTTAGATAGCATCAGTCTTCCCATCTCTTTGGTCAAAGTCATTACTCTCAAATATCATCACAGTCCCTGCCAATAATTATAATAAGAGCTAACATTTATTGAACACACAATTTGTGCCAAACACCACGTATAGATTATTTTATTTCATTCTCATAACTACTCTATGAAGTAGGTCCTATTTTTTCACCCTAGGGAAGTTAGGTATTTATTGAAGGCCACATAACTAATTAATAGCAACATTTAAAATCAAGTCGGCTGGGCGCAGTGACTCACGTCTGTAATCCCAACACTTTGGGAGGCCAAGCTGGGCACATCACGAGGTCAGGAGATCGAGACCATCCTGGCCAACATGGTGAATCCCCACTTCTACTAAAAATACAAAAAATTAGCTGGGCATGGTGGTGCGCACCTATAGTCCCAGATACTTGGGAAGCTGAGGCAGGAGAATCGCTTAAACCCGGGAGGCAGAGGTTGCAGTGAGCCGAGATCATGCCACTGCACTCCAGCCTGGCGACAGAGCAAGACTCTGTCAAAAAACAAAAACAAAAATGAGTCCATTTAATTCACAACTTTTCCTCTGAATTACTAGAATAATCACACCAGGAACAGACTTACGGCAGCTTTTCCTGCCAGTGATATGTCTATGTGAGGACCTCAGGCTTTGTTTACTCAACCTGCTTGCCAGGCACTGACTTTGACCTTCACTAGCCCTGACTCTCATTCCAGGATGGGAAGTGGTGCTGGATGGCGTGGATTTGGGTAAGGGGTTGTGTCCAAATTATCGTGCAGGGAAGTTTGCAGCTGAGAAGACAGCAGATGTGCTCTAATCCCGAAAAGCCAGCTGGCAGAGAAGCTGGGATTAGAGGAAAGCCCGTGCATCTCACTCTTTCCATTTGGGACACCATGCTCATGAATGATCTAATGGAGCAATCATGGGCTATAAGCACAAAAAGTAAAGAGAAATGATTTAGGCAGGGCTTTTTCCGCCCTCAAAAGTCCAGGGTGATTCTACCCAGAGAGAGTCCTCATTTGTTTCGTTAATACTTCATGGCATCGTGATGGCCTTAATTGCTGTCATTCCTCCTCTGGCAGATGAAGTATCTGTTCTTTTATGACCCATGGGATGCACAAGAATTAGCATAATAGCACCACCTCCACCCCCGGTGGCAGCTCAGCTAGCACCCAGGAACCCGCAGACCATCATTTGAGTCAATTAGGAAGCTACCGAGTGTCTCTTCAGCCACTCTGCCCACGCTGATGACAGGTGCTCATTAGTTCAGTATTAGCACCGTGGATGTAACTAATGGCTGAGTCTATCAGTTACATACACCGATCAGTTAAACCCTGATGGGTAGGGTGCTTGCTGCTGTTACTCCTGCTGCTTTCTCCCATCCCAGCTTCTTCATTTCGGCGGTATGGTTACTAAACAGGTTTTGCTTCAGGGAATTTCCTGTCGACACTGAAGTCAAAATGGGCCAGCAACTGGGTCTCTACATCAGTGGCAAACAAGCAAGAGGGGTCAAACCTGCAGCTTTCTTGCTGAAGGGATCTGGCTCATGCATTCAAGAGGTTCAAGATACTGAGGCTCAGAATTGGGATAGAGTTCAAGGCATTTCTAGGGAGTGAGGATCTTTGGGCAATTCAGTAGGTCTTTATTAGGCATTTGAAATTATGTATTCTTAACTGGGCTAAGTGCTGAAGGGAGTGGGGGAGAAAAAAGAGGAAATTCCTTATTGTTATCATCATCACCACTACTGTTTATCATGTACCTACCATGTGCCAGGCACTGACATATAAATCTCAGTACTCAGAGATGAAGCAGTACAAGAGAGGTACTCTCCCCATATTACAGACTAGGAAACTGACTCTTAGAGCAGCCAAATAATTTACCCAACGTCACATGCGGGTAGTAAACGGCTAAGCTAGGAAAGGAGACACTACCTTTCCATAGGTGAATCATGTTCTGTTTGGGATTGAAAAAAACATGTAAATAGAAAATAATTTTAACTTACATTACAAATGAGTATTTGTCAAATTACAAAATGTAATAAAACCCCAGCCTAAAGTGCACATTGCTGATCAATGCCATGATGGAGGCAGGGAATGATCAGGAAGGAGAGAGGTTAAAGAGAAGTAGAGATGTCATGGAAGCCTCCTGAAGAAGACAGAATTTCAACAAAGTTTGCAAAGATGTACCAGACCTGGATAAACAGAAAGTGGAGGATGTCTCAGGTGGGAGGAATAAACAAAGGTGTGTGGAAGACAATGCTTCTCAATTCACCCTGTTTATGATTCAGTACAACGCAACTCAACAAATACTTAGTGAGGGCCTACTATGTGCTAGGTAGGCATTGGACTAGGCAGGTGGAGTACTGCATTGAGCAAAACAGATAAAAAAAAATCCTGGTTTTCATGGATCTTGCATTTCATTCTATTACCATCATAGCACTTACTACTATTTCTGTCTTGCTTATTTATTTGTTTACTTGATTATTGTCAGGTCCCCCACCCCTCCCAAGAAAATATGCTCCACAACAACAGGGACGGTAAAAAGGATTTTAGTTGCCTTCTAACTTTCATTCTCCTTTCTCCTAGCAACAGCTCCAGATTCATAATTGGTGAAATGTCCCAAGTATAAGTTTCAGCCATGTGCTTGGAGTGGATATGTTGACGCCATGACCTACTCCAAGCCCAGCCACATAATTGATTCACTCTCTTAAAGTTCTACTGATTGCTTCACAGATGGAAATATACTCAGTGGTAAGCTGGTTGAATTAAGGTAAACCTCAGGACATTTGCCGTAAATGCTGAGACACAGACCCCCTTTTCCATGGGTGTGAGGATGTGTGACATTTAGCTGCTACAGCCATTTATGATCCAGAGGCACTTGACACTGCTTAGGGGCATCGTGTGAAACCTAAAGATAATGGTAACACTGCAGAGAACAGGACAGAAGGACAGAAAGAACCTTGGTGACATCATGGAGTTGCTAGATCAAACCTCATCTGAGACTAAATCTAGACATTTCAGTTACATGATCCACTTTGTGCTAGGTCTCCTGTCACTTGTAACGCAAAAGGTTTCAGACAAGGACTTTGTCTTATATTTCGCTGTGTCTCCAGTGTCTTCTCTAAAACAACACCTGGCACATAGTAGGAACTCGATATTTCTTTAGTGAATCCTTGATGAGTGAAAAAAGGAAATTAAAGAGAAAATGATCAATTTTTTGCTGTTTTAAAAATTATATAATTGTTTAGATTTAATTTTGTGAAGTATATGTCATGTAGAGAAATATATAAAGCATAGTCATATTTTTAAAAATCATATTAAAGAGAACACCTATGTAACTTTCACCCCAGTTAAAAGTAGAATAATGCCAAAGTCTTTGAGGCTCCCTTTATTTCTTTCCCATTCATGTCCCCACCTCACCCTTCCTCCCAGAGAGACCCACAGTGCTGATTTTGTGTTAATCATTCTCCTGCTCATCTTTATAGTAGTACCACCTGGATGTGCATGTCTAAAGTTTAGTTTGTCTGCTTTTTAAAAACTTCATATAAATAGAACGATCCAGTATACTTTTATGAATGGCATATTTCACTCAACATTATATTTGTGAGATTGTTCCATATTGCTTCATGTACCTGTAGTTCATTCACTTTCACTGCTGTGTGATAAAATATTCTGTTGTGGCTGGGTGCAGTGGCTGATGCCTGTAATACAGTCACTTTGAGAAGCCAAGGCAGGAGGATCACTTGAGCTTAGGAGTTCAAGACTAGCCTGGGCAACATGGCAAAACCCTGTCTCTGTAAAAAATCCAAAAATTAGCTGGGCATGGTGGTGCTTGCCTGTAGTCCCAGCTACTTGGGAGGCTGAGGTGGGAGGATCGCTTGAGCCCAGGAGGTCAAGGCTGCAGTGAGCTATGGTCGTGCCACTGCACTCCAGTCTGTATGACAGAGCAAGAGCCTGTTTTGAAAAAAAAATTGTTGTAAGAATATTTCACAACTTATTCATCTACATCATCATCAGCATTATCAGCATTATTTCACAATGTATTCATTCATGTTATTGTTGTTATTTTCATCAGCATTATCATCATCAATATTTGGGCTACTTAATGGTTTAAGCTATTTCAAATGACAGTGCAATGAGCAGTCCTGTGCACAGCTGGGACACATGTGCAAAAGTGTCTAGGGTATATAGTTAGGAGTGAAATTGCTGGGTCATAAAGTATGCATATGTTCATGTAGGTTACTGTGATTTTTACTTTGTTGTACCAATTTATGTTTCAATCAGCAGCACAGGAGCATTCTCTTTGCTCTACAGACTCACCAAACTTTGGTATTGCCACACAACTGAATTCTTGTCAATGCCATGGGTACGTAGTAGTCTCTCATTATGGTTTTCATTATCATTCAGCTCAAATTCCTTTCTAATTTTCATTGTAATTTATTATTTCTCCCGCTTAAAATTGTGTTTCTCTATTTCCAAATCTATTTTCTATGTCACTTTCAGTTATTCACTTCTAACTGTATTTCATTGCTGTAACATAAAGTAAACTTTGTGGCTCTGAAAATTGAAAATTTGTTGAAGCTTTAGTTTCATAAAACTGTTCTATGAACACTTGGAAAAATTGTGTATTTTGCAGTTGCTGGGTATCAAGATCTTTATTTGTCCCTATGACAGTTGTTATATTTATTCTTTTTTGTATATGTATCATGAGACTTGTTATATGTATTATTTTTGTATATGTATTATTATATGTATAATTTTTTATATTCTTTTCTTTCCTGTTTGTTCTATGGATTACTGAGAGGAGTATATTAAAAATCTTCGACTACTGTGAACTTCTTTCCTTCTTTTTTTTTTTTTTGAGATAGAGTCTTGCTCTGTTGCCCAGGCTGGAGTGCAGTGGCATGATCACAGCTCACTGCAGTGTTGATCTCCCAGGCTCAAGTAATCTTTCCACCTCAGCCTCCCAAGTAGCTGGGACTACAGTGTGTGCCACCATGTCCAGCTAATTTTTACTAATTTTAATAGAGACAAGGTCTGGCTATATTGCCCAGGCTGGTCTTGAACTCCTGGCCTCCCCTGTCAACTTCCCAAAATGCTGGGATTACAGGCATGAACCACCACGCTCGGCCTTTATTTCTTTTTATAGGCCATTTGCTTATACATTTTTTGAGGCTATAGTGTTGGGAGATAAAAACTTACAATCATCATATAATTTTTGTGATTTAAGCTTATTGTTATTTCAAAGTGATTGCCTTCATCTTTAGAAATCATTTGTGTCTCAACGTTTATTTTAACAGATGTTAACCTAGGTAATTTCAATTTTTCTTTAGCATATTTCTTTAGCATATTTCCATATTTTTACTTTCAATCTTTCTGTATTTTTATCTTTCTGATGTATCTCTTATAAACAACATTTAGTTGGTCTTTTTACTAATCTAGTCAGAACATCTTTCTTATTACCTGGAGCTTTTAGTCCACTTACATTTGATATAACTAATGATCTATTTGGATTTATATCTATCATATTATTTTTTGCTTTTCATTTGTCTCAGCCATTCTGTTTCTATTTGTACTCTCTGTTCCATGTTTCTTCATTATTTTAGAAGGATTTAATTTATTTTATCATTCCATTTTCCTCTGTCTTAATTTGGAAGTTATGGACTTTGTGTCTATTCTTTTAATGGGTATTTTTGAAATGGCAACATGCATGCTTAACTTATCAAAAATATTTTGATCATATTCTTATTCTCCTGGAGAACTATTAAATCTTAGAACACCAAATACATTTGCTCTTCTCCTGTGATAGAGAGATAGATATACTTGCGATGATTTTTGTTTGTATTCTGTTCTTTTAGGCCTACAAGGCATGATAATTATATAATCAATATTAGACTTTTTACTTTGAATAGTGCTGAACTTAATCTTCCGTCACCCATAGCTCAGGAGGCCATGAAAATTCAAATTGTGATTCCCCAGGTATAGTAAATACCTTTAGTTCAGAAGTACTATTAATGCTCCGCTAAATCCCTGGGTTTCAGTTTTGACTTACGTTTTGGCCTGGAAATTACTAACTCTTTTGCTTGCTCTTTGAAGCTCTTAAGATCTTTTGAAGATTTCATTCAACATTTTTTTTTTTTAAGGCAGAAGGGTCAGTCAAGATACTTACTCTGCTATGTTACCAGCAGTAAACTTGGCTTTGTCTTCAATTTTTTTTACACAGAGTTTCACTCTTGTCTTCATATATACAATTTTATTTCAGCCTCTTTGTTACATTTTTCGGCACATCTGCTTCAACCATCTTTTAGTCCTTTTTTTCTGCTTCAATTATAATTTTGTCTTAGTAAAGTTTATTTTCTGTCTCCCTCCACAGTCATCTCATTTGTGTGTCAAGAAGAAAAAAATAATGACCCTAATCAAAAATGCCTAAGAGTAATGCTAGCAATGCACTTGAATCAAGGAGAAATTCATAAATTACAACATGAAATTAGACAATGAACCAGTGCCCTAATCTGCTGAAGTCCTTGAAACTGTCCAGAGATCCCTTCAGAATCTCAACAAAGGTACCTGCCTACCTTTCTCATCTTCCTCTAATTAAACCTGCTTTTCCTTAAGTACCACAGGCATTCAAAAGAAGCATAAAAGTCTCATTTTTTCCATTTTTTTCCAACAATGTAGTTTTATACTACTTTTATACTGAAAGCTCACAGTGTTGCAGTTATAATTTGGTTAACTCCAGTAGAATATTTTGAAATCACACAACCATGCTGCATAATATTTTGGTGTACCAGACATCTGACTTATAGATGAATGTCAGATATGTAATCTGTTTTTAAAATAGGGCCCACTTTTAACTTAGTTTTAAGAAATGTATTAAAATATGTTATAACCCCATTAAAGGACATTTTTTAAAAGACAATATTTTTTTTTAAAGACAATATTTTTAACCTTTAGTACAACTATTTTCCTTTCCCTTCATCTTCTTCCAAACGTTATTTATATACTTAGAAAATTTATGTCGTTGTAATCATAATAAATAGACAATGCTGCATTCTTCTTTTGAAACCTTCCAGTGTTTCATCAACACTCCACATTGTTACAAAATTTCTTGTCTAGCATTTCAATGTTGGCTTTCTATTCCACCAAGCTGATATAATGTGCTTGATAATTTCACTATTGTTGGACTTTTTAAGTGATTTCTATATTCTTCTTATTATAATATTATAGATGTATTTGTTCTTATATCTATTTTTTTGAATTATTGCCTGAAGATAAATTTACAGAGGTGAGTTTACTGAGTATGAGGCTGGTAACATTTTATGACTTTTGATACAAGTTGAGCCCTAAAAATGTCATACCATTGTACAGTCGCCCCTCAGTATCTGCAGGAGCATTGGTTCCAGGCCACCTGTCAATACCAAAACCTGCAGATGCTCAAGCTCCTTATATGAAATGGCACAGTATTTGCACATGACCTACAAATACACACACCCTCTTGTATACTTTAAATCTTCTCTAGATTACGTATAACACCGAATACACTATAAATGTTATGTAAATAGCCTTTTTTTTCTTTAGAAAAGTTCTTGCTCTGTTTCCAGGCTGGGGTGCAGTGGCATGATCACAGCTCACTGCAACCTCTTCCTCCCAGACTCAGGCGATCCTCCTACCTCAGCCTCCTAGTAGCTGGGACTACAGGTGTGCACCACCACGCCCGGCTAATTTTTGTATTTTTTGTAGAGATGGGCTTTTACCATGTTACCCAGGCTGGTCTTGAACTCCTGGGCTCAAGCAATTCGCCCACCTCAACCTTTTAAAATGCCGAGATTATAGGTGTGAGCCACCGCTCCTGGCCAATATTGTGATACTGTATTGCTTTTCAATTTGTATTATTTTTATTGTTGTATTGTTATTTTTAATTTTTTGAATTTTTTTTGACGGAGTCTCGCTCAGACTGGAGTGCAGTGGCGCGATCTTGGCTCACTGCAAACTCCGCCTCTCCGGTTCAAGCTATTCTTATGCCTCAGCCCTCAGAGTAGCTGGGATTACAGGTGCCCACCATCACGCCCGGCTAATTTTTGTATTTTTAGTAGAGATAGGGTTTTGCCATGTTGGCCAGGCTGGTCTCGAACTCCTGACCTCAAGTGATCCACCTGCCTTGGCCTCCCAAAGTGCTGGGATTACATGCGTGAGTCACCGCACCTGGCATTTTCTGAATATTTTATTTTGTATCTGCAGTTGGTTGAATCTATGGATGCAGACCCCACAGATATGGAGGGCGGACTGTATTATGTAATGACACCAGTAGCTGATGGGTTTCCCTTCACAGCAATCTAAAATTAATTTTTTTATTGAATAATGTGCATAAATGGTGCATTTACTCAGTATATGTTTATTGAGCTCCTAATGAGTTAGGCATCATTCTAGGTGCTGTGGACACACTGAGATGAATAAAATATGGGCACTGCCTTGAAGAAATTCACAATCTCCTGGGGTAGATAAGGAGAAAAGAACGTAGTAAGTGCTGTGATGACAGAGGTGAGTATACATTTCCATAGGAATAAAAATGAGGAATGGATTCAATAGATGAGCTTACCTGTTTTTCTAGAACGTAGGCAGACTTGTGTGAGTTGGTTCCTACAGAATACATAGGCGTTTCCCAAATAGAGAAGGGGCACCTCATTTTAGTTTTTTGTTGGAATCTACATTCTCTTATTTATTACATGCATTCCTAACATGTTTGTTTGCTTGTTATAGTTTCTCTTGTAGGATTACTGGTTTGTTTTATTGTACTGTAAAGTAGCATTAATAGTATTATAATATTTATGGTAACTTAGTATCACAATGAAGCAAAGCTAATAAATATAATAATGCCACAGCAGCCATTTGCTGAAAGAAAAAAGAGAAAAGAGTGTGATGTCGAGTTGAGAAGTGAAGGTGTTTGTAGGAGAGCATGATCGCCTATGTCCGAAAGAAAAGTTATTTTCCCAGGTTAACTCTCCAGGCAAGCAGAATCATTTTGACAATGACTTTCCAAAAAAGACACGTATACTTTCTTCATAAATCCATATTCAGTTTAGTCGCAGTACTAGGTTTTAAAATTTATTTTATAATTTTAGAATTCACAAGGATTCACTTATCCTTGAATTGTGGCAGAGTAGTTCCCAAGCTATCTGGCCCGGGCTTGTGAGCTCGATTATCATGATCATGGATTAATGTAGAAAGAGCATGGACTTTGGAGTCCGTCAGACTTTGGATTCAAGTCCTGGTTTAACCCCTTACACGCTGTATTACCTAGTTCATGTTTCCGCTTTCTCAGAGGCTGCTTACTCATCTGTTAAATGGGGGTTAATCATACCTATCCCTATGAGATAGCATTAGTGTTCAATTAGATAATGCGTATAAAGTAGTTAGCACAGCACATGGCACATGGCAGGCATTCAGTAAGTCCTCGTCATGTTGTTGTTATGATTGTGGTCACTGGGTTGAAAAGATGAGACATAAGTCTAAGAAAGGCTAGTTCCGTTGTAACTTACTGATTATAACAAGAACTAACTAAAAAATCCTGGCAAAGGCTCCGCACACCACAAGATGGGAAAAATTGTATTATGAATTAAAGAGTAATCTGTTAAAAGATAATGGAAAGGTAGCAGCTCTCAAGTGCTTTTTGGGCAAGGAGAGATATAGGGTGCTATTCCCACCCTCTGGCAAGCTGAATAAATCCAGAAGCCAGCAAGCCAGAAAAGTGTTTTTTCTTTTAATCAACCAACAAATATTATGTTTCAAGTGTGTGCTTCAGTAATATCACCTTTCCATTTTCACACTGAACAGAAACTTGGGAGCACTGAAAAACAGAGGTGCAAGGAATGGCCCTTAAGGCCCTCAAGCCCAAGCCTCTCATTTTCCAAATGAAGATACAGATGTCATCGTTGACATCATCTTGCTACTTAGTGGAGATTTGGTTCAGAGGGGAAAAAATTAGACTGTCTTACTCTCTGGTCCGTTTGCATTAGATCAGTGGTCTCCAATCTTTAGAACCACAAAGAGGTTGAGAATTAGTTGGAAGCACCATGGAGCATTTGGAAAATGGACTGAAAGCAATTTCTGGGTGTGTTTTGTTGTGGTTGTTACCAGGTGGGGATGAGTCCTTTTTGTTTAGAGTCTCTCGAGTGTGTATGCCCCGACAAAGGCTAGCGCTAAAAGGAACATACACGTGAAGAGGCCACTTAGCATTACTCTCCTCGCTTCAGTGAGACAGCCATTACTTTTCATTAAATAAGTAATATTCTGAGCAATCCACCTACTCATCATTAAAGGCCATTAGTAGCTACTCTTTGTCACACATAAACCTTAATGGAGCTCTAGCAAGGGTTTTACTAAAGAGTTGCTAATTTTCAAGCGGAAAATTAGGAATACTGGAAGCAGAATTTAGTTTTCCCCTAAATCTCTTCTAAATATCCTCCCCTTTCCCCTTTGCCCTGGAAAACAAAGCAGCCACACAGTAATTATGGTGAGGCTACAGCAGGAAGAACCTCTGCTTTGGGTCTCCCCTTCTGTGCTGCAGTTCAGTCTTTGGTCACAGGGGAGCACAACTGATCTCTCAATTGAAACTCACAAAATACTCTCTGGCTTCTCTGGTCTTTTTGCACCCCAGTCTGCCCAATTTGAGGGCCAGGTCATTTAGAGTGATGAGGAGGCAACTAAACAGTCCTTCTTTAAGCCAAACAGACCAATTCTTATCTGTCCCAATATTTCAATAGGGGAGATTTTCCTAGGCTAATTTGAAAATGCAACTGCAGAATTAATGGATTTGGATTGGCCGTGACACATTGTTTTTAATCTGCTGGTGGTAAATCTGCTTAGTGGGGCCAGAGAGGTCCTAGTTAACAAGCATAGCAGATAGGTAAGGTGGCCTACCTAGATGACTTCTAGGTAAGAGGGGTGAGAATTCTCTCCCCACTGCCACTTTTTCCTCACTCACCTTCTCTTCAATCATCCCATTGATTTAATTAATATCCTCTTTTTGAATTGGAAATTCCCTTAAACTTTGCAAAGCTTAGTGTAAATTAGTTGAGTAGATCATTCCAAAAGTCCTAGCATAAACATTGGTGCTATTATTTGGCTAGAAATTCAGACAAAAGTAGGAGAAAAAAAAATCAGAGAAAATTAGAGCAAAACAAAAACAAACAAAAAAAACCCTTAAACTTCATTGTCATTCACAAACCCATAGAAAAACATGCTTTATTTCCTTGGCCATCTGGCTGTTCATCAATTTAATTTTTGGCTTTGACATCATAAATAACAAAGTGGGTGACTTTCGATAGATCTTTTTTCCTTTGCTGGGCTCAGGATTAGGAGATAATCCTGAGACTGTTCATTGTATATTCTCAAAGCATGTAGATATTAAATGCATCAGGAGGCAGGGCACTTTGTGTTAGCCAGAAGACAATTCCAGTTGCAAATGCTTTTTAATTAACAGGGGCTTTGTATCAGCTTTCCTATCTACCCAGCTAGAGTTTCCATATCTGGGCAGGTGCATCCTGTTGTGTATTACTGAACAACAAAGGGGAGTGCAAGGGCAGGGGCACTTTAGATAATTATGACTGGATGAGTGCATGCTTCCTCGCTCTCTGGCTCCTGCTACTTCTGTTGCTCCTTTGGCTGAATTCCCCAACAAGTCTCCTTTAAGTAAACTGCAGCTCCAATTGCTTGACTGATTCATTCATTCATTCATTCAACAAATGTTTACTGAACACTGCTCTGCACTAGGTATTGTGCTAGGCCATAGGTATATAGTGATAAAAAAGGAGCATTCACCATCTAAAGTGGAAGGTAGTTATTCATGAAAGCAAAAAGGTAAAAGTGAGATGGATATTTTAATTCTAGAAGTCTTAGGAAATTGTCTCACATGGATTAACCACATTTTCCTCTCAATAGTGTCTCTTTCTCTGTCTTTATGGGCCTACCTCACCAATGAAAATAGACTACCCCACTCTAAGATGCCATGGAATCCTAGAGAGGATCTTGCTGCCAATCCTGCCCACTAATTTGATGTGGCAAAGAGTTCTACTAAAGCCAAGAGCTGGTAGCATAATAGATCCCAGATCAGGATTACTGGCATACAGCATACAAGCAACTGAAGTTAGCATATGGGTTCAGAACGGGGCAACGGTCTTCTTAGTTTCTGATTTTCCTACTTGGCCTCATCAGGAGACTCATCAAGGACCCATATCTGGGGCCAATCTTGACCTAGAGTGGCGAGAGGGGCTGATTGGAAGAGAGTGAGAAGTTATACATGGGATCATCGAATTTCAGAGCTGATAAGATGCCTTGTAAGAATTTTTATGCTCATAGCATGGTCCATAGACCAGCAGCACCGACATCACCTGGAGCTCATTGGAAATGCAGAGCCTCAGGCTCCATATCAGATCTACTGAATCTGGATCTTCCTTTTAACAAAATTCCCAGATGACTTGTACACACGTTAAAATTGGAGAAACAGTGCTTTAGATTGGTAATTATCAAACTTTTCCCTTGACAATCACACATTAGATGATAATTCTGTGCAGGACACATTTCCCTGAGTGTGGCCAAGGTCATGAACACTTCCTTACTGTGAGTGACAAATGATAAGAGATCATTGCAGTACACCAGTGCCATATCATGGTTAAAACGACTGATGTATCTTAGCCTCTTTATTTTATAAATGAGTGAATTTCCTGGCATCTGCACTATAAGCTCATGGCAGAGCTGGGACCAAGAACCCAGGTCTTCAGTGGTCCTGTGGATCAGTCTTGAGTCAGTGGCTTCCCGCTGTTCCCTTATGACCCAACTCCGCAAGCACTGTGTTTTTGTCATTTGTGTCTCAGATTCAAGGTGCCAGCTACTAATATCTATAGACAGCTAACATGACTGTTTACCCACTTATCTTTAGCTTTGAATCTTATCTCTGTTGGTCACAGCAAGGCATTTGCCTGCCTGTGACATCCTTTCATCTATAAGGACAGTTCTTGTCTGACCTTGACCACCCAGTTACCCTGCATGTAAGTTTTGGGCCCTGGGCTCTACATTGAACTCTGGGAAGAGCACACATTGCCTAGTAGTTTGCTTTGAACTAGCCATGTGGACTCATATCTCCATGTCAACATCCCCCATAAAGCAGATTCCACAGTGAGGTAACCATATTTCGATTTTTCCACATTCTGGAGCCTGCCTGAGCTCTGGATTATAAGTCTAGATTTTTCTGTTGGGTCCTATCCAACTTCTATCTACCACCTTTAAAGTTAGATCCTGATCACTTTCTCTTCATTTCAAAGACTGTATTAATACAAGCCACAGAAATAAGGAGAAAAGAGTCTGTAAAGCAAAGATGGACTGAATCTTCAAATTAACCCAGGGTGGGGAGAAGTTAAAGAGAAACGTTTTCCTCTACCAAAGAGGAAAATAAGAGGACTTCTTCCCTATGTTAAGAGTGTAATTCAATATCACCCAGACTGATTTAGTACTGAAATACTAGATTCTTCTTCAATTGTCAACATTTAAAAGAGAAGGTCATTTAGGTAGATGATATCTTAATTCTAAGACAATTTATTTCCCTTCAGTGTTGATATTTTTGTGATTGATGAGGAACATATTCCTGAACACATCTCTAAGAAACATGGCAAAGTCCCTTAACAACTTCACTTATCACTTGGGGATCAGGGCCTGCTTCAGGCAACATGGAAAATAGGTGAATCTGATTGAAAACATCCTCCTACCATAATTACCTCTTTTCGGGTTCTTGACCTTTTGAGTAATGATCCCCTTTTCCTTGTTTCTCAGTGCTCTCCCCCTCCTTGTTCTCTCCCCTAGCAAAGAAGAGGTAACCTGCTAAATATATCCAATGTCATGCAACCCATTACTAGAATATCTGCATGTTGAAAGACCTGTAGGGAAGACAAAACTTAGCCCTAAGGAATCACTACTCAAGATGGAACCTGAGCCATCAAAGATGGGGGAGGCCTATTGGCAGTGGGGTTTTCAGGCGCTCTTCAGGTCCCATCAATAGTTGCTTGCCTGCTTCTCCCATGGATAAGGTCAGCTCTGAAGAGAATGACACCTGCCCCTGCCTTGCCTTATAAAGGGATTAGTAAGGATGAAATTAGGTCAGGGATGTTAAAGTGCTTTTGACACAGATCAAATCAGGGTTTTGATTTTTCCCAATCTAATCTAGACACTACGTTGGGGTCAGTTTCTGCCTTAATCTCTCCGTCTTTCAAAATGAGAATACTGTTCTCTTGCACTTCATGCAAGGCTACTGGGTGGGAAGGAAACGAACGTGTTTACCGTAATGTCCACTGGATCAAAAATGTGTGAGATGATTGGCTTAATGGGACCAATGGGACTGCAGAAGGAACAAGTGGCTGTTTCCAGCCTGCATTTCAAATTAGTTTTGAGATAAGCAATGCCCAGGCAGTGAAAATTTGGTACCTTTGAACTACTTATTAGAGAAATCAATCCTCCTCCTGTGTTTAATGGCTTAAGGAAGGAAACAGTTCCACTTCATTATAAGAACAGACCTCCAAGCCATTTACCTGGTTTCTTGTCTAAAAATTTACCCAAATGCTTTCGTATGGCAAAGGTAGTGGCTCTATGGTATTGTTTTTGATAGTGTGGTCTTCAGACCTATTGCATTAGAATCATGTGCTTACTACAAATGCAGATTCTTGGCTCATGCATCTTGCCAAACTACCAATTCAGGATCTCTTGGCGTGGGCCCAAAGAAACCATATTTTAAACAAAAAGATAACTCTCTGGTATACCAACATGTAGGACCCACAATCGTCAGTGGATTGAATTCCTCAAATATGCCTATCGTGCAGTGGCTCTCAACCTTGGCCATACACTAGAATCAACTGGAGGTTTAGTTAAAACACACACACACACACCCAAACACCTATGGCCAGCCCCACTCCAGAGCAATTAAATCAGATTTTCAGTGTGTGTGTGGGGGGGGCGGCGGGTAAGGCCCTGGCATCTGCATTTTAAAAGCTTTTCGGGTGATTTTAGGTATGCATACAGGGTTGGAAACCACTGATATGGGGCCATCACTGGGCTCACTCCTCCACCTTCCTTGAGTCACAAAGGAACTACTCAAGGGTACTCACAGCACAAATTTCCTGACTCCTAGCCCTTCTCAAACTTCTTTGGTGCTGATGCATTACAGGTCAGAAGAATCTACAGAGCACTTACTATGCACTATATACTGAGGAAGTCAGCAATGAACCAAACAAATTGACTTGACAGGAGCCCACATTCTAGTGGGAGAGAGATCCAATCACAAAAGTAAAAGCAGCATGAATCTCTCTAGAATCCTCCTATTGACTCTGCTGTTTCCTTGAAATAAGGACTTTGGTCTCCCACACTCCAAAGCACTACTTCCTTATAAGGTTCCCTTGATTAATCCTCACCCCATCTCTGTGTTCAAAACATCCTTTAAAAGACCCAATTTTGAGAATTGCTAGAAGGTATTGTAGTTCTTAAGATGTTTTGGAGCTGTGTGAGTTTCTTTCCAGATCCTGAAGATTCCCTCAGGTGTGAGTTACAAACTGTTGTCTTATCTCTTAGGCTCTGGCCTGTCTTAGCACGTGAATATTATAGCCTAATTGTGGTAGACTGACAACTACTAACTCATGGGGGTAAGAAATGAGCTGCTATTCCCTCTGCCCCAAACATACCTTTATCCTTGAATTCAGTGCCCATGAAAATCTCTTTCTTAAAATAATTTTATTAGATTTTATCTGGAGATAACAGAGCTTTTAGGCAGCTATTCCAGTTCAAGCAAATATATGGGATAATGTATAATCTATTGCCATCATGTAGAAGAAGTTAATTAAAATTAAGATTTTGCTGTTTAATCATCTGATGCAGAACACAAGACATGGCCATTAGACAGCTTTCACTTCATTGCCTTCCTGTAATTATTTACTCCTTAGCTGTGAACTGTTAAGTCATGTCCTACATAACACCAAAATGTATTATTTTCATAAAAAGGGAGAAGAAAACTTTCAGTGATCATGACCTTGTTTAATTTGACACGTAAAGGAGCCATGAATGAACCTTTCCCATTTCATTTACCATATTCATATGCTTTCAGTGCTAACCTGATCTGGCATCCTTTTGTTAAATCTAGCTATGTGAGAAAAATCTTTTTATTTTTTAATCCCCATGTAGAAATGTCAAGTGCTTGCTTGCAACAGATAATTTAGACTCCTAGCTTCTACTTTAACAGCAAGAACATCCCTTTTATTTATGCCTATTTAGGAAATGATTACAGTTTTAATTAACAGCAGTTTGAACTTCCTTAGCTTTTCAAGAGAGGGAAAGTGTCATTAATACTTGATTGTGGAAGTAATGGTAGGCTGTGGCAACTTATCTAGGCAAAGGTATAAATTGGACAGGGGGCACTTGGGGTGATCTAGCACTCAGGAAATGAAATTAATCAATCTAGCTAAGGACAAACGTGAGAAACTTACTCTTAAAGTCTTTTAAACATAAAGCAAAGGAATTATTTTACTGTTTACAAATATGTAATCACAATGATTAGCCTTTCCACTTCCATTGACAGGCTTAGCCATTTCACCATACACTGTAAGCAGCAGTAGTGGAGAAGTGGATTGTTCAGAAGTGAAATAAACATTCTAAATTCCAAGATAGGGAGCGTGCCAATGAGAGATTTTTAACAACTTCATTGAGATATTATATCTCAACAATAAACACTGAATACACACTATACATTTCACCCATTTACAGCGTGTAATTCAATTCTTTTTAGTGTACTCATTGAGTTGTGCAATCATCACCACTATCTAATTTTAGAATATTTTAATCACCCCAAAAAGAAACCCTATACCCTTTAAGAACTAACTTCCCTTTCTCCTCTCCTCACAACCGTTGGCAATTCCTAATCTACATTCTGTCTCTGTAGGTTTACCTATTCTGGATATTTAATATAAATGGAATGATGTATTATGTGGCATCCTTTGTCTGGCTTCTTTTACATGGCATAATGTCTTCAAGGTTCATCCATGTTGCAGCATGGATCAGCATTTCATTCCTTTTCATGGGTGAATAATATTCCATTGTATGATTATACCACATTTTGTCTATCCATTCATCAGCTAATGGGCATTTCAGTTGAAATTCTATTTTGAATAATGCTGCTATGGACATTCCTTTACAAGTTTTTGTGTGGATATGTGTTTTCATTTATCTTGGGTACATACTTAGGATTGGAATTGCTGGCTCATATAGTAGCTGTATGTTCAGCATTTTGCCAATGGGTTCTTAGCCATAGTTTTTAACACTCTTTTCTAAATTTAATTGAATTTAAAGAGATTGTAAATGAATATGCTACATAGGCTTAATTAAGTAAAATTTTTCCTCAATACCATTTGTGAAGTTGAATTTAAAATTCAAAGTAAGTTTATACAAAAACATGAATTCTTCAAATTGCCTTCTAATTAGATAATTAGTCATATTGGTACATTTTAGTATCTTATGCAGGTACATTGTCTTAAAAACAAGACCATTATCTGCTTGATAATGCATAGGCTAATTTCTATGTTTCCCTGGATGTTCTTCCCTTAACACGAACTTGCCTGGAGAAGAAGGAAGAAAAACATAGCTTTTTACATTTTCAGGTTAACAGTCTGTTATATTCCTAGTTGTTATGGCCACAGGTGTAACAATACGGAAGCTTGGGGACCCTCCTAAAGTGTAGTCAAGTCAAGCTCAAGTGGTATGAAGTCAAAGCAATGGTGATAGAGGAAGACTTGAAAATCATCACTGGGATAACCAGTCCAAATTCAAGGCCCATTGCTTTTCTATGAAAATCTTGGCCAACTGTGTTCAGACAATTGCAATAGCACATTGATATAGTGCATTTGTATGTGCCTACCACTGTGCTAAGTGCTTTACATGCATGATTTCATTAAACTCATTTTACAGCTGGAAAAACTAAGGCCTGGAGGTTTAAATAACTATCTTGAGGTAATAAGACATATAGTAAGGCAAATTTAAAATGCAGGTCTGTCTGAATCCAGAGTCCAAACTTTTAATTGCCTAAGTTCTACTTTGATGAGAGCTTAACTTCACAGCTTTTAAATCTTCTGCCCTCGCCCGAGAGAGAGAGAGAAAAAAAACAAAAAACAAAAGAATTGTTTTCTTCTTCCACACATTCTGGTACTCATGATTGCCAAGTGGCAATGCGGGTAGGTGGTCTCAAAATGACCCTTCTATTTACCGGATGTACCACAAAAACAGTCAGGAGAGGAACAGCCTTCTGCTCCTCTGGCGATAACTACTGTAATTACATGTTCTGAATTTTCCAAGAAAGGATGGAAGAGAAGATTAAAGAGGGATGGAAGAGAAGATTAAAGAGGGCCTGCCAATACCTTCCCTGCCCGTATCCCCATTCTCACCTCCGGCAACTCCCTCCCTCATGTACTATGTTTTGGCAATACCCAAATGCTGGTAGTCTCCTGCACGTACTATGTTGTTTCTCACCTTTCTCACCCCTGAGGCTTTGCTCATGTTACTTCTATCTATGGAATGCCTTTCTCCTTCTCGTAACTTGGAAGAGCTCCCACTTAACCATCAAGGCTCATCACCTGCTTTGGGAAGCCTGCCCTAATCTCTCTTTTGTTCCTTCCTAACAGCATATGCACAGATTTATATTGTGGTATTTTCCACACTGTAACTAAATTGTCTATTTCTTGGTCTTCTTGTCTTCATTGTGACCTCCTTAAGAACAGACACTCTATCTCATTTGTCTGAGTTTCAACGCCTAGTACAATGATTGCCACACACAGCAAGTGCTCGATAAATGTTTATCGAATGAATACATGAGTGAACACATAAACTAATAATTATGGAGCACTTATTACAGGGCGGGCCCTTTATAAATATCAAATTATTTAGTCCCCAAAACAAACCTGGGAGTTATGTAGCAATATGTCCATGTGGATAGATGAAGGAATTAAAGCACAGATCACTCAGGTAGTATGTAGCAGTGCTAGAATTCAAACCCAAGCCTCAGTGGCTCCAACGTCTGGCTCTGTCCACATGCCCTTACTCTCTGCTACCATAGAAAGCTGACTCTGGATTTTAAAACCCTGTTATCTGTGTCTATATATCATGGGAATGGCCCCCAAGTTCAAACATTTCCATGTACAAGTTGCATCCCTCACTTGTCACACTCAGAAGCAGCACACAAGACTTCTGTCATACAGCATACCTGATTTTTATTTGATATTTTGGTGAATGTGGTCACAGAAGCTTGGGTAGAAGTCAAGTTCTGGTTCTTTTTAAAATTTAAATTAAATTAAAAAATTTTTTGAGACAGGGTCACACTCTGTCACCCAGGCTGGAGTGCAGTGGTGCAATTTAGCTCATTGTAACCTTGAACTTCTGGGCCAAGGGATCCTCCTGCCTCAGCCTCCCGAGTATAGTTGAGACTACAGGCGTACACCACCATGCCAGGCTAATTTTTTTTCAGCTTGTTTTAGAGAGTCTTGCTATGTTGCCCAGCTGGTCTTGAGCTCCTGGACTCAAGTGATCCTCCTGTCTCAGCCTCCCAAAGCACTGAGATTACAGGCATAAACTATCATGCCTGGCCGAGACCTGATTCTTTATGAAGCTCTTTTATTGTATGCTTATTATTCTGCTTGCCTTTGAATAGTGGTCACCTCACTATGCACATAGTGGTTACCTCACTGTGCATGTCAAAGGCAAGCAGAAATGACTCTCTACAACCTAACAGTGTGGAAAACAAGGTTTAAGGACCTTAGCAAAATGTAGCAAGAGGGAGTCAAGGGTGATAAAACATTTACTGTCAACATTTTGAGAGGAGTAGTTTTAAAGAATTTTATTTTTTTTCAATTCACACAGATTTTAATTGCATCACCCAGTGAGAGCTGCTGGAAAGGCCCAGAGGCTTTTAGAAGTCGTTGTGAATACATAGATATAAAATCTCTTACACTCCCTTTCTGATGCCACTGAACATCTTTGATTCTATCAAGCAGTAATGGAACTGGTTTGTGATTTCTGAAGTAGTACTGGATACTACCAAATTGGTTCTAAATAGTTTGCTTTGACGTAGGTCATTGCGCTCACTCAGCACAAACCTCATTCTTTTTCTATCTAAACAAGAAATCATCTCAGGCCACCTCCATTATTATAGGCCATGAAACTGTGTTCCTGTAAGTCACCAAGAGGCACCTTTTTTTTTTGTTCTTCCTCAGAATGTGCTCAAGGTAAAAGCCTAAATGGCAAAGCCAGAATTAAATGCCTCGTCCAGCCCCGACACTCATGTTCTTTCTAGTCCATTAAGCTGCCTTCCAAGTTCAAATCTGCAGCTCTCACAAGGCCATGGAAATGTCTCCTAAATTTTAACATTTCAGTGTCTAAACCATTTCTTCCTTATTGCTTCTTGGTTCCCAGAAGCAAAAGGAAATATCTTACATGCTTTTCTTTACCAGGAAGATTTTGTTATATTATTCAGAAAAAGGTTTATTCTGCTAACCATGGCTGTAAGATATTTACATTAATCACTTAAAGTTTTCTTGAAAACTCTTCTAAAAAAATTACACAGCATACTTCATCTAGCTTGTGGTAAAGTACATAGAAGACTTCCTGAGCGACTATCCATGTACCTTTATCTCAGGAAAGAAATGCTAGCACCTTATTCCATTCTTCAAACATTTGCCACTGCATTGTGTCATCATTCCTGATCTTCTGGTTTTATCCATCCTTGGCTCTATTTTCTAACACTGGAGCAGAGTTCATTTTCTTTTGATTTTTAATCTATATGTAATCTTCTGCTCACTACGTGGAATCAGACACGTCTGTTTTTGCATAAAGAGCTTTAAGTTACAGGTGTAGCATGAGGGTGGTTGTTGAGGAAAAAGGAGGGGGAATTTCCACATTCTGATCTCCCAAATGATGAAGAAAATGATGTGATGCTTGGAAACATCACAGAAGTGTCAAAAGTACATGAAACCAGTGACATAATGTGTAGTACATTAATTTGCTCAATAAATATTTATTAAATGTCTATTATATGGCAAGCATATAGATGATGCAAAGAAAAGACAATAGAGGCAGAGACCACTTCCTTTCACCACATGAACTTTTACACCAACCTACGTTTAGGCCTTGTGAAACTACCACTCCATAATGGAACTGTTGCTAACCAGTCAATCTAGGAGTTTGTCAGTGAACTGAAGGAAATGTAATACTGTACTGAGAGGGCAGGATTGATATCCTTTAGATATAAGGAAAGGCCTTGGAAGATGGGCAAAGGTATTGAGGGGATAGGTTAAACAACTCATGTTGCATTGCTGCTATCTTCCTAGGAACAGAGAAGGACAAGTAAGTGAATGAGAGAGCTTAGTGAGCAGAACATGTGAGACATGAGTTGCATGGAAAAGATTAGAATTAGCAATTAAAGAGTATGTGGACAAGAGTCAACAAGAGAAAGAATAAGAAGAAACAGGGAAAGAAGTCACATTCATAGTGTCTCAAATATGTGCCAGGCACCATACTAGTGACTTGTTAGACAGATAACAGTCGTTATTCTTTGGAAGGAATAATTGATCCAAATTAGAATGCATTCATGCTTTCTTACAACCAATCATAGTCTGCCTCCAGGAAACAGGAGTAGTAGACAGAGAGCAATGGGGCTAATTTGGGAAAAGAGTCAAGCACAGCAGAATAGTAAGGAATAGCAAAGAACTAAAATGGCAATTAATGGAGTCCAGGCTACATAGAATTAATTATAAGCGGAAGAATGTTATGGGACTTTATGAACAGAAAAAAAGACAAAGTAAGTAGAAGGTGAAAGGCCAGTCTAGTGTGGTTGGGAAATGGGGGTTAGAGGCAGGAATGGAAGTTGTGCTTAATGGAGGAAAACTAAGTGCAACATCTTACCAGAGGAGCATTTCTTCATGGAGGTGGGATTCAGAGAGGGAGCAGTGTGGTGGGTGGTTAAGGTAGCATGGATTTGGGGCTTAGTGGAGCTGAGGATAGGATATCAGTGCCAAAGTCATCAAATATATACTGGAGGAAGAGAGGAAAGAGGAGAAAAACATAAGCCAGTTACCAAAATAATTGAGGAAGATAACCCTCAGAGCCCTTGTGGTGAAAATTTTGCTAATATAATTTAAAGAAACAAAATTATCTACTTTCAGAAGTTGGAAGAAGACAAGAAAACTAAACCCCAATCAAGAGGAAAGAAGAAAAAAATAAAGATGAGTATAAATAAATGAAAATAGAAAATAGAAGAACAATAGATAAAAATCAACAAAACCAAAAGTTGGTTCTTTGAACAGATTAACAAAATTGGAAAATGTTTAGCTAGACTGACACAGTGAAAAAAAGACTTACATTATTAAAGCCAGAAATGAAAGATGGGTCTTTCTTACCTATTATTACAGAAATAAAAGGGATAAAATGGGATACTATGAAAAATTGCATGTCAACAGATTAGATAATGTAGATGAAAAAGACAAATTCCTAGGGAGACACAAGTGAGCACAATTGACTCATAAAGAAATAGAAAATCTGAAGAGGGCTATAATAAGTAAAGAGGTTGGATTCATAATAAAATAGAAGCCCGGACCCAGATGGCTTCACTGGTCAATCCTACGCAATGTTTAAAAAAACAAAACAAAACAAAACAAAACAAAAAAAAACACTAATTTTTTACAAATGCTTCCAAACAATGAAAGTGGAGGGGACACTTACCAATCATTCAATGAGGCCATTACAACCCTGACACCAAAATCATACAAAAACGTCACAAGAAAAGAAACTAAAAATCACTATCTTATATCAATATAAATACAAAAATCCTCAACAAAATATTAGTAAAATGAATCTAGCAGCATATACCAAGGATTATATACCATGGCTAAAAGGGATTTATCCGAGGAATGCAGTTACTTCTACATACAGAAATCAGTGTAACACACCATATTAAGAGAACAAAAGATAAAAATCACATGATCAACTCAATACATACAGAAAAAGTATTAGACGAAACTGTATTTTCTCACGATAAAAATACTTAACAAACTAGGAATAGAAAGAAAGCAGAAGGGAGATGATTTTCTTTTAAGAAACAAGGGACTAACCAGTGGCTCTTTACTGCCAGTTTGGAGGGCTTAGTTAATATTGAGAGTTGTATATTGGGTACTTTGTGGAATCTTTTGAGTTCTGTATGAATATCGTATATGAATGCTTTCTTGTTGAATTGGCAGAATTTAGTAGTGAAAATCTCCCCTGTCCTTCTTCTCTCCAACTAAAGTTTTTCAAGCTTCTTCTGAAAAATGTTAGATATGCCAAAAAAGCAAGAAATCATTTTTTTAAAAAAGAAAAGAAAATAATTGGTGAACAAATCTACATGAGAAATGTACGCGTGCTCGTTTCGGCAGCACATATACTAAAATTGGAACGATACAGAGAAGATTAGCATGGCCCCTGCACAAGGATGACACGCAAATTCGAGAAATGTAGGAATTTTCCATTCCTCACCTTCAAAAAACAATTAATATATAGTTACATAATTCAAGTTGTAGAAAATGGAAACTTTCCTCCAGGGATGTATTACGACCATGCCAATGAAATCTCATGGTTGGGATATGCCAACATGAGGAAACCACAAGTGACAAATTATATCAGTTCCAGAGATGGAGGCTGCTTTTGCCTGTTACTAAATAGAAAGCTTCAAGGTAGAATGTGTGTGGGTGTATTTTCATACACAAACTAAATGAAAATTAAATCAATTATCAGAATGATTCAAGCCCCAATTCCCCAAGGTTTCCTTCAATTAGATAATTGATGCAATTAGGTGAAAGGTTCTGGGGTAGACTTTTCTGGTCTGAATTATCTCAAATTACTCTAATTCTCCACTTCACTTTGATTATGTAGACCCAGCTCGTGCTCGAGTGTAAGTGAATTTAAGTAAGAGCTATGCTGCTAGTTTAGATAATTCCTTGCTACATGGGTATATTTTTTCCTTCCCATAAAATGTGATCTGCAGACTACGTTTATAAGCCAGTTTCAAGTACAAAACTACAGCTTTACATAATAAACATGTAGGACTTGCTATTTAATATATAACAGGAAACAATTACTGGAAAGGAATAGTTTAATAAAAGTCTGTTCTGGAGCGAGCACTGCTGCTTCCAATATTTCCCTCTTTTTGTTGGAGAGGCTAGGCTTGGGGACAAAGCTGACTCAAGAAAAATAATACAAATTTTATGTAGACTTGGCCTTAACTGAAATTAGTTTACATAAATAAGAGTCTATTGCATTGTGGTGGAAATACCTGATTATCTTCAGATCAGATTCTTAGCAATCTCAACCAGGTATCAAGTAGAAAGTCAGCGTAAAAGGACTCTGAGAAGTGATGTGCAACACTGCAGAAAAAGTGGCCTCAGGTCAGATTCTATTGACTTAGAATTGGATATAAATCATTACTTAGTAAGTTTGGATATCTTGGTTTTTTTTTCCTTGGTTCTTGCAATATGATATTAGATTATCCAAGTGTGGCAGGGGAAAAGAGAAAAGAGAGGGATGTTGTATTCCATACACTAGAAAGGATAGTGCCAGGAATAGAATACAGAATCTGGGGACAGTGAGTGTGGGAACAAATAGCCTAGAAAAACTTATCACAAGACTTGAATCTTCATCCAGAAAAGCAATAATTATGAAGTGATTTTAAGGATCATCTGTTTAAGAAGTCAGAGGAATATGTGGTACATTTTACAGATGGGTTTTAGCCTAAGTAGCTAAAAAGTAGTTGGTATCAAGGTATGCTTCAGGTATCTGGAAATTTTATTTACAAAGAACTACTAATTATCTGATGATAGCATTTAAACGATGTCATCACATCTCAAATGTAGACATTTAGAGCTGTCTGCTGATTTAATCTTGTCTGAAAGTAGACTTAGCAAAATATAAAATGTGCATGTCATTTGATTCTTCAATCCCAGTCTAGAAATTTACCCAGGGATATTACCACCTGAAGGGAAAAAGATGCATGTATGTTCATTGATCTCATTTTTTTCATCATAATGAGAAATTGGAATCACCACCAATGTTTAACCATAGGGGATTTGTTATGAAAATATTACGCGGCCATTAAACATGATGTTGTGGAGGAATATTTAGTGTTGCTTTTATAATATATTTTAAGTAAACATTTAAAAAATATTCAGAACAACAGAATATGTAAAGTGTGATCTCATTACCTCATTCCTTTTTTTTTTTTTTTTTGAGACAGGATCTCACTCTGTCACCCAGGCTGGAGTACTGTGGTGATCTGATCATAGCTCACTGCAGCCTTGAACTCCAGGGCTCCAGAAATCCTTCTGCTTCAGCCTCCCAAGTGGCTGGGACTACAGGCACATGCCACCACACCTGGCTAATTTTTTAAATTTTTGTAGAAACGAAGTCTTGCTATGTTGCCCAGGCTGGTCTTGAACTCCTGGCCTCAAGCAATTCACCTGCCTTGGCCTCCCAAAGTGCTGGGATTACAGGTGTGAGCCACTGCGCTGACCCTCATTTCTTTTTTATTGTATATATTTAAGGTGTACAATTTGATGACTTGGTGTATATATATACATATCCTATATAAATATGTATACACGCATTGTGAAATAATTACTACCATCAAGCTGGTTAATATATCTACCTCCTCACATAGTTGCCTTTTCTATTTTGGGGATGAGAACACTTAGTATCTACCCTCTTAGCAAATTTCAACAGTGCAGTACGATATTATTACCTATAGCCACCATGCTATACCTTAGATCTTCAGAACTTATTCATCTTGCATAACTGAAACTTTGTACCCCTAGAACAACATCTCTCCATTTCCCCCATCCTCCATCCCTAGTAACCAGCATTCTACTTTCTGCTTCTATGTGTTTTACAGAATTATAGATTCCACATACAAGTGAGGACATGCAATATTTGTCCTGTATCTGGCTTATTTCACTTAGCCTAACATCCTCTAGGTCCATCTAAATTGTCACAAATGGCAAGATTTCCTTCTTTAAAGGTGAATGATATTCCACTGTACATATATATGTTATCTCATTCCTGTGAGAGCTAAACAAATTTGTATGTGTTTAGCTCTAGAAGGATGTTTAGGAAGAAGCCTCCACTGCATTTAAAATATCGTGGTTTTAATTGTTGAATCGGAATGGTGAATGTACGAGTGTTCATGGTACTATTCTTTCAACCTTTCTGTATGTTTGAAAAATCTTATAATAAAAAAGTTGAACAAAAAAAAAACATAGACTAAGGTCACTAAGATGTTTCAAATTACAGGGTTTACTGATTTCTGAGGAAACTGATTACATTCAAACTGTGTTTAACTGTCAGGTATTATTGTGGAACCATTAATGTCAGCCTGTCCAAATATAATACCAGTGGGAGTAATTTCACAATTTCATGCCAGCTCTTCATTCCCTAATGTACACATCACTCCATGGGCATGCACAGTGCACATTAACTGAAGGCCCAGACTTTGAAAATATCTCCTACTCAGCTATACACAACATCACAGAACTCAGAGGGAATAGAGAATTTGCCTGGCAAAAATAAACGCAGCCTTTGATTTGCTTAACACTCAACAATGGGCTTCCGTGAATCTGGTAACTGGTTGTTTATGGAAAATAAAATGACAGTGATGACACCTATGGGAATAGGACCCGAATAATATACTCACTTTCCAACCACAAGCATTTCAAAATAAAAACCAAACTATCATTGCTACCTGATAGGCCCCCCAAAAGCCCATTTTTCACACTGTCTTTAATTATTAGTAAATTTGACTGTCTTTTCGTGTACTGGACTGAAAATTTTGGTATCTTTGGTAAATTGTTATTTATGTTGTTTCCCTACTTCTCTATTTGGATATTCACTTGTCACTGATATGTTAGTGCTCTTTGTACGTTATACATAATAACCCTTTTTAATGTGTGACAATGACTTTTCTCCAGTTTGAAATTTACCTTTACCATGGTGTTTTTACTATCTATAAGCGTTTTTCGTACTTATATATTTACGTCTATCAATAGCTTCTGCCTTTTATGCTGTCTTTGGAAAAGCATCCTCCACTCCAAGATTATAAAAATAAAATACTCACCGTTAAGTTCTTATAGTACTTTTAGTTTTTTTTCTTTTCTTTTTTTACATTTAAATCTTTAAATAATCTGGAGTTTATTTTGCTTTAAGGCATCAAATAGAATCTAACTTAATTTTCCCTCCAAATGACTTGCCATTTGTTCAGTATCATTTATTGAATAATTCTTCCTCTACCTCCCTCCCAATAGTTTCTCTGCATGCCAGTGAAAAGAAAAAGGTTACTTATTTTAATTTAAAGAAGTGGCTGGGTGTGGTGGCTCACGCCTGTAATCCCAGCATTTTGGGGGGCCGAGGTGGGAGGATCACCTGAGGTCAGGAGTTTGACACCAGCTTGGCCAACATGGTGAAACCCCATCTCCACTAAAATACAAAAAATTAGCCGGATGCAGTGGCACGCACCTGTAATCCCAGCTACTTGGGAGGCTAAGGCATGAGAATCACTCGAACCTGGGAGGCAGATGTTGCAGTGAGCCGAGATCGCGCCACTGCACTCCAGCCTGGGCGACAGAAGGAGACTCCATCTAAAAAAAAAAAAAAAAAGTGCTCTATGATTATTTACAAAACTCTCCTGATCCTGAGAATCGTAACCAAACTGGTAATTCCCCCATAAAAATGATCAGAGACATTTCTAATCTATCTTCAAGTCCTTTATTGACACTTTTGAGGTTGTTTCTTGGCAAATGTACCTTAGCAATGCTACTTTTTATTTATGTGGAATGAGATATATCTGTGGAATCATAATATTTCTGTGAAATATTGCTGGATATAAAAATCTTTTGTCTTTTATTGGCTTTCAATATTGTACCATGACTTGGCCAATTTACAAAGCCTACATTTAAGAATGAGCACCGGCCTGGGAGGATGCTTGGGTCCTAGTTTGAGTCTACTTCTTTCTGGCTTGTTCTGTGTCCATAGGCAAGTCAGTCACATATTTGAGTCTTATTTTCTTCATTCTCAACAAAATGAAGCGATTGTTTCTCTGGAATCTGAACGTTTCAGATTTCTTTCCATTTCAGCAGTCTACATTTTAAGTTCTTTGACACAGTTGCAAAAGTTTATGTCTTTGTACAAACTGCCTACAGGGAGAATCTGGCAGGTTTTTTCATTCAGGAGCAAATGGAGCAAGCACACACAGATATAGACCTTGTACTTTCATGTCCAAACGTGACTTTATGGATGGTACACAATTTTCCCTATCAATTAAGGAATAATTGATTGATTGCTACAGAGTGCGACAACCCCACACAAAGCAAACCAAGGATGTTCCCAAAGGCTTGACTCTCCTTTTACTTTAAAAGCGCACAAAGTACAGGCTGTACCCTATGCCACCGGGCACATGTCCGATTGACTTTTGAAAAGCCATAATATGATTTTTAGATAGAATCTAGGCTGTAATATTAAATCAGATAAAGCCGATCTTTAAATAAAATGCTTAACTTTTTTCATGTTTAATTTCAACATGCTGAAATATATTTTACAGATGAAGAGCTATACATTAGTATGAAAATCTGAGAATTTCTGGTTCCTATTAAAATGAACAAAAATAGGATGAAAGTATTGACTCACTTGATTATTTACTTCATATGGAAAGGACTGTGGGTGGTAGGCTTGAGGTATGACCAAGGACCAAACAGGGCTGCAAAAGTGAAATTGCCTGGCTCTGTCTCCATCACTTTTCCAATTCTTTCATATTGTATTTACTGCTTCACACAATACCTCAAGATGAAATGTCCGTAATTAATTTACAAAGCAAAGAGCAATTCTAGGATATTACAAATAATGTTAGATCATTAGCATTATAAATAGCAGACTTACGCATTAAACTTTAATTAGATTCTTTCTTATAAATCCAAGTAGCAATTTTGTGACTCCCAAATATGTGGCTTTTTATTTATTTATTTATTTTTGAGACAGAGTCTTGCTCTGTCACCCAGGCTGGAGTACAGTGGCGCAGTCTCAGCTCACTGCAACCTCTGCTTCCTGGGTTCAAGCGATCCTCCCACCTCAGCCACCCCAGTAGCTGGGATTATGGGCACCCTCCACTATGCCCGGCTAATCTGTTTATTTTTAGTAGAGACGAGGTTTCACCATGTTGGCCAGTCTGGTCTCGAACTCCTGATCCGCCTGCCTTGGCCTCCCAAAGTGCTGGGATTACAGGAGTGAGCCACCACGCCCAGCCCCAAATATGTTACTTTTCACAGAATAATCTTGCTAAACAACTCTGGGCTACAGAATTTGAGTCAGATGTCATTTTCTCATCTGCTGTTGTCCAGTACATTGAGAACATTGCCTTTTTTTGTAGGGTTAAACATAGGGCAGTGAGGCTGCCTCTAGCAAAGCCTGCATCTCTCTCTATCTTCAGGAGAGAGAATGAGAACTCCAGCCATTTGCCAGCTAAATCAGGCCAACATGTACCTGTCCCTGACTATGCAGAAATGAAAAAACAAAATGAATTTGGATTTGATGTTTCATGAATCTTAGGAAACAGCCTTGCTTCTTAATTTGTTAGTACTCACTAAAACAGCTGGTAACAGGATGGACCTATACATTTAACATTTTTCTCTGTCATATCTAGAGCAAGGATCATACTTTTCCTGTTTAGTCTCCATAATACCTCTACTTGGTATGTATTATTATTCCTATTTTACAGATACAAAAGCTGAAATCCAGTCAGGGTTACATGGCTTGCTCAGAATTATCAATCAGGGACATAAGACAGCCAGAATTTGTAACCCAGACCTGTCAAACTCCTGCCCTGCACTGGAGGACTGGATAGTTATGGTGAAAACATTAAACATATTCCTTTAAAGAGACCTGCAGAATCTCTCCTTGATGGGAAGAAAATGTACGTATCAATGTAATTGCAATAGCTCACTGTAATACTCAGAAGTATGGGTTAACTGAGGAGCAGGAGAGGCTACTCAGATATATGGGAACCTTCTTCATCTTAAACAAAGTTTGTGAAACAACAAAACTTTGTCACTTTGATTTAGGCATTTGAATGTGACTCTGCACCTAGTAGATTCATATTAATGTTTCAACAATAAATAAAATGCACTTACTACAAAAAGTTGTTTTAGTCCAATAAAACCTAAACTTTCAACCAGGGTTGATGATAATGGCTGACATTAATTGAGCACTTGCTACAAGCCAGGCTCTATTCTAAGGATGTTTTCCTGCATTATCTCATTATCTTACTATGTATAGTTGGCACTATTATTATACTCATGTCACAGATGAGACAACTGAGATTCAAACATTTGGAGTGGCTTGTGAAAGGTCTGACAGCTGCAAAGTTGCAGAGCTGAGATTCCAATCTATGTCTTACCTTAAAAACGTACTGTCAGTATAACTACTTTTTAGGAAAGCTAGAACAATCCAAATCCATCCACAATGTTCTTTTCAAATAATATAAGGCAGCAGGCATTTGCAGGATTCATTCATTTAACAAAGATGCTAGTTGTTAAATAACTATTGCTACCTTTCTTAATTAACAGATATGTCTAGATAACACTGGTTATCTTTGCTCTCACTTTGACTTTCCTCATAGTCACAAAACCACTCCACATGGGCAACTCTTTCACTGTGTCCTTCCCTGGTAATGAAGCACGCTGGCCAACTCCTGAGATACTTGGCATGGTACAAAAATCACGTCTTGCAGTCTATGAAACGAAACACCCAAAATTTGATGGGTCTCTTTGCCAGCCAAATGAAATGCTAATGCCTTAGCACAGAGTTTAAGAGTCTCCACGGTCTTTTCTGGATATGTCTGTGAAGGTGTTTCTGAAAGAGATTAACATTGGGATTGGTAGACTAAGTAAAGCAGATTGCCCTCCCCAATGTGGGTGAGCCTCATCCGATCTGATGTTGTTGAAGGCCTGAATAGAACAAAAAGGCGGAGAAATGGTGAAGTAACTCTGCCTGACTGCTTGAGCTGAAAAATCTATCTTCTCCTACCCTTGGTTGCTCCTGATTCACAGGGCTTCAGTCCTGGGCTGAAATCAACATCAGCAGATCTGCATATCTCAGGCTTTCAAGGTACTTGTAGATGGCTGTGATGGTTAATATTGAGTGTCAACTTGATTAGAATGAAGGATGCAAAGTATTGTTCTTGGGTGTGTCTGTGAGGGTGTTGCCAAAGGCAATTAACATTTGATTCACTGGACTGGGAGGGGCAGACCCACCCTCAATCCGGGTGGGCACCATCTAATCAGCTGCTGGCGAGGCTAGGATAAAAGCAGGCAGAGGAACGTGGAATGGTTAGACTGGCTTAGTCTTCTCGCCTTCATCTTTCTCTCATGCTGGATGCTTCCTGCCCGCGAACATTGGACTCCAAGTTCTTCAGCTTTGGAATTCTTGGAACTTCGACCCCAGACTGAAGCTTTTGACTTCCCTACTTCCAAGGTTTTGGGATTTGGACTGGCTTCCTTGCTCCTCACCTTGCAGATGGCCTCTTGTGGAACTTCACCTTGTGATCGTTTGACTCAACACTCCTTAATAAACTCCCCTATATATAAATATAGGGTTCCCTAGAGGGACAGAACTAATAGGATAGATGAATATATATATTATATATACATACACATCTCTTCTCCTATATATATGTGTGTGTATATATATATATATACACATACATACTCTGTCTTTAATAAACTCCCATATATTATTTATTAAGTTTATTAAGAAGTTATTAAGGAGAGAGGATGCATATATATATGCATTTTTTCTTTTTTTTGTGTGTATATATATATGTATATACACACACATACACACACACACATACTGTAGGAGAGATGTATACACATACTGGAGGAGAGATGTATATATACATCTATCCTATTAGTTCTGTCCCTCTAGAGAACCCTAACACACACGATGGCAGATTGTGGGACTTCTAAGCCTTCATAACTGTAAGAGCCAATAACTTATAATCCCTCTCTCCCTCTCTCTCTCTCTCTTCAATTACATGTGTGTATATATATATAAACACACACACATATATATACACATACATATATACACGAGTATATATATATACACACACACATACATATATATACACGAGTATATATATATATATATGTATGCGTATAATTGGTTGTGTTTCTCTGAAGCACCCTGACCAATACACTCTCCCACCTCCTTGCGTTATAATGCATCCTTTGCTTAGAATATCCCAACACTCATTTCTCTACTAATTTCCACACTATCCTATTTTCAAGGCTCATCTCAATGGGCACCTACTTGATGACACCTGTTTTGATAATCCTAGATATTAATAGATATGATCTTTCCTTCCTCGGAACACCCAAATTACTCTGTATCTTTCTTAGAATTTACCTTTCTTTACCTTGCATTATGGTTATTTTTGTATGTCTTAAACTCTTATTACATTTCAGGTTTCTTATTTGCATATTTTTTCCAAACAAATATAAAGGAGGTATTTGGTAAATACACCTTAAATTGAAATTGAGGGTCTGAGCATCTGATGCCATTGTACTGCTTGTGGTGTATATACTATTACTATACAATCATTGGTGCTTAGTTCAACTTTGGCAACTCTTGACTGTAATCAATTCTGGTCATGTCTCTGCCTTGCTTAAAATCCATCATAGACAGTGTTCTTTTTTTGTAAATAGAAATTCTCAAAGTGTGGCTGGTGGACAGACCCCTAGACATCCCCAAGACCCTTACAGGGTGTCAACAAGTTCAAATCTATATTCATAATAATACTAAGACATTATAGCCTTTTTCTTTACTGACGGTGCAAAAATAACAGAGAGTAAAACTGCTGGTGCCTTGGCACAAATCAAGGCAGTAGCACCAAACTGTACTAGTTAGTAATTGTATTCTTTACCATCACACACTCAGAGTTTAAAAAAATACACAAAGCCATTTGCACATAATACTGTCCTTGATAAATCAGTAAATATTATTATTTTTATTAGATCTTAACCTGTGGGTACATCTTTTTAATATTCTATGTTATCAAGACGGAAACTATGCATAATCCATTTCTATCATATACTGAAGAAAGATGGTTGCCTTGAGGAGACGCATCTGTGTAATTGAGTTGTAAGATGTACTAGCCACTTTTTTACATGAAACACCATTTTTACATGAAAGAACTACTGGCAAAAATATATGGTTATGCAGCCTTGTGTATTTTGCAGACATTTTCTCAAAAATGAAATAAGTGAGCTTGTCAATTATAGGAAAACAACTGATGATATTTTACCAATGATACAATTTTTGCCTTCAAGTGAAAATCAGAATTTTGAAACACTTCCATCTGCAACTGTGAACCTGATAAATTTCCAGTACAAAAGACTTTTCTGATGAGATTGGAAATGATATTGATGAATGTGATTTATGATATTGTATAATGTAACGTGTCAACATTTGGAAGATCTGTATAACTCACTGTATCAGTATTTTTCAGACAACCAAGGCATGATGTTACAAAATCATGCTTGGGTAAAAGATTCATTCAAAGTGCAAGATAGATCAATGGATTTTAAAGTACGAGTGTAAAATTTTGTTGATATGGTTGCAGATTGTATATTGCAGCTAATTCTTTAGAAATGATCACTCATTGAAGTTTGCTGTAGTATTAAAGAAGAATATCCACAATTGTCTGAGATGGCTACTAAATTACCTCGTCCCTTTCCAACGATATATCTTTGCGAAGCTGGATTTTTTTCCATATCCCTATACCCAAACAACACATCACAACACACTGAATGCAGAAGGAGAGATGAGAACCTAGCTTTCTTCTATTTAGCCAGACATTAAAGAGATGTGCAAAATGTAAAACGATGTCACTTTTCTTACTATTTTTGCTTTGTTTTGGAAAACACGGCTAATTTAATAAAAATGTTAACGTATAATGGGTTTATTATTGTTTATAAATTAATTAACAAGAAAATATTTTTAAAATCTTAGCCTTAAATTCCAATAAAGCAAATATTGATAGATATCATTCATATAAATAAAATCTTTGGAGGGCTGTCAATAATTTTTAAGAGCATAAAGGGATTTTGAGGCCAAAAATTTGCGACTCGCCACTGTTTTCATAAAAAATGTTTTACCATGACTCCAAAGCTCCTCATGACCTGGCTTCTGCCTCTCTCTCTCCAAGATCATATTGTGCTAATGTCTGTCTCTCACCGTGATCCAGTCCTCACACTTCTATGTTTTCTCCTGCCCAGGACCTGTGCATGTGCTAACCCATTTGCCTATAACTGTTTGTCTTTTCCACCCCTCTACCTTCCAGATTCAGCCTTCAGATTTCAAATCTGTATAATTTTCTATTGCAGTGTATAATTTACCACCAACTCAGTAGCTTAAAACAACATGTTTTGGCCGGGCACAGCGGCTTTCACTTGTAACCCCAGGACTTTGGGAGGCCAAGGCGGCCGGATCACTTAAGCTCAGGAGTTCAAAACCAGACTGGGCAACATGGCAAAACCCCAT
This sequence comes from Pongo pygmaeus, assembly GCF_028885625.2. NCBI lineage: Eukaryota > Metazoa > Chordata > Mammalia > Primates > Hominidae > Pongo > Pongo pygmaeus. The sequence goes on along the minus strand of NC_072396.2, from coordinate 136,985,644 downwards.
CTCTACTAAAAATACAAAAATTAGCCAGGCATGGTGGCACACGCCTGTAGTCCCAGCTATTTGGGAGACTGAGGCATGAGAATCGCTTGTACCTGGGAGGTGGAGGTTGCACTAAGCTGAGATCGGGCCACTGCACTCCAGCCTAGGCACCAAAGTGAGACATGTCTCAAAAAAAGAAAAAAAAACTCCACATGTTTATTGTCTCACATATATATAACTTAGAAATCCATGTGTGCTCAATTGGTTTCTCTGCTTCAGGTTTCACAAGGCCCAAATTAAGGTGGCATCAGGGCTGTGCACCTTTCTGGAGGTTCTAGGGAGAATCCATTTTCAGGCTCATTCAGGTTGCTGGCAGAATTCATTTCCAAGTGGTTGTAGCACTGAGGGTTGTGTTTCCTTGCTGGCAGCTAGCCAGATAGAGGCCACTCACATTTCTTGCCATGTGGCCTTCTCCATCTCCAAACCAGCAATGGTGTGTCAAGTCCCTCTCATGTTTCAAATCTCTCTGCCTTCTCCTTCTATCACATCTCTTCTCCCTCCAGCCAGAGAAAGTTCTCTACTTTTAACAAGGTGCATATGATTAGATTGGGCCTGCCTGCATAATCCAGGATAATCTCTCATGTTTAGATCAGTCACCTCAAATATGTCTGCAAAGGCTGTTTTGCCATATGTGACTCATTTACAAATTCTGTTTATTAGAGCAGGGATGTCTTTGATGGACACCTTTGTTACCAAAACCCTAAAGCTTTCCAGATCTCCCTACTATCTTAGGTTTCCCTCAGCTCCTATAATTTTCCATCATGACATGTGTGGCACTAAGCTAGTGGCATCTCCAAATATTTTCTTCTCTTTTTTCTGGGCACATAGTTGCCTTGTCAGAGACCACTTTTCCCAGTTTCCTTCACAGCCAGGTGTGGTCATGTGACTAAATTCTGTCCAGTTGAGTGTGAGCAGAAATGATATGTGCAACTTCTGCCTCACTTGCTTAAACAGAAGTTGCTTATGTAAATAAATGACTTCCTCTCTTCCCCTCTTCCTGGGAGCCAGAATGCAAATGTCAGTGACCTAGCTTCAACCATGCTGATAAGAGTAATGTCTTGGGAGATGTTAGAATAACAATATGGAAGAAATGTGTTTCTCTAAATGATGTCCCTCATAAGCAGAGCTATCCTACAAAACTGAACTTCTCCCTGTAAGATTTTTAGATGAGAATGAAGTAAGTGTATGTTATGGAAGCTACACTATTTTAAGGTGTTTTCGTTAGGGCAGCATCATCTTTGCAAAACTAAAAAAGCACATACTACCATCTGGAATTACATATTTACGCATTTGTTTAATTGAAATTATCTCCTCAACTAGAGTAGAAACTCCTTAAGAACAAGGCGTTTGTCTGACTTATTTACTGCTGTATCTTCAGCATCTAGCACAATGCCAGTCACACAGTAGTTGCTCAGTAAGTATTTGTTTGAAGGAATAAAAGTAATATGTACGTTGACCTAGTGATTCACTTTTAGACACTACAGCGTTGGTAGCTGCCAGAAAATGAATGAAATTATCTACTGTGGATGGACACCACTCAATCATAGGTAAGTGCCAGAATCTGATTTTAACCACTATTTTCTCATTGCCTATCCCCAACCTACCTGCCTCTGCAGCTACTTCTTCATTTGGACTAGTTCATCCTCAAAGTCTGTTGGTTAGAAGGCTACATACTCTGTCTAAAATCAATTTTCAATCTAGTTATGAAGTAGTTTCTTTATTAACACTAATTTTGAAAAATAGTTATACTGCTTTCGTTGTTCATATGATATGCTTAATCAACTTTTGCTCTCTCTATCTCCCTCTCTTTCTCTTATAAAAACATTAAGATCACAGGTTCTTGGTTTTCCATTTCAATTCCACTATTTCTTATTTTTTTTCCTTTTCCAAAACTAAAAATGACAGTATGTACTTTGAATATCTTTCTATCAAACTCATTCATCTCTTTGCACCAGGTATTCTTCTTTTTTTATTTTCTAAACTTTTAAAATTCTTATTTTTTTTGTGAGTACAGATATTCTTCCTAATCTGAAGAATTCTGATACTGAGTCACAGGCATGACTTTGTCTTCTTTTCCCTTAATGTGCCTGATCCAATGATTTAATTAAATTACTGAATGTTCAAAAAATTGCTGTGATTTTATCATATATATTTTTATTGTAAAAGGAGTAACATTCAAAAATGTTTACAAACATTTTTTTTTCGAATATAGTGCCCTGGAAACCAATACAGCCCTCACAAAGTCCTGGGAGATCTGTTCATTTAAAAGAAAAAATTAAAAAAGAAAGAAAGGAAAAAAGAAAGAAAACTTGAAGAACACATAACTCATATTACTGTAAATCTCAAACCTCCTACTTCAGCTACCAGAGCAAATGGGAACTACTGTTAGACCAGATTCATAGTTGTCTATTTATTTCAACTAGTTTAGGACAATAATCTAAATTTACTGGGTGCTAGGATAGGTTTAATTCTTTCACTCCTTCATTAATTCTCCAACTATTTACTGATTGATTTCTCTACACACAATACCATGCAAGATGCTATGGTGAATACAAGGACATTTAATGCAAGTTTAATTTCTGGTAATGTTCTAACATATAATTAAATACCCTTGTGGAAACAAGAGACATGTGAATTTAATTAAAGTTTGTTAGGCTTAGGGTGATTTATGTTTCAGAGGATCTTGTTCTCTGAAGTCCAGATTATACGATACTCTTATGAAACATGAGTTGTTGAAACACACACACACACGCTACACAAGTGTCAGACGAATGCAAAATGGAAATGGCACTTGTAGAATTCACTGCATCCTCATTCCAAAAAACCCACTACTTTGGATTGGAAGGATATACTTTGGCCACTCATCAAATATTTGATTTATTTTTGTTGAATGTCACTTAAATTTCCAAACAGTTTACTATATTCATTTATCCACTCATCAAACAAATTTTTATTGAGTGCTTTCCACGTGCCAGACATTGTCCTTGGTGTTGGAGGTACAGCAGTGAACAAAAGCAGAAACAACTCCTGTTATCCTGGAGCTTACCTTCTAGCATGGGGAGAGAAACAACAAATCATATAAATAAATCAACAAGGAAAATATCAGATAGGGATGTGCTATGCAGTTACAAGCAAAATTGTCATGTTCCTTCACAGGGTAGGGGAGGAAATAGGTAATATAACGATCTCACAAATTAACTATTTTTGTCCCATCACTGTAGAGAAACGGAGAGTAGAACTAACAATTGGTTCTTTTTTCTCACTTTGCTCTACATCTTTATCATTAACAGATGCCATCCCCAATACCCAATCCCTTCATTTGAGGGATGTTTTTATGGATTTGAAGGTTCATATAAATGTAGGCTGTTTTCCCCAGATTCCACTAACCAGATTGTACTGAGATTGCATCATCAGCATCCAAAGCTTGCCGTCTCTGCCAGACCCCACCTATTTCTTTTCTATACAACCTATAAAGGAAATTTACAGCTGGTATAGCCAATATAGCCAATACAAGGTTTGAGATACCTTGAATTTTTCTGAGAATTCCAGTGGGTGCTGACAGTTGCTGAAAAATTCGTCCTGTTTGTCAGTGACCACCTCAATTAGCAGAGCTTAGAATCCACAGATGCAGGCCCCAAAGAAATCCACCAAGGTCTCTGAAACTGAAACTGTGTTTCAACCACAATTGTCACTACCACCCTCTAGATATTGGTGGGGTTGAAAATCTACTATGCTTGCTCTTGATGATGCTGAAATACAATGTGACATCCTGATGCTGGAGATCCATATCACTGTTCTTGCAGAAAGGGAGAGTAGAACTAACAATTGGTTCCTTTTTCTCACTTTGCTCTACATCGAGTCTAGCCTGGGTAACGTAGTGAGATTCCTGCCTCTACAAAAAAAAAAAAAAAAAATTGAACAACTAGCTGGGTGTGGTGGCACATGCTTGTAGTCACGGCTACTCAGGAGGCTGAAATGAGAGGATCGCTTGAGCCCAGAAATTCAAGGTTACAGTGAGCTATGATCATGCCACTGCATTCCAACTTTGGCGACAGAGTGAGACTGTCTTTAAGCAAGGAGAAACAGCCAACACATCTCTCATCCCATGGCTATTTGAAATAAGACATTGGCTGCCCTATGGTTGTTCAGAGACCTTTTATAAACATTGTACAGCAACCAAACTAAGGTCTTATCTAACGTGAAGATTCTCTGATGACTGAACTCCTCGATTTCCATTGATAACAATACTTTTTATTTTGTTCACAGCATATGATGAGGACTTAATGTGTTAAAAGAGCAGTTTTGGGCATTGGTTATGATTCAAAGTTCAGGAAGTATAAGATAAATTTAAGAACACTCATTTAAGTTAGAATAGTGAGTCAGCCTCTAGACCGTGTTCTTATAAGAGAAAGGAAGCTGGGGTGTAGAGAAAAATCCATTAAATATAGCATGTTGTTTGTGAACATGTTCAGTTTCAACCAGCATCTTCTGATTACAAAGCCCCATGTGACATTTCCTTCACAGCCTAAACAAGCATATGGAAGATGGTGTTTCAGTAAATGTTAGTGTCCCAGGGCCTCTGGAATTGTTGGCAACACAGCAACAGGATGTGGGAGAGCCAGAGGATTAAGTATGAAGGAGACCAGGAAAGCAACGAGAGGGTTAGCAACTCTCCCAGATGTTGCTGCATAGGAAGTCCCATGACCAAACCCACCAGGACTTTTTTTTTTTTTTTTCTGACAAGGAAAAAAAGCTGTAGTCTTCCTACAGCTCCAAAGCATTATGTGGTCAGGAGGCGCCAAATCCCTCCCCGCAAAGAGAAGTAATGACTGTATTCCATGGCAGGGGAGGCAAGGACATTTTTCTTCCATTGCTCAGGAAGTGGGGTGAAGGCAGGAGTTTAATAAAGAAACAAGCTTCCCAACAGGGAATGGAGCAGAATTTGTCCTGGATTCCTGCTGGTTCCTCATCCTGCCATCCTTGTCAGTGCCCAGCCCTGACTACACACATTAAGGGTAGGGAACTTTTTCTTATGGCTGTTTACCCACAGGGGAAAAAATCCAAGATCATCTAAGTGAAAAAGGATCTCTTTCTCTCTCAAGAGGAGCAAATATAGGATTTTCTAGTCCTCTTGTTTTTAAATTAAAAGGTTACATTTCACTTGCATATTGTCTTTTTAAAAACCTTGTTCTATGTTGTAACCAATTAATGGAGGGTGGACAAAGAAAAATGGAGGAAACAGAGAAGATGATATTGGAATATAGATTGGCTGAAAAGGAAAAAGAGGCAGATATTCTCATGGTAACGAAAGCATAAGGAAAAAAGACAGAGATGGAGACTGCCGGGGAAGACGTTGAAGGGACTCCTCTTAATGGTTTGGCGTTGTCACCAGCCTTTGAAAAGTTGATGAGCATTTCAGCGGTTTCAAAAAATCTGGCAAATGTAAACTCTCTTTTTTGCATTGTAAGATCACATTTCTGCCTTCATTTTCAAATTTTAAAATAGGTTTTGAAAAGAAGCTTATATTTTCTCAAGGATCAGAAAAGTTTTGCATGTGTGAAAAAGAATAAGTTGCCTGTTTCCTTTGGAATCTTAGAAGTGGTTTACATTTACTAACTAGGCTTCCAAAATCTTGTTCTTGTGAAAATAAATTACTTGGTTACCTTAATAATCTTTTTTTTCTGTTTTTATTTACTTACTTGCTTTTCAGGTCTTGTTTTCTCCCTAGTTAGGTTCTAATGAAGAGATAGTGAGACACCTAGATGAACTAAAACTTGGTGTAATTACATTTAAGACCGCGTAAGCATTTTTCATGACTGGATTCCCTGAATTGAAAATCTCGTTCTGATCAGACCCAGCTGGATTAGGTGACATTTATGAAACACTCAACAGTCCAGAGAGTGGTTAGTGTCTTCTTGGTACCACATCTATCATTAAGGTCACTGCCTCATTAGTGGCACCTGTCAGTGTAGCATATATCTCTGTAATTTGGCATTCCTCAGGATTACAGAATTGAGAAGCAGATTAAAAAGTTGCAATCTAATCAAAGATTGCTCATTTTCTTTTCTTTGTCTTTTTAAACCATCTACAAACACAATTGGCTATCATATTTAGAAGATGATTACATATAAAAACATAATAAAGAACATGAATTTTAAGAAACAAAATAGGCCAGGCACGATGGCTCATGCCTGTGATCCCAGCACTTTGGGAGGCTGAGGTGGGCAGATCACCTGAGGTCAGGAGTTCGAGGCCAGCCTGGTCAACATGGTGAAACCCCATCTCTATTAAAAACACAAAAAGTTAGCCGGGTGTGGTGGCAGGTGCCTGTAGACCCAGCTACTTGGGAGGCTGAGGCAGGAGAATCACTTGAACCCAGGAGGTGGAGGCTGCAGTGAGCTGACATTGCACCACTGCACTCCAACCTGGGCAGCAGAGCAAAACTCCATCTCAAAATAATAATAATAATAGTAATAATAATAATAATAATAATAATAAAAAATAGGTAAAAATGGATACGTTTTCTTAAGTCTCAGATGTTGAATGAATTCTACCCTGGATTCCCTTCCCTGGCTTAGCAACAGCCTCCTTAAAACTTACCTTGATCTTAAACTCAGTATAACTTCAGAGTGCTGCCACTGCTAATCTAATCTCTAATGTTCCTATTTACACAGAGAAGCCAGCTTCCTTGTTTTTTCCTCCTCATGGAACATCAAAGCCTTGTAAATATCCACTTCATCTCACTTAGGATGTCATCCCTTCAATTGCTAGCTAGCTCTATTCTTTCTGTTGGTCTACCATGTACCCATTTAGGGCCCTTTGCTTTTATGCTGCCATCATATTTTCTCTTAACTCTTCTCAGTCTCCAAAGACTCACAGGAATTTTTAGAGAAAAGCATAGTTTACTGTTCTGCACTACATAAAAATTCAAAAGTTATCTCTGTTGCCAAAAAAATGAGAATCTTTAAGAAGCTTACCCTTTTTATTTTGTTTATAAAGCTTTTAAATTATTTGCACACACCAAAATACTTTAGAACATTGTTTCTGCTTAATATCTTTACAAGGATATATTCTGCTTATTAGGACTTGCCCCACTTAAAACATGGATTTAATGTTTATCATGTAATTTTTGCTAATTCATTCTTCCCTTCAATCCTTTATCTTTATTCTGCTGCTGCTTAACAACACACATTGCACAACTTCGATGACCTCTCTAAGAAGTCAGAATAAACATTAACAATAATCTATCTTTTGATCCTCTGCACTGATGAATATGTGCAGACAGGAACTCTTTCCCAATATTAATATCAGTTTCTACTCAGAAGAGAGTCAATGTTTGCAGAGATCATATATTTTATTCCACCTAATACTTAATGTAAGCATCATAAATGCCTTTGCTTCAAATAAAACTTCTAAGTCTGGGGGCAAGGACATTTTCACTTCAATTGCATACATGAAGGGGAATCCCCTGTCTGGTCTTCTATCTCAAACCCATCCTTCCCAACCTCATCTCATTTATTCAACAAGGCGTACATCCCCCCAAAATGTGCTACCCTCCAAATCTTCATCTTTGTTAAGAAGAAATAAGGACCAATTAGTCCCTTTTTAAGTTGTTGTTGTTGTTATTAAATAGACATGTAACTGCCTATATCCCATACATTTTTGAGTTGCAATTACTTTGAAATGGAATATACATTTTTATTGCTTTTTAATTGGACTTGGAAAGCCATATCTCAAGGTGCTGATGGTTTTCTTTTCATGAAATCTTTTCAAAACTTAGTTGTCAAAAGAAGAATGATGAGAAGGAGAAGAAGTAGTCGGAAGAAGAAAAAGATAAGGAACAGAATTAGGTGGAAGAAGCAGGAGAAGATATCTATCTATCTATCTATCTATCTATCTATCTATCTATCAATTATCTATCCATTTATCCATCGACATCCAGGAAAATGGTTGTCACTTTTTTTGATGCTCAGCTTTGGTGTGTGTGTGGTTTTTGTAAATCATTTTTTAATTTTTGTCTTCAAATTTCTGAAAAAATTACTATAACGAAAAACAGTGTTATTTGCACTACTTACTGTGTAGTAAAGAGTGAGGAGTGGGACTTAGGAAAGGAAAAGCATGGAGCCTTCATGTATTGAGATATAATTGATATACAATAAACTGCACATAATCAAAGTGTATAATCTGGTAAGTTTTGGCATATGCATATGCCCATCACGATAATCAAGATAATATTTCTTATCTTTCACCCCCAAAAGTTTCTTCATGAGCCTTTGTAATCCCTCCTCCTGCTCTGTCTCAGGCAATCATTCTGCTTGCTGTCACTTTTGATTAGCTTGCATTTTCAAGAATTTTATATGAATGAAACCATGCAGTGGTTCATTAAACAAATTTACAAGAAAAAAACAAACAATCGCATTAAAACATGGGCAAATGACATGAACAGACACTTTTCAAAAGAAGACATACATGCCAACAAGCATATGAAAAAAAGCTCAATATCACTAATCATTAGAGAAATGAAAATCAAAACCATAATGAGATACGATCTCTCACCAGTCAGAATGGCTATTATTAAAAAGTAAAAATATAGCAGATGCTGACAAGGTTGCAGAGAAAAGAGAATGCTTATACACTGTTGGTGGGAAGGTAAATTAGCTCCATCATTGTGGAAAGCAGTGTGGCAATTCCTCAAAGATCTAAAAACAGAACTACCATTTGACCCAGCAATCCCACTACCAGGTATATGCCCAGAGGAATATAAATCATTTTACCACAAAGACACATGCATGTGTATGTTCATTGCAGCACTATTCACAATAGCAAAGACATGGAATCAACCTAAATGCCCATCAATGACAGATTAGATAAAGAAAATGTGGTACATAGACACCATGAAATATTATGCAACCATCAAAAAAGAATGAGATCATGTCTTTTGCAGGAACATGGATGGAGCTGGAGGTCATTATCCTTAGCAAACTAATGCAGGAACAGAAAACCAAATACCGCATGTTCTCACTCATAAGTGGGAGCTAAATGATGAGAACTCATGGACACAAAGAAGGGAACAACAGACACTGTGGCCTACTTGAGGGTGGCGGGTGGGAGGATGGAGAGGAGCAGAAAAAAATTACTGGGTACTAGGCTTAGTACCTGGGTGACAAAATAATCTGTACAACAAACACTCATGACACAAATTTACCTATATAACAAACTGCACATGTACCCCTGAACCTAAAATAAAAGTAAAAAAAGAATTTTATATAAATTGAACCATGCAGTGTGTACGTTCATTTGTCTACTTCTTTCACTTGGCATACATTTTTATTTGAGATTATCTAAATTGCAGCATGTATCAATAGCTACTTCATTTTGTTGCTGAGTAATCTTCCACTAAACTTGTTTATCCATTTACCTCACGATGGAGGTTTGGGTTGTTTCTTGATTTTGGATATAAAAATAAAGCTGCTATGAACATTCTTCTTCTTCTTTTTTTTTTTTTTTTTTTTTTTGAGACAAGGTCTTGCTCTGTCACACAGGCTGGAGTGCAGTGGCATGATCATGACTCACAGCAGCCTTGAACTCCTGGGCTCAAGGGATCCTCCCACCTTGACCTCTTGAGTAGCAAGGACTGCAGGCACATGCCACCATGCTTGGCTAATTTTATTTTTCAAATTAAAAAAAAATTTGTAGAGATGGAGTCTAGCCATATTGCCCAGAGTGGTGAACATTCTTGTAGAAGTGTTTGTGTGGAAATGTGCTTTGACTTCTCTTGGGTAAATACCTAGAAGTGTAATGATTAAGTCATATGATAAGTGCAGATTTGACTTTAAAAGTAACTGTCAAAACATTTTCCAAAATAGTGGTACCTTTTTAAATCCCAACTGACAGTACATAAGAGTTTCAGTTCTCCCATATTCTCATCAACAATTGATATGGTCAGTCTTTTACTTTGAACCGTCCCAGTAGGTTTGAATTGGTATGTTATTGTTGTTTTAAATTGCATTGTCCTAATGACCAATGAGATTGGTCATCTTTTCATATGCTTATTTTCCATGTATATACCTTTTTTGGTGACATAGCTCGTTCAAATACTTTCGTCATTTTTATTGTTTCTTTTTGTTTTATTATTTAGTTTTGTGAGTTCTTTATATATTGTGGATATAAGTCTTTTATTTGGATGCAAGTGTTTTAGATGACTTGCAAATGTTTTTCCCCTAGCCTAGCGCTTGTCTTTTCATTCTCTTCACAGTGTCTTTCAAAAGCAGTTTTTATGTTCGATGAAGTCCAATTTATCAATATTTTATGGATTGTGCTTTTGGCATTGTAGCAAAGAAATATCTTACTCCTTAAAGTTTTTTACCTTTTTATTTGGAAACCATTTAAAATGTGCAGAAATGTTGCAAAAATAAGAATAGTGTAATGTACACCTTTATAACCTTTACCTAGCCTCACTTCTTGCTATCATTTAATACATTTGCTTCATCAGTTACTTCTCTCCCATCCATCTCTCTTCCATCTCCTCTTTATCTGAACTACTTGAGAACTGTTTTTCTGAATTATTTATTTTTAGAAACAAGGTCTCCCTCTGTCATCCAGGGTGAAGTGCAGTTGCACGATCATGACTCACTGCAGCCTGGAACTCCTGGGCTCGAGGGATCCTCCTGACTCAGTGTCCAGAGTAATTAGGACTACAGCATTTTTCTGAACCCTTTTTCTGAACTATTTGAGGTAAATTACATATATCATGTGTCTTTACCTGTAAATACCTCAGGTGTACACTTTGTAAGAATAACTTCTTTGTGGAAGTTATCAACTTCATAAATTTACATTGATATACTAGTTTTTTCTAATCTACTGTCTGTATATTCATATCATACCTTTTATAGTTGGCCTAATAATGTCCTTTGTGGCATTTTTCCCTCCAGTACAGAATTTAGTCTGGGGTCAAGTATTACATTTAGTTGTCATGTTTTTTTTTTAACCTCTTTTAATCTGAAACATTCCATAAAGTTTCTTCTTTTTCATGATGTTGATATTTTCAATGTCCCTTTTAGGGGGTTTATCTGATATTTCTTCATGATTAGATATAAGCTGTGCTTTCTAAGGGTAGGTTATACGGTAATGATCTTCTCAAGGAATCACATCTGAAGACACATGCGGTGTATGTGCTCCTCATTCGTGATGCTAATTTTGATCGCCTGGTCAAATAATTGTCCAACTTCTCCATTGCATAAGTACTGTCTTTCCACTTGCAACTAATAAGCAGTCTGTGAGATTGCTTTAATTCCATCTAAACATCCTCTTCATCAACATTTCTACCTAGATTTAATATCTACTGATTTTTATTTTATCCAGTCTTTATTTTGATGCTTACAAAATACTGACCTTTTAACTATAGCACTTCCTCCACACTTACTAGTCAGCATTCAGCATTTTACTATAAGCAAGCACTTCTCCACAGTTATTTATTTTTTATTGATATGAGCTCATGATTTTCTACATTTTTCCAAAAGTATTTATGATTATTACTTTATTATTTTAATACTGAAATTGTCTGAGATTTGGCCAATGGGAGCTCCTCCAAACTGGTTCTTCTGTCCTTGTGACATGCCCCCACTATTTTTTTGAGCAGTTCGTGGCTTTCTGATATAACAAGATACTCTAGGCTTATCTTGTACCTTCCCTGGCCTTGCCCTGAAATCAGCCAGTTATCTGTGTTGCCCTAGTTTCTTTAGGTGGAGAATGGTGTAGGCTACCAAGGTCTAGGCACAGCCTTTTAAAATGTTCCAGTATTCATTATTTTGAAAATCATTTGATTATAGATGCTAAGTCTAACATACCTATTTGTAGAGTTACTAGTCTAATGTTATTGTATAGTTTTTAATCACATATTATATGTTATACTGTTCATAGGTTTTCTAAAGTAATGCCATCAGTAAAAACAGACACATAGACCAATGGAATGAAAGAGAGCCCAGAAATAAACCCACACATTTACAACCAACTGATTTTCAACAAAAGCACTAAGAACACGTAATAGTGAAAGGGCAAACTCTTCAATAAATGGTTCTAGGAAAACTGGATATCCATATGCAAAAGAATGAATCTAGACTGTTATCTCTCACCATATAAAAAAATCAATAATTGATTAAATACTTAAATGTAAGACCCCGAACTATGAAATTACTAGAAGAAAACATAGGGAATATGTTCCATGAAATTAGATTGGGGAAGGATTTTTTGAATTTGACTTCAAAAGTGCAGGTAACCAAGGCAAAAAACGGACAATTGGGATTACATCAAATAAAAAACCTCCACACAGCAAAGGTAACAATCAATAAAGTGAAGAGACAACCTACAGAATGGGAGAAAATATTTACAAACTACACATCTAACAAGGGATTAAAAAGGGATTAATAACCAGAATATATAAGGAGCTCAAACCACTCGATAGGAAAACACCAAATAATCTGATATAAAAATGGGCCAAAGACCTAAGTAGGCATTTATTAAAAGAAGACATACAAATGGCCAACAGATATATTTAAAAATGTTCAACATCACTCTGATGATCATCAGTCATCATAGAAATGCAAATCAAAACCATAATGAGATAACACCTCACTGCAATTAGAATGGGTAGTATAAAAATGATTAAAAATCACATTCTGGCGAAAATGGGAAATTTTATATACTGCTGATGGGAATGTAAACTAGTACAGCTACTGGGGAAAACAGACAGAAGTTCCTCAAAAAAGTAAAAATAGGACTACCATAGGATTCAGCAATCCCACTGCTGGGTATATATCTGAAAGAAATGAAACTAGTATGTTGAAGAGACATCTGCACACCCATGTTTGTGGCAGCACTATTCACAATAGCCAAGATATGGAATCAACATAAATGCCAGTCTACAGATGAATAAAGAAAATGTGATGTGTATATATATATAAAATGGAATACTCTCTCTCTCTCTCTCTGTATATATGTGTATATATATATGGAACACTATTATATATTATATATACTATTATATATGGAATAAATATATAATAGTGTGTGTGTGTATATATATATATATATATAGAATACTATTCCGCCATAAAACAGTATGAAATCCTATCATCGCAACAACATGGATCAGCCTGAAGGACATTACGTTAAGTAAAATAAACCAAGCACAGAACAACAAACACTGCATGATCTCACTCATATGTGGAATCTAAAAAAGTTAATCTCATAAAAGTAGACAGTAGGATAGTGGTTATCAGTGGTTGGGAAGAATAAGGGGTCGGGGGGCACCAGGAAGGTTAGTCAATGGGTACAAAGTTACCTTTAGACAGGAGGAATAAGTTTTGATGTTCTATTACAGAATAGGGTGACTATAACAATGCAGTGTAAATTTCAAGATAGCTAGAAGAGAAGATTTTGAATGTTGTCAACACAAAGAAATAAAGTTTAAAGTGATGGATATGGTAATTACTCCGATTTGATCATTATACCATGGGCATATGCATCAAAACATCACATTGCATACAATAAATATATACATTGCATGCAATAAATATACACAATTATTATGTGATAATCATAAATAAAATAAAAATAATTCCATCAGCCTCAATTGACTGCAACGTGATCTGCACACAATCTTGGAAAGAGAGCTGGAAGAACCCTTTATGATTAGCCACTCAATCACCTCACTTTACACATGACAAGACTGAAGCTCAGACAAGGTGAGATTGTTATTTAAGATAATAAAATCAGCCAATGACAGATGTCATTTGATTTCTGTCCAGTACTCTTTTAATGATACTATGCTACCTGCTACATTTTCCTCCACGAACAAAGTCATAACAATACAGTATTTTTATTTTATTTTTATTATTATTATTTTTTTGAGATGGAGTCTCGCTCTGTCTCCCAGGCTGGAGTGCAGTGGTACAATCTCGGCTCACTGTAACATCCACCTCCTGGGTTCAAGCAATTCTCCTGCGTCAGCATCCCCAGTAGCTGGGATTACAGGTGCCAGTCACCATGCCCGGCTAATTTTTGTATTTTTAGGAGAGATAGGGCTTCACCATATTGATCAGGCTGGTCTCGAACTCCTGACCTCAGATGATCACCAGTCTTGGCTTTCCTAAGTGCTGGGATTACAAGCGTGAGCCACCTCATCCAGCCTAATACAGTATTTTTTAAATCAGAATACTTGAATAAAGAAAAATCCCTATGAATTCTAAAGCACCTCAAGGGCCATGAGAGTAATTAATAGCTACACACTTTATTTCTCATCTGGGTGTAGCTATCCACCAAGGGGTCAGTGTTGAGCACAATTTCTTTAACAGCTTTATTAATGATCCTGAAGAGAAGGAGGGCAGAAATTTGTCAGCTTTGCAGCCTTTAGAAAACATAAGTCCAGAGCCAGAAGTTTAATTAGCTAAGCCCCACAGTGGTCTGTCAACTACTTTTGCCTCCATTTACCAAACAAGGTTACAGAAACTTGGAGTGTAAGCAACTTGTTCGAGATCAACATGTGAAATAACAATAAATAGCATTTGATGTGAGCCTTGGTGTCTCTAAATCCTCATCCCTTGAACTGGCTCCCTGCTGTTCACCTCTGCAACATGAGGCTGGGTGGCATAGGCCATCTTTGAAAGGACTGTACATATTGGCTTGGGCAGAAGGAGCAGTAGAATGAAAAACAGAGTCACTGCCTTTGACTGACACAGATGTTTCAGGCTGGCAGGGAGCCTGAAATGAAGGAGTTAGTTATTAAGTGCTGCAACATTAGCTTGTGGAATGGGAAGCACAAGCCTGTGGAATCTCCTTTGCTGGAGCTGTTTAGGACAGGTTAAAAAACCCTCTCTCTGGAGTGACTTAAGTGAAATTTACTTGGAATCAAGGACTGGTTCTCCTAAACAGCGGATTGTAGAGCTCTTTGAGGGTGGGAGGGTGGCTTGAGGTTAGAGAAGTTGCCTAGAATTATATGCCCAATAAATATTGTCTGTTGATTGAATAAATAATGCATCCTTCACACATGTGTACTCTTACTTTTTAAGTGTGCCTAGATGTTGTGATTGATACAACAATTGTTACTGAATTCACGGTAATTTTGTGTCATTTGTGCATTTTCTCATTCAATGCATAGCAAAAGTCTGAAATGTTGTTATGGAGTGTCCAAGCATTTCTTATACTCTATAAGGCCAGTGTTGTCTGGACGATATAGTCACCAAAGTTTTCTTAGGCAAAAGAAAATTCTGTAACTCAGAAATTATGTTATTTGGGGGCTCTTCAAGACCAGAAAGACAAAACAAATTAGAGAGAGTTCTGAAAAGTGTAATGGCATGATTAAATAAGAGATGGATTGCAGAGACTTCTTCTAAAGAAAATGGAAATAGACATGAGTTTGTATAAGCACTAGTGGGGTAATAAACAGAGAGCACATGACAGAAAGCATCATGATTACCTGGGAGATGTAAATGCCATGAATACAAAAATATTCCTTTGCTGTATATGAACTTTGAGTAGGCTATCTGGGGCTAAAGTAAGGAAGAACAGGAAGTTTGCATTTCCCACAAGTACTTCCCATTTCATGGTGATCATGACACAACGAAATCCAGAATAGAAAAGCAAAGAAATAAATCCATTGTGCACTCAATATTTGCAAGGGAGATCCATGGAAAAACTGTGGACATAAAAAAGCTAAAAAGTTTATATTTTCAATAATTTACACGATTTCTGAAAACTATTTTAAAACAACTTATTGGAAGCTCAGTACAAATATATGCAAGAGTTCAAAATTATCACATGCTTGAAAAAGAATGTCCTATATGGCTTGATGGTTTGTAAGAGACTGCCAAGTTTTTTTAATTATAATAAAATATACATAACACAAAATTTACCATCTCAACTATTTTTAGGTGTATTCAGTAGTTTTAAATATATCCCCATTGTTGTGAAACAAACCTCCAGAAATTTTTCATCTTGCAATCTGAAACTGTACTTATTAAAACAACAATTCCCCTTTTTCTCCTTCCCCCACCTCCTGATAACCACCATTTAACTTTCTGTTTCTATGAATTTGACTACTTTAAATAGTCATATAAGTGGAATCATACAGCATTTGGCTTTTTGTAATTGGTTTATTTCACCTAGCATAATGTCCTCAAGGTTCATCCATGTAGTAGCATGTGACAGGATTTCTTCCCTTTTAAAGGCTGAATAATATTCCACTGTATATAAATACATTTTGTTTTTCCATTCACACCTCGATAGACATTTGGGTTACTTCCTCCTCTTGGCTATTGTGAATCGTGCCTGTTAGTGGTTTTTTTAACTATATTTTTCATCTGAGACATAATTCATTTATATAAACTCATATAATGTTTGCTGTTCCTTCCAAATTCAAGGTGTAGCGGATCGACTGTTTAAACCTGGTCTCTTCCCCTCTCAAGCAAACAAGTCAGAAAAAGTGTCTCACCACCAACAGATAAACAAAACATACGCAGAAAGAACCTTGAATACTTGAGCATTTTATCACCAAACAGCAGTAGATCCACTGGCTGTTTGTTAAACTATATGGTTTTATGGTAATATTAAAACTCCTTGCCTTATAAAGAGAGAGGGGCTGATGCTCAAATATGACACATTTAAAAATGCATATTTTCTGCAAATTCTTTATTATACAACTCTTTTTTTTTTTCTAAACAATAGGATAATATAGCCTAGATGGAATTCGCGTCATTTGGCAATTGCTTTCTCCTAAAACAGTAGTTGCCAAGCTTGGTCAAGAATCAGCATCTGCTAAACACCCTAAGAATCTGTATTCTTGATTCCCATTCATGGCTACTAAAATCAGAAACATCAGGGTTTGTGTGCTAGTCCGTTTTGCATTGCTATAAAGAAATACCTAAGATTGGGTAATTTATAATGAAAAGAAGTTTATTTTGGCTCACAGATCTGCAAGCTGTACAAACATGGCACCAGTATCTGCTTGGCTTCTAGTGAGACCTCAGGAAGCTTACAATGGTGGTGGAAGGCAAAGGCGGAGCTCGCATGTCACATGGCAAGAGGGAGCAAGAGAAGGAGGAGGAGATGCTGGCTCCTTTCAACAACCAGCTCTCGTGTGAGTGAGAACTCACTCATTACTATGAGGAGGGCACCAAGTCATTAACAAGGCATAAGTCCTCATGATCCAGTCACCTCCTACTGAGCCCCACCTTCAGCATTGAGGATCACATTCCCACACGAGATGTGGAGGGGACAAATATCCCTACCCGTAACAATTGGGAACCACTGCTTCAATTTCATCAACGAGCTCTGACTAGAATGTAGAATGTATCATGCAATTCATCAGCCTATCTGCTTCTGTTATCTAGGACTCTAAAGCCTTTCCTCGAAGCCTCTGACTTCTTCTTTATTAGCCATGGATATAGCTATTCTATTTCACCATGAATGTGTTTCTGTCAGCACTCCACTCCACTCTTAAAAGCCTTCTAAACCCGCTGCCCATTGCTCTCCATAGCTATCAGTGACTTATGTTACTATCCCCAATGAGATATCCTCTGTTTCCTTCTCTGAATCAGAGCCTGTGGGATTCTCAAAGTGACAATTAATCAAACTGTTAAATTACTCATTGAGATGTACTAACATGTCACCCCTCAGCTCCTAAGAGGCATGTTCTTTTTGTCAGAGGCTTCCAATGACCATGTCATTGCCTTTAGAATTCCTTCCCTTTGCTCTCAAAACCTGTACCATTTTTGTTGCCTCATCTGGGAAATATATGCTAGCATCGATTAAAAAGAGGCAGGAAGAAAAAGATTTAATATTGTTCTCATTATGCTTTAAATAAGCAAATCCCTGACCTATACTCATCCATACCCAGCTACAGATGTTCTCTAAATTGTCACATGTTTTTCCTTTCTTCCCCCCATTCCCTAAATGTTCCCAAACAAACAGGACATTAAATGAGAAAATGCTTCTCCATAAAATTTGCTTAATTTACTATTTGTCTCCCTCTACATAGCATCCTTCTCATCATCTGTAATGTGCAATCAATCGCATACCCCTGGGAATGTTGTTCATTGGTCATTTACATGATAAAAGAATGGAGAAAATGAAACACTTAAAAGAATAGAGGTGTTTTAATAACCTCCAATTTGAATCCCTTCTCACTACCTACCCTCTACTGACATAATATAGCAAACGTCACCACTTTCACCCTCTCTCTAAAAGGAGGTTTCAGATTTACCCTTATGCAATGCAGTATTTTATTTATTAAGGATGCCAAAAATATGCCAGGCTTTTAAGCCCTATGGGAAACCTTATTCTGGCTGCAACAGGAAGATTACCATGGATACATCTCTGCTCCACTGGATGATCAGCAACAGCTGTTGAGCCAAGCTTGAGAGCCCTCTCAGTCCGCTTATCACACAAATTATATCAGGTGAAACCATAAACGCCACATCGCTTAGTGACATTAGAATCGGATATCTTCCAGTAATTTTACCTGAAAGCAAAAAGTAGTCAACAGTTTCCAGGATATCTCATACTTATTTGAAATTTCCTGATCTTTAGTGACTACCTTTACTATCAAGTAGATGAACGGAATTCCTCTGTAATTGACCTCCATCCACAAATTTACCCCAAACCCTGAGTTTAGCAGGTGGGGGAGAGCAAGAAGTTGGGAGGAACCACTTTCAGAGGGCAGCTTGGAGTTCTTGCTTCCTTGATATTACATGACGCAAATATAGTGGGTCCTCCTTATCCATGAGAGGTACATTCCAAGACCCCCAGTGGATGGTGGAAACTCTAGATAATACCAAATCATATATATATATATATCTCAAGACTTTCACCTTTTTAGATAAAAGAAGCACTTCATGGCTGCTTTGGCACATTCAAATTCTCAGCTTAACTGCTTTTATGCTTTGGGGCCATTCTTAAGTAAAATAAGGTTCTTTGAACCCAAGCACTGCAATACCATGACTGTCAGTCTGATAACTGAGAGGGCTACTAAGTGACTACCAGGCAGGTAGTGTAGACAGCATGCATATACTAGACAAAGGGATGATTCCTGTCCCAGGTGTGACAGGGCAGAACGGGCAAGATTTCATCATGCTACTCAGAACAGTGAGCAATTTAAAACTTATGAATTGTTTATTTCTGGAATTTTCCACTTAATATTTTCAGACCATGGTGGACCACAGGTAACTGAAACTGCAGAAAGCAGAACTTCGAATAAGGTGGGTGGGGACTATTGTATACATTGGGCTTTGCGAGAGTGCCTGACTTGGTCTACAATTGTTGTGACCCACTTGCTTTCTAAAAGAATAGTAGGCCTTACAGAAGCTGAAGTGAGCTGACAGCCAGAAAAGAAGCAAGAGATCTTGCATGCCCTATAAGAGTTTAGTAGGCAATCAATTATGGCTACATAACACGCACAGAGAGTGCCAACCTCACCATTTCTGCTGTTCTTTGAGCAGCCTGAGCTCTACTCCAAGCGAAAGTTTCTTCCCTTGATAAGGAGAAAAGTGGCACCGGGAAGCAAAAAATAATGGAGTTCATTTCAGATATGCCAAATGAGTAAGACCCTACCTCAGAGTCAAAATGAACTCTTACTGCCTACAGAGTCTGGTCTCAGGCTTGATGCAAAAGTGGAGTCTGGATACTTTGCTATGAAGTCGAAAAAGGGAAAAAAATGACCATTTTCTTGTAGTAGTGTCTCCATGGAAGGTGTTCTTCATAACATCATTGGATAATTTCAGTTACCTTAAAACAAGTCTTCCAGATAACGCTTTACATGTGTAGCTTTGTACCACGCACTTCTTTAAATAAGACCAATGTTTTTTAAAGTTTCAGTGATATTGAGATACATGATTGAGCAGTGTTTGTGTAGATAGCCCAAAGAATAGAAAAGTAATGCATAAAATGAAATTCTAAACAAACAAATCTGTAAAGAAGGTTAATGAAGAAAAACATTGGTAGTAAAATCAAGAACACTCAAATTTTTTTTTCTACAATGCAATCGAAGTCTTCTCCACGTAAATATACCAATGCTGACAAACCTGTGAATTTCAAGAGCTCCTAATGAGAGAATTAACACAATCTGAAAAAGGGCAATCTGTTATATGAAAAATTTAGCAGATCCTTAATCCAATTACTGGATAATTGCTGAAAATCATCTCAAAGCTTTGGACTGTAACAACCAGAGTAAATAAAGCTACGAATGAAGATAAGATTGGCTTGAAAAGAAGTTCCTAGGTTAAGAGTTTGAGAAGTAGCTCTTAAACTTGAGTTTTAAAAACTACAATCATAAATGAAATAAAGGTCTCATATATTTCTTGATTAGGAGAACAAACAGAAAAAATATATATGCATTCTAATATCAAACTGAGTAGCACAAATCTAGCAATTAGGAGGAAGAGAAGCCCCAATGAGAGTAAACACCTACTGCACGGTGGCTTTGTCATCAAACTCAATGCACACCCAAGGGATATTTTGGCAAGATTTCTCAATACAATGATCAAAGACAAAATCTGAAAGGAAGCACAACCTTAGAAGATTCTTACAATATCAAAATATTCCTCTATTTCAAGATATAGCATAAGAGACATTAAAAAAAGGACAGAAGATAAAAGATAAAAGTCTTGATCACTGGAAAATACTGAACACCATCAGACTGTGGACTCAACAGAAAGCTGATATATTATCTATGAAGTTTTCGATATTGGGATTCTATAAAGCTAGAATCAGAGCTGGTTTTAAGGGTGTGTGACCTGTGCAGTTACTCAGGGCCCCACACATAGAAGGATCCTGCACTTAGTTTAAAGTTCTGCTGTTGCCATCTTGAGATTTTTAATAATTTTAGAACAAAAACCCCACATTTTCATTTTTCACTGAGCTCCCCAAATTATGTAGCCAGTCCTGGCTAAAAGGCTCATACTCAAGGAAGTTTTGAGAATAGAGAAAAAGGAGCAAATGAGAAAAACATGGTCTGATTAAAACACAGACAAATTAGAAGTTGCCATTATTTCTATGTTCTAATTTTGTAATACTTCTTGCAACTACTAGCCCATGCATTAGAAAAATCAACCCACATTAAGGATGTTAGTTGTAGATTTCCCCATTCCTTCACCATTAGGAGATTATTTTTCCTAAGGTGAATTTTCTTTTTTTTTTTAATGATTCACATTTCAAAATCCAGTTTCTAATATTTTTGGTATTGAAAATATATTTACAACCAAAGGCCTGTGAAATCTTTTATTAAATGATATTTGAGGATCTAAAATCCACACCAGGAATGGACATGATGGAAGCTATTCTATGACAATTGAAGAATATCTAAAGGAAGAACCTAATGTGGTTGTGTTACAAGAAATACATAGAAATTTGTCCTTTCAGCCACTACTGAATTAAAAATAGTTTAAGCATCAACTTATTGCTTCGGGGATCTCAAAAGCAAGAGGTGATGCCACTCTAATTGCTTAAAAATTCCCATTTGATGTCCAAGGGCTTGAAACAGAGCCTGACGGGTAATTTTATCTTAGCTAAAGGCAATCAGCTAAACAAATCGTTAACAAAATATTAACTTTAAGTGCTGTGTGCCCACAAAGGGCATTTTATAGCTCAATCCTTTGAAAAATTACATAAAAATTGGTGCAGAGAGATGGATAACTAGCAGACTCTTTAATGCCCTACTGAAAGCAAAGATGGATCCAACTTCCTTGTCTGTCTCTACTACGGAAGCAAGCCACCTGGGATTCAGATGTTGCAGTCTCAGCTGCAGAGTGTACAGGAGAGTATATGTTTTAAATTTGACCAGCAAAATAAAATTACTCAAGATTGTATTATAACTTTCTCAGTGTTAGCATGTTCGTGTTAGCTGAGATAGGAACAATAATTCTGGTCAATATTGACTGGGTCTCTTACAAGCTTTCTGGAAACAAAAACATGGAAGGGCTTAGAATGCAAGTATCACAACTTCCTTTTGTGAAGTGACACAGTAGTAGTCAAGCTATCAGCAACTATTACTTCCTATCTTCACCCTAATTCTTCACGTGAATTACCATGTGGTATTAAGATGTATTTAATGTAACAGTTGAAATGATCTGCACTATTGTTACCTCCAAGCTTGTAGAGCTCTGAGAAAAGAAAATCTTTTTTTTTTTTTTTTTCTGGCTGAGGAGCAGGTACTACCTGGAGAGCGAACCCTAGCAGGACTTCCCTTTAATTCTCAATAATAGCAGTAATGTTGGCTGACATGTATTTAGTGATTAACCTATACCAAATACTTTGTATTTATTATCTATTTTAACCTTTGAGACCTGACTTTACAGATGAGGAAACTAAGACTCACTGAAGACACACCAAGAATAAGTGGCAGAGCCAGATTTGAGAGCAAGTCTATTTGACTCCTGAGCCAGTCTTTTCCATTACCAGACTGTTTAAACACTCTGTTCCATTGTCTCTCAGCAAATGACTAGAGATACTGTGAGCAGAAAGACAGAGGTATATTTCATATTTGGCATCTAGGATCCAACATAATTAAGTTTGGAATGTTCACTTAAAATGTCTATGGATTTTGTCACTTCTCTGCTCAAAACTTTTAATTGTCCAGCATAACAAATTTCTTACCTGGAATTCAAAGCCTGATGTGATCTAGCCCCACTCACACTTCTACACTTAACTTCTTCCTACCTATTTCACACATTTACTGATTCAAACATTCATTGAACAAAAGAAAAGCAATAGGATCTTGTATCAGTCAGCTCAGGGTGCCATAACAAAATACCATAGACTGGGTGGTTTAAACAACAGGAATTTATTTCTCACAGTTCTGTAGGCTGGTAATTCCAAGACCAAGGTGCCAGCCAATTCTGTTCCCTGGTGAGGGCCCTCTTTCTGGTTTACAGACAGCTGCCTTTTTTCTGTGTCCTCACATGGTGAAGAGGGGGAGACAGAATGAAGAAGTAAGCTCTCTGGTGTCTCTTCTTACAAGGGCACTAATCCCATCAGTCCAGAACCTCACACTCATGACCTCATCTGATCCTAATTACCTCCCAAAGGCCACACTTCCAAATACCAACACATTGAGGATTAGGGCTTTAACATAAGAATTTTGCTGGGCGCGGTGGCTCATGCCTGCAATCCTAACACTTTGAGAGGCCAAGGCAGGAGGATTGCTTCAATCCAGGATTTCAAGACCAGTCTAGGTAACATAGTGAGACCCCTGTATCTACAAAAAATTTAGAAATTAGCCGGATATGGTGGTGTGCGCCTGCAGTCCCAGCTACTTGGGAGGCTGAGGTGGAAGGACTGCTTGAGCTCAGAAGGTTGAGGCTGCAGTGATTTGAGATCACACCACTGCACTCCAGCCTTGGTGACACAGTGAGACCCTGTCTCAAAAAAACACTATATATACATATATATATAATTTCTAGTTTATACATAAATTTATATATGTATATATATAATTTATATATTTATATATGTGTATATATATACACAATCTATATATAAGTATATATATTTATAAATTTTGCAGGGACATATTCAGTTCGTGGCGGGGCCCCACTAGTTAGTCCCTCAGCCGTAGAAAGTGACACACCTCCTTTTTCTTTCTTTCTTGCCCAATTACTAGTGCGTTTAAGCAGTTTAGGATCATCACCCATTTGCCTCCTCAGACTTTACCACTAAGGATCTTTGAGAACTATTCTAATTAAGTTGGTATCACAGAAAGAAACACATAAGTACACACAACTGGAGGAATTATTTCATTCAACAAATATTTAGTGGGACTGGGCTGGGTCTTGATAATACAAGACACACACAATCCCTGCCCGCCTGGAGTCTTCTGTCTAGAATATCACGATCCCCTCTAGCTGCTGCCCTGATGTCATCACCTTTGTAGTTGCACTTCTTGAAAACTTTATATTCATTTTGTACACTGCCTTATCTTCAATCCACTCCATAAGCCACTGTAATATACCATTTCTCTCAGAGCGAAATGCTTCTTACCAAATCATCAACTATCTCCTCCACCCTTCAATTTTATTATAAATCCAATACACTTATTTAACTTGACATTTGTGGAATATTTGGCATTATTGACCTCACTTGACCACTTGAAATTCCCTCTTCCCTTCTTTTCTGTGGAATAGTGCTCTCCTGGTTTTCCCCTCTACCCTTTCCTACCTGATCATCCTTATGGGTTCCTCTTAAATAACGATGTGATGCAAGGTTTTGCTCTTAGCTCTCTTCTAGTCTTAGTCTAGACCATTATTTTTCAGTGTGGTTCTTGGAACACTTGTGTCACCATGACTTAAGGTGCTTAGTAAAAAATACAAATTTCCTTGCCCCTTAGTCAATTTCATAACCTCACAGCACTCTAGAATCTATTTTAATCCAGCATCGTAGGTGATCCATATAGACTCTAAATATGTCACTGTTCTATACACATAGTGCATCCTGGACAATGTTAATCTTCCCTATGGCTTCAGTTACTGGCTATATACAGGATGTGGAGGCTGGTTAGTTTGTAGTTGACATACAAGGAAGTTAAGAAATGGCTTAACTTGAGATGGCTACTATTTTCTCCATGAATCAGGAGTTGAGATCATACAGTGAGAATGAGAGCATAGGGTTGGAGTGGAAAAGAGAAAAGCAGAAGATAAGGGAAATACAGATGGTTTGCTGAATAATGTGGAAGTCCTAGTTGACATTGAACACCAGGTGGGTATTTAGTCATTCATTTTTGTGGTGGGGAGATTTCTTTCCCCCAGCAACCTTGGTATAGATATAAAGAAGGCAAAAAATTATAGTTCAAATATCTGAGGATACTAATAAGAATATAGAATTATGGACAATAGGATTTAGGCTTCATAGAAAAGGAAATAATGAGAGGGGACTAATAAAGGTCTTGATGCTGTCCATGTACAGGTGTAATAAAAGCAATGGAATGAAAGAACTGGAAAAATGGATGGCTATTGATAAAGTGGAAAAATTCAAGATTTCAAAGATGAAGCAGCTTTTAGTAACGACAAAGTCCAGAGTGTTGCTCTGGAAGTGGGTAGTTGAAGTGGAGAGTTGATGAACATTAAGAAATAGAGAGGCCAGAGTATTTGAAAGATTGTCCATTTTGGACGTTGGATTCACCAAAGATGATGGTGGCAGGGCTTGGAATGGAGGGGAAGATTGTCAGCCAAGGTCTCCAGTGAATGACAGAGAGCGGTCAAGAGGTTGATAGATTACACTAGAAGGGATCAAGTATCTTGTCTATTAAAAAACATTTAATTTCTGGAAATATCAAATTTCCTATTGTTATGTCCAAGGTTTTTCAAATTCTGATCTCAACCTAAATTGTTAGCCTGACTGCAATCTATTTACCTTCATACAACTTCCATCACAACCTCAATGGGCTATTGCCGTTCCCTGAACAGATGCCATATGCTCCATTATGCATTTCCTAATCCTTCCTCTGAAGTTCCATAGTATTTTACTAGAGCCACACCTGGAGCTTAGGGCTTTTATTACAGTTATTTATACACATATCTTCTCCCCTACCAGTGTGTTTGACCCTGGGATTGATGTCATATACATTTTTGTAACACCCATAGTGCCTTTCAAGTAGCAAGCAATTGATGAATATTTAAATATTTGTTGAATATTTATAAGGCTTTAAAATCACAACTAGAATATGTTTGAACCAATTGTAGAACCTATGTAAGTTAAACAAAGATACGTGTTTATTCATTCATCTTCAGGAAGGAATTTATTTTTTTAATGGCTGCAAAATTCTGCAAATTATACAATGACGTAGGAATCTATTCACAAAGTCTGGTTTATTAAGATATAGGAGTTTTTAAATGAGAGCATATGGACACAGGGAGGGGAACATCACACACCGGGGCCTTTCAGGGAGTAGGGGGTAAGGAGAGGGATAACATTAGGAGAAATACCTAATGTAGATGACAGGTTGATGGGTGCAGCAAACCACCATGGCACATGTATACCTATGTAACAAGCTGCACGTTCTGCACATGTATCCCAGAACTCAAAGTATAATAAAAAAAGAAAAAAAGATACAGGAGTTTTTGTATCTGAAGCAAACAGTCATAACATATTAAAACATTCTTACAACTCCAGATACAATGGTGATTTCCTAGAATGCTGGCTTTTCCTTTACAAAATGCCATTGACAAGAGTATTTGAAAGGAATCTATATCTTATGAGAACATCAAAGAATAATGTAAACAAGATGTGATGACATAAAATAAAATAAGACATAAATATCCTCTGTATTATGTTTACTGCAAGTCTTGATGCCTAATACTACTGGAATTGTTAAGGCATATTAAGGAGCCTGGAACTTGGTATTTTTATGTTGTAAATCATACATACATGCATATGTGTATGTATATGTATATATATACTTTTTAATAAAAATATCAGGGTCTTTGGTTACTTTAGCATAAAATTACTTTTACTGGAAATCTAAATTTGTGAAAGAAAACAGTTATATTGCCCATTAGGATTTTTCCTTTCATCCTAGAGAAATCTAGTAATTTATTCAGGAACACTCTTCTTTCTCTCAGAGCAGTCCTAAAATATACAAATCAAAATCAATAATAGTGAAATCAGAGGGCCTAGCTTTTCTATTGTTCACTGTTGCTTGGAATAAGTAAGCTATAAGCTAGAACTTTCAAAACTCTTTGTTATACTTGTGGCAATTTCCTAACCTATGATGGTACCTTCATGCAGTCAGAGACCATCTATTAATGTTTTATTGAAAATACACTTAGAGTACTGTCTTGGGAATGTTCTATTTAAAGGAGTCCTAAAATCATCCCACAACTAACTCCTTTGCACAGCTAAGGAAACAATCAACAAAGGGAAGAGACAATCCACAGAATGGGATTGTCTTCA
The DNA here is from genome assembly GCF_028885625.2 of Pongo pygmaeus. Lineage (NCBI taxonomy): Eukaryota > Metazoa > Chordata > Mammalia > Primates > Hominidae > Pongo > Pongo pygmaeus. The sequence continues at coordinate 136,958,674 of NC_072396.2, read as the reverse complement.
TTACTACAATGAGATATAATCTCACCGCAGTAAAAATGAATTATATCCAAAAGACAGGTAACAACAAATGCTGGTGAAGATGTGGAGAAAAGAGAACCCTCATACACTATTGGTGGGAAGGTAAATTAGTACAGCCACTGAGGTAAACAGTTTGGAGCTTCCAAAAAACTAAAAATAGCATTACCATCTGATCCAGCAATCCTACTTCTAGGTATATACCCTGAATAAAGGTAATTAGTATATCAAAGAGATATCTGCACTCCCATTTATTGCAAAACTATTCACAATAGCCAAGATTTGGAAGCAATCTAAGTGTCCATCAACATACAAATGAATAAAGAAAACGGGGCACTTATACACAATGGAATACTATTCAGTCATAAAAAATAATGAGATTATGTCATTTGCAAGAACATGGATGGAACTAGAGATCATTATGTTAAGTGAAACAAGCTAGGTATGGAAAAACAGATTTCACGTGTTCTCACTTATTCGTGGGAGCTAAAAGTTTGAACAATTGAACTCATGGATAGTGCAAGGATAGTTATCAGAGGCCGGGAAGGGTGGTGGAGTGTGGAGGATGTTAGGATGGTTAATGGGTACAAAAATAGAAAGAATGAATAAAACCTACTATTTGATAGCCAAACAGGGTGTCTATAGTCAATAATAATTTAATTGTCTATTTTAAAATAACTGGAAGAATACAATTTGATTTTTTGTAACACAAAGGATAAATGCTTGAGGTGATGGATACCCCATTTATGCTGAAGTGATTATTATCCATTGCATGCCTGTATGAAAATATCTCACATACCCCATAAACATATATATCTACTGTGTACTCACAAAAATTATTTTTAAAAAATTTTAAATATATATTATGGTGTACCTGTGAAATTCAGGATAATTAACTGAAATGCTGTCAGAAACAATAAAATGGGGAGCAACACCCAAAACCAAAATAATCTGCTTTATAATTAAGACCAAAACACATTTCAGTTCCTGCCTTGCCTAAATAAACACCATAGGTCTTACTCATTAGTTCTTTGGCCACCCAGATATCTCTCCAATAAGTTAAGAGTGAATGCTATACGTAACTCAGAGCTTTTGTAGAGGAGCATTATATTTCATTCCTTCAGCTAGCATTATATGATTATTTACTACATACCAGTCCTAGGCCTTTTTTGTAATACAATGATGAATAAGATGCACTTTCTGTTCTCCAGGGTCTTATAGTCTAGAAAAGGAGTTAAGACATACATGCAAACAGCTGAAGTGCAAGATAGAAAATAAGTTTCAAACAGAGTTTTGTGGTAGGCAGAAAGGCTCCTCCAATGACCCTGTGAATATGTTGTCTTACATAGCAAAAAAGTACCTTGCAGATGTAAATAAGATCCTGGACATTAAAATAGGAGATCATCTTGATATATCTGGGTGGAACCAATTAAATCACATAAGCCCTTAAAAGCAGAGAACTTTGGCTGGCAGAAGAGAGATACAATAGAACGGAAAGTCAGAGAGATCTCAGGCATGATAAGGATTAGATATGTCATTTGTTTGCTCTGTGATATAGTGGCCCACGTGCAAGAAATGAAGAGGTTTGATGAGCTAAGGAGACCCTCAGATGACAGCCAGAAAGAAATGGGAACCTTAGTCCTAAAACCATAAGGAACTGAATGCCACCAATAACTTGAATGATCTTGGAAGATAATTCTCCAATTAAGAGTCTAGCTGGCAAACATCTTCATTTCAACCTTGTGAATCTTGGAGCAGCAAAACCATCCTAGCCTACTTGGACTTCTGACCTACAGAACTGTAAGGGAATAAGTTTGTATTGTTTAAAGCTACTAAATTTGTGGTAATTTGTTATGGAAGCTACAGAAAACTAACAAAGGTGCTACAGAAATTCAGAGGAAGAAAAGATGGCCTCAGACAAATATAATTTGGGAACACTTCCTGGGAAAAGTGACATTTGAGGTGGGCATTATGATTGGGTAGTAGTGATGATGAGTTAGTTCATTTAGAGAGAAAAATATGAAGAAAGCAACATGGAAAATCACAGGGCACATGAGGGGACTATTTAGCTAATATAGTTTAGTCAAGTGAGCATGACTTGTGGGAAGTAAGGCTGGAAAGCTGAGCTGGTGCCAGATCTCAAGAGCCTCAAATTCTCGAAGCAAAATTAATTCAAGCTTTATTTCAGAGGCATTGGGATATCACAGAAGTTTTCTGAGCAAAGAAATGATGGGATTAGATCGAACTTTAGACCCCCGACCTAGCACCATTATGAAACTTCTATTTGTATATTTTGAAGACATTGCCCGTTTTGTTATCTTACGCTTATCTTACAGGTGAACTACTATACACTGAATGTTTGTGTCTTCCCAGAATTCATGTGCCGCAACCTAACCCACAACGTGAGGGTATTTGGAAGTGGTGCTTTTGGGAAGTGATTAGGTCATGAGGGCAGAGCTCTCATAATAGAATTTGTGCTCTGATAAAAGGGAGGAGCTCCCTTGACCCCTTCCACCATGTTAGGACACAGCAAGAAGACTGCCATCTATAAGCAAGGAAGCAGGCCCTCACCAGACACTAATTCTGTGGGTAACTTGACCCCAGCTTCTAGAACTATAGGAAATAATTTTCTATCGTTTTTAAGATACCAAGTCTATGGTCTTCTTGCTGTAGCAGCCCACATGGTCTACAATGAGGACTTTAGTATAAATTATTCCTTGAATTCAAAAGAGAAATTTGGAACTATTTTGAACTGAAAGAAAATAAAAACACTACATATCAAAATTTGTGGGATGCCACTAAAACAGTACATAAGGGGATGTTTATTGCACTAAATGCCCACATTAGAAAAGAGGGAAGGTGTCAAGTCAATGCCCTTAGGTTCCAGCTTAAGAAACTAGAAAAAAGAACAAATTAAAACAAAGTAGATAGAAAAAAGGAAATAATAAAGATACAAGTTTCAACCAATAAAATATAAAACAGAAAAACAGTGGGGAAAATAGTGGATGCAACCTAAACCCGGTTCTGTGAGAATATAAAATTGACAAATCTCTAGCCAGACTGATTAGGAAAAAAAGAAACAAGACAAAAATTATTAATATAGAGAGTGAGATTATATCACTAGAGATGATATCACTACATATAATAGTAGCATAAGAATAAAATATTATGAACAATTTTATTTCAATAAATTTGACGGGTAAGATGAAGTAAACAAGTCCCTTGAAATCCACAAAGTACCAAAAGCTCATTCAAGGATAAATGGATAATCTCAATAGCCCTATAGCTACAAAATAAATTGAACTTTTAGTTAAAAAACCTTCCCACAAATAAAACCCTCCAGAACCCTCCAGAAAAAGACCTTGTGGATTTTACCGAACATTTAAAGAGGAAATAATACCAATCACACATAAACTCCCCATAAAATTGAAGAAAGGAAACACTTCTTAAGTAATTATAAGAGACCATTGTTGCCCTAATATCAAAATCAGACAAAGGCATTACAAAAAAATGTACAGGTGGTATCTCTCACGAACATAAATATAAACATATAAAATACTAGCAAATTAAATCCAATAATATGTTTACTTTTAAAAGGACGTTACATCATGACCAAGTGGAATTTATCCCAGAAATGCAAGGTTAGTTTAAAATTTAAAAATTAAGGCTGGGGGCAGTGGCTCACACTTGTAATCCCAGCACTTTGGGAGGCTGATGCAGGCAGATCGCCTTAGGTCAGGAGTTCAAGACCAGCATGACCAACATGGTGAAACACTGTCTCTATAAAAATACAAAAATTAGCTGGGCATTATGGCGGGTGCCTGTAATCCCAGCTACTTGGGAGGCTAAGGTGGGAGAATTGCTTGAATCCGGTGGGTAGAAGTTGAACAGTGAGCCAAGATCACGCCATTGCACTCCAGCCTGGGTGACAGAGTAAGACTCCCTCTCAAAATAAGAATAAGAATAAGAATAAGAATAAGAATAATAATTGATGTAATTCACCCTATTAAAAAATGAAATATCATATGATCATTTCAAAATATTCAGTAAAAGCTTTTGCCAAAATCCAACATCCATTCTTCATTGAAACAATGAGCAAACTAAGAATAGAAAGGAACTTCCTCAACCTGAAAAAGAGCATACATCAAAAACCCACAGCTAACATCATAATTGATGGTGGGAGACTGAATATTTATTCCTATGACCAGGAAGAATGCAAAATATGTACACGTATCACTTTCATTCAGTATTGCACTGGAAGTTCTCTTCAGTGCAATAAGCAAGAAAAGGACATAAAATGTGTACATATTAGAAAGGAAGAAGGAAACTGTCTTTATTTTCAGATGACATAATCATTTATGTAGAAAATGTGATGGAATCTACAAAAGCTACTGGAGTTGATAAGTGAGATTGTTAAGGATTCAGAATACAAAATCAATATACAAAATAAGTGGCTTTCTAAATATTAGTAGCAAATAATCTGAGATTAAAATTTTAAAATGCCACATATGTCAGCATCAAAAATACAAAATATTTAGGGATAATATAACACTGAACCCAATAACCCTCCTTTCTTCCCCCACCAACTCCATAGTTAGAAAGAATGAATGAGACCTAGTATTTGGTAACACAACAGGGTGACTACAGTAAAAAAAATTAATTGTACATTGTCAAATCACAAAAAGAGTATAATTGGACTGTTTATAACACAAAGGATAAATGCTTGAGGGGATGGATACTCCATTCTCCATGATGTAATTATTATGCATTGCATGCCTGTATCAAAACATCTCATGTAACCCACAAATACATACACCTACTACATACCCAGAAATTTTTTAAAAAAATCTCACACTGAAACTGAAAATATTGCTGAGCAAAATTAAAGAAGATATAGATACATGGGGAGATATATTCATGAATTAGAAGACTCTATTTTGTTAAGATGTCAAATATCTCAAAATTTGTCTGTGGATTTAGTGTGATCCCAGTCAAAATCCCAGCAGACTTTGTGTAGTGTTTGACAAGCTGCTTTACAATACACATGACATTGCACAGGACCTAGAATATTCAAAATAACTTTTAAGAAGAAGAACGAAGTTGGAGTGTTAACACTACCTGTTTTAAAGTTTTAATATAAACCTACCATGAGCTAAAAAGTGTGGTACTGGCATAAAGACAGACAAATAAACCAATAGAACATAACAGAGTGTCCAGAAATAGACTTACACATATGCTCAACTGATTATTGACAGAGTTGCAAAGGCAATTCACTGGAGAAATAATAGACTTTTCCATAAATGGAGCTGGAACAATTGGATATCTATATGCAAAAAATGAACTTTTATTCATATCTTGCACTATACCCAAAAAATAACTTGAAATAGCCCATTGACATGATTGTGAAACCTAAAACTATAAAACTTTCATCAGGAAATATGGGAGAAATTCATTGAGACCTTGGTTAGGCAAAGATTTCCAGGTACAACACCAAAAAGCATAAGCCATAAAATAACAAGTTACATAAATCAGACTTTGCAAAAATCTAAAACTTCTGCTTTTCTTTTTTGTTTTTTCTTTTCTTTTCTTTTCTTTTTTTTGAAACGGAGTCTTGCTCTGTCGCCCAGGCTGGAGTGCAGTGGTGCGATCTCAGCTCACTGCAAGCTCTGCCTCCCAGGTTCACACCATTCTCCTGCCTCAGCCTCCCCAGTAGCTGGGACTACAGGCACCCACCAGCACGCCCGGCTAATTTTTTGTATTTTTAGTAGAGATGGGGTTTCACCGTGTTAGCCAGGATGGTCTTGATCTCCTGACCTCGTGATCCACCCGCCTCGGCCTCCCAAAGTGCTGGGATTACAGGCGTGAGCCACCGCCTGGCCTACTTCTGCTTTTCAAAATAAACTTTTTTTTTTTTTTTTTTTTTTTTTTTGAGGCAGAGTCTCACTCTGTCACCCAGGCTGGAGTGCAGTGGCACGATCTGGGATCACTACAACCTCCACCTGCTGGGTTCAAGCGATTCTCGTGACTCAGCCTCCCGAGTAGCTGGGATTATAGGCATGTGCTACCATGCTGGGCTAATTTTTGTATTTTTAGTAGAGACGGGGTTTTACCATGTAGGCCAGGCTTATCTTGAATTCCTGACCTCAAGTGATCCATCTGCCCTGGCCGCCCAAAGTGTTGGGATTACAGGAGTGAGCCACTACGCCCGACCCTAAAATAAGCTGTTAAGGGAATGAAAATGAAATCCACAGATGATAAGGAAGTAATTGTAAATGAAATAATTTTCCAAGGGACTTATATCCGTAATATATATCTATCTATACATCTCAAGCTCCATCAAAAGAAAACAAACAACCCAATCAAAAGATGGGCAAACAGGATAAAAGGATGGCAAATAAGCCATGAAAATATGTTCAGCATAGTTACCCACTAGAAAAACACAAATTGAATTTTGTCATGACAATAAGGGAAAACTCAGAATGAAAAGTCAAGGGAAAAGAAGAAAATCAAGAGGACAAAACAGGACAGTAGAGAAAAGGGAAAGAAAGGAAAGAGAAGAGGAGAAGGAGGCATAGGGACATAAAGAATAGGATCCAGGCAATGGAAGCAAGAGAACAGAAACAAGGTCATTTTTGGTCCTGGCAACACAGAGCCGAGTGAAAGTGGGCTCTTTCTCCTCCTTTGTAGGGCAGGAGTTGCAACAGCAGCTCCTTTACTTCTTTTTTACACCCGTTGGGATTCCACTGCAGGCCGATGAGCCAAAATCTTTTTTGAGATTCTCAACAGCTATGATCTTAAGAGTTAGCAGACGCTAGGGTATGGTATCAATCAATCCATTTTAAGCAGTCATTTGCGCCTGTTAGTTTGTAAGAGGAAATCAATTTGAATATAGACAAGGTATCAAATGCCTTCGTTCGACTAGACAAAAAGCTGGATAAGTCCCCTGATTGAATTAACAACTGAGAATAACATCTTAGACATGTGTAACTCTAGCTTATTACACATTTTTTTCTCCCTTTCTCTTAAATGCATAAGATAGCATATCCTCTTAGGAAAGATGCTCCCCACTGCAGAGACAAAAGAACAAAGGTCTCCTATGAGGCTGAGGATAGAGGTAGAAAATACCTCTTCTTAAATTGTTTTACTACAATTACTGATTATTGAATTTAGGATAGATTTTCTGAGTATCTTTTGTTCTCCAGCCCTCCTGTAGTAGGGAAAATGTCACACAAAATCTCTCATTGAGAGATGATGCAAAGCATCATAATGTGCCTATGTTGATGCTGAGTTCTGTGGTTAATCATTTGTTTAGTTATTCATTTCAGGGGCCTACATAACATCAAAGAAATACTTTGAAAAGTAACAAATGAGCGACTAGCCTTGGGAATAGATTCAACACAAAGAGAATGCATCCTATGCTTACAGACCCATTCATATAGGTGCTATGGTTTGATTGTGTCCCCCAAAAGCTCATATATTGGAATCTTAAGTGCCATTGTAACACTATTAAGAGGCAGGGCCTTTAAAAAGTGATTAGGCATGAAGGCTCTGCCCTCGCCAGTGGATTAATGCTGTTATTGTGGGAGTGGCCTCCTGAAAAAAATAAGTTCAACCACTATTTTTTCTCTGTCTCCTGCATTTGCTTTCACCTTCTGCTCTTCTGCCATGGGGTGACCCTTGCCGGATGCCAGCGCCACACTCTTGGACTTCTCACCCTCCAAGCCCATGAGCCAATTAAATTTTTGTTCTTTATAAGTTACCCTGTCTGTGGTATTCTGTTATAGAAGAGAAAATAGACTAAGATAATAGAAAACACCTAATGCTGTTAGCAGCCATATTTTGTGTTTGAAGCCACCTGGCATATAAATTCTCCCTAAGGTACGGTTCAGATGGAAATGTTGTTGAAGCATCTCACTTTCATGGTTACATTTTTCCAGATTCTAGTAAGAGAGCCAGCTGCTCTCACACTTATGGCCTTAGAACAGTCCCGCTGGGCCCTGGTGATATTCTTTCTCTGCTCCCTTCCTCATGGATGTCACTACAGTGTTGCACTGGGAAGCTTCTAAGATAGCAGCCTCTGCTCCTTGCCTTGAAATATCCATGTACAATCTCCCAGAGATCTCTCAAGAATCAAATGCAACTTCTCTACCAACAACCCTTCACAGTGGCATGTCTGCTGATCTCTGGAGCTGATGATGAGAGACCCTAGAGCCAGACCTACATATTCTCCTGCTGAGATGGAGAGCAGAACCCTCCCAGCATTGACTGGGAGATATTCTGTTGAGCCAAACTGCCACCATCAGTGACAAGGCTTGAGAAGAGCAGTATACTCTGCTGTTTCTTCACAGGGAAGCCTCTGCTGAGGCTACTTAGCTGAAAAATATGGCTTTAAGGGTAATGAAAGACGTCTGAATGCTTCTTACCCCACATCATTATGCAAGAGGCAGCATAGTAATTGGCATTATCAAATTTGAAGCTGGCCCATTTTAGTTTGTATGCCAATCCTGTTTGATCATGGGCAAGTCATTTAACTTTTCTATGCCTCAGTATCCTCATCTGTAAAATGTGAATAATAATCATAACTACCTTACAGAGATGTTGTCAGCATTCAGTGAATTAATTAATATATGAAGCACTTAGAATAGGGCCTCAACATTATAAGCACAACATAATGTTTTATCATTATGATCTTTGGTGACTCATCATGACCTTTCTATGAACTTCCAAGGCCACATTCAGTCCCCTCCTCCCAAAGCAAACATACACACATGCACATATCCTTTATTCACTCTAAGCAGACTCTAAGGCACATACCAATTTCATGAACAAATTCTGAGGTTGGAAAGCAAAATGTCAGCTTACAACCAAACAACCACTTTGTCAATCCATGATGGACATTAACCAGTGCACCTTGGCTGCAACATAGAGTTCTGCATTTCTCTTTTAGTGGAATGAGGTTAATCCATCACAATCATAACACACTTACACTGGGTAGATTTACTGGATTGCTTACGTTTCGGAGGATAAGCTTTTAAAACACTTACATAAAACAATTGCCCTTTGAACTCCAGACTACTAATTTAGTGAATTCTTCACTATTTCTAGATGCTCTGATAACAGAGGTTAAGGGGACAGTCACAAAAACAGGCAAGAAACTGGATGAAAGTAGAAACCCTAAATTCACAAACTAGGACAAAAATGACCCGATATCTAGACTCTATCTACCTCCAAGGCAGTTCTGTTCTTTTAATATTATGTAAAGTACTAAATTTAACATTAGGTAAAGCACTATATTATGTAAAGTATGAAGGATGTGAGTCAATTGAACAACATTACATCTAAGAGATATCATCAGGGAACAAGAAAGTAAGCAACAATTTGAAAAAAAAAAAAAGCAATAAGTGAAACCTAGTAACTAACTTCTCTCTAACAGCAACGGCACAGAGATGAAAAGAAGCTGCTAACAAACTGAGTCCCTGTTCCGTGCCAGATTCTATACCCACCTGACTACACTGACTCCTTACAACACCCTGCCAAGTTTTATTATGCCCATTTTGCAGATTCAGAAATTGAGACTAATACAGATTGTCTAACATGCCCTGAGAACACCGAACTAGGAAGTGGTGAAGTTATAATCTGGAACTAAATTTGATGTCAAAGTCTGGATTCTATTTCCTGCACCAGCCCACCTGTTCAAAATGTGATAAGCCAATACTCACCAAACAGCCTAAAGTTATGTGTGCTTTCTCAGTAAAATAATTGTTCTGGAAATTTCACCACTCCCCAAGGACCCCCTATAGTATATGTAAGGGTTGGGGGAGAGATAAAGTGGGGAAAATGAGGATCAGTGAAGCACAAAAGTAAAAGCATCAAGGACACAGTAAGGTCAGTTGACAACACATTGATTTAGTGAATCAATTTTGAACTTGCATTATTGGATCTATCCATAATTTTAATCCTTTACTTGGTTCACATCTACTCAGCTATGACACAAGCAGAAATGTAAACCAGTGACCATTTTACTTGAAGCACCTGGAATAATGGAAAAGAATACTGGATTTGGGTTTTAGTCGCAACCTCTTTAGTGATATAGGCAATTCACAGTTTCTCTGGGCTTCAGTTTCTCCCTCTAATAAAAAAATGAAGGTAGAGAGAACTTCTGAAATGATGGACTAAGCAGCTCAACAGATGCTCTTTCTAGCAAAACAATCATTGAGATGCTGAAAATTATATAAAACAATCATTTAACATGAATATTGTCCTAAGGGCATACAGCAAATGGAGAAACATTCACTCAAGTAAATTTACTAAATTTTGGTGAGAACAATGAAAGTCTTATCTACTCCTCCCAGCTTCATGTTATGGAAGCTCCCTGTCTGGGGCTATGATTTCACACCAAGAGGGTCAGGATGCTGATGTTTCTTATTACCCCAGCACCATGTTGCAGAAGGACTATTCTAGGCAAGGATGGCCAAGATAACTGGGTCTCCGACCAAGCCCCCTTGCCTTGTAGGATGGAAGCTCTACCCCAGGTGTGGCAAGCCAAGAATCCTGACCTGAATTATCTCTGCCCCAGGTTGCTCTTAGGGTGCAAATTCCACACCAGGAGGGGAAAGCTAAGAAGACCAGGGGTTTCCACCTTCCCTCCTGTACCAATCTCATAGAGTGTGTTTGTCACTCCAAAAAACTTGGTCCCTGGCCCTAGTTCTAGGCCAGTGTCATAGGGATTCGTCCCAGGGAGAAAGTCAGGCCATAAGGGTGAAGAGCTCCACAGACTAAATATGAAACAGAGTATGAAAAACTCCATGCCTAAGAGTGTTATAGAAAACAGTGGCAATCTTGGTGGAGACCAGTTAAGAAGAAGTTGGTAACTCTATGACATGAGCAAAGTAGCCGAGCATCCGGAAGTTTAATAGAGAGAATCAGAGAAAGAGATAGTTAAGAAGAACCCTCCTAGCATCACAGTCAAATCTGTTGGGCTGGGAAAGCTGCGAGCATGTGATAGGTTGTACTCACTCAGGAGCAATCGGAACAGACCATGATGAAGACCTGAAAGCATTCCCCAAGCCACACACAGATCTCTCAACATAGAATGGAAGCCTCACTGGCATAAGGGGCTTAAACACACCTCTGACCAAATGCTAAACAATAAGCTGCTCTAACCCAAGAGCAACTCCCAAGAAACCAGGCCTAAAAATAATATCACAGTCATCCCTAGAAATCTATAAGACTAGGGGCATACCCAAGGCTGTGCTGTCTTAGGAACTGAGTGGAAACTTCTAAACTACTAGTTCCTGGCTGAATGTGGAGCCAAAAAATATAAACTTCCTGACAGATCACCATGACAGAAAGTCAACAATGGAACAATGGACTTAAACTACACTCTAGAACAAAAGGACCTAAAAGATATTTATAGAACATTCTACCCAAGAAATGCAGAATATACATTCTGTTCATCAGTACATGGAATATTTTCCAAGATTGACCGTATGATAGGCCACAAAACAAGTCTCAATAAATTTAAGAAAATCAAAATATTATCAAGTATCTTCTCAGACCACAATGGAATAAAACTAGAAATTACTCCAAAATGAATCCCCAAAACTACACAAATACAAGGAAATTAAACAATCTACTCCTGAATGATTTTTGTGTTATCAATGATACCAAGATGGAAATTAAATATTTCTTTAAAATGAATGACAATAGACACAAGTTATTAAAACCGCTGAGATACAGCAAAAGCAGTGCTAAGAGGAAAGTTTATAGTGCTAAATGCCTACATCAAAAGGTCTTAAAGATTACAAATCTACAATCTAATGTCACACCTCAAGGAACTAGAGAAACAAGAACAAACTAAACCTGAACTTTAGCAGAACAAAAGAAATAACAAATACCAGAGCAGAACTAAATGAAATTGAAACAAGCAAGCAAAAAATACAAAAGATCAATGAAACAAAAAGCTTGTTCTTTGAAAACATAAACAAAATTGGTATACCATTAGGTAGATTCACCAAGATAAGCAAAGAGAAGATTCGAATAAACTCAATTAGAAATGAAACTGGAGACATTACAACCTACACAACAGGGCTTGTTTGAGACTTCTATGAACACCTCTATGTACATAAACTAGAAAACCTAGAGGAAATGGATAAATTCCTGGAAATACACAACCCTCCTATATGAAATCAGGAAGAAACAGAAATTCTGAACACACCAATAACAAGCAGTGAGATTGAATGGGTAATAATAATTTTTTTAAAAAGCCAAGGGCCAGATGGTTTCACAGCTGAAGTCTACCAGACGTTCAAAGAAGAATTGAAACCAATTCTACTGAAACTATTCCAAAACGTTGAGAAAAAGGGATTGCTCCCTAAATCATTCTATGAAGTCAGTATCACCCTGATACCAAAACCAGGAAAGGACTTAACAAAAAAAAGAAAGCTACAGATCAATATCCTTGATGAACATAGATGCAAAAATTCTCAACAAAATGCTAGCTAGCTGGATCCAACAGCATATGAAAAAGATAATATGCCATTATCAATTTTGTTTCATCCCAGGGATGCAGGGATGGTTTAACATACACAAGTCAAAAAATGTGATGCATCACATAAACAGAATTAAAAACAAAAACCATATAATCATCTCAATACATGCAGAAAAAGCATTTACTAAAATCCAGCATCCCTTTATGACAAAACAAACTAGGCATAGAAAGGACTTACCTCAAATTAAGAAAAGCCATATATGACAAACCCACAGCCAACATCAAACTGAATCGGGACAAGTTGAAAGCATTCTCCTTGAGAAACGGAACAATACAAGAATGCTCACTTTCATCACTTCTATTCAACATAATACCGGAAGTTCTAGCCAGAGCAATCAGGCAAGAGAAAGAAATAAAGGGGCATCCAAATCGGAAAAAAAGGAAGTCAAACTATCACTGTTCGCTGATGATATGATCGTATACCTAGATAACCATAAAGACTCTTCCAAAAGACTCCCAGATTTGATAAATAAATTCAATAAACTCTCGGGTTACAAAATCAAGGTAAACAAATCGATGGCACCATTATACAGCACCAATGATCAAGCTGAGAATCAAATAAAGAACTCAATCTCTTCTACAACTGCAAAACAAATAAAATATCTAGGAATATACTTAACCAAGGAGATGAAAGTTCTATAGAAGAGGAACTACAAAACACTGCTGAAAAAAAATCATACACGATACAAACAAATGGAAACACATCCTATGCTCATGGATTGCAATAATCAATATTATGAAAATGACCATACTCCCCAAAGCAATCTACAGATTCAATGCAATTCTGTTCAAAATACCAACATTGTTTTTCACAGAATTAGAAAAAAAAAATCCTAAAATTCATATGGAACCAAAAAAGAGCCCAAATTGCCAAATCAATCTTAAGCACAAAGAATAAATCTAGAGGCAGCACATTATTGGACATCAAGTTATACTACAAGGTTATAGTTACCAAAACAGCATGGTTCTGGTGGGAAAAAAAAAGTAGGCACATAGACCAATAGAACACAATAGAGAACCCCAAAATGAAGGCAAATACTTACAACTAACTGATCTTTGACAAAGCATACAAAAGCATAAATTGAGGAAAGTACACTCTATTTAATAAATGGTGCTGGGAAAACTGGCTAGTCACAAGTAGAAGAATGAAACTGGATCTCTGTCTCTCACCTTATAGAAAAGTTAACTCAAGGTGGATCAAAGACTTAAATCTAAGACATGAAACCATAAAAATACTAGAAGATAACATTGTAAAAACTCTTCTGGACATTGGCTTAGGCAAAGAATTCATGACTGACACCCCCAAAGCACATGCAACAGAAACAAAAATAAATAAATGGGACCGGATTAAATTAAATAGTTTCTGCACAGCAAAAGAAATAATCATCAGAGTAAACAGACAATCCACAGAATGGGAGAAAATATTTTCAAACTATGCATCTGAAAAAGGACTAGTATCCAGAATCTACAAGGAACTGAAACAAATCAGCAAGGAAAAAACAAAAAAACAAAAAAAACTAATAATCCCATCAAAAGTGGGCAAAGGACAGGAACAGACTTTTCTCAAAAGGAGATATTCAAGTGGACAGTAAACATATGAAAAATGCTTAACATCACTAATCATCAGGAAAATGCAAATTAAACCACAATGATATACCACCTTATTCTTGCAAAAAATCCCATTATTAAAAAGTAAAAACACAATAGATGTTGGCATGGATATGGTGAAAGAGGAATACTTATACACTGCTGGTGGGAATGTAAGTTAGTACAACCTCTATGGAAAACAGTATGGAAATTTCTTAAAGAACTAAAAGTAAATCTACCATTCAATTCAGCAGTCTCACTACTGGTTGTCTACCCAAAGGAAAATAAGTCATTATATCAAAGAGACACATGCACATGTATGTTTATTGCAGCACAATTTACAATTGCAAGGATATAGAACCAACCATTAAGTGCCCATTAACCAAAATGGATAAAGAAAATGTGATATATACATCATGTAATAGTACTCAGTCATAAAAAGGACTGTAATAATGTCTTTTGCAGCAACTGGGATGAAACTCGAGGCCATTATTCTGAGTGAAGTAACTCAGGAATGGAAAACCAAATACTGTATGCTTCCATTTATAAGTGGAAGCTAAGCTGTGAGTATGCAAAGCATACATACAGAGTGATATAATGGACTTTGGAGACTCATAATGGGGAGGTTGGGAAGGGGTATGTGGGATTAAAAAAATACATATTGGATACAACGTACACTACTCAGGTGACAGGTGCACTAAAAACTCAGAATTTGCCCCTATATAATTCACCCTTGCAACCAAAAGCCACTTGTACACCAAAAGCTATTGAAATAACAAAATACTAAAAATAGAAGTTAAAAAAGAAAAGTATAATTCAAATTTTAAAAAAATCACCAGAGGAATTCAACAGTAGGTTTGAGGTGGAGAAAAAAGAATCATTAAACTTGAACATAGATCAATAGTGCTTATGCAACTGAAGAACAGAGGGAAAAAAAGATGAAAAACAGATACTCAGAGAAATGTGAGACATCATTTCAGCCCACCAAACTGCTGTTATGTGTTGTGTTCGTCTGTGTTTTAACCATTTTCTTGCTGCTTTTATTTTATTCTGGTTATTCCTTTAAAACTTATGATGAAAATATAGTTACATTTCCTAATTTTCTAAAAGAGAAATGGTTAAAACACTGGTGCTTTTTAACAGGCTTAGAAGAGAAAGTATCGATACCTTTGTTACTTGTAGCCATGATTGTCTCATATATTTGCCAATTTGTCAACTAAAGGAGGAATCCACTGTGAGAAGAGCTAAACTGTAGATTTCTGAAGCTAGCATTTGATGGAAAATTTGCCAAAATTTAGTTCCTATTTTAAAATTTTAGGTAAGTCAGAAACTTAATTTTCACAGTATTTCTTATAAATTGCAATAGTTATTATGTATCTATTGGCACCTTTCCAGAAGTTATTTATCAATTATTTACCACTGAGAAAATAATAATAATCTAGACTTAACTGAAGAAAACAAAAGGAAAAGCATAAGAGGAGCAAATTATTTCTAGACTCCCCCTAAATCACTGCAGAGTCCTATTTTACTAGTGTGTGAGAGTACCAGTTGTGTTAAAATAGTCCTATTTTACTAGTGTGTGAGAGTACCAGTTGTGTTAAAGGCAGGCTGCCTAACAGCTCAGCCTCTCAAATTACTGACCAACGGATGGTCATTTTCAGAAATGGAACTGGAAACAAAATGGAAAACATTATGCTCCATTTCTTGTGTATAATCATTATCCAGTGTTACACGTAGGCCACTATGTCCAGGTCTGGGGAAGATTCAGAAAAAGAAGAAATATTAGAGGGCGTCTTCATAATTTTACATAAGGGAAGTAGCAGAATGATATACAAAAGAGAAAAGTCTCCTTCAATGTGAGAAGAAAAGAGAAGGTATAAACATTTATATAAACCCAAGAAAGGCACTATGTTAAGTTGTATGGAGAGGGTTACCATTAAATTGTCACCAAATCCTGGAATATTCTAGGATCCTGTTCTAATGACTCCTCTTGAATCCTGGAGAAGGTGTTAGAATACATAAATTAAGATGTAGTAGCCAAATAAATGACAATCTGCATAGCATAGTGGTTAAGAATACAAACTCTAGAGTCAGACTGTCTGAGCTAAAAGCCTGGATTTACCACAAACTAGTTATACGATGTTGGGCAAGTTATCCTTCCTGAACTTCAGATGTCTTGTCTATAAAATGGGGACAGTAATAGTACCTACCTCAATAGGGTTGCTACAAAGATTAAATGAATTAATATTGCTGCACAATAAGAACTATAAAAGTGCTTGTAGAATTTTAAAAAATTTATACGAATGGTGATTTCACTTTTTCAGAGAACTTTAGGGCTCACATGTCACTTTTATAAGCATTAGCTCATTCAATCCTCCCACACACCCAGTGTGTGTGCATAATTAACCCAATTTTAGAGATGAATAAACTGATTTCTAAGTATTAATAATGATAACAATAGCTAAGGTGTATTAGGCATCTATATTGTATCCAACATTGTGTTAAGCCCTTACACAATTTTCTTTTTTTTTGTTTTTAAGTTTCATATTTTAGTTAATAGTGCTCATCAAACTGAATATTGATAAGCAGAGTGATGAGATGTATAAGGCAGATGGGAAGAAAACATGGAATTAGAGTTTTTAAATCCACAGGATATCATGATAAAGGGTTTTAAGCAGATACTTCGTAACTAGTGCCGTACTAATCTAGTTAGAAATTAAATCATGTTTTGGAATTGAAAGCCAAAGGCAAAAAGAGCTCTCCTGTGCTGAATGGCACTGCCCGAGTACAGGAATGGAAGGAGCATTCACTGCAGGAGGCCTCAGCACATCACTCGGTGGTGATGAAGCCACACAGCCAGTCAGGTATGGAGGAGGGCCCCCCCCGCCAGCATCAGGACCAGACCTCTGGGCATGGCTGATCCCAGTACTGGAATCTGAAGTGATGACAGGGACTTTCACCTCTGCTGGTTTGAAGTCTCTAACAATTTTCTTTTTAATGTGATATATAATATCTCTGTGAAGTAAGGACTTTCTTGCATACGTATATGTAACATACTTATATAATACAGATATATTATTACATATATACATATTAACATAAATACTATTCATTTGCGTATTATTATACAGATCGAACATCTGGAATTTGAAAATCTGAAATCCAACATGCTCTGAAATCCAAAACTTTTTGAGAACCAACACGACATTCAAAGGAAATGCTCATTGGAGCATGCTGGATTTTGGTTATTTTTATTTAAGACCCTGAACTTGTATAATGCAAATATTCCAAAATCAAGTTATAAATCTGAAGCACTTCTGGTCTCAAGCTTTTCAGATAAGGGATACTTAACCTGTATCTATCTTGGGGGACTACTTGAGAATAAATCACAGACATGATGCCCTTTTATCCCTAAATACTTTTGTGTGTATTTTCTGTAAACAAAGAAATTATCTGACATAACCACAGTCCAATGATCAAAACTGATAAATTACCATTGGTGCAATATTATTTCTCTACTCTACAGACTTCATTCAGATTTTTCTAATTGTCCCAGTAATGTCTTATATAGCAAATGAAATACAGAAACATGTGGTACATTCAATTGTCATATTTAGTTAGTCTCCCTTAACCTAAAATACAGTCTTTCTTTGTGTTTCAAGACACTGAAATTTCTGACGGTATCAACTAGTTATAGCATATCCCTCAGTTTTAGTTTGTCTGAGGTTTACTCATGATTATATTCAGGTTATACATTTTTTGTCAAGAATAACCCTCAAGTGACATTGGGTTCTTTGAGCATCGTATCAGGAGGCACATGATGGCCATTGGTGTCACTACTGGTGATGTTAATTTTGATCCTTGTTTAAAGTGATATCAGGGTTTTCTCATTGTGAAGTAGCTATTTTTCCCCTTTGTAATTAATAAGCTTCTTATGGGGGAGATATTTGGAAACTATATAAATATTCTGCTATTCCTCAAAATTCTACACACTAGATTTAGTAGATTCTTGCCAGAAACAATTATTACTATAATGGTTGCAAAATGATAAACTTCTAATTTCATAATTGCTTCTACATTTATTAGCTGGGTTTCTATTCCAAGAAGGACCTTTCCCTTCTACTTTTATTCCTTATTTATTACATCAGTGTGGACTCATGGATTTTTATTTTATTTTATGAGATAAAGTCCTTTACTATCATTTATTTAGAAGCTTAATTTGTTGCTGGGCATGGTGGCTCATGTCTGCAATCCCAGAGACTTGGGAGGCTAAAGTAGGAGGATTCTTGAGGCCAGGAGTTTGAGACAAGCCTCAGCAACATAGCAAGACCATGCCTCTAAAAATATAAAAATAAAAAATTAGCCTGGCATAATGGTATTCACCTGTAGTCCCAGTGCTATTCAGGAGGCTGATTTGAGAGGATGGCTTGGGCCCAGGAATTCGAGGTTGCAGTGAGCTATGATTGTGCCACTGTACTCCAGCCTGTTTAAAAAAAAAAAAAAGAAAGAAAAGAAGAAAAAGAAGCTCAAATTGTCCCTGATTTGGCCAAGTGGGTGCCCCTTAAAGCTGCCTCCTGCTTCATTTTGACATGCCCCCATCAAGCTTTGAACAGTTTCTTACTTTCTGGCATAGCAGGATATTCCAGATTCATCTCGTTCTTTTCCTGCCGCAGCCTTGCATTCAGCCGTTTCTTCAAGGAGCCTTGATTCCTTTGAGTTTTTAGAAACCAAGATCTGAGTGCTAGGTGTGCCCATTGTTTCTTGGGTGTCATTGCTTTTAGACTCTCTCAGCTAGCAAAGAAAAAATTATATATATATATATATATCCATATACGCCAATATTTATTTACATATCTATCTCTAGGCTATATTTAAATCCATGATTTCACACTAATGCCTCCAAGTTCAGTCCAACACTACAGGATTTATTCTATTTTTTTTTCATCTTCCATATTTATAACTCCCTTCTCTGACAATAAGAAACCTAGCTTCCTTTATCCACAGTATATTTACTTATTTGGTCAATCCTAGGATACACAAAAAGTAATTTCAGTATCGCTCACCCACCCCTCTGAGAAATAAAAGCCTACAAAGTAGAGGTCAATATTGTTTTAGAGTTCTTTTTGTCTTTAGCCCCAAGGTCGTATTGTCCAAATGCTATGTTCAAAGGTTATTTGAGGGCGAGAAGAGTGACAGCCCAGCAGCCCAGCTTTGCAAAGTCTCTAGACGCAAAGGAAGAGCCCAAGAGGAGATCTGCGAGGTTCTCAGTTAAGCCTGCCCCTGCAAAAGTTGAAACAAAGCCAATAAATAAATAAATAAATAAATAAATAAATAAATAAATAAAAAGCAGCAGGAAAGGATAAATCCTCAGAAAAAAGTGCAAACAAAAGGGAAAAGGGGAACAAAGGGCAAACAGGCTGCATAGGCTAACCGAGAAACTAAAGATTTACCTGCAGAAAACCGAGAGCTAAAATGGAGGAGCATGTAGCCTCTGATGACGCAGGAAAGAAAGAAACCAAGTCTGGTTAATATGGAATAATTTTTATCAACTATTTTGAAGATGTAAGCTTTTTAGTAGCTCTAGACACATTTTTAAGAAGACAGGAATGCTACTTCATTTGCTGAGTGGAAATGGTTTTAAGAGGTGAAACCATTTGCTGGTAATTATTATTATTGTTATTATTATTATTAGGTACAATGAGAAAATAGTGAGACATTGAATTGTAGAAGGCATTCACTGCCTTGGGTACCAATTTAATATCCCATAGACTGGAGGTAGGCAGTTTTTGTATCCTGTAATACAAAGCATACTAAATGGCAACTTGGAGTCACAGTCATACATTTAATATGTCTTAAACACTTAAAATTACTTCTATTCTCATGTTGTTTTTCAGTAGGATTGTTTCTTAAAGAAAACCTCTCCCTGACCTCGGCTCTCCCTGTCAGAATTGTGTGCACTCGGTAATATATTTGATTGTGGTAGTTCAGATTTCCTAATTACTTTCTTATGTGCTGTGAAAGGTTGAAAATCTGTGTATGCTGGGCGCGGTGGCTCACGCCTGTAATCCCAGCACTTTGGGAGGCCGAGACGGGCGGATCACGAGGGCAGGAGATCGAGACCATCCTGGCTAATACAGTGAAACCCTGTCTCTACTAAAAATACAAAAAAATTAGCCGGGCGTGGTGGCAGGCACCTGTAGTCCCAGCTACTCGGGAGGCTGAGGCAGGAGAATGGCGTGAACTTGGGAGGCAGAGCTTGCAGTGAGCCGAGATTGCGCCACTGCACTCCAGCCTGGGCGAGACTCCATCTCAAAAAAAAAAAAGAAAGAAAAAAAGAAAATCTGTCTATGTAGTAGGTATTATATTGAATTTTGACTTAGTGGGACTTATAATGTAATACGTTTTTAAGCATTTGAAGTTATTGATAGTTGATATCCTCTTAGGAAAAATTGGCCTCTAAATGTCGAACTTGGAAATCATTGAAAAAACTATTTAGCCTCTAAATTTTAAACTGGAAAGTCACTGAAATAACTATTTAGGACAGAATTACAACTACCTAGCTTTTTAGATTTCAGTACATACATTGAAATTGGAAAAAAATTGTTCATAATGTCTGTATACTAATCTTGAAAACAACCAATAAAATCTCAAGTATGAAAGAAAAAAGTTATTTAAATTAGTTCTCTTTTTTCACTTTTCACTGTATTTATGTTATCCGTTTTAAGGTAAAGTTTAGTTCATTTGTTCTGTTTGTGTTCCATTTTAGTGTTTTCCCAACCTTTGTTGATTTTATTGATTTTCTTTTTTTGAGTATGTGAAACATTACCACAGTTCCAAAAGTTAGAAATGTTTAAAAAGTAATACTCAGAGAAATTTCAGATCCTCTACATTCTTATCTATCTTTTCCACCCTGTTCCCGCTCACATCTATAGGAAACAGATCTCATTAGTATCTAGTTTATACTTCTTGCATGTTTTATTTTTGCACAAATAAATAGATGCATGAAATTTTCTCATTTGCCCTTCTTAAACAAAATGTAGCACACTGCCTATGCAGTTTTGCACTTTGCTTTTGTTTCACCCAGCATTATAACCTGGAAATCACTCCACATCAGTTCATAGAGATCTTCCACATTCTTTTTTTAAAAATTATTTTTCATAACTGTATGCACATACTGTACTTTATTAAACCAATACAATATTTTGCAATTACAAAGAATACTGCAATGAATAACCTTGTGCAGATCTATTTTTGTCTTGGTGGAGGTGAATCTTCAGGGTAAAGTGGGATTACTACATCAAAAAGTAAATGCATGTGTAAGGTTTGTTTAGTATTGCCAAATTTCCCTTCACACAAGTTGTACAAATTTGTGTTCCAACCAGCAATGCATGAAAGTGACTGTTTACCTATAGCTTCACCAACCGATTTGTTTATTGTACTTTTTAGTCTTTACCAGTCTGATACATGAGAAATGGGCTCTCAGTGTACTTTTACTTTTATCCTGATCGTTAGGAAAATTAAATATCACTTAATATATTTGAGGGCCATTTAAATTTTTGTGAATTGTTTATTAATGTCATTTACTTGTTTTGTATCAGGTTTTGGTCTTTTCTCTCAATTCTTAGGAGTTGTTTATATGTTAGCGATATCAGCCCTTTATTTATGATATATGTTGCAACTATTTTCTCCTAATTGTTTTGAATCTTGTTATGGTGTTACTTTTTTACATACATAAGTTTTTTTTAATGTAGTCAAATGTATCAATCTTTTCTTTTATTTCCTCTGCATTTTGGACCATAGTTAGAAATCTTTTCCCTATGCCCCAGTTAAGGATGAATTCATGTTTTTTTCTAGGACTTGTTTGCCTGCTTTTTTTTACATTGAGAGTCCTTATACACATATAATTTATCCTTATGCACAGTGTAAAAATTGATCTCATTTTATCTTTTTCTAAATGGTTAACCAATTTTCTCAGATTCATTTATTAAAATTTTCATTTTTGTTGATAAGATGTCTCTTGAACTTCATTACATTGATGAAGATACTGAGGCTTAGAAAAGTTAAGCAATTTACCCAATGCCACATGGCTGATGGAGTAAGAGATGGCCCTCTCTGAGAAAGTGACATTCAAACTAGAACCTGAAAGGTGGGAAGGCTACTGCTATGTGAATATTTGAGGGACAGAACAGCCCAAGCAGAGGTGACAGCAAGTGCCAAGACTCTAAGGCAAGAACAAAATTGGCCAATACAGAAGAATAGTGTGGCTGAAAAGTGGTGAGTATGGAGAGAGGGTAGGAAATGATGAAGAGGTAGGGGAGATATAAACCATGAAAAGCCTTGGTGAGGATTTTGATTTTACTGTAAGTGCCATGAGGAATTTCTAGAAGATGTTTAAAGACACAAGTAGTGAGCTTTAATTTATGTTTTTAAATTACTAGTGTTGGCAGCCATTTGAAGAATGGATTAAGGGTATACGACTTCTTAGCTCCTTAACGACAATTTAGAGCTAATAGCATGGTGAAGGCCTTAGAATTTCTAAGATTGGCTGCGTGCAGTGGCTCATGCTTGTAATCCCAGCACTTTGGGAAGCCAAGGCGGGTGGATGGCCTGAGCTCAGGGGTTCGAGACCAGCCTGGCCAACATAGTGAAACCCTGTCTCTACTAAAAATACAAAAATTAGCCGGGCATGGTGGCACATGCCTGTAATCCCAGCTACTCGGGAGGCGGAGGCAGGTGAGTCACTTGAACCCGAGAGTCGGATGTTGCAGTGAACCGAGATCGTGCCATTGCACTCCAGCCTGGGCGACAGAACAAGACTCCATCTCAAGAAAAAAAAAAAAAGTACATGACTGATAACGGAGATCAATTATGAACCTGCTGCAGAAGTCCAGGAGAGAGTTGGTGTCGTTTGCACTAGTATGGTAGCAGTAGAGGCAGAGAGAAATGGACAGATTTAGTAATCATCTAATGTAGTAAAATCTGGGGCAATAGAGAGCTTTGCCTTGGCAATTAGTGCATTATGCCCCACCATTTCTTCTAGCTGCAGTGGAACTGAATCCTAGAGTTATAGGAAGACAAACTGAAGACACTAGAACTATAAGAAATTTATTTTAGCTTCAAGTAGAAAATGGTAAATCCATACAATCATGTTCATGTTTGACACTTCATAATTTATGAAAATAAAATATGCTTAGCCTTCACTTAAGCAACATGAATATTAA
Source organism: Pongo pygmaeus (assembly GCF_028885625.2). Lineage (NCBI taxonomy): Eukaryota > Metazoa > Chordata > Mammalia > Primates > Hominidae > Pongo > Pongo pygmaeus. Next base: position 136,935,301 of record NC_072396.2, on the reverse strand, counting down.
TTCACAGAATATAAGAAATATGAGGCTGGGTAAGCACTAGGATTCAACCAACAGCAAGTATCTCCAATAGTGATGTCAAGAGAATTTTAAGGAGAAAGCAGCAGTATCTTTTCATGATACTGTTTCAGAAGATTACGACTTGCCCCCAGACATTCCAGATTTCTCCATTTGCTGTTCTGGATGGAATGCTCATGAATATATCACTCCAGCCTGGATTTCTCTGAGCTCCAAACTCATATGTCTAACTGACTTCTTGGTGTCTTCACTTATATATCAAGGAGGCACCTTAAAACTACTATGATCACAATTGACATTATCTCTCCTTTCACACTTTGACCCTCTCAATCTTTTTTTCTCCCTCATTTGTACCTCCACCCATCCACCCATCAAGTAAAGCCAGAAACGTGGATATCATCTTTGATTCCTCTCCTTCCTTCAGCACCACCCCATCCAATCCTTCAGTAAATCCTCTAGTCTCTACCTTTAAAGTAGAACTTGAACCCTTTCACTTTTCTCTGCTACTACTGCCATAATCCTAGGCAATTCCATAATAATCTTTGGCCTGGACTTCTACAAAATCTCTTAATTAATCTGCCTATACCCAGCCATCTCTCTCCACCATCAATTCTATGCATTGACATAAGACATAAAATATATAAGACATAAATCTGAAAATGTATGTAAGATTGGACCACTCACCTACTTAAAATCCTTCAAAACTTTCCTATTACCGTTAGAACAGGGTTTCTCACCTCAGCAATACTGGTATTTCTTTATTGTGGGGAGGAGGGGCTGTCCTGTGCCCTATAAGATGCTTAGCAGCATCTCTGGCCTTTACCCACTACAGTAGCAGCCCACCCCAAGTTGTGACTATCAAAAATGTTTCTAGGCATTGCCAAATGTCCCTTTGGGGAGGGTGGGGGAGCAAAATTACTACTCATTCATAACCACTAAATTAGAATAAACCCCAATATCTTACCATGGGCTATATAACCTTTCAAGAGCTGAACTCTGCTCACCTCTCTGATTTTAGTGTGTATCGTATCTCACTACGCTCACTATATTCCAGCCACAGTAACCGTCTTTTTGTTCTGGGAATGTGCTCTAGCCTCAGGGTTTTTTCCTTTGCTTAGGCTAATCCCTCTTTTTGGAATGCTCTCCACAAACATGTCCCTGCCTCATACCACATTTGCTTATTTGACGTTTGTTCACTATTCAGATTTTAACTCAGTGAAATATTACTTGATTTCCTAGACCACTGAATTTCCCCATATGTACAATCTCAGGTACAGGTACACTTCCTTCCCTGGGCCATGTCAATGATGGATCACAATTGTATTTCCAGCACAGACTCTAGGGTTGGGTTCCTAGGTTCTAAACCCAGCTCCACCACATATTAGCTATGTGACTTTGGACAAGTCACTTGATTTATTGAAGACTTATTTTCCTCTTCTGTGAAAAAGGGGCCTTACTTCATTGGATTATTTTGAGGAATAAATGAATTACCTAATGGAAATTTTTTTACCAGCATACATACCTACCACATAATAATAACTCAATAAATGCTAGTTACTACTACTTCTGCTGTTGCTGCTGCCACTACTACTACTACCACTACTACTACTAGTACTACTACTACTACTATTACCAATTATTGTTATATTTGTATCAAGACAATGTGACCTTAGGTGGAAATTCAGCCATAGCTTTCCAATTATTTCCTTTTTGGCCCAAGAGGAGCAGCACTTTTCCCTTTAAAATATATGAACAGATTGTTCTTTTTGCTGATTTGATTTTTTTTCACCTTTAAGGGGTTATTTGAATGTTCTACTGTGAAGAGCAAAATAATAATATTCAGCCAATTCTGCATGGTCCTTTCTTGGTAAATAAACTGGTTTCTGCATTAGTCCATTTTCATGCTGCTGACAGATATACCTGAGACTGGGCAATTAACAAAAGAAAGAAGTTTAATGGAGTTACAGTTCCATGTGGCTGGGAAGGCCTCACAATCATGGCAGAAGGTGAAAGGCACATCTCACGTGGCAGAAGACAAGAGAAGAGAGCTCGTGCAGGGAAATTCCAGTTTTTAAAACAATCAGATCTTGTGAGACGCATTCAGTATCACCAGAACAGTACAGGAAAGACCCAACCCCATAATTCAATCACCTCCTACCAGGTTCCTCCCGCGACATGTGGGAATTGTGGGAGTTACAATTCAAGACGAGATTCGTGTGCGGCCAAACCGTACCAATTTCTTAGGTGTAACTTCTGATACTTAATGACTTTTCTCAGTGCTTGCCTACCTGCTGAACAGAAGAAAACAATTATGTAATGCTCACATAATCTCCTATTGCTTTTTAAACTCTCATTTTAAGTCATTTTAAACTGTCATTTTAATTATTATTATTTTAATCTTGAAAAGAAGAGGGTCTGCAGTAGACAGAATAAACACCCCCCTCCTCAAATATCTCCATGTCCTAATCCTCAGAACCTATGAGTATGTTGCCTTCCATGGCAAAAAAAAAAAAAAGACTTTGAAGATATGATTCAGTTGAGAATCTTGAGATGGGGAAATTATCCTGAATTATCCAGGTAGGTGCAACCACAGGGGTCCTTTTAAAGAGGGAAGGCAGTGTAAATACAGAAGGGGAGAGAGAGATTTGAAGCTACTCCACTGATTTTGAAGATGAATAAGGGGACCAGGAGGCAAGGAATTTAGTTGGTCTCTAGAAGCTGGAAAAGGCAGGAAACAGATTTCTTCCCTAGAGCTCCCACAAGGAACCAGTCCCAGGATGAAAGCAAGAATGAGGGGGAAAAAACAAGATTTCCTTGTTAACTCACTATTTTTACTTTTTTGTATTTATTGATATATAATTCACATACAATAAAATTCACCATTTTGAAGTGTACAGTTCAGTGGTTTTCATTATCTTAACAAGATTCCACAATCATTACTGTTATGTAATTCTAGAATATTTTCATCTCCCCAAAAAGAAACCCCATATTCATTAGCAGTCACAAACCATTTTCCCTCCTCCTATCCCTGGCAACCACTAATTTTTCTGTTTCCTAGGATTTGCTTATTATTCACATTTTATATTATTAGACTTATACAAAATGTGGTCTTTTGTGTCTGATTCTTTCACTTATAATTTCATAAGTTTAATCCATGTAACATATATCAGTACTTCTTTCATTTTATGGCTGAATAATATTCCATTGTATGGATAGTCCACATTTTGTTTCTCCACCACCAATTAAAGAGTGTTTGGGTTATTTCCACTTTGGGATATTTTTAAGAATAATGCTGCTATGAATATTGTGTGGGTAGAAGTTTTCCTTTCTCTTGGGTATATGCTATATACCTAGGAGTGGAATTAAGTCATATGGTAACTCTGTGTTTAACTTTTTCAGGAACTACTAGATTGTATTCCAAAGTAGCTGCACCATTTTATTCCCACTAGCTGTATATGAGGGTTCCAGTTTCTCCACATTCTAATGAACACTTGCTATTGTCTGTCTTTTTTATTGTACCCATCCTAATGAGTATGAAGTGATATTTTAATTGTGGCTTACATTTTCCTTATGGCCAATGATGCTGAACAACTTTTCATGACTATTTGTATATGTTCTTCGGAGAAATGTCTCCAAATGTCTGTTGCCAATTTTTAACTGAATTATTTGCCTTTTTGTTGTTAAGAGGTTTTAGTTCCTTATATAGTCTAGATATTAGACCCTTATTAGCTGTATGATTTCCATATTATTAGATATTTGCATATTATTAGATATATGATTTGCTATATGATTATGATTAGGTACAGGAATTGCATCACATAGATATGTGATATCTCTCATATATGCATATATGATTTTCATATTATTAGATATATGATTTGCATTTTCTTCCATTCTATAGGTTGTCTTTTTACTTTCATGACAGTGTCTTAAGAAGTGCAAAAGCTTCTAATTTTGATAAGGTAAAATTTTGCTATTTTTTCCTTGGGTGCTCATGCTTTAGGTGTCATATCTAAGAAACCATCGCTCAACCAAATTTCACCAAGATTTACACTTATGTTTTCTTCTAAGAGTTTTGTAACTTTAGCCGTTAAATACAGACCTTCGATCCATTTTGTGTTTTTAGTTAATTCTTGTATATGGTGAGAGATAAGGGCTCAACTTCATTCATGTGTGGATTTCTAGCTGTCCCAGAAAGATTACTTAAAAAGATTATTCATTCTCCCATTGAATTGAGTTAGCATCCTCGTCAAAAGACAATTTACCATTAATGTATAAGTTTACTTCTGAACACCCAATTCTATTCCATTGATCTATTTTTATGCCAGTACAAGATAGCCTTGATTACTGTAGCTATGTACTAACTTCTGAAATAGGAAGGTGTGAGACCTTCAACTTTAATCTTACGTTTCCGGATTGATCTGTCTTTTCTGTCACTCTTGTATTTCCATAGGACTTTTAGGATAAACTTGTCAATTTCTGCAATAAAAGGAAGCTGGGATTTTGTTAAACATCACATTGAATCTATAGATCTATTTGGGGAATGTTGCCATTTAACAATATTAAGTCGTTCTGTCTATGAAAATAGCGGGGTCTTTCCATTTTTTTTTTTTTTTTTTGCACCCATGCTGTTTATTGCTAAATGTAATAGTCTGATCGTGACGCTGAAAAAAAAATAATATATTTGTGTTCTGAGTAATGGAAAAATAAGGGACCAAGGAAATTGGAACATTATCATATCACAATGTGGATGCATACATTTTGGCTTAAGATATGTTAGTCACCATTTTTTAATTTAGGTTTTCTTTCATTCCTCTCAATGATTTTTTTCTTTAATTTTCAAGGTATACATTTTGCTTTTGTTAAATGTATTATTAGTGTAATTTCTTTTGAATCTATTTTCAATTGAATTGCTTTCTTAATATAACTTTCAGACTGTACATTGACAATATATATAAATACAAGTGGTTATTTTTCCAATACAATATTATGTATTTAAGTGATACCAAGGGAGCTGTCTTTCCTCACACTATATATGTTCTATTACAGACTTCAAGGTAAGCCCTACTTCATGAGTATCTTTGGCCTTGGATAACATCTATGACATATTACCAAGTTATATTGTTCATACATATATTAATTGAATGACAAATAAGTGCCATGTACCGAGACTGAATACACGTATAGAAAAACTCATGGTGTCTACCCTCCAGGAGTAACATAAAGAGACTAGAAACACATAATGTGATATATTTTATGAGAAATTTGTCAAGATAATACAAAATATTGATTCATTACATATTACAGTTAATTTTTGCATATTAATCTTGTATCCTACAAACGTGGTGAGCTCATTTACAAGTTCTAATAGTTTTCTTCTGAATTCCACAGTATTTTCTTATATAAGATCATACCATCTGCAAATATGGTTTTACTTCTTCCTTTCCAGTCTGGATGCATTTTACATCATTTTCTTACCTAATTGCTCTTGCTGGCACCTCCAGTACAATGTTGAATAGAAGCGGTGAGAGGCATCCTTATCTTGTGCCTGATATTACGGGGTAAGCTTTAAGTATTTCACCATTCAATATGATACTAACTGTGAGTTTCTCATAGCTGCCCTTTATCAGCATGAGAAGATTCCTTTCTATTCCTAGTTTATTGAGTATGTTTACATGAAAGAACATTGAATTTCATCAAATGCTTTTTCTGAATATATTGAGAGGATCATGTAAGTTTTCCCTTTATTCTATTAATATGGTATCTTACATTAATTGATTCTTTCATGTTGAAGCAACCTTGCATTACTGGAATAAGTCTTACTTAGTCATAGAATATAACATTTTTACATGCTGCTGTATTTTGTTTGCTAGTATTTTGTTGAGGACATTTACATCTGTATTAAGAAGAGATATTACTCTATAGTTTGTTTCTTGTGATGCCTTTGTCCGACTTTGTTATCCGGGCAATACTGGCTTCATAGAATGAAATGATAAGTACACTCTCCCCTTTGAGGTTTTGGAAGAGTTTGTGAAGTATTGGTGTTAATTCTTTTTTTTTTCAGATGACTTGCATTTTACTGCTACACAATAATTATACATATTTATGGGGTTCATGTGATATTTTGATAGATGCATGCAATTTGTAATAATCAAATCAGGGCAATTGAGACATTCATCACCTCAAACATTTTTTTTGTGTGTGAGTCCATTCCAAGTATTTTTTTCTAGGTACTTTAAAATATACAGTAAATTATTGATGACTATAGTCTTTCTACTACGCTACTGAAAACTAAAACTTATTCTTTCTATCTAATTGTATTTTGTACCCATCAACGAACCTCTCTTCATCTTTCTCCCCACTCTAACCTCTGGTGAATACCATTCTGTTTTCCATGTCTATGAGATCAACGTTTTTAGCTTCCACATATGAGGGAGAACATGCGATATTTGTCTGTCTGCATCTGGCTTATTTCAGTTACATATCCTCCAGGCTCATCCGTGTCTTGCAAATGACGGATTTTATTATTTTTATGGCTGAATATTATTTCATTGTGTATATATACCACAGTTTTAAAAATCCATTTATCCATTGATGGACACTTAGGTTGATTTCATATCTTGGTTATTGTGAATAGTGCTGTGATAAACATGGGAGTGCAGATACATTCAATATACTGATTGCCTTTCTTTTGGATATATACCCAGCAGTGCAATTGCTGAATCATATGGTAACTCTACCTTTAGTTTTTCTTAGGAACCTCCATACTGTTTTTCACAATGGCCATGCTAATTTACATTTCCACCAACAGTGTATGAGAGTTTCTCTTTCTCAACATCCTCGCCAGCATCTGCTATTTTTTGTCTTTTTGATAATGGCCATTTTAACTGAAGTGAAATGCTATCTCATTGTGGTATTGATTAGCATTTCACTGATGATTAGTGGTGTTGAGCATTTTTCATATACCTGTTGACTTTTTCTATTTCTTCTTTTGAGAAATGTCTGTTCACATCATTTGCCCATTTTAAAATTGGATTATTTTTTCTTTTTGCTGTTGAATTGCTTGAGTTCCTTATATATTGTGGTTATTAATCCCTTGTTAGATAGCCTGAAAATATTTTTTTCCCATTCTGTGGGTTGTCTCTTCAATTTGTTGTTTCCATGGCTGTGCAAAAGTGTTTTAGCTTGATGTGATCCCATTTGTCCATTTTTGTTTCTGTTGCCTCTGCTTTTAAAGTCTTACACTCAAAATCTGCCTACACCAATGTCCTGAAAAATTTTCCAATGTTTTCTTTCAGTAGTTTAATAGTTTCAGGTCTTACATTGGTCTTTAATCCACTTTGATTTGATTTTTATATATGGTAAGAGATAGGAATCTAGTTTCATTCTTCTGTGTATGGATAGCCAGTTTTTCCAGCACCATCTATTGAAGACAGTCCTTTCCCCAATGTATGTTCTTGGTGCCCTTGTCAAAAATGAGTTGGCTGTAAATGAGTGGATTTATTTCTGGGTTCTCTATCATGTTCCATTGGTATGTGTGTCTTGTTTTTATGTATCATGCTGTTTTTGTTATTATGGCTTTTTCTTTTTAGGCACTCAATGAAGATTCTTCTTATTAATATCAACAATAACGTGGATGCTTTATTCATTAAGCGTCTATTATTTATGTGCCAGGGACTGTGTTGGCTTCTACATAAATTGCTGGGATTCCACACATATCTTTTCATGTCTAGAAGTCATGGAAAACTCCTTTACAAATAACTGCTTAATTAGGGCTTTGTGAATGAATGTGGATTACTGCTCTCATTTAATAGAGAGCAGAGACTTGCTCTGTGTCTGGGACAGGTCTTGTACAGGTGAGGGTGCCAGGGAAGAGTCAACCAGTGGCCCTAATTTGGTGATAGTTTCTATTTCCTTCTTCCCTCAATAAAACTCAGTTTCTTGAGTTTTCTCTGCTTTTTTGATACTTCATCTGTTGGCACTGTCAGGGAACATCTGGTATCTCAGAACTATAAGCATCATATGTACCCCTCACGTATATAAAACTCTTATGTACTCAAAACAATTAAAATTTAAAAAATCATTAGCATTCTTCCTCTCTCTGAATCATACTAACTTTGAGACTAATAGTAGGTTTTTATTTTTTTAATTTTTTTTTTTTTACTTTTAATTTTGTGGGTACATAGTAGGTGTATGTATTTACGGGATACACGAGATGTTTTGATACAGTCATGCAATGTGACATAATCACATCATGGAGAACGGGGTATCCATCCCCTCAAGCATTTATCCCTTGTTTTACAAACAATCCAATTACACTGTTTAGTTATTTTGAAATGTAAAATTAAGTTATTATTGACTGCAATCACCCTGTTGTGTTATCAAAATATAGCTTCAATGTATATTTTAAAACAAGATAGTATGATGCATCCAACTTTGTTTTTTTGTTCAGAGTTGCTTTGGCTATTGGGGTCTTTTGTGATTTCTAGGTATTTTGTTGTAGCTATTGTAAGTGGGATTGCTTTCTTGATTTCTTCTTTAAGATTGTTCACTCTTGGCATATAGAAATGCTACTGATTTTTGTATGTTTATTTTGTACGAGATTGATATGAATTATTCCTTAAACATGGGCGATTTCACCAGTGAAGCCATTTGGGGCTGGGCTTCTCTTTGTGGTATTTTTTTTATTACTAATTTGATTTATTTACTTGATATAATAATGTGTATTCATATTCTCTATTTTATCTTGAGTCAGTTTCTGTAGTTTGTGTCTTTTATGTATTTTTCTATTTCATCTATGTTACGTAAATTGTTGGCATACAATTTTTCATTGTATCCCCTTATAATCCTTTTTATTTCTTTAAAGTTAGTATTAATATCCAGCTTATAATGCTGATTTCAGTAATATGAGTCTTCTGTTTTTCTTCTTGGACAGTCTAGCTAAAAGTCTGTCAATTTTCTTTGTAATTGCAAAGAGCCAATTTTGAGTTTTGTTGGTTTTTTATATTATTTTCCTATTATCCATTGTATTAATTTCTGCTCTAATTTTTAATATATTATTCCATCTGTGTGCTTTGGGTTTAGTTTGCTCTTCCTTTTTAGTTTCTTAAGTTGAAAGGTTAGGTTACTTACTTTAGGTCTCTCTTTTTAAAAATAAAGATGTTTATGCTACAAATTTCCCTTTAAGCTCAGCTTTTGTTGCATTCCATAACTTTTTGTTTGTTGTACTTTCATTTACATTCATCTCAGGATACTTTTTCTTATGATTTCTTCATTCACTCATTTATTTAGTAATATGCTGTTTAATTTTTCATATATGTAGTTTTCCCAAATTTCCTTCTGTTATTGATTTCTATGTTCATTCCATTCCATTGTGGTCAGAGAACATACTCGCATGATTTCAATCATTTTTAATTTATCGAGTCTTGTTTTATATTTTAGTGTATGGTTTGTCCTGGAGAATGTTCCATGTGTGCTCGAGAAGATGTTCCATGTATTAGGCTGGTGCAAATCACTTTTGCACCAACCTATATTTTGCTGTTGTTGAGTGGCATGTTCTGTAGATGTCTTTCAAGTCTAGTTTGTTTACAGTGCTGTTAAAGTCTTCTGTTTCATTGTTGACTATCCATTATTATTCTGTTGATCTAACATAGTTATTCTATCCATTATGCCAGTGGGGTATTGAAAGCTCCTGCTGTTACTACTGAACTACCCATTTCTCACTTTAATTCTCTCAGTTTTGTTTTATGCATTTTTGGCTTTATTGTTAGGTGCACATATGTTTATAGTTGTCATATCTTCCTGAGGAATTGATCCATTTATCATTATGAAATGTCCCTTTTTTTCTTAGGAACAATTTTTTTTTCTTAAAGGCTGTTTTGTCTGATTTTAGTGTAGTCATTTCAGCTCTCGTTTTGTTATCATTTGTGTGGTATACCTTTTTCCAGAACTCTGGAAATTATCCAAAGTTTTGTAGCAGTCCAGAGCTTTAAAAAAGTTAATCCTGAGAAATATTGTCAGTTTTTAAAATTGATTTTAAGAATAAAATTTCAGAGGTCTACTCTGCAATTTTTACTGATTTCATTGTTTGACTCATTCTTTTAGGACATTTAAGAGTTTTCCTAAGTATCTCGTTTTGAGAGACTTTTGTTACTGAGTTTTGATATGATTGCATTGTGACGAGAACATACTCAATCTGAGTAACTTTATTTTGTTAATTGATGGAAGTTTTTCTTTTAACTTGGAATTTTAGAATTAGAATAAACTATAATTAACTGAAGTTTAAATAAATGGCCTTTTAAATTTCATTCCTTGCTGAAAATATTTCATATATGTATGAAATATATAAAAATATTTCATATATATGAAGTATATGAATATATATAAATATTTCATATATATATATAAATCAACTTTCATGGACCACTCAGGACATAGACACTAATGGATGCAAGAGAATATTTCTGTACTGGTTGAGGATTTTGCAGCGTTTAAGGGCCATCATTCAAATACAGGCTTTGGTGTCAAACTGGTCTGGATTCAAATATCAGTCCCATTACCACCATGTGACCTTGGACAAGTGACTTAATTTCATGTCCTTGGACAATTTAACATCACTAATCTTCCGTTTTGTCATCTATAGAATTAAAATATATTACAACTTTTACATGATTGTTGTCAGGTTTAAAAAAAATGACAGAGATCTAGAATGGCTGGAATGGAAGACATATGAAGGAATAGGGTGTAAAACGTTAGCTGGGGCCAGATAAAAAAGAGATGAGCATGTGGAAAGTGCCTCATAAATCTTTATTCTTTTCCCTATTTCTTTATATAGCTATCACAGGAAAATTGCAGAAAACTGAGCTTATTGGGAAGCTAAGACACACCAAATTGGCTGACTTTCACTTACATTTTGTTTTTGGTTTTGTTTGTTTGTTTCTTTGTTTGTAGTAGAGACAGGGTTTTGGCCAGGCTGGTCTCAAACTCCTGACCTCAAATGATCCGCCCACCTTGCCTCCCAAAGTGCTGCGATTGCAGGCGTGAGCTACTGTGCCCAGCCACTTTATTGTTATTTTCTTCTCTCTGAAGGGTAATGACAACAACATTCCAGTAAGGTGAGACTTCTAGTTGGTTGAGTTCCAATTAATTGAGGTTTTTATCTATTATCAATAACTGGGAGGTGACTTTAAATGAGAAAAAACCTTGTGACTCTCTAAGTATGTAATTTTGAATGGAAAAGTGTTAAGACTAATCACTTACTCAAGGGTCTGTGAGAAATTCTGTATTTAGCTTTTTATTTTGAGGGTCTCGAGTGGCATCAAGTATTACATTTCTAAAAGGAAATCCACCCAGTAAAATTTTGTTCAAGTGAACTCAAATTAAGCTTCCCAATTAATTCACTTAGTTTTCCTTTGATAAGTGTGTTTTGTGTTGAAATACTTGTATAAAAAGAATAACAAATATTAAGTTAATTTAGAGTAATTAGCAAAATGGTTCTTCCTTTGTTGGGTTTAAATGTGGTCCAATCTTTGAGGATTTAATCTTTTCTAGTAGGATCATTTGGTATTAAGATAGGGAAAAGTGAATCATTAGTAAAATTCAAGCCACTACATTCTGCTTTTAAATCTGTGTTCACCTTTCTACTCTTGTAATCTAAGCTCAACTGTTCATTCCTTTTATCTCCATCCTCTTCAAATCTTCTTCATGTTTTCCTTATAGATTAAAAGATGGGAATTTAAAGCACTAGTTTTATGTAGTGTGTAGATGTGTATAAATGCCTATATTTGTTTACGTACATACACATACACCTTATTCTTGAATGTGCACCTCGGGGTCTACAGAAGATATCCACATATCTCGATTGTTTATCACAACAGCCTTTTGAAGTCAGAGTTTGTAATACCCATTGTTAGAAATGGGGAAGTCTAGATTTTTTAATCCACTTTAAACTAAATTTTCTCCCCCCATACACACAATATTTAAATAACATTTCATAATTTAAATATAAATTAGTGCTGTCCCTTTTAGGGCTATACACTTACTTCAGTTTGGTTAATGACCCTCTTCTTTGGAAACTATCTTCTGAGCCCATTCTTACGACTCTCAGTGGTGCAAAAGTTTGGTCTCCTGAGAGTGGGTTTAATTTTTGGAAAGGACACCTTCTCTGGAAGCGAAGTCTAATGCAGTAGGGGGGCGACATTGGATCAAACTGAACAATGCTGTTTGTGTTCACTGACTAGGTGTGGATCTGAAGAAATGACTGTGCTTTTCTTTTACGACTCAGATACTGGCTCTAAAGACATTTCCCCAAGAGGAGTTCCAAAATGTGAAGTACTGGCAGTGAAAAGGCTACTTTTCAAAGACAAAGGTTACTTGGATGTTTCAAGTGCTGAGAGTTTCCTTCAAAGTAGTCTCATTGCGTTTTAGGCAAGCAGTGGTCATTACACAGTAGATCAGCTTGTTCCCTAATGATTTAAGTATAACTTCACTTTCACTGACCTCACCTTCTGTAAAACAAAGTCTTGAAGCACTTAGCAAGAGTCACTTATTTTTAAAAACCCTAGGCCTCGCTTAAATCACACTTGTTCCCTTCAGGCCCTCAGTAGGCATCACCCTAGAATCAAAGTGAAGAATGATTTGGATGTCCTGCTGATGTAGGAACCATCTTAGTGAAGAGAATTGCCTCTGTTGATTGGATTGAGGAATCCTAAAAGCTAGATAACTTATTCCAAATCTTTCAAATGTAAAGAGCTTGGATGCATGTGGGTTTTACTGCTCTGAAAGGAACTGTGACTCAGGTTAGGATTGAGAAACAAATGTAATCAGTGGCATTCAACATCCTTTTAATTCCGGGAGGTCACAATGTTAAAGAGACTTAAGACAAGGATCCCATAACTGAAGCATGCTGAGAAATACATAATAGGATTCAGGAGAAATCATCCTCAGGAGTGCTAAGAAATAATTACAGTTCTGTGGTGCCTTTCTTCTTTGCCACTGAAATGCAGCCAACTCTTGGTGGCAGAGCATGCAGCCCACTTCCACACAGCACACTGCATAGCACAAGTGGAAAGAAGAGTAGGAAAACTTTCATTGCCTTCCCAATGTTTAGCCAAATTTTTATACTCCTGTGAAAAGACCCTGATGCTTCTCATTGTAATGCTTTGTCTGGAAAGAGCAAGTATCTGGTAATTGACCTTGGTTAGGGTTCTTGGAAGCTACAAACACAGGGCTGCCAACTTTGAATTTTTCCATTGCATTGTGCAATGGCATAGTCAGGGGGTTCTGTCCTTGGACGATTATGCAGTAGAGGAGCACACAAGTAATTCTTCAAGAATGTTCACTTGTGAATAGAGTTTGCTGCTGTGGCATATGCTTCCTTTAGAGACAAGGAGCACCGGCAGAGGAATGGTGCTGGCTACAGAGGGTGACCCTTAATGCATATTTTGACTTTTGATTTTTACAGCCAAGGCTGGACTGTTCCTTTTGGACTTTGATCTAAGCCTTAGTCATTCATTACACATTGTTATGAACCATCGGTTTTAATTACACTGCCTTTCTTTATACTCTCCTCCTTGGTCTGCCTTCCTAGGTCCATTAGAAACATTGTTTCATAGAAGCACTATTGAGAGAAAACAACAGTGCTTCCATATTTCCATATTTCCCTTCTTATGTGCCCCTTCTCTCTCTCTCTCTTTCTCTCTCTCACTCTCCCTCCCCTTTCCTATTTAGTGAAGCACCTGCATTATTCATATGTGAATGTTGGCCCTTTTATATTTCACAGAATAGCAGAAAGAAAAAACAATGACAATTTTGAAAAATGTACTACTTAAGTACACTCCATTTTTTAAAGTTGCTTTTTTCTCTGACCTATGTAAAATGTAAAGGTCTAAGCAGTATTATAGTCACACTCCCATTTAACTGTCACTCAAGCAATCAGAGCCTTCAAGCAACTGGCAGAAGTTGCAACTGCATGTGCAATCTGGGGAATCCTACACTGACAAGAAGGCCTGCACTCCAAAGCTGCCTGCCTAAGTCTTCAGACACATGGGGAAAGATGCTGAAGTTGCCTAGCAGTACTTCACATATGCTAATTGCAGCCATCAATGATTGTGGAAAGAGGGGACTCTGTGGCTAAGATTGGCTCCTTATGGCATATAATCAATTTGAGTGCGTCTGGGGAAAAGGATGCAGGTTTGTATAAAAAGGGTTGTATTTACTAAGGAAATACCGTATCATATATGAGCTGTTTTTAATGAGCTGAAAAGAATTATTTTTATAATAAACAGTGACACAGTCTGGTGGAGAAATGCAAATGTCAATTTTTTTTTTTTTTTGCCTTAGAAAAGAGGAAAATAGATCTCATCATAGGATGAAGAAGACAAAGATGAGTAAAAATTGGGGGAGAGAGTGTACAAAATACAAGACATTTAAACCACTCATCTATAATTTCTCCAGTTCTTCTGAATCATTCTGTTATCTGTGCCTGAACCTATACAAACTGTGGTTTGAAGCACTGCTCCAGCCTGTAGTTTAGAAGTCTCAGAAGATATCTAGTCCAACTCATTTCACTCATGTATTCATTTATGCCTTCCTTCCTTCATTTATTCATCAAACATGTTTGAGTGCTCACTGCATTCGAGGTGATAGTAATACAAATATAAGTAAGATATAGTCCATGCTCTGAAAGAGTTCAAGGCCTATTGGAATAGTGCATTAGCAGACAGACTGGAAAGTGGAGAGGCTGAGTTGTGTTCAACACATAGTGGGAGCACAAAGGGGAGGATGATCACTTTTGCCAAAGTAAGTTAAAAAAAAATCATAATAGGGCCGGGTGCGGTGACTCATGCCTGTAATCCCAGCACTTTGGGAGGTCGGGGCAGGTGGATCACCTGAGGTTAGGAGTTCGAGACCAGCCTGGCCAACATGGTGAAACCCCCATCTCTACTAAAAATACAAAAATCAGCCGGGTGTGGTGGCGCACACCTGTAGTCCCAGCTACTCGGAAGGCTGACGTAGGAGAATCACTTGAACCCAGAGGCAGAGGTTGCAGTGAGCCGAGATCATGCCACTGCATTCTGGCCTGGGCAACAAAGTGAGATCCTGTCTCAAAAAAAAAATCATAATAATTCACAGACCAGGTAACATCATTACTGATGAAGAAAATGAGGTCTGCAGAGGGAAAGTGAGCTGCCTAAAGTCTGTGTGGGAGGCAGAATTGGATACCACCTTGCCATTGCTATAAAGGCCTTTAGTATCACACCTCAGTACAGTAATAACAGGCCAGTCTTGCCCCCATAAATAGCAAAGGAAACCTGAACCATTTACTTAAAGAATTCTACAGAAACAAAATTATATTCTCCTATGGGACAAGGGAGGTTAGAGAGAATGATTAGAAAGATTTAGTGTTCCCTCCCTTTCCCTCCTCCTCTGGCTTATTCTGCTCAGCCAGAACCACCCAAAACAGCCTGGACTTTGGGTCCTCACGAGACTTTTTCCTAGTGGGTTGTTACCAGGACTGATGGTTTGTCTACAAGAGTGACGTCTTGGGGTTGGTAAAGGGCTGTATTTCTAATCATTTGTAACTAAGAGGTTAGATCAGTTAGCACATGTGTTATCCTCATTCAGGAGTGAAGGGAAGTCCACACTGCTGGGGCAGCCTTGCCAGTGAGCAGTTTTATTGCATAAAGAAAGAAGAATCTCCCTTTCTCCCCCATTAATCTGAATCTCATTTTCTAATAAGTCCACCTTCTGGAAATGTTACTGGAGATACTTACATGACCACCTTCAGGGGACTTCTTTATTAAGTCATAATCAGAGGGTTTTATTTGATAAGATTTGAACATGAAGAGAAACAGTAACAACAGACCAAATCTGGCAATCTGTCTTTATTATTATTTGTTAACAGTAAAGACAAGGATAAGGAATTATGATGTCACCTCTTTCCTTGATTATTTTAAGCATATTTGTGATAGAGGCCTACAACCCTTTTTGAGTTAAGATGTGTATATCAGAGGGAGTAAGATGATGAATGAGTTATCTAAGAATATGCAATAAATCGGTAATGCTAGAGGCAATGATACTGACTCTCAAGCTAGGATTTAACTTCTTTTGGGTCCCATTACAATCAGAAAGTAAATGTGTGCTATGTGTAAAATATGCAAAGGAATATTGTACCACAAAATTTTTACATGCTGTCATTTAAATGGGAATGTTAGCTACACAAAATGAAAGATTATAATAATGTTAATGGGTTTTTTTCTTCTTAGGCTTTATTCATTTATTTGGAAAACATATAGGGTTACACAGTTCTAAAACTTATAAAAGTTCTAAATTCATTCATCTTCATAACTACCTTTTGAGGTAGATACCATTATTATCCCCAATGTACATACAGATGTCAAACTGGATTATTTTAAATTCGAATTTGTTAATAAAGGGAAGAAGCAGTTACACATTAACTTCCCATTATTATTCAAATTGAGGAGACCCATTTTTTTTTTCTTCGAAAGAAAATGATTAAGGCAAATTGCCAATTTCCATTTTTTCAGAGAAATCAATATTTACGGTATGCCCGTTATCCTGCCTTATCCTCAACCTCACCCTTCTCTTCATCAATGAAAATGTACTATTACTGGCTTTTGGAAGAACACAGTAACTACGGTATAATTACACACTATCTCTCAGGAGCAAAGCAGACTTCGGGTCTGAATGTTATTTACAGCCCCATGTTTTCCTTCCCAAGACTTCTGCTGTCTTCTAGCTAATTTTAGCTGTGTGAAGGAGGAAGACTGATGGATCCAATTGCCAAAGCAGACAGAGTGTGGACATGCAGTGCCAGGTTCATGCCGTAACTGGTGATCACACCTCAGTAGAACCTTGCAACAGTTCTTGTAATCCCAGCTGGGCCTCGCCTGAGCAGAGACAGCAATTACGTGTAGTGGCTTTCAGATGTAAACAAATGTTCATGGGGAACTAACTTATAATCAGCCAAGTCATTTCATTTATGGCTTACATCAAATTGGAATGAAAGGCTCTGATCAGGGAAATCGAGCACATTCATTTACTATCTCAGCAAGTGTTTTTAGAACTTATGTACAATTCTTTCCCTTTAGAGATATGACTATTCAGTGTATTTAAGGCTTGAAAGCACTTTAGAAATAGAGTGTATCTTAAAAATAACTCTATACCTCCTTTTGTACTTAGCTCCAGTATACCAATGTACATTTGGCCATTTTCCATTACTGTTATTTATTATGACTCAGTGCCATATGCCTGGGAAGGGATAACATAGAAAATTATGTTTTTACAGGAATGTTGGTGGTGCCATGTTGTTTCTTTGTTTCTCAGTCTCTGTCTTTGTTTCTCTTTCTTTTATTAACTATGCTTCAGCAAATGCTTTAAAATGATGGTAGCTGAGAGAATTGCTTAGAAAATACAAAAACCATACTAAAACTTTATATAGAATGAGTTAAAAACCAGAATGTCTATTTCTTTCAGCCATTGGTTAGGTATGAAACAAAAACTGTTAAAATGCATGGGCAGATGTGGAAAATGTGAGTACATAAGACCAAATGATTCCAGAACTCTATGCCCTGCCATATACATTTCTTTCTCCTGGTTCTTGGAATCAGTACTGCCTCGCTATTTTCTTGAATACTATATGCTGCCTCTCTGCTCAGATCTACCCTTGCTTCTGCAGTGCCCATGACTATGCTCCAGCCATTTAGCAAGTACTCAAAACTTTAAGATCACTCAGTGTTTGAACTCAATACACAGAAGAAATGCTAGGTACTTTGGAAAGTGAAAATAAGCAAGTGAACTCCTCAAGAAGAGGTGTATGAACTAGTTTGAAAAACAAGATAATGTGCAGGAAGAATTCAAATCATTAGGCAAGCAGTCTGAAACTGGATATGAAGCAGGGAATCAAAGTAGGCGTGGACTGGGTAAGTTTCCTGGGGGATACAGGACTTCAAGGAGTCCTTGAAGAGAAGTCAAACTTGAGGTTTATGGAGGAGGTAGGAATTGTGCTAGGACTGAAGCATTTGGACCTGGGCTCAAGTCCTGCCTCCTTCTCATAATGGCTGTATAACCTTGGGAAGATTATTTTATTTACCACACACTTATACAACACTCCATATGTGGCAGGCACTGTTCTAAGTGCTTTGTAAATAGTAACTCACTTAAGCTTTATAATAATTCTATAAAGCAGGTACTATTATTATCCTCATTTTCCTCTAAGAGGAAACTAAGCAACAGAGAGGTTAACTAACTTGCCCAGGATCACATAGCTAATAAGTGACAGAGCAGGAGCCAAACCCAGGCAGCTAAGTCTACATTTAGCTACTATACTATGCTGCAAATTTCACAGCTTTTCTATTAGTTTTCCATTTATTGAACAAATAGAGGCAGGAATTCATTTGGGTCCTGTTGTGAAGAGTACATGTGATAAGGTCAGTGAAAGTGCCTGGTATAAAGAAGGCACTGGATAAAAAGCTGTTTTTCTCTTTCTCTTTTTTTTTTTTTCCTTTCTCTTGAAAACTCAGCTTTCTCCTGGTTCTTGGAATCAGTCCTGTCTTGCTATTTTCTTGAACACTATATGCTGCCTCTCTGCTCAGATCTCCTATCCTTGCTTCTGCAGTGCCCATGAATATGCTCCAGCCATTTTGTGAGTACTTTGTTTTTTTTTCCTTTTATTTGTTAATTGACTTATAACAATTGTAACTATTTCTGGGGTACATAGTGATGTTTCAATACACATATTGTACAGGATTGGATCAGGGTAATTAGCATATTCATCATCTTGAACATTTATCATTTACTTGTGTTGGGGACATTCAATATCCTCCTTCTAGGTATTTGTGAGTGCTTTCTTAGTACATGTTAAGTTCCCAGCCACAGGTGCCTACCTCACCCTATGGAGCGGGCCAACCTCTAAATTATAGCCCCTTCTACTCAGTAGTTACTGAGCCAGACCTAGCTGTGTTCCACACAGGACATCCCTGTCCTGTCTTGGGGAGGGATGTGGAGGCATCTGTCTCTGTAGGCACTTATTCACTCAGTAGGTACTTAATACATATCTGTTGATTGTGTGTCTGGCCCTGTGCTAGGTGGTGTATGATACACATGAAAATAGGGAAATGAAAAACAATACAGGACAAAGGGAGTAGGGAAGACAGTAGGGCTGAGGAAGCTCTATGCTCCATCCAGGAGACCATGCAGCCCCTGGCTTTGCCCAGCTTTAGTCCCCAGTAGCCCTTAGGCTGCCTCCCAATGCTCTTTCCCTCTTATTTCCCTCCCAGCGTCATTTAGCCATCCTTCGTCTGCTGGCTTCAGGGTCCAACTTCCAGAAGCTAAGTAATCTGATAAAAGTAATCTCTGCTAAAGTGTTCATCCAGCTAACAGGTTGATGTGTTATTCTTCCCAGGCAATTTGTTCATTTTGAGAGGGGTTTTTTGAAGACATTAAGGCATGATGGCAGGAAATTTTAGGTCTCATTGCAACCTAGAGAGGAAGAGAGTGCCCCCGCATGACCCAGGCTTTCAGGATTAGCCTCAGTCTGGTTTCTATGGCCATTTGCAAAATCTTCCTGGTGCCAAAGGCACTTCACTGTCTTATGGCTTTTACTATGCCTCAACCAAGTTTGGATCAAAGAGAAAATACATGATCCTTCTGTTTTTTTGTATTTGGAACACGTTTTCTTGGACTCATGAAGAAAATTCTCCTGATCGCAAGAGAAGCTGAGGAATGGGCTATTTGTACCTGGATAAAAATAGGCAGTACTCATGATCTGGTAGACAGCCTTCTAAGTGCTTGACATATGTGATCTCATTTAATTCCCACTGCAAACCCCATGAAGTAAATACTATCATTATCTCACTTTTTGAACAAAGAACTGAGGCAGAGAGGGTAAGTAAGTTGTTCAAGGTCACACTGCTACCAAGTGAACTCATGAAGTGTAGCTCCAGGATCTATGCCCTTAATCACTATCCTATCTCTATCAGTGTCTCAGGTTCAAGTCTCCTTTTCCTTCATAGAATCAGCAGATAGATCAGACACAATTGGCTCATAGAGACTCATCATTAAGGCACACACTGTAATCCCATAGCAGGGGTATTGCAGCCATGCCCCATGTTTGGCAGAGCAGAAACAGGCCACTGACCTGGCACTCTGACCTTGCTCATGGGAGCTTAAGCTACTCTGAGGTTGATATCACCCTCTTCCCTTCTATGCTGCACAAGGTTGACAAAGGACTGCCTCTCAAGCCCTCCTTCTCCCACTCCATTCTATCCCAAAAAAGGAAGGAATGCTCAGCCCTGGGGGTTGCTCTGTAAGTTTGACAAAGAACAGCTGAAGTGTGACTAATCCTATTTTCTAAAAGTAAAAGGATGATTCCCCAAACTAACCTTCCAGTATGACTAGAGGTAAGCCAATCTCTTCTCAAGCTAACGTGCACACTATGCCTCCAAAGCTGCAATACCTTCCACATTCTCTCACTAATGGATCACTTACTGTGTGTTAGGTACTGTGTTAAATGCTTTCAAAACCTTGCCATATATTAATCCTACAATATATACTTCAAAAAGGTACTAGTATTATCTTCATTTTATTTGTGAGGAAGCTGAGAGAGAATAACTTGCCCAAGGTCACTGTACTACCTACCAATAGCGATATTTTTTAGCTTCTTGCCCATTCTCTGCATTTGTGCATTGCCATTCAGTTTCATCTCAGGTTCCATGATTAAAGGCACCCATTCATACTGATACTACATTCACAATATCTTGAATGCAAAATACGAGATCATAATTATTGCATCAACATATCTCATGAGAGTTAAAAGCATGTTTTAGCATAATTAAGAGGTAGATAGTTGAAAACTCAAAAATTGGCATAGCAGAGTTTCCCGTACATACAAATATAAATCTTTCATGTTTATGTTCATTGCTCTTCCTGTGATGATAAATCTAATGGAATTATGATATGTAGTACTTTCCACTTGACATAGTTTAGGGCCTTGAAGAAGCTTTTGATTTGGCCTTGCTCATGCATAAATAATTAAAAGACAATTCAATTTGAGTGCCCTTTATAACAGAATTTAAAAATAATGAATTCAGCTCATTCACTTTAAAAATGAACAAAAGCAATGTTTTATTCAACAGATAAAACAAATAAAATACATTCCTGTTCCACATTTTAACCATTCCAAGAACAGAGGCAGAAAAAAAAGCTAAGAAGGATAAAAGGGGGAAAAAAGGCGTAGTAAAAGGGGTGATAGAAGAAAAAAAGAAATGCAGTTTGAACAGGGAGAAATGAAGAAAGAGACAAAGTGCCAGAAAAAATATTCATAGAGGGTAAAATAACAGATGTTGACAGATGCAGAGGAAGAGAAAAAGAAATGGCACAAGGTGAAATAAATAGAAGTAGTTCATTTGAAATAGAGGTCTGATTCTCCCATTGAATTATTTATTTCTCCAATTCAGTAATGTTTTGTTAGACAGAATGCCAAAATAATAAAATAAATAAAATAATATCCCCGTTTTAACTTTTTAAAAAAGCAAATGAATATGCCTGGATGCAATCAAAGTGAAAAATATAATTTTGCATTTTAATCTTTTATTAACATTATTTTATGCAATTTTCTGGGTTTTTTATTACATAATTCAAATCATTTTATTGAATTAGTATATAGTAAATAGCTTAAGCATTCTATTATTTTTTAATATTTAGGTTATTTTAAGGATTATTTTTGTGTTCAAACTAAGGTTGCTTTTTTTCTTCATTCGAATTATTGGTTTAGGATAATTTGCAGGATTAGAATCCCTGGGCCCAAGACTATGAACATTTTTATAATTCTTGACTCTTTTTGCAATGCTATTAGCAACTTGAATAAATCTTTTCTTCCAGAGCCTGTATAGTATTGGGTTTTGTAAACTATTAGTTTGGGCAATTGAATTAGTATCAAATGGTGCCTCCTACTTTGAACTATATATATTTCTTTTAGCGTGATGATGTTCTTTGACCATTTGTCCCTTGGGATCTTGGGGATCTTCTAGATTTGTAGTATTTCTGAATACACTTTAGATGGTATTAATTTATCTCTGACCATCCTAAGCATTACCACCATTTAATCTGTTTTGATCCTGATTTTACATTGTTGTATTATGTTGTACTCTCTGACCAGTCTTCGTAATGTTTTCTATTACTTCAAAACTTAAAAAAATCCCCATAGTTGATTTAAACAGTCTAGTCTCATGGTTAGTCTGTTCCTTCTAGTTTTTAAATTTTTCTTTAAATATTTAAGTTTTTAGCTTATGTAGAAAGAATTGTTATATATGGTAAGAGATAAAAGCTTATGTTAATTCCTCTCCATATCCATGACCAGTTACCTCACGTGAATTTATTAAATAATGAGTGTTTTCCCCATTGTTTAGTTATGCTTTGTACATCAAACATTCAATTCTTACATTTACTAGGGCTTTTCCCTGGTCTCAAGGTCCCATTTACTGATTTTTTTATTTGCATCAGAATTCTGCTATTTTAACTAGTGTTAGCTTATAATACATTCTAGTATTTGGGAATTGTTTTAGACTTTTGCTTTTCTAGGACAGTCATGTACAATTGTTATTGTATCATTTTTGAGATAATGGATATCTTCATGTGAATTGTCTACATTTATAAATCGACCTGTGAAGAAATGTCATGTTCATACTGTTGGTCATTACATTTAGAAACACAGTATGACTTTACATTTATTCAAATTTTTCTTTATTTCTGCCATTAAGGTTTTATATTATTTCTTTTTCTCACAACTCTTCTGTATATTGACTTATTTCCAAATATTTTAATGATTTTGCTTTTTATTTTTGTTTTGAGACAAGGTCTTGCTCTGTTACCCAGGCTGAAATGCAGCGTTGCAATGATGGCTCACTGCAGCCTCGAGAACTCTAGTAATGTCTAATCTCTTTCAGTTAATTCTGTGGATTTTCTAGGTATACAGCAATATTGTCTAAACATTTTCTATCTTTGATTTTTAGAGTATTGAAAATACTCTGTATGATATTATAATGGTAGATAATGTCATTATACGTTTGTCCAAACTCTTAGAATTTTTAACACCAACAGTGAATTCTAATGTAAACTGTTGGTTGAATGATAATTATGTGTCAATGTAGGCTCATCAATTGGATGTTAATAACTGGAGATGTTGTGCATGTGTTGGGGCCAGGCAATATGAGAAATCTCTTCACCTTTCAATTGGACTGTGGACCTAAAACTGATTTAAAAAAATAGTCTTGATTTAAAAATTCTCCATAGTTTCTTCCTTTCCAATATTTATTTCTAATCTATTTTTATATCTTATAGCCAAATCAAAGATTCGTCAGAAACACTAGACTTATAAATGATTAAAACACTTATTTTAGTCCAGCTTTTTGGAAAATAATGTTTTATCAATAGGTAGGTGGTTAGTTCTTTGTTTTTTGAGTACACATTTTTTATTATGTCAGAGACATAGTTCACTATTCCTGATGTTAACCGTAAACAGGAATTACATTTTATTAAATGCCTTTTTTGGCATTTATTAGGATAATCATATATTTTTCAATATATTGATAGTTGTTGAAATTATCTTTACATTTCTTGGATAAACAATACTTGATCAAGACAAAGCTATTTTAATATATGTCTGTATTGTATTCGTATAATTTTTGTTCAAATGCCCACATCAATGAGAGGCAGTGTGGCATACTAGATGGAGCAAGTGTTTGAGTTTAAATCCAACTGGACCTCACAGTAGCTTTACTCAGTACTGTGCAGTAGTTAAAACATGAGCCCTGTCATCAGAGAAAAATAGTGTAGAATCCTAGCTCTGCTACCTAATAACTTTTTTACTTTGAGCAAGCCTCAGTTTTCTTGTTTTTATGGGGACATAAAAATAATTACCTTATAAGGATTGTTATGAGAATTAAATGAGTTAATTTGTGAAAAATACTTAGTACAGTGCCTAGAGTAGTTCTACATTAAATGGTTACTGTTACAATTATCGTATTCCTAAGTGGGAATAGGGCTTACTTTTCTTTTTTATATCATGCTTCCA
Source organism: Pongo pygmaeus (assembly GCF_028885625.2). Taxonomy (NCBI): domain Eukaryota; kingdom Metazoa; phylum Chordata; class Mammalia; order Primates; family Hominidae; genus Pongo; species Pongo pygmaeus. The sequence continues at coordinate 136,911,195 of NC_072396.2, read as the reverse complement.
TTTTTGAATTATTCTTACCTTTTTGTATCATTTTATCTGTATCATTCTTAGCACATTTCCCTCTGAGGGCAATTTTAAGAAATATACCATACTTTTCAATAATCAAGGATAATTTGTATAATATGTTCTAAAAAGGCTTGGAAGAGAATTCACCTTGTAAATCCATCAGGCCCAGGTGTGCTTTGAAGGATTTTTTAAAAAATATTTGTCCTGTTTTCTTCTGTATTTATTAGAATATGTCCAAATAATTCTGACAATTTTGTCCATGTGAAAAAAAAACACTGAGTTTCAGAAATTTTCTTTGCAACCTGAGAGTTGTTGATCAATTTATCATCTATGCTTGCAATTTGTTTCTGCATTCAACTAGTTACTAAATTGCCTTATAGTTTCTTCTGTAAGAATACAGTCTATAACATTTTACAGAGGGGTTACCTTGGGAGCCAACATTTACTTGATTGTTTAAACCCTTTTAACAACCAGATTCTGCTTTCTTCCCGTTTATTTAGTAGGAACCTTTGTGTTGAACCCCAAAGTCCAAATTCCCAACTCTGAATGAAAAAGACTCTTCAGGAATGAATGAATAATCAGTGTCTTTAGCTCTTGAACCACCCTTAAACGGCCAGAGGCCTCTGTATGGAATGACCACAAATACTGCTGTGGGGCTGGAGCCTGTGGAGCCATCGCTAGAACACAGCAGTAGCAAATAATACTCTTGTTGATAGGCTAGTGAGAATAATTCCACAAGTTCAAAACAGAAAAACATGTTTGACCTTTTGTCCATAGCACGGCCTTGCATGTATGTCCAATAGTACACGTTGACTGTCTGCTTCAAAGAATAATAAATGAGTTATGTGGCTTAGCAGAGGAGTAAAAGGATAATTCTGATCGAATATGTTGAAAGTTCAAAAACTTCTCAAGACCCTGGTTCACTCATATATGCGTGAGTTTAACTTTTCACCTATGCGACATCTTTAAAAACACAGCAACATTTGTTTGGTGGTGGAGTACAATAATCCTTTCATTATTAAACCATCACACAACTTTTAGAATTCTTTCCTACATCAAAGTTAATTATATTTATTGGAAAACATGCTACTTGAGAGGTTACTACATCCTTACCCAGAATCCTAGCCTTACATTTGTGTAAGTGTCCATCTCAAGCGTTAAGACATAGAGCAGAGAAAGCATGTCCCCTAGGTTTGTTGAAATGTTTGCTTACACACCTGCATTTGACTGGGTAGGAGACAAGGACGGGACTTTCTTCTTCTTCTTCTCCTTTTTCCCTTCTTCTTCTTCTTCTTCTATTATTATTATTACTATTATTATTATTATTTGAGACAGAGTCTCACTCTGTTGCCCCAGCTGGAGTGCAGTGGCATGATCTCAGGCTCAAGCGATCCTCCTGCCTCAGCCTCCTGAGTAACTGGGACTACAGGTGCGTGCCACCATGCCCAGCTAATTTTTGTATTTTTAGTAGAGATGGGGTTTCACCATGTTGGTGAGGCTGGTCTGGAACTCCTGACCTCAAGTGATCCACCCACCTTGGCCTCCCAAAGTGCTGGGATTACAGGCGTGAGCCACTCCACCCAGCCAGGGACTTAATTTTTCAATCCGAGTTGCAAGACACTGACTTTTGAAGATCCATCAGGACAGTGGTTCTCAGGTGATCTCAAAACGCAATGGGGGAACAGGTATACGTATTCTGAGACTATAATGTACATACATTATTGTAAGAATTCATCTTGCATATCAGTCAGTACACGACCCTATTTTTCCTGGGTCGTGCCACCAATTATGCCTAAAGAGAAGAACAGAAGAGAAAATGTTGGCTAGCTCTAACTACTCTACTAAAATGGAAAGAAGGTAATTCCAAGGTAAGTCCTCCCCAGAGAGCAAATGGGCCTTTTTAAAACGCCGAGGGGAGGGAATAGCAATTTCTTAGGGCCTTTGACAACATTCCCCAGTGGCCTGGTGGCATGGAAATTTGCCTAGCTTCATTTGTGGAGGTCATGCCACCCTGGATAAAAGGAAGGCAGTTTACCAGGCTAAAATTTGTTTATAAGGTTTCTTTCCCCTCCAGTGTGGGAAAGAGAGAATAATAAAGTCTCATTTGCAAATTTCACTGGCCAGAAATTAAAAGCAAGAGACAATGTTGAAGCTATAGTATCCCCAAAAATAGCAAATTGACCTATTTATGCCTTAAATTTAAGACAAAACAATTATTTCAGCAGTTCAATAAGATTGAGCCAGTTTTTGTGTTATTAGCAAAACCCCGAATGTCCCACAGGAGATGTGGCTTGCAATGGTGGACAGAGGTAAGAGAACTGGTGTTGACCCAAGTTACGTTTAATAATAAAGACTCCTTTGTTGACTCACTGTGATAACAGTTCCTCATTTGTTAGATCATTGGGTATAAAGTTATGTAACTCAGCCATGCCCTTCTCTCTAGCTGACTGTGGTAGCCAACACTGCCTACTTTTTGCTGTGGTAGATCTTGGGACTGCCAAACCCACTTCCTGTATGTCAGACACATTTGACTTTTACAGCAGTTCAGGCAGTTCGGCAAATTTGAAGGAAGGTGGGAAGAGGTGGTTAGGAAAGAGTCTTTTCCCCCTTTTCTCAAATAACTAGAAACTCCTACTCTCTTGACTTATGCTAGGTTTCTACCCAGTATAACAAAGTATCGGACACCATCCCTGCGCATTGTCCCAATGACTTTCACGATACTTGCCAAAACCATCCGGGGTTTTCTCAATTATTTGAAGGGCAGTTTGTACCCAGTCTTCTCCCAACCATTACCATCCTACTTTATTATCTTGCACTTAACAAACAGATCGATTTCTTGCCTAAAATTAGCTGGAGAATTCTATTTGGATCAGTCCATCAGAATTAAAAAGTATAATTAGCCTGAGAATTCACTCCACTTTTCAACCTAACTGCTGCTTAAATATCTCCTGCAATGTTTTGCACTTTGTGCAGAGCATGTACAACTCTGTCTCTGGGTGAAGTAGTTGATTACAGGAAAGCAGCCATGAATTGCTATGAGCTTGTCACTGACGATCCTGCATATGTGTGCGTTATCAACTACAATTGTCTTCGTAAAATTAAATAAAAGCACGCATTTATTATTGTGGGGCTCCAATTAAGGGACAGCTGGTGCTCCTATTACACTTGCATTAAATCGAAACTTGTAATTTCCCTGTGCAGATGCACACTTTTTAATCAAGATATAAAATTGCATTTGCTTTGTCCATTTTCCAAAGTATCTGGAACCTTACCTCAGGGTTCCTCTTATCCTGCAAACTCCGTGGAAGAAGGGGAACAGATTGCACTGATCAGCATTTCCCTGTCTGAAATTATTAGAGGGAAATAAACGATTGGGGCATTTATGAAAGATAAAACCCCCAAGAAGGCAGCTGGTGAGTATGAATGTATTTATTTAGCCTGTAGCGAGTGGACTTATTTATCGACTAAGATCAATTTTGAAAGGACCCATTTCGCCTCACCTGTCTGGGAAGTGTCTATGAGCGTCCCGCTGTGAACCACACTGCCTTTGTCACTGGCACTTCAGTTTGCCAGAAACTTTGCACCCCTACCCCAACCTCGCCTCTGGGGATGTGTGCCTGCTTCGTTTGTTTTCGCTTTTGTAAAATCTGAGCGTTATGATTTGTCCCCCTTTCCCTTCCTAATGAAATGACAAAGGGTCTGTGCAGCGGGGGCTGGGCCGCTGGGTTTGGGGGCGAGGCGCCACACCCCCTGAGAATAAAGCCCGCGCTGCACTCTCGGAGAACCAGGCACGAGTGAGCGAACCACACAAAGAATATATTTCGCGACGAAACAGCGCCCTACAGGAAGAAAGTGCCCGCACTCCGAGCGTGAGCCGCAGCGCGACTTTTTGGCGCTCTTCGGGAGCAGTGAGAGAGAGGCGGAGGCCAGAAAGTCCGGGGTGGGCGCGTGAGCCGGGGTGGCCCTTGGCCGCATTCCCGCCCGTCCCGCAGCGGCGCGCGGAGCCAGGTGAGGTTGGCGGCGGCGCCGCACTACCTGGCCGGGCGGGGCGGGGCCGGGCGGCCGCGTGCGCCGCTTCCGAGTCCGGCGCTCCGGATGCCCGCGCGCGGCTCCGCTGGCCCGCGGAGTTTCGCGGGAGTTTCCGTTTTGGCGCCTAAAGCCCCTCGCTGGCGCCGTTTCCCTCCGCGTGCCGCGTCTGTCCGGCGCGGGACGCACGGAGGCGCGGCCACGGCCCGGGCTGCCTGGGGTCGGCGGGGCTGCGCGAGGGGACGTCTGGCGTCCGGCGGAGGGCACTGGCCTGGGAGGAGGGCTCGCCTTTGGCAAAGGCCGGGCGGGGTTGGGACCGGGGTTGCTATGGTAGCTGCGAGCCCGGGCTGGAGCCCCACGCCCGCCCTCCGCGAGGGAGCTGGGGCGCTCCGAGGTGTGCTCCGAGTGGACTGAACCAAGAGCCTGGGAGGAGCGGGTAGGGCTGGCGCGTGGCCTTGTCCCCTCCTCCCACAGCCCGCCGGCCGGCCCCGGGAAGGGGCCCCGAGGAGCCCAGAAAAGAAAGTATTCTGGCCCCTGGAACCGAAAGGAGTCTTGCAAAAAGCACGAAGGGGTCAAGGGGGCAGAAGGGAGAGGGGGAACCGTCGCCTCCTTCCGAGAGTCCGCGTGCGCGTGTCTGTAGACTTGACATTTTATACCCCAGAGCGGCCGACTTGGAGCCGGGTTGCAAGTCCCAGCCCTGAAGTTCTGGAGGTGGGGCGGGCTTTAATTTGCTTATATCTAATGATTTCAGGAACCTCGCTTTAAAATGGCGGCATTCAGTATGCACCCCTGCTAAAGGCTCTCCCGGCACCGGGGCCACCTCGCGCAGCACTGCTTTTGCTTCTGCCGCTAACAGATGGCATGTGCCGCTGTCGCTGCCACTGCCCCTTCTGCTGCCGCTGAGAGCAGGGCCCCTTAGCCTCTGGGTTTGCGCTAGCAGCGTAAGGTAAGGCTGGAGATGAATTGGGATTTGTAAGAGAGGCTGCCTTCCTAGGACGCCGAGGAAATAATGGCTTTTAAACTTCATTTTACAAAATAGCAAACAGAAGGAAAAGTCATCCTGCAACTTTGTTGCGATTTTAGAGCTTTGATCATTTTCCTTCTCCTTTCCTCCTCCTCCTTTTTCTTCTTCTTTCTCTTCCTCCTCCTCTTACTTCCTTCCTTTCTTTTTTTCTACTTTCTTCTTTTTAATTTAAAGGAACTTTTTGCATGGCATATCATCAGCAAATGCTTTTTAACAACTAATTTCCCCATTTTCACGCGATATCGTGAGCAGTGCCACAGCTTCCTTGCAGAACCTTGTCTCTTCCTGCCCTGAGTCAACACATTTGGGCAGCTCGCTTTTACTACTGGGGTTTGAAGGGCATGAGAGTACATTTTAGGAGACTATTAAAAAGGGAACTTTAGTTTTTAACACTCACACAATAAGCTTTTATGGTAAGAAAACGAAATTAAACCCAGACGAGTAATGAAAGTTGACATTTAAGTGATTCTTTGTTGTAGTTTCGTAATTAGGGTAATAGACCTACTGTGTGTTTTTCTGAGCACTCTTAGATAGCTAGCTAGCTAGCTAGCTAGCTAGATAGATGATAGATAAAACAGATAAATTAATTGTGGCTCTAATTAAAGTAATATGTTTTAAAGGAGTTATTTTCTCCTAGATGTTCTTACGTCGTTTGTAAATTGAGCTGGGATCCCCACAGCCTCTCTGTATTTGTGGGTAGACTTCATGGGAAAGAATCAATTAAAACAAAACTTGCAAGATTTAATTTTGAAATGATTGGTACTTTTTTTATTAAGCGGACTCCCTGCTTTAGTGAATAAACGTTTGGGTGATTACTGATATAATGTTTGAAAACAGATTGTTGGTATGTGGGAATGACTAAACATCCATGCTTGATACAATTTATCTGAATTTTGTTTTGTTTTGTTTCCCCCTCCAATGAAAGGTAAATAGATAATGAGGCTTATCAGACACCTTGGATTTTTCCTGATTATATTCCCATCTTCTCCTTGGCCCATGAAAATCTAATCCTGAATGTTTAACTACTTTTTAAAATAATTTTTAACTTGTTTCTAATGTGCGATACTTTTGGGGGATGCTTTCATATTTACCAACACTTCTTCAAATATAGCCTAAAATGGGCTTCTGCCCACAGCTCAGCTGATAATATTCTATCGCTGTTCACTCCTTCTCCCAAAGCAGTAGAAACTACTTGGTTGGCAGACGCTCTGCTACTAAATTTAGCAAGTGTGTGGAAAGGGAGAAAAATATTGTTTTGCCCTTATTAAAGCATGGTGCAGTTTTCTGCCCAGGTGCTATAGTCTATCTAGAAACAAACAATCAAACTGTTTACAATGGAATTACTATACAAAAAATTTTCAGCAGTTTTTCATATTATTATTGAAAGAAGTATGGGGGCAATTCATTGCTTCATGTCTAAAATGAGAGTTCCTGCAGGTAGAGCAATAAACACTTGCATTTTGGTAAAGGGAGGATGAGAAAAAGCAACTTCTCCCATTTTTAGTGATTATGGACTTAGATCCCAGTTCAGTACTGTTTGCTTCCGGATGTGCTACCTTGCTGCTAAAAGACCGGACCAAATGCATCCTTAAAAAAAAAAAAAAGAAGAAAGAAAGAAAGAAAAGTGAAAATACTAAACCTTGAGGCCAGAATAGACAAGCTACACTGGTGTCAGAGAAATTAGGAGGAAATTTTGCCAGTTAACATTCTGCTGCCTCATGCAGTGATGAGATTGGAGACCTTATATGAAAACATAAGTGAAGGAGTTTGTAAAAAAAAAAAATGTTTTGAGAGATAATTGATATAGTGCTGGGCTAGAGGTGGTGACTGCATGTTTTGCTCTACTTCTAAGAGCTACTTCATTTCTCTAATTTCCTTTGCTACTTTAAGCAATCGTAATGACTCCCAGGACTATTATAAAGTACCTTTTTTTCCCTCAACTGTCCACTTCAGGCATTTCACAACAGCTGCTTTTTATGATTATGAGCTGGTAGCAAAGTACCTTTGGTATTCTCTTGCACCACCCTCTACCTAGATAATGCTTTGCACAAACTAGGTGCTTAATAAATGTTATATTAAAAAGAAAAATGAATAGCTTATAAACTCACAGCGGAATAGATTTTGGGTACAGCTTTTAATTTAAACGGAAGGCATTTTTGTGCACTCACAAGAACCTAAACATTCAAAGAAGATTAGAATGTACATTCCCCCTAGTTGTCTGCATTGTATTTGCTTCTAAAGGGTTCTCTTGCCTCTCATTGTACTTCCAGGCACTTGTATACTTCATGCTTTTGACCAGTAGGTGTATTATTATCTCTCCAGCTTCACTGTGATACTTCCCAGTATCACAGCAGCTTGGGAATAAAAAAGGTTTTGTCTTTTGAGTGATTGTATAGTACCACACATACTGGAACAGTGACAGTCTCTTGACTGTTGTGCAGATGTTGACAGTATAGTTAGTACAGTTTTGTTCTCCACCCAGCTGCCTTTATGTGTGAGGGAGGAGGGGAGGGAATGGAGTGAGAAGCTCTAAAATGATGAAGATTTATATTGACAACATTTTACTTTTATTCTGCTTATAGTACAATAAATTCAGGAAGGTGGCAGAATTTTTCTGTTTTCAAATAAATAATGTTGCCTGATAGGCTTACAAACAGGGATTGGGGCATAGCTGACAGTACATAAGTTATAGTACATTTTTGACAAGTAATTTCATCCTGTAATTAAAGTTAGATAATGGTCACTGCCATGTTAACACTATCAAGTGTCTGTAAGAGCATGAAGGCTACACTCACCTTTACTTCATCAAGGTCCTTCCATGCTGGTGAGTTTTCTTACGACATTGTCTACTAGGCAAAACAGATGGATTTTTCCTCATTCAAATGTATGTGATATCAAGAACATAGAAATCAGAAGTTGTGTTTGTGGGGTTTTTCTGCCTTTCTCTAGGTGTGATATAGCTCTCACTTCAAATATAGAAAGAAAACCCGAGCCTCAGCTAAGATGAGATGGACACTTTTCCTGAAAGAGAAGAAACTGTGTCTGGGAGCAAGTTGTTTAATTGTCAATTAACCAACCAGCAAACAAACATAAATTATAACTGAAAGAAAGCAATTAGATCTTTAATAATGTGGGCTTTTAGGTCTTAAGGATACCAGATGGTTCCATGACATTCTGTTCTTCCTAAATGGTTACCTATTGCCTCAAGATAGCCAAATGACAGTGTTGGAAAGACAACTTTGAGAATTAGGATAAATAAGGTATCAGTTGTCTTAATGGATGTTAACAACATCCACATGACCTGAAAGGGATAAGAAAATATTTTTTCAGACCATTGTAGTAAAAATGCATTATTAACTCATCATTTAGATCTGCTTGGTATTAGATTGAGTGACGTTGTTTTTAAAAGATTGATGGAGAAAACTATCCAATCTGGGAAGTAGGACCTTATCATTTTTATTTGAGAAATAACGGGACTTCCAAATTGCCTGGGCACACAAACACACGTACATGAGTGTGCAAATTAGTGGTCAATTCAAAACAATGTATACAGATGTGCATTGCTTTCTCACTGGAAGATTACAGAAAAATATCTGTTTTTACAGCATTCCTCCAATTCTAAGAATGAAATAAAAAAAGTTCACTGTAAACTATAATAAATATTTGATATAGTGATGTCGCTCTGAGGCTCAGGAAAAGAGCCAGGGCTCTGAATGTTCAACTCCAGGCAGTTAACTTTCAGGAAAAAAAAAAAAAAAAAAAAAAAAAGATGCTTTGCTCAGAACTCAAGAGGAAGCAAGAATAAAAGGAGGCTTGATTTAAGTGTGTGTGTGTGTGTGTGTGTGTGTGTGTGTGTGTGTGTGTTCTCCCTTTGTATGCATATGGTGATTTTCAGGAAGCGCAAGCATAGGACTCAATTTGACATGCTTCCTAAAATATTATGTCAACTCTCAAGTTTTACTTGCATCAGCATTAAGTTGGCTCATGAGGAAAAGGAATGATTTGTTTTCTGATTTGAGGCAGGAGTTTTTTTTGTGCCCAGACAGTGAGTGAACTTGAAGGGCTTAGAAATAAAGGGCCTCCCATTGAGAAAAGGCAACCTGGACAGAAATGCAGGGGATTGGCAGTAGAGACTAGAGGTCATTTGATCTCTTTAAGCCATGGGAGCATCCTGGAGTCTGATAGTTGGCTGGATTTTGTTTTCCATTTAGGATCATTCAAATTAGCTTAAAATTGTCCACATTGGATTCTTGAATCCTGAGCTTCTTGGCATTGCCTTCAACTGGTGTGGAAAATTGAGAAAGGTTTCTTCAGGCTTACTCAGGTTTCCTTGAACGTACCAGTAACTATTCATTAAGCAGAGGTTATTGGGTCTCTTTACCTCATATCCCTAATGCCTGGTAAATAGTAGGTTCTCAGTAAAAGTTTGTTAAATAAATGAAAGACTAGATTAATCTTTCTAACTTGTTTTTGCATGTTACGAACATTCTTCCATGTAGCATTATTTCTGTTTTTTATTGACAAAAGAAAAATCAACACCAATAAGCAGACTTAACACTAGATTGAATGACTGTTCTGCTAGAGGCCACAGTAGCAACTCAAGTCCAGGGAGATGCAAGCAATGCCAGCTTTGGGGCTGAGACCTTGAGGACTAGCCTGAAAGCCAGCTGCTACTTTTCTTTCACCTGTAGTTGCATTTAGAATACCTCCCCCACATCCCAGGGATATCAGTCTTCATTACAAAGAAATGTTTACATAGAAACTGTTCTTTAACTGTTTCACCAGATTAAAAATAAAAAAAAAATGAGAAATACTGTGACTCTGATGCCTCCTGTCATGTATAGTTTAGGAAGTGATGAAGTTACAGACAAAATCCAAAAAGGACACTGGGAGCTGTCTCATTTTCAGTCAGATGTTGATTGCCTATTTAGAGGCTGGATTTGCATAGGTTTTTACTTACCAAGATACAGGTATGAATAGCGCCTCTTTTTATTGTGTCCAGAAAGCAAAGTCCACACAGTAGAAGAGACAAGAGCTGTCATTTCAGATCCACCACAGTCATCTTTTGTGTCCAGAGGATAATCAGTCTTTAGGTTCAGCGCTTGCAATTTCTCCTTATGTGGCAGTACAAAGTAACCAAACAGGAGGTTATGTTGGAGAGTGGCATGGGAGGAGTGGTCTGTTAGCAAAATGAGAGAGTGAAAGAACCAGAGAGCTTACATTTCACCTTTTGTTTTGTAGTACTCAGCTTCTATGCAGGAAAGCAAAACAACACAAAACAAAAGCACCCTGTAGAATATTAACTGGACATGTATCTCATGAAATAATTCCTCACTTAATTTACCAATGGGGAAAATGGGATTGTCACAATATATAATATTAAGGTGGTTGCTTTAAGGTTGGATTCATATACTATACACTGGTTTTTCTGAGTTCCATTTAAAATATGTAATGACAAATTCAACAAGACCCATGGCACAGAGGTGGAGATCACATTTAACCTCAGTACCCAAGTGAAGAGTTTGTATTTGTCTTCTGAAAAGTAGGCGCTTGATAATGGCCCAGTTGGGGGTGCTGTTTTGTTAAAGCGTACATTGATATTTTAAAAATTGTTTGCTGTCTGTGATCCATGAGGATCCTGAAGAAAGGATGGGGGCATTTCTTTCAGAAGTGATTTTGAGAAAAAATTAAAATCCCAACTCCTTTATGTCAGCATTTTCCCCCAAGTAATTGGACAACATGAAGAGAAACCTTATTAGCTCACCCAGATATATGAAGTGAAACATAGTACATGTTATAGAGTTACATTTTATATTTAAGGACTTCCAAATAAAATCATTAGGGAGGGACTGGGGTACCATGCCTGTGTAATCTGATATGTTTCATGAATACCTATAGCAGCGGCCTCAGCTGCAGACAGAGGCTGTGTCAATATGCACTCTGCTCGCTTTCTGAAGCCAGGGTCAAGGCCAGACTCAGATTGACAGGCTCCCCAAGGGAGGGCCTTTTTTGAGAAAGACCTTGGATTTTGGCGGGACTTTTTTGTGGTGTACTTTATATGTTTACATTTATTAAATTAACATTGTAATGCAAATGAAAATGTGGGGTCAAAATACATAACCTGATCTGGAGATAGTGTTAAACATCTGCATCTGAGGCAGTTTGTGAATTTGAGGCCTTAGGTAAATGGTCATCACGACATTTAGACATGACATCAGAACCAGGGAGGAGACCAGTATTAGCAGTGAAGGGCTCCATGTCTGCCTCTAAACTTAAGTTCAGGGTAGGTCCCACTCGCCATAGAAGATGAGTTGAAAATCACTGTTACCCATCTAAATGAAGAGGAAGGGCTAAAGCCTGTGGATTGACCAGAGGGAGGATCTGGGAGTTCTTTTTACAAATTTATATGTATATTTTTAATTGACACTTAATAATTGTAATATTTACGGGGTAGAGTGTGATATTTCAATACATGCATACAATATGTAATGATCAAATCAGGTTATTTAGCATATCCATCACCTCAAACATTTGTCATTTCTTTGTGTTGGGAACTTTCAAAATCCTCTCTTCTAGCTATTTGAAAACATAAACTAAATTGTTATTATCGTCACCCCACAGTGCTGTAAAGCACTACAGTTTATTCCTCCTATGTAGCTATAGTTTTGTGTCCATTAACCAGCCTTTGGCTATTCCCCAACCCCCACCCTTCCCAGGCTCTAGTTATCACTGTTTTACTCACTGCTTCTATGAGATCAACTCTTTCAGCTTCCACATATGAGTGAGAACATGCAGTATTTGTATTTCTGTGCCTGGTTTATTTCATGTAACATAATGTCCTCCAGGCTCATCCATGTTTTGGTGGGACTTTTGACTGACTCGCAGGTTGCCCCTCTACCCCATGTTTAATCACCTGGTTTTGCTGGGGAATTCATATAGATACACTGAGATTCAGTGCAGCAACAATACCAGGGCAGAATGCTTTTGCTTTCTTACTGAAACTCCCCCTCCAAAGCTCTTTTGTGATTGAAAAGTTGATAGGCTAGAAAGATGTGTCCTAGGGCTTGGCATTTCACAGTGCTGAAAAAAAGATGAGAGTACCTCCATATTTTGTGAAGAGTGTGATCATCATCATCATATCATCATAAAAGGATCTAAAATGTGATTTGATTTAGAGAACTCTTATACATGCACATACTTTGAACTTGCGCAAGTCATTTTGTGGGATGACGACGATGATGATGATGATGATGATGAGAGAAACTCTAAGAAGCTAGATTTCTGGGATATTGTAGTCTCCAGCTCTGTCATTTACTAATCAGGCACATGAAAATTGTGGTTCTGAATATTTATCCTAAATTAACGGGAAACAGCTAGGCAACCTAAGATCTGATTTTAAATGCTTTTACAAATGTGGGCTTTTATTCCAATATTCATTAAAATGCAGTGGTTCAAGTGACTGAATCTGTAACCTGTGTTAAGTGAATGTTTTTTGGATAAAAGTTACATTTTTCACTTTCAAGCCTAGATCATATAATAGGCCTCCTTGTTGCCTTGTGTCTATCCCCAAAGAAATCTCTGTAATAGTTTTAGCCATCTAAGAAAACAGTTCAGACAGAGGCACTCAGAAACGGTGACAAGCAATGACAGGAAATGCTGGTTGCACTGGGCTCCTTCATAACTTAGTGAGGCCACAGCTGGCTGATTTGCTTGTAACTTCCTGTTTGGGGGCTATTTGAGTCAAAAGTAGCTGTGTTTTCCATATAGAGTTTTTTTTTTCTTTATTCTGTAAGGCCACAATAAATCTGTCACTGGGCTGCATGTTTTGTATATTTTATGAACTGTATCATGTGGTTTGAGTTTAATTTGGGAGGCAGTGCTTTTACAATCAAGGTCCCTCCCCCCCCACACGTGCAGCTTTGTGGTCTGGGATTGCATGGGCCTTCGAAAGTTTATGGCTTTATTTACACAATAGTGATTGCTGAGGAGGGCATTTCCTGCCAGCTAATGACTGGTTGGAAGGACCAACAGTCCAAATCCATGGAAAGAGGACCATTCATTAAATGCCAGGAAGCAACCAGGCTGCTTTTCTCATGAAGCAGTGGGGAGAAAGTGAAACCACATTCTGCCCTTTGAAGAGCCCAGAGCACCATGGGCAGAGCTGGGTATGGATGTGGTGCCTCCTCATCCATATGGAGAATGGAGCTACTTTTCCTAACAGGGACAAACTACTTCTTTCCCATAGGTTGCCAAATCGGACCTTTGATAGGAGGGCATTTCCTATAGGTCGATGGTCCAATAGAGACTGGCCAAATAAAGTTGAGGGCCCTGAACTTGCCATTAATGTCTGCCAGATAATTCTTAACTCAGAGGTGTTACAGCTACTTGAAAACCTTTAAGATCACATGATTGAGTTTCCTAATTGGTTGAATAACTGATCATTAGTAAAGTGGACAAAAACTTGGAAAGGCATGGAAAGAATGGTTTGTTTTCAGGGTCAGTTTAGCAGGTTACAGATATTTTGCTTTGATCTCCTAATATAATCAAGATAAATAATATACATGAAGAGTGCTTTGCCTTTTGTGGAAGTACCATTGAGGGCTGTAATAGTAATCATTTAACCCATGACATTTCCAGGAAACAGTTTTGTCCTCAGTATAATTCTTGCCTGCTATAAAGCAGCTGAGGTGTGAAGAGTTTGGCATTGATTTAGAGCAAAAACAGAATAAGATCGAGGCTGGGTTCACATCCAGGAATCCCTGACTTCCTGGCCTGCCCTTCACTCCCTTAGCTTCCTAAGCCTTCAATTTGCTAAAAAGTTAAATGTTTATAAAAGACAAACATCTGTTCTGAGTTCTTTGGTAGGTACCTCCATATAAAGGAGGCTATGTGACAGCGCCCCCCACCCCCAACTCCCCTGATGCCACGGCTTGGCTTGGTCCTTTATTTTGAAATTTAAATTTCTTTCATATCTTCCAAATTTGGTGGGGGGATGGCAGGGGTGGGCTGAATCTCTGAAATAGAGGCAATCATTGATGGCCAGACACCTGCATTTCTTCATGGGATTGAGTAATATGTTACATGCAGAACAAACCAAATATTAAGTTTCATTTTTGAGTCTGGCAAATGTCATTACATGCTTTTTAAATATTCAGTAATCCAGGGATTGCTGGTCATTACCAGTTCACAAAAGTGAAAGGGTTTTCTGAAGTTTAAAATGTTCCACAAATAAACCGTATACTCATTACTGTTATTATTATTAGATGATAAACAAAAAAGTGGCTGATGAACGAAAAAATATATATTTCAAAATATGAATTTAATTTTTGAGCATTTTTGAGTTTGAATGTTAAGGTACACTAAAATTTTGAAAGCTCAGATGAAAGACCGTATTCGATTTAGAAACTGGTTTGCACTAAGAACAAACAGCGTTTTTTGTAAGTAGATTGGCCTGAATATTTACAAACATTTATAATTAGCAACACAGCTGTATGTATGTATGTATGGGTTTATTTATTTATTTTTATTTTTGGAGTTGAAGTCTCACTCTTTTGCCCAGGCTAGAGTGCAGTGGTACAATCTCAGCTCACTGCAACCTCTGCCTCCTAGGTTCAAGCGATTCTCCTGCCTCAGCCTCCCAAGTAGCTGGGATTATGGGCACCCACCACCATACCATGCTAATTTTTGTATTTTTAGTAGAGATGGGGTTTCACCATGTTGGCCAGGCTGGTCTTGAACTCCTGCCTCAGGTGATCTGCCTGCCTTGGCCTCCCAAAGTGCTGGGATTACAGGCGTGAGCCACCGTGCCGGGCCTGGACGTTATTATTTTGTTTAGCAAAACCTTTCTTTATAGGTAATCTAAAATACATATTTCAAGCTGGTTCAGGTTCAGTTATCACAATCTGAACTAGCGGTGTCAAAATTAATATGGGTTTACTCTACTGTATTTGGAGCCAACAGCATTACCTTGTGGTATTAGAAAAGCCTATTTATTCTATCATTGTAATTTTCAAGTGGTAGGCAACAACTCATTAGTGCATAATGAAATCCATTTAGTAGGTTGTGACTAGCATTTCTATTAAACAGAATTGCATTAAACAGACAGTAAGAAAATATCAACATGTGTCATGTAGTAAGATTAGATATTTTGGGTGAGACTGTTATTTCAAATCCATGCACATATTACTGAGTTAGGATGTAAAGTGTGTTTCTTACCATTTGTTGCTGTCAGAAAGGTTTAAAAGTCAGTGTTTTAGTGGATGTTATTTCTGTGTCAGAAATATTTTTCCTCTCTTTTTTGAAGGGAAGATGGTCAAGGGATGCTGCGGGCTTTCGTGATAACATACCTAGTGCTGTTGGTTCAGTACCCTGATAGTTATGTGTCTGCTTTTCAAACTGAACAGTAAGATATTGCTATAGATGTGCTATAAGATTTAATGTCCAAGGTATTTTGCCATCCTGAAGGCAGAAACTTTATATATTATGTATTTACTAAGTGGTATTGCTAGAACATTAGGACACTGAAAATAAAACTGTTTGGGAACAAAAGCCAAAAAAGGATGTTTAACAACGACAACAACAACAAAATGACAACTAAAAATCTTGGGACAATTAGGTGTGAGGTGCCTCGAATGGCAAAAGAATTATCCAAAAATTTTAAATGTTGGAAGAAAATCAAGCTCATTTTACTGAGTTAAATATAAGTTAAAGGGCTCAAAAATTGTTTTTGATTTTCATAAATCAAAAATGGTCATAGCAAGAGAGAATGTGTTTGCAAGAAGAAAACAAGCTGATTCATAAATAAATATAAATGTTTATGCTGGAAAAAAACCTGTGGGTGTCTGTTTTTTCTGCGGTGAACAAAGGCACACTTTAAAATGAATTTTAAAATTGTAAATGAGGCATAAGCTGAAAGTCTGTTAAATATACCTAAAATATTAATGGGAATGATTACAGAAATAAAGAAGAAAATAGCCACATAGTCTTTCCAATCACTTTTTTTGTACTAATGAGTATTGAGCCTAGTAGTAGGAAAAAATAAGATTTACTCACATGAACAGATAAGAGATTAACTACTGAATGCAACCCATTAGGAGAAGTCTGGCCTTAGAAGTCTGGCCAATTTGTGCATATTCCTTAGAATTAAATAATTGTCAGGGGGAGGAAAATATTGCCTTCTGGGGGTACTATTGCATCTCCAGTAGGATCATGAGGAGTTTGTCTTCACCCTCACCTCTCCTGCAGTTCCCTCCCGTTGTCATTAAATCTCTTTCTGCCTGGGACATATTGAATTCATTCCCAAAGGTCTCTTCCTGTGGACATCCTTCAGAGCCTTAAAGCACTGTTGCTTCCTCAGCTTTGCGACTTGACATGCAATAAGGCTTTATAGATATTTAAATGTTAAACTGAAGTTACTGCTCTGAAAATGTAATGTCAGCTTCTTATGAGTTAGTGACTAAACTCTGTCATTGTGAGTTTGTATCTCCCTCCTCAGATATAGTACATTTAAAGATTAAGGATAGAAAAAGACTTACACATCTACTGATTGTGTGATTAGCAATCGATTTATGAAATGAGATATAAAACAAATTAAGGACCATAATAAAGGGTTACATCATCACTAACAAAACCCGTTATATACATTATTTTGTTTATGACAATAAAAACTAAAAAATGTTGAAGGGTGAAATTGCATACATGCTCTGATCCTGAGAGTTAAAGGTTTTAATTCTTTCTTATTCTGATGTTAAAGCTTTTTAGAAAGCAGTAATACATATTTTGGGGGGTTATAGGATACCTTTGCCTATAAGCATCTGTTTCACTGTAAACATTTACAGAGTAGTATACAGTCAGTTGAATAAGGTGTGGGGGGTTTGAGTGTGAGTTATTCAGGATTTTCAGCTGTAACGAGCATGTAGTTGACTGTTTTAGGCAAACAAAATCAGTCATTGTTTTGGGTGTCAGCTGCCTTTATCACGTTAGCCTTCTGGGATTTATTTGTTATGGGATGCTTGACAAATTAATAGTGATAAGCAAAAGCTCTGTGAGAGGGAGTGCTCAAGCCAACTAAACACCAACTTATCATTCATTTCATGCAGCATTCTAACTTTCATCAGGCTGTCTGGGAAATATGACGTTTTATGTAATATTACATTTGAAACTTTAAGGTATACACGGAACTCAAGACCTTTGACAGGTGAGTTTGTTTTGTTTATTGTAAGTGGAAATTTCCTTCAGTAGGCAATGAGACTGTCAAGGCAAACTTTCTTGTAGAATGGAGGAGGAGGAAGGAAGGAGAGAAAGAGCTTCATGGTTTCCTAACATTTTGTTTGGGGAATTCCTTATACCACATTCCTCATTTTCATGAAATCCGAAAGAAGGTTGAAATGCTGTATTGCTGTTAGCAGAGTTTTCCCTGAACTAGTAAGTGAGGGAAACCCCTTGTTCCCAAGAATTGCAACAATTAGCACTCTCAGGAAGCCTGCAATGATTTGGACATAAGGAAAACAAAATATATACACCTTCTATGTACTCACAACATTTAAAAAAATAAAAATAAATATAATCATATTGAAAAAAACACTTGATCATCTCGGATCCAGGAGAGGAGCTCTGGCTCATATTATTCCTCGTGTTGGATAATCATTAAAACAGAAGAAAATAAAACCCTCTTGAAATGGCAGGTTTTTTAAGTGAAAATAAGTAGGGTTTCCTTGGATCCCTATAAGGAGACTCTTGTGAAGCACGCATCCAGACTTCTGAGACTTTATACTTTTTGCTTTCTAGAGCAGGAAAGACTTAAGAAATAGGAAGTCAGAAAATACAGTAAAAATCTATGGGTTCTGTGCTGTTAAGGGTCCCTTTCTGATTGCCTTGGTGTGAATAATGGTATAGAATTTAACCATGTAAGATGTTAGAGGCCTGAGACTTCCCTTGACATTTCCTTATGCTGGCAGGCCCAGGCAGTTTGACTTTGGCTCTTGTAGCACTTGGGTGGCAGGAGAAACAGTGTTTACAACCACCTTCACCTCCAGGAATGTATTATACTTTTAAATCAATCTTAGTATCTGTAGGCAGGAGTTTATATATAGGAATAAAATTTGAACCCCCATTTTCACACCCAATAAAAACGTCCTGTAATAGGTGTTTATTCAGAGTCAACTGACATTTATTGAACAATTACTGTGTGCCAGATGCTCTGCTAGGTACTTTCATTTTGTTATGACAGTTTTTTTAAGTTATGAAATATAGTTGGTTCTAGCCAGGCAAATACTGTCTTTGGCATCTAATAGATATCAGGCTAAAAATTGCATCCTCAAGTCCCTGCTCACTTTTTATATAAAACACACCCCCCAACACACAATCATTTCTTCTCTGTCTTGCTTCATCATTTGGGAACCATCTAATGGCCCATGGCCTGCCTCTTCCATCTGTGAAGATATTTATTTCATTATAAATCAAGCCAACACTAATCTGTTACCCGTCTTGATGTAGCAAAAGGCTGCTTTCACTATTTGATGGATGGTGCTACAGTAGGATAGGAGAAACAGAGGAAGAGGCTTGAGAGGTGGATGAAGAGTGAGGGGTCAGGAGTGTGAAATGATGTGGAGTTAAGTGCTAGTGAAAGCCATGTAGAAAAATCTAGAACAAAATTGGATTAAACTTGTCCAGAATGCAGAGAAAATAACAGGGCAAGTCGTTGGAAGTTAATCCCTCACCCCTAGGAGTGGCCAGGACAGCCCAAGTTGAGCAACACAGGAGGATTTTTTTGTTATAGAAGCAAAGGGCAAAGAAAGTCTCTAAAAGGAGGGAGCAATCAACAAATACCATAGGAATTATGTAAGTTGAGGCCACTGGTTTTGGCATTGAAAAGGTTGTTGGTGATTTTTGAGAGCCAAGAAGCTGGTTTCCAGTGGGTTGAGGAGTAAGTAAAAAGTTGGAAAGTGAAAGTGGTAATGATGACTTTTTTCAGATATATGATGATGAAGGATGAGATATGTTGGAACTTAAAAAGGAAATTGCATCAAGGGAAGGAAGGGTTTTCTTATTAGGATAGAGATGACTTAGATGTGCTTACTGGCTGATGAGAAGGAAGCAGAAGAGAATATTGAAAATGTCTGTCAAGCATGGAATATGTTCTGAGTGGCTACCCTACTTGCCCAACATTTCTGTTAATATGCACACTATTAATTGTGCAGTCTGATCAAGTAATTCATGCAGAACTCTGGTGAGCCTGAATTTTCGGTCCTCTTTATTCTTTTTGCCTTTAAGGTAGAGGATTAGGGTTGTCATAAAAGAACTGGGATAGGTGCAACCAAAAACAAAAAAGGAGGAGGGGGAAAGATGGTGGAATTCAGCCAAAATAACAGATAGGATTATTTTTAAATGGCTTCAGAGGCAAGACAGTGCTACTGAAATAGTGAAAATGTGACTGACATCTTTTTACAGCACATGCTCAATGAAAATGAAAGAGAGGGTTGGGGAAAGCTATAAAAATGAGAATTCAAATATAACTATAGAGGATATACTTTTGCTCTGATCTGCCTTTACAGTAGGATTCAGTGTTTTTCATAAATTTGGAAATTTACCATAGACATTACTTCCCTTATATTGCATCTGACAACTTCAGTTTTTCATGGATTTTATATTTCAACTTGTAAAAATAATTTTAAAAAACCCATGTCTGGTTCAATTCCCCTCAATTTAATCACCATCCCCTTTCTCCCATCTAGAAGAATATATTTATTTCCTCTTTTCTTAGAAGCTTATGATTATTGGTAGAAAATATCTCTACCTTCTCTACCTTAAGCTTTGAATTTAATGTCTAGGTTGATTCTAGTCAAACAAAAGGTGTTGCTGCTCTGAGATTCTGCAAATTTCTTTTTACTCTGAAGCGGAAAACGATGCAAATTTTCAATGCAAATACATTGAAAAACTTAAATCTTTGAAGTTATATTGTAGAGATACTAATGATCTAAACCAGCATTTTCAAAACTGTTTATTTTGCCACATGTTCTAGGATAAAAAAGATATATTAGGTGGAATGCCTGAGAATTGAGGTTGAAACAAATACCACATTCTGAGAATTAAATTGCATTAAGGCTACATTCCTAAAAATATATATAAACATATATATATATGGGTTTTTTTGTGTGCGTGTGTGTGTGTGCGTGTGTTTATTCTTCTAAATTTCAGCTCTTAGCTTTTTATGCTGCATTTCAAGTTACTGTGCAAATATTACTTGTTGATAAGAATTTAAGAATACTCTATCAATAGGAATCAAAGTAGATTAACGGCATCTTCATGCCAAGAGAACACATTGCACAAAATCAACAGGACTTTAGATTAAAATATTTCCCCCAATGCTAGAGAAAAATGTTTCTTAAATGCATTTCTAAAATGAATACAGGAATTTTGCTTTTAATTTTTTGTTTATGGTTTCTAGTATACATTCTTTATCATTTTATACTGGAGAAAATAGATTTTTATAGTATCCTATACAGAGAAGCAAATCAAATGGCTTTACATTTAGATTATGGAGGATATGGTTTTACTTTGTTGAAGTAAAAATATTCAGCAGGTTTAAATTCTGAAATAATAGCATGAATGAGCTTATTAAGCCTGTGATCAACGATTTGCAACTGTTTGCTTGATAATTGGAAGGATTGCAAAGGAAGGCAAGTTTATATGGTTGGTTTAAATTAAGGCT
Source organism: Pongo pygmaeus (assembly GCF_028885625.2). Lineage (NCBI taxonomy): Eukaryota > Metazoa > Chordata > Mammalia > Primates > Hominidae > Pongo > Pongo pygmaeus. The sequence goes on along the minus strand of NC_072396.2, from coordinate 136,890,430 downwards.
ATTGTTTTGAGGGAATCAGCCAGCCCTGTAATCAAGTTGTGAACTCAGTGCATCTCTGAACTAATTAATTTAGTGTAATATCCCCTCAAAGTCCATGTTCTGTGTTACCAATTAGCTACACCTCATAGGAATCTTAGTCCCTCTTTCAGGATCTGCTCTCTGGTTTAATATTATGATGATTATTTACTGGATTCAGTTAAGAAATTCAATTTGCAAACAGATCCTTTTTGGGTTTGGATAGTATCAATAATCAACATTCTTAGAATCCTTTTCCTCTGTAAAATAGTATTTTTAACAAGTTTTACACAATGAAATTAAGAGAATTAAAATGGGAAACCTATAGAAAAGGTGTATTTTCCTCAAAAGTTTTTACTGCGTTATCTTTTGGGGGTTATGTGTCTGTATGATTAATATTACAATAAATACCAAAGAAATGACGACTTGTTTGTTGAGCTTAAAGTGGAAAAATTCCAGCAAGGAAGACACAAGTGAGTGATGAGAGAGTATTTCCAAACATATCCCTCTTAAAATGTCTTAAAATGGCTTTTCAGTAAAAAGCCTCCATATCTGCCCAGCTGCATTTTAGTTGAGAGAGAGAAACATTTACTTTAGGATGCTAAGTACCTTGCCTTATTCAAAGATAGAGAAGCCTAGTTTGAAGGACTTGTGATCTTCGAGAGGTATTCACTTCTTCCAATTCAAATTCCAATCAATTTCTCTTGTGTCTGTACATCATCAGAACTCCCTTTTGTCTGAAAGTGTAAGCTCACATTTAGCTCTTTAGCCCCAGTTCCTGGTGCAGCATCAATGTTCCTAAATATCCACATTGACATCCAAACTTTTGTATCCTCTTTTCTTGGCAGGAATTTGATTCTTCTAATACTCAAATTGAAAATTGTTCCCTTAACATGTGTAGAGCAGTTGGCACAAAGGGGAAGGGGGCTAATTTATCTGACTCTAGTCAATAAGCCTACACAATTTCACATGAAAAAAGCAAATCTACAAAATACATGGAGAAAAGTTCAGTATACCAGTTGTGTGTGATGTCTGCAGTTAACCTTCTATAGCATATCAATGCTGGCATCCTCCCAAAGCAATCTTAGCCCAGGAAATCACTATACTTATAATCTTGGAAAATTGCTTCAGCAACAAAATATATTAGATAGCAAGTCTTCTTTTTGTTTGCAAAGTGTATTTACAGACTACATATGTATTATGACTTTATAACAGGGCATCCTAAGTGCTAAATATCTTCCCTTCCCCCCTGCAGCATGTACACACACAAATAAACATAGGAACATCTTTAACTTATATTTAAACCACAGTTATGTAGTAGCTTGCAGTTATATTGTATTTTTATTTACTTTTATTTTACAAAAAGGAGGTCTCACTCTGTGGCCCAGGCTGCAGTGCCAGTGGCACGATCATAGCTCACTGTAGTCTCAAACTCCTGGGGTCAAGCAGTCCTCCCACCTCAGCCTCTTGAGTAGCTAGCTGGCACCAGAGGCATGTGCCACCATGCTTGGCTAGTTAAAAATAATTTTTTTTATAGACAGGGTCTGCTGTATTGCCCAGGCTGGTCTTGAACTCCTGGGCTCAAGTGATCCTTCTGCCTCAGCCTCCCAAAGTGTTGGGATTACAGGCGTGAGTCACTGCACCTGGCCCAGTTATATTATAGATGTGTAGCAGTTGTGAAAATTTTTCAATTGTGTTTTCCCTCATAATAACTGACCTAAAATAAATCATTTAATCATATCTTTTTATTTTAATGTAATATTAATTGATAGCCAGTTTTTAGTTTCAGAGTGGGTCTAACTGTAGAACTATCCACTAGGGAGAAAAAATGGAAAATAATTGATATCATATTAAGAAGTGGCGGGAAGAGGTGATGTAATTTTGTACTTTTTTCTAACAGTAACAGCTACTTACTCTGTGCTAGTCTCTGTGGTAAGCACTTTGCACATGTTATCTCATCTAATCCTCACAGCAACCTGTGAATTTAGTGTTCTTATTTATCTCCTTTTTACAGATGGGGAACATGGGGCTCAGAGAGAGGAAGCAGCATGCCAAAGGACATTCTGCTAGTAAACAGTAGCATCAAAACTTGAACTTAATGCTCTAACATTGGTCTATGCCTATAATCCCCATGGTTATATTATGGAAATATAAAAAAAGGTTTGATTGGGAACTTGAGTTTGCTGCTTGTCTCTTCCACAGTGTATTAGCCATCTAGGATTGGGCACTGGATAAAGATAGTGCTGCTTGAATGAAGTAAACATCGGGAACCACCAGATGCAACAGACATTACAATTCACTTCCAAATTATAGGATTATAAACTGTTAGAAGTGGAGGGGGGAAAGCATCATTTGATTAATAATACATTTGTACAGAATAAGACTGTTCGGCACAATATTGTCAGTAATAGCAACCCTAAATGTTTCAGACTTTTAAAAGTTGTATTATGGTGGGATTTACTATTATTTACCAGAGGTAGTTCCTGATATTTTTCTAGGAATGTCTCATTTAGGAGACTTTAATGTAAACTGTTAAATGTCTAGAGGAACTATAGCATTTTTGAAATTACAGCTTGATTTTTCCCTGATATTTGGCTCCCTAGGACTTTCCTATTTCACTCTCCTTTTCATCCCCCTTTCAGTTTTTTTGTTTTTGTGGTTTTTTTTTTTGTTTTTGCATTTGTTATTCATTCAACATATTTTATTGAGCACATATTATGAGTCAGCCATGTTTCTAGGTGCTGAGGATATAACTGATCATGTAAGTAATTAATTTTAGTGTTAATGTAAGTGAATTAGACATTTTTCTATAAATTGAGCCTCACAAAGCATTACCTTTATTGCCTTAGATGTCCTTCTTTAGCCTAATCATGTTGTTTTAAAATTGTACTGATTTAGTCACAAAGGCGAAAAGTGGAAATAGCCCAAATGTCCACCAACTAATGAACAGGTAAGCAAAACGTGGCATACCCATACAACGGAATAATATTCAGGAATAGAAAGGAATGGAATACATGCTACAACATGGACGAACCTTAAAAACATTGTATTAAATGAAAAAAGGCAGACACAAAAGGCTACCTACGATATGATTCAATTTATATGAAATGTCCAGAAAAGGCGAATTCAGGGACAAGAAAGCAGATTAGTGTTAGTGGCTGCTTAGGGAAGAAGGGGTGGGAGCACAGCCTAAGAGGAATGGGGTTTCTTTGGTGGGGGAGTAAAAGTGTTATAAAATTGACTGTAGTGATGGTTGCAGATATTATTAAATAATACTAAAAATCACTGAATTAATACTTTTTCAAAGGGTGAATTTTATGGTATGTGAATTTTATTGCAATAAAGCTGTTATTAAGAATTGTACTGACTTAGATATGATATATGTTATATTATTCCCATTTTAGAATTACAAATTTAATCAATAGCTAAATTGAGGGGATTGTGGATATATTTTTAAACAGAGGCAATGGATTGGAATAGCTTTGGATTCCACCTATTCTTTGATCTTTATGGGAACAGTCGATTTCTTACCTGAAGACCCACATCAACTATCTCTGTTCTTACAGATGCCTTCCTTTTTGGTCCCACTATTTACTGGGCACTTGGCCATGCTGCCTTACATGTGGACCAAATCATTGCCTTCCCAACATCTAGCACAATGTCTTCCATATGACAGATGCTCACGACTTCCATTGGTTTAACATGTACTTGTTGACAACTTATTTGTATGTAGTATTGAGCCAGACACTGGAGATGAAGATGTGTCCTCAAGGAGCTCACAGTCAGCCAGACAGCTAAGCAGGAGTTACACTACAGTGTGACAAATGTTGAGGTGGAGATGGGCAGACATGTTTGATGGGGATGCTGAAACCCTAAGTATAGTTCTGTGTCTGGATCTAGTTCATTCACTTATCTGATATGCATACCCCATCCACGGTATTCTTCTCTATATTTGAACACATCCAATAACAAGATGCTCACTTTTTACTAACACAGTGAAATTAAATTGCATTTTTCTAATCTACCAAATGCCCATATATTTTGACATCAAATCCATACAGTACAATTACATAGTTTGTAAATAAAACTTAAATAGAGCTGTTAACATTCCTTGGCACCTCCAGAAATGATACTATATTGTAATAGAACTTTGAGTAATCTTTATTATTTTATAGAAAATACTTGGATTTTTAATGTGCCAAAATCTCTGGTAACAAACATGTATAAATTTTAGATTATGTTTATATACTTTTGTGCCCATTAGAGGCAGTACAGAGTGGTGACTGACAGTAAGCATTTTGGAACATGCCTGAATTTGATCCTGGCTCTTCCACTTATCTGCTGCGTAATCTTGAACCAAGTTACTTAGCCTCTCTGTGTCTCAGTTTCCTCATCTGTGAAATGGGTACAGTAATGGAACCTGCCTTACAGGATAGTTATGAGCAGTAAATGAATTAATATATATGAGTATGCTAAAAATAGTGCCTTGCACATGGAAAACACGTGCATATTCTCTGTTGTTATATTTTCAATTCAACTGAAATGCTATGTTTTATTAGTCTGGTCTTCATAAATCATACACACTCACCGTTAAATGACATTCAAGTCATTGGAAATTGAATGTTCCTTTTACAGGGACCTATAGTTTTTGAGTGTTCTCACACCAAAAGCCAACTAGATTTTCTGGTATCTGTACTTGAAAATAAGAGGTCACGGTTGACATTCCTTTCTGCTCCTTTTGCGTGGTCACAGAGTTTTATAATGTCACATGCCTATCTCCTATCAGTTAGCTTGATAAAATCTCTATAGCTCACACATTATTTCATGCCAAAGGATCAGTGCTTTTAAAATGTTTGATGCATAGTTACAAATCCACAGGAAATAAAGCATAAACAGGGTTGGATTTACACTTCTTGACTGCACTGATGCCATTCTGTTTGCCAGTCTTGTGATTTACAAGGGCATTTTATTTTAGTCAGCCAGTAGCATCATTGGCCAATATGCTGTCTAGGGACCACAATTCAGTGGTGACTTGCAGTCTCTCTTGCTGATAAATGTTTTTGGCAGTGTTTGGGAGTTCTGCTTGGTCAAAAATTGACACATACAAAGTAATTTAGAATAATAACAAATTAACATTGAGATTATTGTTTTTGTCTTAGTGCAGATGCAGGTTACTAATAACCTTTCATCTTTCAATATTGCTTCATATTTATTATTTCCGGTACAGTGATGATATATAGTCATTTTCAGGATTAAGCAGAAGTATAAACATTGAAAATGGCCTAAAAGAGGGATGGAGCTAGTTTGGCACAGAAAAACAGAAGCCTGTTGGGACAAGATGCTATACTATGTGCGATTTAGTCTAGGGTTTACAGGAGATTCACTTTGCACTTTTAACCTTTTGGGACCAAGTTGTTAACAATGTCTCATTGCACTTAGATCACAATTTTATCTTTGCCATTAAATGTAAATATATTGCTGTTAAATGTAGACATATTACTGTTGTATCCACAAGAAAGTTTCCTCAGCACCAGTAAGAAAATGAGTTAATGATAGTTCTTATATGTATTATCATTATTAATTATTAATCAGAACTTCCCTTAAATAAAATGCACAAGTTGGTAAGTTTACAAACTTACCAACAAATAGTCTTTATAACCTGCTGTAATTATCTCTAGAAATTTTAATGTGTTCAGTGACTAATTCTCCAGAGCTTTTACTAAGATAAATAAACAGAAACAGCAATAACCAGTTTCCTTGTATTTCCTAATTATTGGCATGCCTTTTAGTCATATTTTAGACTTAAGGAGGGCTGTGTCTCTCTCTAGGCATGCAAACTATGCTTTCTCCTAGTTGGCTTCCTGGAAAATCTAATCCTCCCTCTTGCTCAATGACTCAAGTCCAACTAAGCTCTTGTATATCGCTTCACTTTGTGCATATAATGTCAAGGGATTTGAATGTGTGGTAGTAGTCTGATAGTATGCATGTGTATGGCCATATAGTGTTGAATAGTATTGAATATTTATTGAAATACTTCCTTACTGGTTGGTAAATAGATACTGCCTACAGTACCCTTTCCAATGCTCACTCCCTGACAACCCCCCATGATTCAGCAACAAATATGGCAACACTTGGCAGAACACCGTCAGTCTTGATTTGCCTGTGACCATGCTATAAGAATTGTTTAACATTTTGAGTGTCATTCCTGGCTCATGGTTTACCATGAGGTCAGCCCCCTGCCTCACCGACCAGGCCATTGGTGCTCTGTGACATTCACAGCCTTTTGCCGAACAGTTTTTCCCAGATTGCTTCCTAAACATCAGCTAGACTTCTGAGAGAAGAGCTGTATCCCATAAAGAAATGGCATACTACTTCCAGACCTCAGCTTCTAACAGACACTATAGATCTCATGAAGTCCAGGCCCTTTTAAAGCATTTAAAACATACTCATAGGGAACCTCCCAAGGCCCTCTCTAAGACCACTCAAGAGCCCATGTCATTTATATTTTAAGACCCAAATCTTAAAGACTCTTGATTCAATACCTTACACAAAGCAATTGTTTGCTACAGTTTATTTGATTGAATGTAACTTTGCAAACCACAGAAATTTAATCAATGTGTTTGTGGGGGAATTAATAGAGGCAGAGGCATAGTGAAGTCATGGCCAATAAATAGCTGCCAGTGAGGAAGAAGATAGACAAACTGTAAAAAGTGGAAATGAAGACACCAAAAACACAGGCATTTGGGGCCGTTTAACAAAGTGCCCAATATATCCTTCAAGGCATTACTAAAGTTTCTTTCTAATGATAACCTAGAATTATCAGAAAAAGCATTACTTTTTTCACTGTCTTATGTCTAAGGGGGAACAACGTTTTACAAATCACTTCAGAAATATTTCCAAAGATTGATTAAAAGAGACAAATATTAATTTATAAGGGTTTTTTGTTTTTTGAAATTTTATTCTTATTGATCTCCTTGCCTGACATTTTTCCAATAAATGAAGTGTTGTAATAAGAACTGTATGTGAACTTAGGGACTTTTGTAGTATATGATGGGTTTGCAATATTAATCAAAATTATTTGTCATATAAATTATCACAGTGAGAAAATTATTTTGGGACCAGTGTCAGCATCGTAAGTAAGTATCTGCTCTCAGTGAAAATACTTCCAAACTCATAGAGTTTGTTTGTGAGGTAAAAGAACACATAATATTAATCTTCTTAGTCTCTTTTTTCAAAGAAATATGATTGAAGAATTATTAGATATCTCAGTGATAACAGTATAAGGGAGCCTGTTCAGGAAATGTCTAAAATGAACTGGTGTCACCATTGAATGTTTACATGTACACCTTTTACTTTTTTATAAATATGCATTTGTATTTGGAGGGAAAATTATTTTTCTGTCATCAATATCATATATGCTTCAAAATATTTGTGCATTATTTAAAAATAGAAATGTGGACTAAAAGAAGAACAAAGATGAAGAACACTAACTTTTTAAGGTTCAATTTACCAGTGTAACTTTTAAAAAATATCAATAATACTTGCTTATCATATGAGGATTTTCAAGTGCTGTGTGAATGTGAATGCTCACAATACCCTGTGCTATAATACAGAGAAGATAATATTATACAGATATAAATGTTACTTGTGTGTGCCAACAACCACATGTATTGTTTCCAGAATCATAGCTTTTAAAGTTAAGTTTAGCTTTGTACCATTCATAGTGTAATGAGCAACAAATATTCCAATTTATTTAAAAGTATTACCACTACCATAACAAAATAAATACATAGCAGCTTACAGCTTACAAGATGTGCCCTAGAGTTTTCTATGTTCAAATGTGCACACACACAGTAATTTACCTGAGGTAAGCTTTTTGATAGCCTGTATATTAGAATCCTATGTATGCTAATATATTTTTGAAAACCTACTATGTGCTTAGCACCAAAAAGTCCATTTTACTTCCCTTTTCTAAAAGTTTTTATTATTTATTTATTTACTTTGAGATGGAGTCCTGCTCTGTCACCCAAGCTGTAGTGCAATGGAGCAATCTCAGCTCACTGCAACCTCTGCCTCCCGGGTTCAAGTGATTCTCCTGCCTCAGCCTCCCAAGTAGCTGGGATAACACATGTATGCCACCATGCCCAGCTAATTTTTATTTCTATTTTTAGTAGAGATGAGGGTTTAACCATGTTGGCCAGGCTGGTCTCGAACTCCTGATCTCAAGTGATCCACGTGCCTTGGCCTCCCAAAGTGCAGGATTACAGGTGTGAGCCACCGCACCCGGCCAGATGGTTTTTAAAACAAGCTCTTCTTACCTCTCCTTAGCATATAAAATGTATTTGGATAGTCAATACAATAAGACATTTGTGTGGTTACATCTTTAGTTGATACAGCACCATTCCACTTACCACTAATGGTCTTGCTGATTTTTCTATTGGCCCGAATAAGCTCGTAAAGAAATGGTATATGGAATTAATGTTTTTTTGGTGTTTTAAGTTTCACTTCTGAGTTCCCACCTAGATGTGAAAACCAAGAGCCCCTTCATTCTTTACTGTTATTTTATCAACCTTTGCAATTGTGAGGAGAAGATATTCTTGATTTTAACTTAGCATCATATTTATTTACATTGTATGATCACATTATTTCTTTTCACTGAGGGCTACTGATAACATTTTCTCAGGTGCATTGAAATATTAAGTAGAACCCAACTGTCTGAAACCCACAGTCGACAGAAGTTTTATTTGTATTTGATTATTAGGAAAAATTTGAATTTACCAAGGATTCAATGTTAAGAAAAGTATAACCACGTTCTTTAGTAATGAGAGAAAGTTTTAATTCCGTTTATGATATGCTGTTTACCAAGACAAAAACAAGGACTTGTATTTTGAAATGGTTTCTATCAAAAGTGGTTTTTAGTAACCACAATTAAAAAAGTAATTCAGTATTTTCATTAAATGAATCTATTTCATATTTCTATTGATTTCCGACAATATTGTGCTTTATCTTTTCATAAAACAGAGGAAGAAAAGCTATTTTTCTCATGCATCCATTTTTTATGTTCATAATCTCATGCCACATTATTCTCCCCTAACTCCTTAAAAATTGCAGACAAATTTTTTAGGGACAGTGATGGCTTAACCTTTGTTAACTTTGGCACATACACAGATCATGTTTGTTTGATAGATTATAAATGAGAAATCTATTTATTTCTAAATCTTACACAGTGATAGGAATTGCTATGCAATTGATTCAGTTCTAATAATCTGTATATCTTAAATACCACAGAATGAGAAAAAGCAGTCATTGAAAAGGCGTGGTTTTAGTAATTTCTTAACATTTTATGGGATACATTTTTTTTTTTAATTGTGTGCGAAACTCCTTAACTAGCCACTATGCTTGCAATTCTGTTATCTGCCACTAGGTGGTGCGTGGTTGTAAGTTGTAACCATCTGGGCTTGCCGTGTGTGGATAACAATGAGAACAGGTTTATAGTACACAACTGAATTCTATTTTTTAATGAAAATTAATGATTAAAATGGTCAATGTAAATATTCTTTTTGTTTGTTTGTTTTTTGAGACGGAGTATCGCTCTGTCACCCAGGCTGGAGTGCAGTGGTGTGATCTCTGCTCACTGCAAGCTCTGCCCTGCCCGGGTTCAAGTGATTCTCCTGCCTCAGCCTCCGGAGTAGCTGGGACTACAGTCGTGAGCCACCATCCCCAACTAATTTTTGTATTTTTAGTAGGGACGGAGTTTCACCATGTTGGTCAGGCTGGTCTCGAACTCCTGACCTCAGATGATCCACCCACCTCGGCCTCCCAAAGTGCTGAGATTACAGGCATCAGCCACCGTGCCCCGCCTCAATATAAATATTCAATCAGCTTCCAAGTATAGTCAGATTGGTATGCATTTTTAAATAAATGAGAGTGCATAATTATGAGTACTTTTCTTTCACCAAACTTTAAATGTTTTAAATCACCTCATGTGCTTTCTTTAGTTTTTCTTCAAAGGAGAACTTGATTCTTTATGTTATTCAAAATTTTTTGTTTATTAAAAAGCTCTGGGCCCTATGCATATGGACAACTTCCTGTGGCTCTTTGCTTATAGCTTTCTCTTCTGTTGCCCTAGTTAATTGTTTTGCTGCTAGTTCTAAGTGCCCTAAATAACTAAAGTCTGGTTTAGTTGCGTTTCAGGTGAAGTGTTAAGCTCTAGCAATTTTATATAGGAAAGAACTGTGTCACGTACTGAATACAGTGTGTCAGTAGTTTTAGCTCCTTTTTGACCATTGGACATAAGATTCCACACCTATGTCCAAAAATAACAACACACACACACACACATGCATGCACACACACACACATAGTGCAGGTGTACTCACCCCTCCACACACACTGGTTTATAACAGTATAGTATACGTATGTAGACATGTGGCTGTGTCTTTCCTTACTCTCTGAAAAAGTCCTGCAGTGGTCTCTCTTCCACCAACTAGCTTCCAGCTTGTCACTCATTCTAACTTGTGCTTTCTTTTGGACTTTGATGCTTGGATTGGTATAAAAACTAATTTGCATCAAATAGTGAAATTACCTGTGAACTTCTCTAGCAGATTCCCAGCACTTTTACAGTCTGCTTTGCAAAAGGAGGCCAATAGTCTATTTCTACTGAATTTTTGAAAACATTTATTTCAACTTCCCATTCAAATAAATAGAATGGTTTTTAAGTAGAGACATAGTTGCTTTAGTTCTTTGACCACACGTATTATCATGCCATGAAAATTGGGAGTTTAACTGTAAAGAGAAACAGGAGAGAGAAGGAGGGAGAGGGAGAGAGAGATTGAGATAGGGAAAGAGATTGAGATTTAAACTTTCTCCAAAATGTAGAACAAAATATTCAACTCCAGTTATGAGAACTGAGCTCTTGTGTTGGCTCTGTCACCCTTTGTGACTGTGTCATTTATCCTCTGTAGTCCTATTGTCTTCTCTGAAAAATGAGGGAGTTGGCCTACAAAGAGACTTAGACTCCCACACATTAATAATGGGAGACTTTAACACCCCACTGTCAACATTGGACAGATCAACGAGACAGAAAGTCAACAAGGATACTCAGGAATTGAACTCAGCTCTGCATCAAGCAGACCTAATAGACATCTACAGAACTCTCCACCCCAAATCAACAGAATATACATTTTTTTCAGCACCACACCACACCTATTCCAAAATTGACCACATACTTGGAAGTAAAGCTCTCCTCAGCAAATGTAAAAGAACAGAAATTATAACAAACTATCTCTCAGATCACAGTGCAATCAAACTAGAACTCAGGATTAAGAATCTCACTCAAAACCGCTCAACTACATGGAAACTGAACAACCTGCTCCTGAATGACTACTGGGTACATAACAAAATGAAGGCAGAAATAAAGATGTTCTTTGAAACCAATGAGAACCAAGACACAACATACCAGAATCTCTGGGATGCATTCAAAGCAGTGTGTAGAGGGAAATTTATAGCACTAAACACCCACAAGAGAAAGCAGGAAAGATCCAAAATTGCCACCCTAACATCACAATTAAAAGAACTAGAAAAGCAAGAGCAAACACATTCAAAAGCTAGCAGAAGGCAAGAAATAACAAAAATCAGAGCAGAACTGAAGGAAATAGAGACACAAAAAACCCTTCAAAAAATCAATGAATCCAGGAGCTGGTTTTTTGAAAGGATCAACAAAATTGATAGACCGCTAGCAAGATTAATAAAGAAAAAAAGAGAGAAGAATCAAATAGATGCAATAAAAAAATGATAAAGGGGATATCACCACCGATCCCACAGAAATACAAACTACCATCAGAGAATACTACAAACACCTCTACGCAAATAAACTAGAAAATCTAGAAGAAATGGATAAATTCCTCAACACATACACCCTCCCAAGACTAAACCAGGAAGAAGTTGAATCTCTGAATAGACCAATAACAGGAGCTGAAATTGTGGCAATAATCAATAGCTTACCAACCAAAAAAAGTCCAGGACCAGATGGATTCACAGCCGAATTCTACCAGAGGTACAAGGAGGAACTGGTACCATTCCTTCTGAAACTATTCCAATCAATAGAAAAAGAGGGAATCCTCCCTAACTCATTTTATGAGGCCAGCATCATCCTGATACCAAAGCCTGGCAGAGACACAACAAAAAAAGAAAATTTTAGACCAATATCCTTGATGAACATTGATGCAAAAATCCTCGATAAAATACTGGCAAACAGAATCCAGCAGCACATCAAAAAGCTTATCCACCATGATCAAGTGGGCTTCATCCCTGGGATGCAAGGCTGGTTCAATATACGCAAATCAATAAATGTAATCCAGCATATAAACAGAACCAAAGACAAAAACCACATGATTATCTCAATAGATGCAGAAAAGGCCTTTGACAAAATTCAACAACGCTTCATGCTAAAAACTCTCAATAAATTAGGTATTGATGGGACATATCTCAAAATAATAAGAGCTATCTATGACAAACCCACAGCCAATATCATACTGAATGGGCAAAAACTGGAAGCATTCCCTTTGAAAACTGGCACAAGACAAGGATGCCCTCTCTCACCACTTCTATTCAACATAGTGTTGGAAGTTCTGGCCAGGGCAATTAGGCAGGAGAAGGAAATAAAGGGTATTCAATTAGGTAAAGAGGAAGTCAAATTGTCCCTGTTTGCAGATGACATGATTGTATATCTAGAAAACCCCATTGTCTCAGCCCAAAATCTCCTTAAGCTGATAAGCAACTTCAGCAAAGTCTCAGGATATAAAATCAATGTACAAAAATCACAAGCATTCTTATACATCAATAACAGACAAACAGTGAGCCAAATCATGAGTGAACTCCCATTCACAATTGCTTCAAAGAGAATAAAATACCTAGGAATCCAACTTACAAGGGATGTGAAGGACCTCTTCAAGGAGAACTACAAACCACTGCTCAAGGAAATAAAAGAGGATACAAAGAAATGGAAGAACATTCCATGCTCATGGGTAGGAAGAATCAATATCGTGAAAATGGCCATCCTTCCCAAGGTAATTTACAGATTCAGTGCCATCCCCATCAAGCTACCAATGACTTTCTTCACAGAACTGGAAAAAACTAAAGTTCATATGGAACCAAAAAAGAGCCCGCATCGCCAAGTCAATCCTAAGCCAAAAGAACAAAGCTGGAGGCATCACACTACCTGACTTCAAACTATACTACAAGGCTACAGTAACCAAAACAGCATGGTACTGGTACCAAAACAGAGATATAGATCAATGGAACAGAACAGAGCCGTCAGAAATAATGCCACATATCTACAACTATCTGATCTTTGACAAACCTGAGAAAAACAAGCAATGGGGAAAGGATTTCCTATTTAATAAATGGTGCTGGGAAAACTGGCTAGCCATATGTAGAAAGCTGAAACTGGATCCCTTCCTTACACCTTATACAAAAATCAATTCAAGATGGATTAAAGACTTAAATGTTAGACCTAAAACCATAAAAACCCTAGAAGAAAACCTAGGCATTACCATTCAGGACATAGGCATGAGCAAGGACTTCATGTCTAAAACACCAAAAGCAATGGCAACAAAAGCCAAAATTGACAAATGGGATCTAATTAAACTAAAGAGCTTCTGCACAGCAAAAGAAACTACCATCAGAGTGAACAGGCAACCTACAAAATGGGAGAAAATTTTCGCAACCTACTCATCTGACAAAGGGCTAATATCCAGAATCTACAATGAACTCCAACAAATTTACAAGAAAAAAACAAACAACCCCATCAAAAAGTGGGCGAAGGACATGAACAGACACTTCTCAAAAGAAGACATTTATGCAGCCAAAAAACACATGAAAAAATGCTCACCATCACTGGCCATCAGAGAAATGCAAATCAAAACCACAATGAGATACCATCTCACACCAGTTAGAATGGCAATCATTCAAAAGTCAGGAAACAACAGGTGCTGGAGAGGATGTGGAGAAATAGGAACACTTTTACACTGTTGGTGGGACTGTAAACTGGTTCAACCCTTGTGGAAGTCAGTGTGGCGATTCCTCAGGGATCTAGAACTAGAAATACCATTTGATCCAGCCATCCCATTACTGGGTATATACCCAAAGGACTATAAATCATGCTGCTATAAAGACACATGCACACGTATGTTTATTGTGGCACTATTCACAATAGCAAAGACTTGGAACCAACCGAAATGTCCAACAATGATAGACTGGATTAAGAAAATGTGGCACATATACACCATGGAATACTATGCAGCCATAAAAAATGATGAGTTCATGTCCTTTGTAGGGACATGGATGAAATTGGAAATCATAATTCTCAGTAAACTATCGCAAGAACAAAAAACCAAACACTGCATATTCTCACTCATAGGTGGGAATTGAACAATGAGAACACATGGACACAGGAAGGGGAACATCACACTTCGGGGACTGTTGTGGGGTGGGGGGAGGGGGGAGGGATAGCACTGGGAGATATACCTAATGCTAGATGATGAGTTGGTGGGTGCAGCGCACCAGCATGGCACATGTATACATATGTCACTTACCTGCACATTGCACACATGTACCATAAAACCTAAAGTATAATACTAATAATAATAAAATAAAAATAAAAATAAAAATAAGAAAACATTTATTTCAACTTCCCATTCAAATAAATAGAATGGTTTTTAAGTAGAGACATAGTTGCTTTAGTTCTTTGACCACACGTATTATCATGCCATGAAAATTGGGAGTTTAACTGTAAAGAGAAACAGGAGAGAGAGGGAGGGAGAGGGAGAGAGAGATTGAGATTGGGAAAGAGATTGAGATTTAAACTTTCTCCAAAATGTAGAACAAAATATTCAACTCCAGTTATGAGAACTGAGCTCTTGTGTTGGCTCTGTCACCCTTTGTGACTGTGTCATTTATCCTCTGTAGTCCTATTGTCTTCTCTGAAAAATGAGGGAGTTGGCCTGTAGATCATCACTGCCCACATTGTGAGTCTGTAACTCAGGCTTTCAAATTAAAGCAAAAATGTGGGGGAATGCATAGTTTCAGGTCTTCTTGCATTCATGATTGAACTACTCAACTTCGTATAAAAAGCACAGATTCCTATGTACAATAGAAATATGTAGGTTCATTATTTTTATTTTTATTTCTTGCATTTTCTGAATCATCTGCTATCAATGTAGTGCTTTGCACTTGGGATATCTTGTTAGATATACCATATTCCCATTCATGCTAAAGGAAAATAGGAACCTTGCAATGATTATTTTTTTGTTTACATAGATACAGTCATTGTGATCTAGAAGAAATACTGCCATTGGATAAGAGAGTGCATTCTAAGAGGGCAAAGCTTGTCATTTTATATTCTTTTTAAATAAAAAGCAAGTGAAATTCAGAACTTAATCATATGATGCCTCTAATAGTTTTGGGGTGTGAGATTATCTCCCCAACTAGATTATAAGCTCATTGAGAGAAGAAACTATCTTGTATGCATTTTGTGTCACCCAAAAACCAAATGCAGTGCTATGTACCTAGAATACAGGTTAGAAATGCACTTCCTCTCTGATACTATAAGTTATTGACTCATGGTATCTTAGCCTTGTGTGATCATTTGGGGGTTTCTAGCCCAACTTCCCAGCCACTGTGACAGAAATCCAGTGAAGAGGAGTGTACCACCCAGAAAAGCATTTCAAAACACTTTTGGAGAGCTCAAGCTGTGAGAAGGCTCTTCACTGTGTTGAGCTAAAGTGTATCTCTCTGTACCTGTTACCTGTAGATCTTTCTGGAAAAACAGAAAGCAAGTGAAACATTTGTCTTTATTTTTTTTCTTGTTCATCTGTGTTCATCTCCAGAATTTATCATTTTGTAAGTATTTATATAAGGACCTTGATGGCTTCAGAGCAAATACATAACATCATTTTTTAAAAATTGAGTCATTGCAGCCATAAAAAGGAACAAAATAATGTCTTTTGAAGCCACTTGGATGGAGCTGGAGGCCATGATTCTAAGTGAAGTAACTCAAGAATGCAAAACCAAATACCATATGTTCTTACTTGTAAGTGGGAGCTAAGCTATGAGGACACAAAGACATACAGAGTGATATAATGGATTTTGGGGACTCATGGTGGGAGATTGAGAGGCGAGAGTGAGGGATAAAAGACTACATATTGGGCACATGGTACACTTCTCAGGTAATGGGTGCACCAAAATCTCCGAATTTACCGCTATAGAATTCATCCATGTAACCAAAAACCACTTGTACCTCAAAGGTTGTTGAAATAAAAAGTAATAATAATTTAAAAAATTGAGCCACTATAAAGTAATGGAATGAGGTTTGTCAGATTTCTATTTCTACACTGAATGAGATAAGTTCAGGTGATTTATTTCAGAAGCACTTAATTAGTATTTACTGTGCCAGACAGTATTCTAAGTCCTTTACAAATATTAACTAATTTCAATCTACAAAACAACCCTAGGAGATAGATACTATTACTGCCACCATGTTATAGATGAGGAAACTGAAGTACAGATTATTTAGGTAACTTGCCCAGGGTTTTCAATTAGTCAGTAAGAAGTAGAATGATGATCAAGGCCTTCTGGCTCCAGAATCCTATTCTTAACCACTATGCTGTGCTGGGATAACTGTTACGGGTTTCAAAAAAATCTAGGACATTTAATTTTGTTTCTCTTGTTCTCTTAAGTAAGAACCTAGTTGTTTAAAGTTTCCAATTTTTCATGAGAACTTTACTTATTTAAAAATTAATCTTAAAAGATCTGGAAAAGATACTGCTTTCATTTGTTCTGTTTGTGCCATCTTGAAGCACTCTACCTTTATTTATTTTGATTATATAAAACTTTTGCCTGTTTAATTAATTGACATTGCTACTATCTGGGTAAGTTTTACTATAGTCTCTAAGGATGCTGTTACATCAGCTCTGTTTTCTATCCCTTGGGCAACTGTTAACTTTTTTCCATCTAGGTCCCTTGCACTCTCCCACACTTTATTTAAAGCTTCAACTTGTCTGAAGTCAATCCTAAAACACCAAATAAATAGTATAATTTGCTCATTTTTAACATTTTCTTTGAATTCCTAACAACCCATTTACCATATCTGTCATTAACTAGGATCTTGGCTTTATTGAGTGCCTACCTCACACCAAGCATTTGCACATCTGTCATATGACTTATTCCTGCTAGGAAACTGAGATACTGAGTTTAAATATCTTGACAGAGGTTCAAATTCAGGTCTTTGTGATTCTAAACCTTATTCTGTAGTGTATACAACAACACACTTTCTTCACTTCTGTGGGTCTGGTCTTAGTTTCCTCACCTGCAAAAGGGAAAAAAATATATAAAAAGTAGACTGAGAGCCTATTAAGTGTTAGGCACCAGGCTAGGTTCTGCTCTGAAGGGGTTCACAGAAATAGACAAATTTAATGGGTTCATGGTGACGATGTCTGTTTGAACAGTGTTTTGTTTTGTTTGTTTGTTTTTTTTTTTTTGGTAGTCTTTCTGAAAGTTTTTATTTTACTTCAGAATTGAGCAGCTAAAGTAGCATCTGTGAATCTTGAATCTATCCATGGAGGAGCGGTCGGGATGGTTTAGTAGATGAACATTGAAGCAAAGGCCCCTATTAGGTTGGTGCAAAAGTAATTGCTGTTTTTCCCATTACTTTTAACATTTACATTACTGTTTACATCTTTGTCATTTCACAGCTTTCTTTTTTTTATTATTATTATTATTATACTTTAGGTTTTATGGTACATGTACGCAATGTGCAGGTTAGTTACATATGTATACATGTACCATGCTGGTGCGCTGCACCCACTAACTCGTCATCTAGCATTAGGTATATCTCCCAGTGCTATCCCTCCCCCCTCCCCCCACCCCACAACAGTCCCCAAAGTGTGATGTTCCCCTTCCTGTGTCCATGTGTTCTCATTGTTCAATTCCCACCTATGAGTGAGAATATGCGGTGTTTTGAGTACCCATTGATCCCTTTTACTTGGTGTAAATCAAAAGCTGGCTCTCGCGGAATGAGTAGGATTTCTCCCATTCTAAGGAAGCACATTCCATAATCCTATAAGACCTTTAAATATATTTTTAAAAATCAAATTTATGTTGTACTCTTCTTTCTATACACAGGTTTATTAAGTATGTGGCATGGAAATTATAGTTTGTTAGACTATTAAAGTTCATGAGAACAGGAACCATGTCCACTGCCTTGTACTAGTACTTAATATATATTTGGAAAACAAATGAAAGAAAAAATAGTTGTAAATATGCAGACTCTCACACAACTGACAATTTGAAGTTTTGTTTAATAAGTAACTACTATATAGTGCACACCACCTTTATTATTTATACAAATTTCAACTCAGCTAGTATTTATTGAGAATCTAGTATGCCAAGTACTATAGTAGGAGAGGTAATATTCAATTCAAATTAATGTTGTACTTGAATTCAGTCATTGAATCTAGGGGAGTTTTAATAGAATGATTGATAGAAGCCATATTTTAGTACATGCTGGAGTGATTAAGGGTGAAGAAGAGGAGGTATCAGGTAGAAGAAGATATTTCAACCATGAAGGCTTTGGAAGCCTTCCTCTAGAGGGAGGCTGAGTTGAAGTTTAGGAAAGTCACATGGATGTTTGTTGGGGAGACAAAATTACAGCTCAAGTGATAGTGGGAAGAGGCCTGAGAAACATGGTCAAGGGATAGATGGGTTCTGCTGTGGTTTGGATGTGGTTTGTCCCTGCCAAGACTCATCTTCAAATTTAATTGCCAAGGTAATGGTATTGAGAAGCAGTGGGGCCTTTAAGAAGTGTTTATGTCATGGGAATTCCACCCTCACAAATAGATTAATGCAGTTCTAGTAAGACTGGGTTTGTTCTCATGAGAGTATGTTGTTATAAAGTGGGCCAACCACTTTGTCCCCCTTTCTTTCACATGTGTCTACTTGTTCTTCCACTTCCCACTATGAGTTGAAGCAGCACAAAGCCCACGCCAGAAGGACTGCCTAATCTTGGACTTTCCTACCTTCAGAACCATGAGCCGAAATAAATTTATTTTCTTTATAAATTACCCAGTCTCAGATATTCCTTTATAGCAACAGAAGATGGACCAGTTCCTAGTGATGATATGGTTTGGCCTATTCTTCAGTAACCTTGTGGGCCTACACATAAGTTTTTTTTTTTTTTTTTTTAATGAAGGGTATATAACATCAGGATTCCTAAAATCATATCACTTATCCACTAAGACATTTTTTGAAATTTGTTTGAAATTTTGAAAATAAAATGCAAACATGAGGGACTGTGGCTTATCCATGTTTGTACCTTCAACATCTAGTTGTGTGGCCCTGAGTTAGTTCTAAGTGTTTGTTTAGCGAATAAATTTATAAAAGGTTAATTATGGATAACTGCTATTGATATACATTGAATAAATGGATATAAGCCATCTACCCTAAAAAAAGGTTTAGAGGCCTACATTTCCCTGCCTGAAGGTAAT
Source organism: Pongo pygmaeus (assembly GCF_028885625.2). Classification (NCBI taxonomy): domain Eukaryota; kingdom Metazoa; phylum Chordata; class Mammalia; order Primates; family Hominidae; genus Pongo; species Pongo pygmaeus. Next base: position 136,870,874 of record NC_072396.2, on the reverse strand, counting down.
GAGCTAGACTTGATCTTTCAGAGTTATTTCCAATTCTAGAATTCTCAAAATTCTTACCCTTTACTGAATGAATCTTATTTGACTTTTGACAAACCTGAAAACATGAGTTGTGTTGTTTCCGTAATTACTAATATGAAAGCTGCTTTGTTGTTTGAGGCTTGAGTATCTTCAGTGGAACAATTGTTTAGTAGTACATGTAATAGATAATACCATCCATATTAGACCCTGGGAATTTCAGCCTAGTTTTATGTCAGTGTGAGTTGAAGAAGTTTGTATTTGCTGAGAACCTTTATGATCTTTTATAGGATTATACTGTTATTTTAAATATAATGAAGGCATTTTGGTTCCCTTTCTGTATATGGAATTATATGGCTGTCAGATTTAATAGTTTAAGCCATTCAGTACTTAGTGACATAGATGATATCTACATCACATGATTCCTACCTACAGTATAGGAATCCATCAGCTTTGATGGACTTTCCCTTCACCTCAGTATAAATGTAAATGCCCTCTTTAAATTACTATTTAAGCCACCACTCCTCCTCCTCCGTCTCCTCCTTTTTCACCTCCTTCTTTTTTGCCTAGCCATTTAAGCTGAGTCGATTTTTGAGATAATTCTTAATCTATAGGTATCTTCTTACTTTCCATATATGTTGGTACTTAACAACATATATGTACAGACTTGCTTGCTTGTTTGACTTCAGTATTTCCCTTGAGTTTTATTTTCAAATCCCTGTTTTATTTGTAGGCTCTTACTCAGATCTTGTCCTGAAAACCTCTTGTGGTGAAATCTTTTTTTAAAAAAATTTGCCTTCTTTTTATGACTTGCACACTCCAGATTTTGATATAGTAAATTTACAAGTTAGCAACAGAGTTGAATTTGTGAAGGTACTGACAATCTTGTTGTAGTATTATAGCTTCCTAGTTTTTTCATAATTTCCAAATCTTGGTTCAGAGATTTCACTTTGATTTGGATAGCCATTTTTTTGTTAGAAAAATTTTATTTTTAGAGCAAGGACCTTCTGTGCCCAAGGGCTTTTATGCTTCCCTTCTGCCAGCTGGTTGCCAGATTTCTGGACCACATGTTCTTTTGAATGATGATTTTAAACCCACTATGTCAAGCAGTTTCTAACTTATTTGCCAGATGTGTATGAAAACATATACCTTCCAAATTATAAGCAATTCAGGATGCTCTGGCTTCCATGGGTAGGGAGTAGTAAGCTTTCTTATTGTAATTTCAGGAATCTAGGGTGGGGGAGATGGGAACTTGGAGATTTTTTATTGGTGTTTATGACTCTTACGATTTCTGAGAAATTTAAATATTGAAAAACTCAATACAATGATTTGGTGACAAGTCTAGAATTAAAATTTGTGAAAGACTGGTTTGGTTTTTAAATGAAATTTTAATGTTGCTCTTTAAAAATATGTACCTCATAGGATATTGGGGATGATTAAATGAGAAAATGAATATAAAATGCCTAGCACAGTGTCTGGCACAGAATAAGAGCTCCATACATGTTAACTATTATTAATATCTATTACTTAATAATCAATAGATTGACCTTGGAAGATACAAATACCTATTAGTTAATAACAAAGATTGGCTTTAGAATACATCATATGATATGCTCAGCAAAGCAAATTTATCTTCCTCATTGTGTTCTAGTGGTTATTTGTGAATCCTAAACTCACTCTTAGAATTCTTACTTAATACAATTCCCAGTATCCCAGTTGATTAGAAATTAATATAGAAAATATTTTGTGTAGACACAGTTTATCCAGACCAGAGGATAACAGGAGAAATGGGCTCACAGAGGTAGACACAGGAAAAAGGGAGGACAAACCAAATTATTTGTTTAACAGAAGAAATGTGCCAGATCTCACGAGTTTTGGCTTGCAACAGACTGTGGCCAGGAGGGTCAGATGGTTACAAACAGGTAAACTAAATCTGATTCTAACAGGTTTTAGAAAGTAGAGAGGATCAGGTAGATTGTGTTAGAAAAGCTGAATCCAAAGTTTGGACAACCTGTAGTAGAGAGGCAATTGAAACAAAGCCATGTGTGCAAAGAAGATGTTCTCTGAAACTGAACAAGGGTGTCACGGCAGTTGTGTTGAAATTAATGGAAGACACAGGCCCACAGAGGTCAATGAATCTTTATAACCTCAGAAGCAAGGGATTGCCTTTCTCCAGGGATTTAAAGCTACAGAAGATGCCCTTCTGGTTTTCAGTAGTGTGAAAATGCCTCCATAGCCAGGAATTAAGTTCCAACATGAATATGAGCTGTCAATAAAACAAACTAAATGAACCGGGACAATTGGGTTAAACTTTTGGGACTCTGCCTACCCATTCTGATCACAGATTGCCAAGATATCAGATAAGATGAAATTACAGCGTGAGCTCTTCATGTGTACACTAAAAATTTTAGGCATTTTATCCAAGTAAATGAATCCTTCTGGGCCTCTGTTCAAGGTTGAAGTAATTAGTAGGTTACTTTGTCCCTCACTGGTTTTGATAACTCTATTATGAGCCCATTTTATTTGGAACATTTTCATATTTGATGTATACTTGATTGTCCAGATCCCTTTTTGATATCCAAAACATGGATTTAAATCGCATGCCTTGCAAAAGTTGGCACAGAAGTTGTTTCCCCATTTATTGAGGCAAATCAGAGTTGAAACTGATAGATTTCATAGCATTGTTTTTATTGAAGATGAGTATTAGATTATGGGGGTAAGGTGTTGCTTTCCAACCTCATGGTATAATTAAACCAATCTCCTTTCCAGCTCCCCTCTACTTTGGGGGTTCTATAATCTTTCTTTTGAGATTTGTTGAGATTGACCTTGGAAGATGGAAGAGAACTATTCCATCTGGGCCAGGAAGATGACTTTATAATGACTGTATTATATTTACACAACTTTCTTTAGTGTTAACAAGGACATTGACTACTTGGCCAACATTCAATTAAAAAATGTTTAAAAGCAAGCATATTTTGCAGTTCCTCTAAATTTTTCCATAAAGAAAGGCCCACAATTTCCAGTAAAGCATAAATCACTTTGGAATATCAAGAGAAAAATGAAAATTTTTATTTTAGAACCTTTTAAAGAAGGATACCCTCAGGCCTGTGTAAAGATTGGGAAATGTAGAGCTTAAGATTCTATCCTGTCTGTGCTCCCAGCATTTCACTCATAACTTTTTACTAAAGCAGCCAACTTTCCAATGAACTCTAGGCATTTGGTTTGTAGATATGTATTTCAGTCGTGTGTGATGTGAATGTGAAATAATGCTTCTAGAAACAGTAAGTTCAGATACAAAGGGTTAGAGCTCTTGTGTATACTTTCCTAGAAAATTCACTTTCCCAGAAAACTCCCTTCAAGGCTACTGGAGGGATTGGCATTGGTCTTTGAAATCAGGGTACATTTGGGACTCTCCCAACATTTTCAGCCACAAAGTTTTTTCTCTTATAAGTGCTCCTGATAAGGAGAGGGTACTTAGTATGGAGATTGAGAATCTGTTGTTTTTATTCATTTGTTTATTTATTTATTTATTTATTTATTTATTTTTTAAGTTTTTTTAAATTATACTTTAAGTTTTAGGGTACATGTGCACAATGTGCAGGTTAGTTACATATGTATACATGTGCCATGCTGGTGTGCTGCACCCATTAACTTGCCATTTAGCATTAGGTATATCTCCTAATGTTATCCCTCCCCCCTCCCCCCACCCCACAACAGTTCCCAGAGTGTGATGTTCCCCTTCCTGTGTCCATGTGTTCTCATTGTTCAATTCCCATCTATGAGTGAGAACATGCGGTGTTTGGTTTTTTGTCCTTGCGATAGTTTACTGAGAATGAGAATCTGAATTTATTGGCTATAATGCCAGTGATGAACTCAGGTAAGGAAGCCCTCACGGGATGCCTATTAGGTATAGTAGTGAATCCCTTTATGACATTATATCACATGGATGCTACCTTAGTTTACCTCTCTGCCAAATAATTATCCTTATGTGACCCTCATGTTTGACTAGAGAATTACTTGAGCTGTTTATAAGTATTTAAAGGATGAATAAACATTTAGTGATAGCTTTTGATATGTGTGTGTGTGTGTGTGTGTATGTGTATGTGTGTGTGTGTGTGTGTGTGTTGGTATGGGGAGGTGAACAGTGAATGTTCAACCAAATCTTATCAGTGAATATCTTGGCCACCAAAATTTAATTTGATTCAATTCAATATGTACTTTGGGAGAACCATGAACACTCTTTTTTCTTTTTCTTTTTGAGACAGAATTTCCCTCTGTTGCCCAGGCTAGAGTGTAATGGCATGATCTCTGTTCACTGCAACCTCTGCCTCCCAGGCTCAAGCGATTCTCGTGCTTCAGCCTCCTGAGTAGCTGGGATTACAGGCATGTGCCACCATGCCCAGATAATTTTTATATTTTTAGTGAAGACGGGGTTTCACCATGTTGGCCAAGCTGGTCTCGAACTCCTGACCTCAAGTGATCTGCCCGCCTCAGTCTCCCAAAGTGCTAGGATGACAGATGTGAGCCACCATGCCCGTCCACATAAACACTTTCAGACCACTGATTTGAAAGGGGTGCTGGTTAAAGCCCTATAGCAGGAATTTACAGGATGCCATTATACCCAAAAAGTTATTGTTCAAATTTAGTTCCTGGTATGAGCTTATTATTTAGCAAAATGTAACTGGAAAAAACCATCCTAGTTGAAAGTTCAACTACATTTTTAAAAGGAATTTCTATTATAGAGATAAAGATTGAAAAGTATTTGAGTCAGTTCAGAAAATAGGAATGCTGCTATGTGTCCTTAATGACTGGGGTCATTGATAAATGATGGGTAGGTAGCAAAATGCAAACAAGAAGCTGTAATTTTCTGTTTCCCAACCTTTTTATATTGGCCGGTCTTGAAATACTCTCTATCTTGTCCTCACGGAGCCTGTGAAGTAGAGAAAAACACTCTGACCTTTATCTACTTTCGCTTCACCTTTTGTTCTTTCACAGTACGTTGAATGCATGAACTTTACTCTGACTCTGTGCTGTGGGCTCCTTAAGTAAACCAATTTTCCAGGAGCAGATCATTAACATTCTACATTTATGGCCTGTAAAATCCTGCTCTGCTTCAAGTCTATGAGAGAGGCTCCTTCTTCTATAACAAATATATACTCCTTAGGTCACTTTCCAGGTTCTTCGGAAACCACCCACACATTATTTCTCTTCCCCAGTATAAACCTACCATCCTAACCAGCCCATGTATGCTCACCATCCTACACACGCCAGGTGCCCAATCTGATCTTCCAGCCCTTATTCATGCTGCTTCCCTTTTCAGAAATACTATCTGCCTCTCTTGCCTTCATCTAGATTCTTCTCATTCTTTAAGGCCCAGCTCTCCTTTCTTCTTGAAAACTCCTTTGACTACTCCAGATTTAGTGATGTTCTGTTCTCTGAACTGTCATCAGATTTGTTGTTAATGTTACCAAATTTTGTTCTTAATTGTCTGCATTGTTTGCAGACATATCATATATGTTGTTCTTACCTCCCCAACTAAATTAGGGGCTTCTTGAGTGCAGAGGCAGCGCCTTAAGGTTATACTAATTCCCAAGAAGCACGTGATACAGGTCTGTGCAGGTAGTTGGTATACAAAACATATTTGTTGATTGATTGGTATTTTCCTATATTAATATTTTTAAAGGTTTTACTTGCATTGATATTAAATATTTGTTGATTGGATAAAATGAATGATGGAATATATTTCTTTGTTTATTTTCTGCCCCTCTGGCCAGTCCTCACCTGCTACCACTCACTTGAATGTACAAGTCAAAGGACAGGGCTTTTGTGTTGTTCACCTTTGTTTCCCCAGGACCTAGATCAGGGCCTGGGCCATAGTGGATGCCTGATAAATGTCTGCTGAGTGAATTGTCAGCAAAATCACCCCGTATATATTAAATGGAATCAGTATTGGGACCCATTTAGTACTTCATTCATCTCAAATGCTTGAGTATTATAGGATTGGAAGTGCCAAATGTGTCAAGTTCCTGTTGTCTTCAAGTTGAAATCTAGTTTTTGGTGAAAGAAGACCTTTTAATGGCACTGGGATTTCTGTCACATGCACATACGCAAGCACTTAATGAGTGTGATTTAATAACAACTATGTTTAGGATCCAGGTTTTCAGTAGTTTTATATTAAATTGGGCTAGTTTAACATATTTAAGTGGTGGATTCTGGGTGTAGAGCAAGATGGTAGAATAGGAACAGCTTTGGACTGCAGCTCCCAGCGAGATAAACATAGAAGACAGGTGATTTCTGCATTTCCAACTGAGGTACCCAGCTCATCTCACTGGGACTGGTTAGACAGTGGGTGCAGCCCATGGAGGGCAAGCTGAAGCAGAGTGGGGCGTCGTCTCACTCGGGAAGCACAGAGGGTCAGGGAACTCCCTCCCCTAGCCAAGGGAAGCTGTGAGGGACTGTGCTGTGAGGCACAGTGCATTCAGGCCCAGATATTATGCTTTTTCCACGGTCTTTGCAACCCGCAGACCAGGAGATTCCCTTGGGTGCCTACCCCACCAGGGCCCTGGGTTTCAAACACAAAACTGGGCAGCCATTTGGGGAGACACTGAGCTAGCTGCAGGAGTTTTTTTCATACCCCAGTGGCACCTGGAACACCAGTGAGACAGAACCGTTCACTTCTCTGGAAAGGGGGCTGAAGCCAGGGAGCCAAGTGGTCTAGCTCAGCGGACCCCACCCCTGCAGAGCCCAGCAAGGTAAGATACACTGGCTTGAAATTCTCGCTGCAGGCACAGCAGTCTGAAGTCGACCTGGGATGCTCCAGCTTGGTGAGGGGAGGGGTGTCCACCATTACTGAGGCTTGAGTAGGCAGTTTTTCCCCACAGTGTAAACAAAGCCACCTCAAAGTTCGAACTGTGTGGAGCCCACCATGGCTCAGCAAAGCCACTGTACCCAGGCTGCCTCTCTAGATTCCTCCTCTCCGGGCAGGGCATCTCTGAAAGAAAGGCAGCAGCCCCAGTCAGGGGCTTATAGATAAAACTCCTATCTCCCTGGGACAGAGCACCTGGTGGAAGGGGAGGCTGTGGGCACAGCTTCAACAGACTTAAATGTTCCTGCCTGCTGACTCTGAAGAGAGCAGCAGATCTCCCAGCACAGTGCTTGAGCTCTGCTAAGGGACAGACTGCCTCCTCAAGTGGGGCCCTGACCCCCATGCCTCCTGACTGGGAGAAACCTCCCAGCAGGGGTTGACAGATACCTCATGCAAGAGAGCTCTGGCTGGCATCTGGTGGGTGTCACTCTGGGACGAAGCTTCCAGAGGAAGGAGCAGGCAGCACTCTTTGGTGTTCTGCAGTCTCTGCTGGTGATACCCAGGCAAACAGGGACTGAACTGGACCTCCAGTAAACTCCAACAGACATGCAGCAGAGAGGCCTGACTGTTAGAAGGAAAACTAACAAACAGAAAAGAATGGCATCAACATCAACAAAAAGGACATCCACACAAAAACCCCATCCAAAGGTCACCAGCATCAAACACCAAAGGTAGATAAAGCCATGAAGATGAAGAAAAACCAGCACAAAAAGGCTGAAAATTCCAAAAACTAGAACGCCTCTTCTCCTCCAAAGGATCACAACTCACCAGCAAAGGAACAAAACCGGACGAAGAATGAGTTTGACGAATTGACAGAAGTAGGCTTCAGAAGGTGGGTAATAACAAACTCCTCCAAGCTAACGGAGCATGTTCTAACCCAATGCAAGGAAGGTAAGAATCTTGAAAAAAGGTTAGAGGTATTGCTAACTAGAATAACCAGTTTAGAGAAGAACACAAATGATCTGATGGAGCTGAAAAACACAGCACAAGAACTTTGTGAAGCATACAAAAGTATCAATAGCTGAATTGATCAGGCAGAAGAAAGGATATCAGAGATTGAAGATCAACTTAATGAAATAAAGTGTGAAGACAAGATTAGAGAAAAAAGAATGAAAAGAAACGAACAAAGCCCCCAAAGAAATATGGGACTATGTGAAAAGACCAAACTTAAGTTTGATTGGTGTAACTGAAAGTGATGGGGAGAATGGAACCAAGCTGGAAAACACTGTTCAGGATATTATCCAGGAGAACTTCCTCAACCTAGCAAGACAGGCCAACATTCAAATTCAGGAAATACAGAGAACACCACAAAGATACTCCTTAAGAAGACTAACCCCAACACACATAACCGTCAGATTCACCAAGGTTGAAATGAAGGAAAAAATGTTAAGGGCAGCCAAAGAGAAAGGTCGGGTTACCCACAAAGGGAAGCCTATCAGACTAACAGTGGATCTCTCTGCAGAAACCCTACAAGCCAGAAGGGCGGGGGGTGGGGGGAGCAATATTCAGCATTCTTAAAGAAAAAAATTTACAACCCAGAATTTCATATCCAGCCAAACTAAGCTTCATAAATGAAGGAGAAATAAAATCCTTTCCAGACAAGCAAATGCTGAGAGATTTTGTCACCACCTGGCCTCCCTTACAAGAGCTCCTGAAGGAAGCACTAAAATATGGAAAGGAAAAACCGGTACCAGCCACTGCAACAGCATACCAAATTGTAAAGACCCATCGACACTATGAAGAAACTGCATCGACTAATGGGCAAAATAACCAGCTAGCATCATAATGACCGTATAAAATTCATACATAACAATATTAACCTTAAATGTAAATGGGCTAAATGCCCTAAATAAAAGACACAGACTGGCAAATTGGATAAAGAGTCAGGACCCATCAGTGTGCTGTATTCAGGAGACCCATCTCATGTGCAGAGACACACATAGGATCAAAATAAAGGAATGGAGGAATATTTACCAAGCAAATGGAAAGCAAAAAAAAAAAGAAAAGCAGGGGTTGCAATCCTAGTCTCTGATAAAAGAGATTTTAAACCAACAAAGATCAAAAGAGATAAAGAAGGGCATTACATGATGGTAAAGGGATCAAGGCAACAAGAAGAGCTAACTATCCTAAATATATATACACCCAATAAAGGAGCACCCAGATTCATAAAGCAAGTTCTTAGAGACCTACAAAGAGACTTAGACTCTGACACAATAATAGTGGGAGACTTTAACATCCCACTGTCAATATTAGACAGATCAATGAGACAGAAAATTAACAAGGATATTCAGGACTTGAACTCAGCTCTGGACCAAATGGACCTAATAAACATCTACAGAACTCTCCAACCCAAATCAACAGAATATACATTCTTCTCAGAAACACATCACACTTATGCTAAAATTGACCACATAATTGGAAGTAAAACACTCCTCAGCAAATGCAAAAGAAAGGAAATCATAACAGTCTCTCAGACCACAATGCAATCAAATGAGAACTCAGGATTAAGAAACTCACTCAAAGCTGCACAACTACATGGAAACTGAGCAACCTCCTCCAGAATGACTACAGGATAAATAATGAAATTAAAGCAGACATAAAAAAGTCCTTTGAAACCAATGAGAACAAAGACACAATGTACCAGAATCTCTGGGACACAGCTAAAGCAGTGTTTAGAGGGAAATTTATAGCACTAAATGCCCACAGGAGAAAGTGGGAAAGATCTGAAATTGACACGCTAACATCACAATTACAAGAACTCGAGATGCAAGAGCAAACAAACTCAAAAGCTAGCAGAAGACAAGTAATAACTAAGATCAGAGCAGAACTAAAGGAGCTAGAGACACAAAAAACCCTTCAAAAAAATCAATGAATCTAGGAGCTGGATTTTGAAAAGATTAACAAAAGAGATAGGACACTAGCCAGACTAATAAAGAAGAAAAGGGAGAAGAATCAAATACACACAATAAAAAATGATAAGGGGGATATCACCACCGATCCCACAGAAATACAAACTACCATCAGAGAATACTATAAACACCTCTATGCAAATCAAATAGAAAATCTAGAAGAAATGGATAACTTCCTGGACACATGCACCCTCCCAAGACTAAACCAGGAAGAAGTCGAATCCCTGAATAGACCAATAACAAATTCTGAAATTGAGGCAGTATTTAATAGCCTGCCAACCCCGAAAAGCCCAGGACCAGACGGATTCACAGCCAATATTCTACCAGGGGTACAAAGAGGAGCTGGTACCATTCCTTCTGAAACTATTCCAAACAATAGAAAAAGAGGGACTAATATTCTCAGTAAAATACTGGCAAACCTAATCCAGCAGCACATCAAAAAGCTTATCCACCATGATCAAGTCAGCTTCATCCCTGGGATGCAAGGCTATTTCAACATACACAAATCAATAAACATAATCCATAACATAAACAGAACCGATGACAAAAACCACATGATTATCTCAATAGATGTAGAAAAGGCCTTTGATAAAATTCAACACCACTTCATGCTAAAAACTCTCAATAAACTAGGTATTTATGGAACATATCTCAAAATGATAAGAGTTATTTATGAGAAACGCACAGCCAATATCATACTGAATGGTCAAAAACTGGAAGCATTCCTTTTGAAAACCAGCACAAGACAAGGATGTCCTCTCTCATCACTCCTATTCAACATAGTATTGGAAGTTCTGGCCAGGGCAATCAGGCAAGAGAAAGAAATAAAGTGTATTCAGATAGGAAGAGAGGAAGTTAAATTGTCCCTTTGCAGGTGACGTGATTGTATATTTAGAAAATCCCATCATCTCAGCCCAAAATCCCCTTAAGCTGATAAGCAGCTTCAGCAGAGTCTCAGGATACAAAATCAATGTGCAAAAATCGCAAGCATTCCTATCCACCAATAACAGACAAACAGAGGCAAATCATGAGTGAACTCCCATTCACAATTGCTACAAAGAGAATAAAATACCTAGGAATCGAACTCACAAGGGATGTGAAGGACCTCTTCAAGGAGAAGTACAAACCACTGCTCAAGGAAATAAGAGAGGACACAAACAAATGGAAAAACATTCCATGCCCATGGATGGGAAGAATCAATATCATGAAAATGGCCATACTGCCCAAAGTAATTTATAGATTCAATGCTATCCCCATCAAGCTACCAATGACTTTCTTCACAGAATTGGAAAAAACTACTTTAAATTTCATATGGAACCAAAAAAGAACCCGCATAGCCAAGACAATCCCAAACAAAAAGAACAAAGCTGGAGGCATCACGCTACCTGACTTCAAGCTATACTACAAGGTTACAGTAACCAAAACAGCATGGTACTGGTACCAAAACAAATATATAGACCAATGGAACAGAACAGAGGCCTCAGAAATAACACCATACATCTACAAACATCTGATCTTTGAAAAACCTGACAAAAACAAGCAATGGGGAAAGGATTCCCTATTTAATAAGTGGTATTGAGAAAACTGGCTAGCCATATGCAGAAAACTGAAACTGGACCCCTTCCTTACACCTTATACAAAAAATAACTCAAGGTGGATTAAAGACTTAAACATAAGACCTATAAAAACCATAGAAGAAAACCTAGGCAATACCATTCAGGACATAGGCATGGGCAAAAACTTCATGACTAAAACACCAAAAGCAATGGTGACAAAAGCCAAAACTGACAAATGGGAGCTAATTAAAGAGCTTCTGCACAGCAAAAGAAACTCTCATCAGAGTGAACAGGCGACCTACAGAATGGGAGAAAATTTTTGCAATTTATCCATCTGACAAAAGGGCTAATATCCAGAATCTACAAGGAACTTAAACAAATTTACAAGAAAAAACAACCCCATCAAAAGTGGGTGAAGGATATGAACAGACACTTCTCAAAAGAAGACATTTCTGTGATCAACAAACATATGAAAAAACACTCATCCTCACTGGTCATTAGACAAATGCAAATCAAAACCACAATGAGATACCATCTCCAGACACTGGAGAGGATGTGGAGAAATAGGAATGCTTTTTCACTGTTGGTGGGTGTGTAAATTAGTTCAACCATTGTGGAAGACAGTGTGACGATTCCTCAAGGATCTAGAACCAGAAATACCATTTGACCCAGCAATCCCATTACTGGGTATATACCCAAAGTATTATAAATCTTTCTGCTATAAAGACACATGCACATGTATGTTTATTGTAGCACGATTCACAATAGCAACGACTTGGAACCAACCCAAATGCTCATCAATGATAGATTGGATAAAGAAATTGTGGCACATAATACACCATGGAATACTATGCAGCCATAAAAAAGGATGAGTTCACGTCCTTTGCAGGGACATGGATGAAGATGGAAACCATCATTCTCAGCAAACTAACACAGGAACAGAAAACTAAACACTGCATATTCTCACTCATAAGTGGGAGTTGAACAATGAGAACATATGGACACAGGGAGGGGAAGATTACACACCACAGCCTGTTGGAGGGTGGGGAGCTAAGGGAGGGATAGCATTAGGAGAAATACCTAATGTAGATGACGGGTTGATGGGTGCAGCAAACTACCATGGCACGTGTATACCTATGTGACAAACCTGCACGTTCTGCACATGTATCCCAGAACTTAAAGTACAATTAAAAAATAATAATGATAATAAAACTTTAAATGGCATTCATTAGCAAGTTCTTGTACTATTTAAAAATGGACACATCTTTTTTAAAAAGATGTGCCAGTAACATTATTTTATCCATTGCTAAAGTGGTTTTCAAAAGAGACACTGTTGCACCTATTTTTTCCTTTTATGATTACATGTATGAACTGAGTTGGGGTGTTTAATTGTTTTGCAAAATAGAATAAGTTGACTTACCTGCTTTTTGAAAAAAGACATATGGAATTTACTATCCCAGGAGTATTATGAAAAAATGCAGCAAAGCTTTAAAAAAACGTTAATGAAAAAGTTCTGTAGGCAAAATATCCTTATTTTTTACAACTATTTTTTTTTTCTGGACAGAAGACTTGGTTTTCCATAGGATGCCTATGAAATCATGGTTTCCATCTGCTGTGCTGAGCACCTCTTATATTCCTTACAGAATGTGTGGTGGTGGACCACTAACAAAAACACGTGAGGGAAATAGAACTTGAAGCAAATTTGAAAACTTGAAGGCTTTTAAATCTTGTCAGCCATCCAATTCAAGCAGTGTATGGCAGGTGTGTCACATATTTGTAGAGCCAAAATAAATGACCACAAGAAATTCAGAAGTAATACAGATGTAAGGAAAGCTTAAAATGGAAAGAAAGAAAACATTGTTTTCATTGTTTATTCAGGGGTTGATAAATGCATTTAAAGGAAGACCTCTTTAGTGATTGGTTTAGGTGCCAAATATCTTTGTGATCTTCTGGACCTGGCACTGGCAGTGTTCTTCTTGTTATGTGCTGGTTTGTGGAGGGAAGGCAAAAGAAAGTAGGAGACAAGGAAAGTATAGGAAAACTGGGGCAAAAGTAGCTGATGGCAGTGGCCTTGCAAACAGCTCTAGACAAGTTACTGTTTCCATTAGATTAGAAGAAAACATGTCTTTCTTCTCGTTTTACTTTCAAGATAACTTCCATGAGAAAAAATGTGAATTCTTAAAAATAATAAAATCTGCAGTTCTTTTTTTTCAAAGGTTGCACTTAATAGAGAATCTGTTATGTATGTAATTTTAAAATATAAGTTTTTACATTTTCCTTATGTTGTGTCTTGTCTAGGACTCTTATAGATGAGCATCAATTCAAAGTCAAAATTAACTATTTTATTTTCATGGAAGAATACTTATGAAAGGTTTCTTCCTGTGGATCAGAGAGAAATCTCCCCCACCCTTACTCCCACCACCAGTTCAGTTTCATCATACCTATTATTGAGCAAAAACATTCCAAAGATGAACATACTTCCAAAGACACAAACAGAAATCATCTGGGAATTTCATATTTTTATATGATCTTGTTGCTATCAAATGGACAGGAATAGGTCATTCTTTGTGGAGAATGAATGCACTATATATGAAGAATCCTAGATATTGTCATCCCAATTTGAAGGCTAGGATTGTGAGAAAATATTCAACTTCACAGGTCCAATCGATTCACAACTAACAGAGGTGGCCAAAGCTCAGCTAGCCTAGAGGATGCCCAACTGACAAAACTCTTTTCTAGTGTCATACAACAGAAGGGTTAATGTTAAATTACTATTTAATCTTTATAGTTTTCAAAACAAAAAACCTGGGGAATGCTACTCTAACCCCCAGTGACAAGATAGAGCCAGCAATGCTGAGAAAGACATGATCTCTATGCTCAAGGAGTTTAAATCTAATAAGGGAGAAAAGGTTAAGGGGCCCAGTCAGCAAGCACGAGGAAGAATATGATAGATGCCATAAGAGTAACACAGTATTGTGGTATGGTTAAGTGGGCAGGGGGGACTCTGGAGTCAGGCTGCTTGAGTTTGAACCATGGCTTGATCACCTGCTAGCTTCATGAAGTTGTGCAAGTTAAATTACTCAACCTTTCTCCACCCTCATTTCCTCATCTGTAAAATGAGAACAGTAGTTGCCCTCTCCAAGAGAAATCTGGGGAGCAATAAGTCTCAATGTAATTCCAAGGTATTCCTCTTGATGACTTAACTTCTATGCAGTAGTGTTTGAGTGTGCGTTTAAGAGTATTCTTAAATCATAGTGCTTGGTGTATCATTCATGGTGAGTTAGAGGTTTGTGCTGAAGTCAGAATTCCTAGTGTTTACTTCCAGCTCTTCATAAATTCTAATACTTATTTCATTTCCTTGTACATCAAGTTACTTCTCTATTTAAATGAGCATAGCATGTTCCACGAGAGCAAGGACCTTATCAGTCTTGTTCAGTAACTAGAACAATGCCTGGCACATAGTAGATGCTAGATAAATGTTGGTTGAGCACAACTTACGGAGATTATGAAAATGTTGATACATCAGGCATGAATGTAATTCTGAGAACGAACCATAAGTACTCTACAAAAATGACAGGTTTCTCTTGTTTAAGATTCCCAAGAGAGATAAGCAATGCTATCTATGACATTTCTCATCTAGAATCTGTGCATGAGACTTGGAGTCAGAAGATCTTGCCTGGAGTCATGGCTCTACCACCAGGCTTTGTAACTTTGAATAAGTAATTTAACCTCTGTGAGCTTCATTTCAGTCATCAGTGTTTTGGGTTATCACTCATGCTTTAGAATATTTTTGAGAGATCGAAACATCAATGAAATACAAGCACTTGTAAACCTGCAAGTACAATAAAGTACAAATGCACTAAGAAATGGTAACTTTTCATGTTCTGCTTTAGAGGACTATAAATCTTAAGAAGCAGAACTGTATTCCTATTACTTAAGTCTAAGGAAGTGAAGATAAAGCTATATTATCCCCAAAACAAAATTGATCTTAAGAATACAGAGAAAACTGACACTTCTCCCTGTCTTTTATACATAGACAAACAGAGCTGCATGAGAGAACTTCTCCCCATCTTTGCGCTAGCTCCCTTGAGTGTTGCACTTAGTTTCTTCTGAGTCAGCCCCTAAAATAGTTCCAGTCTGAAGGAAGACATGTGGTGGCTAGAACTGCTTTGAAGAATTGGCCAGGGCTTCATCATAGGTTACAGGCCAAAATTTTTAAAAAGAAAAAGAAAAAAGAAAATTCCTTCTTCCCCTATCTCTGAATAAAATGCATGGCCAGAAGCCAATTCTTTTTTGCATTTTTCATTTGTAAAAGTTCAGAATTCACATGTATCATTTATTATGTTTCTATATTTGATGGACCTCTGTAGAAAAAGTCTCCAGACCCTCACTGTTTATGTTTTGAGCAGATCTTATATAGATAGATAGATCTTTTTTTGTCATTTTCCTTCCAAATGTGTTCAGGCAGACTATATGATTGGGTTGTGGGATTAGGTTGGAATATCATACTCTTTCAGAGTACTTTTCATAATACATTAAGTCGGTTACAGTGTGGAAATGAATTTACTCTTGAAATTCAACTTAGTAACACTACTGAGAAAAATCTCTGGCTAAGGAGAAACTCAGAAAGCTTGGAATAGCTAATCCCATCACTAGTCAGGCTGTTTTTGATTGTCATGTCTCTTTAGACTTTTTAAAAAATATATAACAGCTTTATTGGGATGTAATTCACATACTACCCAATTCATCTATTTAAAGTGTACAATTCAGTGAATGGGTTATGGTATTTCAAAAATCATGCAATCATCACCACTATCTAATTCCAGAACATTTTCATCACCCCCCAAAGGAGACTCTGTACCCATTAAGCAGTCATTCACCCTTATCCCCTCTTCCCAACCCCTGGCAACCACTAATCTACCTTCTGTCTCTGTAGATTTGGCTACTCTGAACGTTTCATATAAATGGAATCATACAATATGTGGCCTTTTGTGACAGAGTTCTTTCGCTTAACATAATGTTTTCAAGGTTCAACCTTCTGGTAGCATGCATCAGTCCTTCATTCCTATTTGTGGCCAAATAACATTCCATTGTGTGGATATACCACATTTTGTTTATCCATTCATCTGGTAATGGACACTTAGGTTATTTCCACTTTTGGCTATTATGAATAGTGTTGCTATGAACATTCATGTACAAGGATTTGTAGGAGGATTTCTTTATCACTTATTTTCAGATACTTTGGGTATATACTGAGTTGTGGAAGTGAGGAACTGTCAGTTTGCCACAGCAACTGCACCATTTCATATTCCCAGCCACAATGTATGAGGGTTCAAATTTCTCCAATTTTTCTGTCTTTCAAAATTATAGTTAGACTAATGAGAGTGGTTATCACATTGTGATTTTGTTTTGCATTTCTATCATCAGGTTATTTTTAAAATATTTTTTCCTAGAAGTCATTTGCCTGCAACTTCAACCCTCTAGAACATGCTCCTGCATGTAACTTGATGCAGAAGGGCCCGCATAGAAGTAAGAGCAGTCATAGAACTTCTGCAAGAAAGCTCTGCATCTTGTTCCATAGGCCCCTCATTCAGTGGGTAACTAATTGTTATTCAACATTCATGACTGGCTATTAGGTTTTTTTGGAAGAGAGCTGGAAAATTCACTGTGGTAGATATTGTGACAGAGAAGTGACAGTGGATATGACAATTAACAGTCTGCCACTTAAAGAGGAGAACTATTATACTTCCTAATACATTAATGGTCCCAAGTCTTTAATTAGAGGCCAAATTATGTTTGATATTTTTTAAGAAGGCAAAGTTACATAGAATATATTTTAGAATGATTTCCATGAAGAATGACTCAGAGAAAAACATGTTTTGCTCTTGAGTAGATAAGCTTGCTTGAATTTTCTAGGTACTTAATTTCTCAATGATATTTGAAAAGTTAAGCGATACTTAATTTCATCTTGAATATGGAAAAGACAAAGAGAAGATTTAGATTTTGTGAAGTTGTTGAAAATATTGTCGAAAAAATTAAATGAAATATTTTTAAGAACTTTAATCTCACTTTTTGATGAAGTTAACAGTTATTTGATTTTTCTAATACTCAGAGCTCACTTTTGCATTAGTGCTATTTCAGTATGTGTTTATGGCATATGCCAGTAAATTAACCTTTCCTGTATCTTCTCAGCTGTTGCTAGAAATTGTAGCTGGTTCACACTGAGTTAAACTGCATACTTTAAAGCTGCATAATATTTAATCTATTTCATTAAACAGCACATTCTGTCTCACTTGTTTGTATATGCTGAAACCTTCTTCTGAGTTGCTCCAATTTCCCTTCATAGAGACTAAGGAGCCTACACAGAAAAAACAACAACAACAACAACAACAACAACAAACACACAAAAAAAACCAATATCTTTTCAAATGACTTTTTTCTTTATCTGAAGCATATTTTACATTTCCATCCTCCACCCCACCTCATGTGAGGTTGTTGCCCAGTCGTACTACAACAGTAAATCTAAGCAGTTGCTTGCTTTTACTATACAGTTTTATACTGGGAAATGCCCTTTTTATTGACAATGGCTGACTGTACTATGTTGCACTGTCAGTATCTAGATGCTTCCTGTTTTAAATAGGATATAGTTACTTCTGTTCCAAATCTAGAGTTTGAAACGGAAGCATTGTATTATTTTAGCTAATTTTATTTATTTTTTTCTTGCAGGTTCTGAAAAGTGCCTTTTCTGAAAACTCTGCTGCTTGGATTCTACTCTAGAGCTGTCTCTTTATAAACCCGTCTCCCTACCATACCATTCCCTGCCCTCTCCACCTCCCTGCCGAACCTGGTGTGCTTGTAGTTTACTGTCAGCAGCTGGTCCATTTCTTTTTTCTGTGATTCTCAATTTTCTTAGTCATTTTCCCTCCACTTGATTTTGCAACAAAACTTTTTTTGGGTTCTAACATCCTTCCCAATCTTATTATTTAAAGCTAATAAATAGGGAGAAAAACTTTTCTCCCCCTGATCTGAGACCATTCCACAAATCGAAGGGCAGCCAGCAGCATATGTTTTTTGCAAGAATAATTGAAAACATCAACTGCAGAGCACAGAATTCTTTTGAAAGTCTGCCGGTTATTTAACATAAATTCGGCAAAGGAACAAAATAAAGCATTCATTATCTTAACAGTTGGCTTCTTAGGAGTTGGTCTCTAATTTGATTTTTAGTTATTCTGATAGTTTTTATGATTGGCTTTTTGTTTGACTAGACCAGATTTGACTTTAATGAAAACCTAAGTGTTAACAAATAGACATTTCACCAAAGCAACCTGTTATCTCTTCACACTTAGTTTGAATTCATTTTTAATCCTTTAATAGTCCACAGTAATATTGTCCTAAAGAGGGTACATTGGATTTTAATTTTGCTTTCAATATGACGGCTGTCAATGTTGCCCTGATTCGTGATACCAAGTGGCTGACTTTAGAAGTCTGTAGAGAATTTCAGAGAGGAACTTGCTCTCGAGCTGATGCAGATTGCAAGTTTGCCCATCCACCAAGAGTTTGCCATGTGGAAAATGGTCGTGTGGTGGCCTGTTTTGATTCTCTAAAGGTGAGTCCCATCTGAATGCACATAATTTAAATTTGTTGATTTCTATGTTTTTTGAAATATGATGTGCTTTGAAATGAGTAAAATTAATAATAGCATGAAAGTGATAAATTTTGTTTTTTTAACAAAAAGACAGAATGTCAAGATAGAAGGTCTTAAAGTCAGAATGTCTTAACGACAAAATGTCTTAAGTCTTTGTGTTTGTAGAGCTAAGCCAAGTCTAAAGCTCATTCCACCAAAGACCACTTACCACTTACCAAAACAGATATACTTAAAGAATAAAAATTGAAGAATTTTTGTAGGAGTGAGGGATTGTAGCCTTGCTATCGTTTACTTTTTTGTATATGATTTAGATGTTACAGTGATCATAATCCTCATGTAACCTAGAGAAGCCCTTCACTGAATTATAGTATATTACCCATAGTACCAAAATGCACTTAGGAGGGACTAGTCAGCTTTCAGAGGATAACTAAAGTCAGACTGAGGGAGTATAAGGTTTCCAGAAGGAAAATTATGGCATTTTGAAGCATCTCAAAGTATATTTTGAACCTTTAACTTAAACATATTGCTACAAAACTAGGTTCACTTAATTTTCCTCCTGGACAGGTGATTGACCAATTTCAGATTTGTGAGTATATTTTGTAAGGAAAGTCCTATTACTAAGGTCATCAAGCCTGAGTATTACATACTAGATTATAAACAAAATATGAGGCCAGATGAGGTATTATATAGGACAGGATGTATATGATTGCGGAAAAAGAAAATGCACTGATTTTCATGTTTTATTCATAGTTATCCTTAAATTAAGGATAAAAAGTACAAATTAAAACATAGAAGCAATAAATTGTAATGGATTTCTGGTTTAATTAATAAGATTTGCTACAATGCATTTGAGATTTTTTTCAAAATATGTCAAAATGAATTAAGCTTAACAAGAACCTTTTCAGTTTCTTGATATTGTTTTACCCTCATCATGACCAATTTTACCTCATTAACATTTTTATTTATGGCTGCATTGGCTAACAGAGATGTATCCCTTCGTGTGATGGTTTCCTCAGGAAACATTTTCTTAAGTGATATACAGGTTAAGTATCTCTTATCTGAAATGCTTGAGACTGAAAGTGTTTTCGATTTTTTGGATTTTAGAATATTTGCATATCCATAAAGAGATATCTTGAGGATGGGACTCCAGTCTAAACATGAAATTCATTTACATTTTATATACACTTTTTACACATAGTCTGAAGGTAATTTTATACAATATTTTAAATAATTTTGTGCATGAAACAAAGTTGTGTACATTCAGCTATCAGAAAACAAAAGTGTCATTATCTCAGCCACCCATGTGACATCATGTTGGCACTTAAAAAGTTGAGGCTTTTGGAGCATTTTATACTTCAGGTTTTTGGATTAGAGATGCTTAACCTGTAGTACTTAAGGAATTACTTTTACTTATTTTGTGATTACTAGTTTTTTTTTTTTTTTTTCAGACCATTCCATTTTAAGAATAGAAACTTGTTATTGTAAAGATAAAGGTAATTCCTACCATTGAAAATCTCTGAATTGCTTTTATTTGTGGTAGACATTATGACTAAAGAACTTATTTTGTTTTCTTCATTTTGGTTTCATTTAAGTTTCATCTACAATTATTTTGTGTATTATTTAAATCTGCTGCTACAGGATTGGGCAGTTCCTTGAAGTGGAAAAGCGTGCTGAGTTAGTTGGGGGAAAAATGAGGTATCTTTCATCTGGTCCATATAGAGGGTCAGGAACTGCAGTAGGAACTTTGCATTGTTGTTTCAGGAGATCTAGGGTACAGTCCCAGCCTCACTACTGTATCTGACCTTGGGCAACTTAACCTCACAATCCTTGAGTAACTTCATCTGTAACAGATAGGTAGTATCTTCTGTACCTACCTTCTGTGATTATTGTGGAGATTGCAGTAAGCTAGTACAAATGGAAAACCATATATCACTATAAAAGTGAATTAAATAAAAGGTTTTCTGCCTATCAACTAAATGTTTGTTGTAGGCATTCTTTAATAAAGTTCTATTTAGTTAGGGCTTATTATTTAAAATTACAAACTCATGTTCCAAATGTACATGACCAAATCTAGTTGCTGTGTGTTATTAGTTGTTCAAGCTAAGTATAACTGTTTTTATGGTTACTCTGATATAGAGTTCCTTGCAGGCTTTGTAAATTCTATCTTTCCAAACATCATAGAATGTGAAAGGAGATATGTGATCTTCCTAATCATTAATAAACTCAGGTCAGTAATTCCATTTAAAGGCAAAAGAGTGCCATAAACTAAACATTTCGAAGAAAAGTACTAGGGAAGGTGACTGTTTACAAAATGCGTGCTGCATTACAACTTTAGAGTTTGGAAAGTGTTTAATTCAGAGACAAAATAGATAATAGTCAATGAATATTAATAAGCCACTTAATTATTTAAATAAGTTGTCTACTCACTGTATCTAGTGTTTTTAAAGTAATGTTTGCATCATGTTAATATCCTGATGACCAGTCACACAGGGTAAAGATGATTTACATAATCCTTACATTCTCATATTTTAGTGAAAACCTTAATATTTCAAATATATAAAGCCTTTCAAACAATTATTTAATTTGCCATTTAGATAGCACATTAAACAAAGTTCCATGTCTGCACAAGAGCTTTGTAGTTCTTATCCATGACATGCATGAAAGTTAAATTAAGTTGAGGGTAATTGACCTATGTGCATTGTGCTAGTATCATATCTATAATATACAAATAACATACCTCAGTGGTTACTGCAGCATTTCCTACTTCTCCTGAGTTTTTATAATTGAAACACTGTTGAACTTCATCTGTGTACTATTTCTTCTCTCATGAGTGATTAAATAACTGAAGCAATCATTTGATGAGTTTTGGGCTGCTGCTTTTGTTTTTGTTTTGTTTTGTTGTTGTTGTTGTGTAAGAATTCTATTAGTACTAGCTACTCTACCAGATGATGGTTATTGCCTTAATAACAGGTACAACAGATACAATGTTCTAACTCACCTCATAATGAGGGAATGTTATGAAAATAAGAAGGGAAAATTGGATGGCTGATTGTGTATTGTGCTGAAGTGCTGTGCCTATCAATCCATGAATATTGAGTGCTCAGTGATGAAGGCAGCACTATCTTCAAATGGAAATCTAGTGTAGTCCATGGATTAATTTCCAGCTACATAGAATGGTCTCATATCATGTTGGTATGCAGCTGTTTTTGACTCTGTTGCCTTGTGGACTTGGCATAATCTGTCTCCAAAGTTCTCTTCAAAGTATCGCTTAATCAATTCTATGCCAATTTCTTGATATTACAGTTTGCCATTGATCTAGGTTGGTATTTTTAGTGAATGTTCCTTGGATTTAACGAAGGGTCATCATTTTTAAAACGAAATCAATCTTTGTGATTGTTTTCATAGCCAAGTTATTCTGCTTCAGCAATATCATTTATTTATTTATTTATTTTTTAAATTTTTTTTCTTTTATTATTATTATTATTATTATTATCATTATTATACTTTAGGTTTTATGGTACATGTGCGCACCTTTCCCTTTATACTTGAAGCAATGTGTTATCAGTCACTTTTTATCCAGGACGGATATAAATGTTGTCATTATTTCATTATGATAGATCAACACGCATCACATCTGCCCACCCCTCTTACCACTTTGGGTAGTTTTGTGCCAAGAATTTCCTGGTAAAGGACATAGCAGCAGACATAGTTAGAGGATACTCAAGCTAACCTATATACATTTCTTAAAAAATGGGAACTGGGTAAGAAATGCACATAAAACGGTCACATGCCATGTCTTCAAAATCACATATGATCACAAGAAAAATAATATTTTGACAAGTGAAACCTGTTGTATAAGCATATGGATATGAATCTATCCTTGTAGGTCAAACTGGCCCAAGTTACCAGTATATTCTGCAATAGCACCACTAGTCACAGCAGTTTTCATTAGTTTAAAATTTGACTGTTTTTGACTGAATACTTACTCATCCCTATTTGCCAAGGGAAAGTTTACCAGAAACTAGACGCCTAGCAACGCAATCCCAAGGGTCACTGGATTATGCAAGACTTAGCACCATTTATCAGTTCCATCAGAGAGGTCTATCTACACTATAAAGACACATAAGCAGCAGCTGTCATCTTGAGAGTCAAGGAAAATAACATTTTATTTAAGGATCTCTATTTTCTATGATGCTAACCTTTAAAGGGAAGTATCTTTGACTGGTAAAAGTCAATGCTATTTTGGACATTTCAAAAACCTCTTTTGAAAGGAAAATAGAATTACAATTATAGGTTGGTGCAGAAGTAATTGTGTTTTTTGCTATGAAAGCAATGGCAAAAACTGCAATTACTTCTGCACTGACCTAATGGTACCCCAACAAATACATATTGATAGTTCAGCCTCGCCTTTTAAACATTTTATTTTGAAATATTAATAATTTTAGGCTTACAGAAAAGTTACAAAAGTGATACAGGAAATTCCTGTATACTTTTTATCCAGATTCCACTAATGTCAACAACTTACATGCCATGCATTGCACAGTTATCAAAACCAGGGAATTATCACTGGTACAAGATTCTTAAGTAAACTAGAGACCTTATTTGAATGTCACCAATTTTCTTCCTAATGTTATTTTTCTGTTCCAGGATCCAATCTAGGATCCCACATGGCATTTATTCCTTATATCTCCTTAGTCTCCTCCAACCTGTGACACTTTCCCAGTCTTTCCTTGTCTTTCATGACCATGACACTTAGGATGAATACTGGTCAGTTATTCTGTAAAATACATCTCAGCTTGTGCTTGTTGAATGTTTTCTCATGATTAGACTGAGATCATGTGGTTTGGGCAAATAAAAAAGAAACCCACGCACAGAAATGATGTGCATGACATCTGAGGGTATGTGATATTGGTATATCTTAATCATTATGTTAACTTTAATCAGTTGGTTAAGGTGGCATTTACTGGGTTTCTCCACTGTAATATGACCAGTTTTTCTTTTATAAAAACTGATAACTATGTCCCCCATTTATTCATCATCCCCTACAATATGCCATTGATCGTAATGGGCATCCCAATGTCCTAGATGTTAAAAAGTGAACAAGTGTTCATCTTAGAAGTGATTGGTAATGTACTTCTATAGTTATGGTTGATTAAGAAAGAGAGCAAGGGAAAATGGACCAAGAGCATGACAGAGAAAATAGCAGCAACAAGCCACTGGAAAGACAGAACACTGGAGAGTGAGAAGTCCTAGAAGTGGTGTGATATGTGTGTGCCTATCATATACTACTGCAGAGTGTGACAGCTGTCCCCTTCTGGTTCACGGCCTTGGGACTTAGCCGTGAACCAGGAACAGTCCCTGCCTCCATGGTGCGGACATTCTCATTGGGAGTTGGAGGAGGAGCAGGTAAAAAATAATTAAATATTCAGGATAACAATATATTGTCAGGTGTGAGGAAAGGGCGCAGAGAATGGCAGGGGCAGCTGTTTTAGCTACAGTGGCCAGGAGGCCTCCAATGAGGTGACCTTTGAGCAGAGGCATGCAGGAGATGAGGGGACAGTAATGAGGATTTCTAAGAACATTCCAGGCAAAGAGAATGGCGACAGCTAAGGCCCTGAAGCTGGTGGCGGCCTGGTGTGTGTGAGGAAACTCAAGGTCCCCAGCATGGCTGGAGCAGAGCCATGAAGCAGGAGGGCAGTGGGAGATGAGGGCAGGGAGGTCCCGGGGGTGGAGAGATCAGGTGGGGCTCTGTGTATCATGCTGAGGACTTTGGATTCTGTTCCAGGAGCTGGAAAGGTTGACATAATCGGGGGAAAGCAAGCCCACACAAAGCAGAGGTGTCTAGTCTTTATATTTTTAAATGGAAAAAAGAATAATTTCCATGAAGACAAATAACTCCTGTTTATAGGTGAAGTAGAAGTCAAATGGTGCCCCATCCCTATTCTTCATTCCCTTATTTCTGTGACTTGTACCTCTACACCATTTCATACCCCAGTGATGGGGGATTAACAATAAAGAAATCTCATGTGAGGACAGAGTTAATATAGCAGGTTTGGTGGCTTACTCTTTGTATGTCTCCAAGGGAAACCTTAACTATCCCCTGGGAATGTGGCCATCATTCATTTTGTCACTGATTGGTTATTGTGTTATATACACCTGGAACAATGGACCATGCCATAACAGCTTGTCAGGGTTGCTTTGCTCAAGATCAAGATTGATGACTGATTCATTGTTAGGGTCCTGGATTACAGTTGCCATGGCCAGTTGGTAGCAGGCTGTGCATATGTGACCAGGACCCATCTGCACCTCAGACCTTGAGACTAGAACTGGGCTTCTCAGGGTGAAGACATTCCATACATGCCTCTGTAGTTTGCTGCTAGAGAGACTCCTTGTGGGTGTGGCTTCGAACTAGGAAGAACATTGGAAGCTTGTGCTGGGCTTTTCTTGACTCTACTGATATGTATATTTTTCCTGTTACTTTTCCTCTGTATTCCATGCTGTAATAAATTTCAGTTGCGAGTGTAAGTTGCTCTTGAGTCCATGAGTCCTGGCAAATGTCAAAGAAGCTTTTCTGTACGTTGTTATTTTTCATACATTATTTGCTTGATTTTTTTACATTTTTCTGTTTTTTATGAGAAGGGCTTGTTCATTTTGTTTCTGTTTTTTAAAGTTTAATTTTTGAATGGATATTTTCATAATTCAAAAATTTAGAAAAACAGTCATCAACTGATGAGTACATCAACAAAATATGGTATATACATATAATGTAATATTACTCAGCCACAAAAAGGAACAAAGTACTGATCCATGCTACAACATGGATGAACCTTAAAAACATGATGTTAAGTGAAAGAAGCCAGACATAAAAGGTCACATATTGTGTGATTCCATTTATATGAAACATCAAGAGTTGGCAAATCCATAGAGACAGAAAGCAGATTAGTGGTTGCCAGGGTCTTGTGAAGGGCAGTAGATGGGTGAGTGAGGGGTGAGGGGTATGGGAATTAACTACTAATGGGTACATGGTTTTTTTTTTTTTAGGGGTGATGAAAATGTCCTGGAATTAGTGGTGATAGTTACACAACTTTGTATATAAATATGTTAAAAACTCCTGATGTGTAGACTTTAAAAGGGTGAGTTTTATGATTTGTGAATTATACTCAATGAAAAAGTTTAAGAAAATTCAACTATAGTAGAGTATGCGGTGAAGTTTTCTCCTCATCTCTTTTCCCCAGTTAATCAGTTGACCTCCAAACTGATATTTTGGTTTTCCCTTTCCCATAGATATTATATATATACATATGAGCAAATATATCCATACTTATTTTCCATTTTCACACAAATAGTAGCATACTGTTTTCCTCCTTGCTGTTTTTGAGTTTAAAATATTAACAGTAAAAAGATGGGAAAAGCTATGTCATGCTGACACTAATAAAAAGAAGCCTGGAGGTGCTATATTTATAATAAAGATAAAAAGAATTGCACACAAGTACAGGATTCTAGTTAGTAAATCTGTTCCTCACAGGCATATGTAAGTATGTAGATACTGAGGTTGAACAAATAAATGTATATAGAGTAGATAATGAGAGCCTATTTTCTCACTGTCAGAGGAAAAAAGTTAAAAATAAAAAGGGAAGGTTAGGATGAATACCGTGGTGTGGATTAGAAAGGACACATGAGTATGTATACAGATAGATACAGGAATAGATATTGATCTGTGTATATGCATGGGTTATTATGTATGCTTTCCTTTCCTAGCTCTGTCTTGGGAGGCCCTAGAAGCAATTAACACCCCAACAGCAACGAGCATATTTAGTACCCACATCTTTGTGTCTAATATCATTCTCCAATAAAGGAACTAGGGATCTTTGGAATAATGGCTGATTCTGGACAGAAGCAGGGAAAATACAAGATGAGACTGTAATGTCTTTTGGTGTAAGAATGTAAGAAAGTGCTAGAAAAAGGGTGGGAGCATGACAAGACAGCATAGTAGCCAGTCTGAAGGAGCTCCCAATGGCTGAAATTAGAATAACTTGAGCAAGAAACTAAATGATGATAGTATTGAATTATAGCTCATAGAATAAAATAGATGCCCGTGAGTCCATAGTTTACAAAAAATATTGAATAAATGGAGAAGTTGGGGAGAAGGGACAGGTCCTCTTTACAGAAGAATTCCAATTAATAAATGGAGAACAAATGAAGGAAACACAAAATCACTAGTAGGCAAATGCCATGGTAATAATGGTTGCCGGCAAGATCCACTGATATATGCTGAAATCAGTGGGTAAAAGTTGGAGGAGAAACAATATTTTCGTTGTCCCAAAGTATTTCTCCCAGGATATTTATCAATTAAAAGTGAAAAATAGACCAGGCATGGTGGCTCACTCATGTCTTTAATCCCAGCACTTTGGGAGGCTGAGGTGGGAGGATCTCTTGAGGCCAGGAGTTTGAGACCAGCCTGGGCAATATAGCGAGACCCTGTCTATACAAAACATTTTTAAAAAAATTAACTGGGCATAATGGTGCATGCCTATAGTCCCAGCTACTCAGGAGGCAGAGGATCGCTTGAGCCTGGGAGATTGAGGCTGCAGTGAGCAGTGATTGTGCCACTGCACTCCGGCCTGGGCAACACAGCAAGACCATGTTTCTAAAATAAATAAATAAAGGGAAAATAGTCACTTTACAGTGGAGAAACCCAGCAGATGCCACTTTAACCAGGTGTTTAAGGTTAACATAATGAGTGATAAGATATATTAATATCACATACCCTCGGATAGGATACACACCATTTCTGTGATGTTCCTGCCAAAAAGACATGGTCTCGGTCTAATCATGAGAAAACATTCAACAAACACAAAGTGAGAGGCAGAATAAATGACCAGTACTCATCTAAAGTGTCATGGTCATGAAAGACAAGGAAAGACTGAGAAAGTGTCACAGATTGGAGGAGACTAAGGAGAAGTGAGGAATAAATGCCATGTGGGAACCTGGATTGGATCCTAGAACAGAAGAACATTAGGAAGAAAACTGGTGACATTCAAATAAGATCTCTTGTTAAGAGTCTTGTACCAGTGTTAATTTCCTGGTTTTGGTAATTGTGTTATGGTTATGTAAGTTTTTAACAGTAGGGGAATCTGGGTGAAGGGTATACAGGGACTCCAGGTATTATTTTTGCAATTTTTTTGTAAGTTCAAAATTATTTCAAAATGAAGTATTTGAAAAGTTAGCTTTTTTAGTCTGTCCTTTGAGGCTCAGAAATATTGTGGGGTATTGTTTCTTTTCATTTTTATTCTTAAAAAAAAACTTTGAGTATGGGGATGAGAAAACTCTAAAATCTATGTCGTGACTGATCATGAGATTGCCCCCGCCAAAAGCTCGATGACTCAGATAACTTAATAGTTAAGAAAGCGCTCATACATATAAAAGCACTTCACAAACCTAGCAAACGAAGAATTTTGGCTGTAGAAGGAAGAACGTTCAGTTCAAAATTGTTGCCATTTACAGCTGGGCAAACTGGTGATCCATTGAGGGAGAGTGACTTGACCTGGTTCACATATGCAGTTATCAAAAGAGCTTGATGACTCCAGCGTTCTTCCAATCATTATTCAGTCTTCTTTCCTGTGAAGGAGAAGGAAATGGAGAGAACATCAATTAGGCTACTGCTTTAGTAAACCAAAAGCATCCAGCTCTTATCACAGTCATGCTGCTCCACATGACATTGGGACTGTCTGTGAAGTTTTCTGGTTCTCCTTTACTTTTTGCACTTAAAAGTAAGGCGTGGATAAGCCAACTTTTCCTTTGCTAATCCCTCCCTCTTTTATTGTTTCTGATTCATGATAATTTAGATTAAGGCTTTATTAACCTTCATATTTAGTTCATGGACAATTATTTGGATAACTTGTTTTGAAAATAAGGCAGAAGAGAAGAATTTTTAGACAAAGTTACCTAACTTTGTGATACTAAACTTTGCTTAATTGCTGAGTGTCAAAACACTGAGCTGTCTCTGCTCCCTTGTCCATCCTCCTCCCCAAACACCGCATTGTTGAGTTTTCTGACCAGAACTGGGGATTATAACTGTGGCTGTGTATCACATCTTCACTGCATAAAACTCATTGATGTCTGATTCTGTTATATACTCATTAGTACGATGCCCTGGCCAGCTAGGAAGAAACCTGTCAAAATCAGCTGAAATATTGCAGTAGCAATTCAGCCTTATTATGGGTCAAGTATTTTATACAATAATTTGGAATCTAATCCAACTTATTTAAAGTGTTGTTTTATGGGATCGTAGCTCAAAATCATCTCTTCCTGGCCAAGTTGTAATTGGGCATCTGGTGAGAAAAGACCTGGGCTAGGGCCAGGCATGTATTCCCCAACTACTATTTGATGATACCATTAATACTGACCCTTTGCTACAGGAACTCCATTAAGTAGGAGAGATTTGGAAATTTGAAATTTGAAAACTATTGTATTTCAACTCTTTTGTCTAGAAGAAACTCTTAGATGTTAGGGTAATATACATCTGATCCTACTTGGTTAGTAAATAATCTCTTCATGTAGCATAGCTGAAATGAAGTCTTTTTCTCTATATCAGATTTTTTCGAAATGTGGATACAAGGTACTTCTGTGCATCCGGAAATAGCAATTAGTTCTTCTAGGAACATGACATTATTCATAGAACATTGTTTACCTACTGTTCTTTTTGCCTTTGCAGATGACCTTTCTGCATGTACCATCCTTGAGGTGACCCTTGTTTTCCTCTATCTCAGTGTGTCACTTGGTCCCTGACTTATGGGGTTATATATTCCAGAGGAATCTTAGCTGTCTGCTATTTTCTGTAAATACTCTTTTTTTTCTTCAATGTTTATTCTGCTACATAATCAGTCTTCAGTTTCTTAAATTTATGGTTTTTTTTTTTTAATTTTTGATGTCTAATCCAGATTTGCAGTCCTGCTTGGGTTTTCAATGTTTTTATTTCTGTGCCTTCAATTCTCACCCCAGGGTCAAGTTTTACTGCTAGATGTCATTACAAGTTTATCTCACATTTTTTGCCATTTTTCTTGATATTGTTTTCTTTAAAGTCAGTAAACAATTCCATTTGTTTTTCATCCTTTTATTTTCTAAATGATCTCCAGTATTTGGATTGAACCATGTTGTATCTAGAGATAGAGTAAATCATTTTTCGGTATCTTGTTTATGATGAGTTTATGTAAAATTGCTTAATGTCATGTCTAATCTGTTATTTAGTTAAGTAGATATGGCTACAGAATCTATCTGTTAGAAACAGTTTTGCAGCTATAACTCGGTCATAGGCGTTTAAATGTATGCCTTAAATTGGATTTTTGTCTATCATAAATAAGCTTTTTTCTGTTGAAGCTCAAATTTTTTTTTAACCCACTGGAAATTGGTAGAAAATAAATTAGGCTTTGCTTCTACCTATATTCTTATGAGTAGATAGTGGACAATGAAGGCAGTTTCCACATTGAAAACTGTACAAAAATTTGAAAATGTAAAGTCCACAGTAATATAAATGTATTACATATGACAAATTCCCTTTAATTCCATTAAATATGACAAAAAACAAGACATATCCTATGTATCAGCCATGATTTGTTAGCTAACGGAATGGTAGTAATGTTCTAATTTCTGTCTTAGCATGCAAAAATGCAAACAGAAAACCTTTTTCTGTGACTTTAAACTCTTTAACCATCTTTTATATGCATCTAAATACAGTGAGTAGATGACAATGTAGTATCAACAATCTCTTAGCTCCAAATACTTTTTAGAGAACTCATTTTTAAAAACCACATTGTTTTAAGACCACATTGTCACACTGTCTTAATATCTTTGTTCATCTTCCTATTTGTGAAAGATAGTAAAACAGAAGTAACAATTTGAGGATTTTTAATAGCTCCATGTACTCTGTGTTCTTGTTTTAAATATTTCACAAATACCTATCCTAGGAGTTGTTCCACTTAACAAACTTAATTTTTTCCAGCTTTTATAAAAATGTAATCTCTAGAGTTTCTGCAATTTCCTGGTTATTTTACTTTTTTTACTAACCAAAAAAAGTGTTCTATATAGAACGAAATTCAGTCTTAACTTCAGTATTACTAACAAATTTTAAAACCATAGCCATCTTTAATCTCCCAGTACCCCACTGTAGGAAGAATTTGACTTTGGAATATTGTCTCATTTTTCAAAGGAGCCTGAGAAGTAGTTTTGGAAAATGCCTTTTTCTTGGGTGAACTGTAGATGTAACCACTGAAAATATCTGAAATGAAACATTCTATCAGCAAGTGGCATAAACATTGAAAATGCTGCCTTGTCACACATAACAGTTCTAACAAGGGCTCCTTATGTCATGGGAATCCTACTACCTCTGTTTATCTTCATATGAGAGCAAGCAGCAGCACTGAATTTGTGAGACTATTTGGTTGTGGTTTCCTAGAAGGATTTGTATAAATGTCAGGGGTTATTTAATGCTGAAATTCCTGTTAAATCCATTAAGAATTGTATGTACATTCAATTCCCCAAAGAAATGATTCATTCAACAAACATTTATTGCAACCTCTTACTTGTTAGGCACTGGGCTCAGTAATGTGGAGAATACAAAGTTAGGAAAGATGTGGTTCTTGCCTGACCTTTTAGTAAGAGGTTACTTGTGTTATATGCCATAAGCCAGATACAAACTAACAGCTAAAACAGTCTAAGGGCACAGGTAGGGACTGGGATTATATTCAGCATTGGTGGTTGAAGATGCAGTCATGGGAGAGACACTGTTTGAGGTGTTCTTTGAAGAAGCAATAGGAAGGTATTCCAGGCAGAGGGGATAACCTGAGCAAAGATAGAGGGGGAAAACTGTGATACGTGGCTGACGCATAAGAAATGACACCATCAGCTTGTGCAAAAAAAGATAGAAAAAAAGAGACTGGCAAGAGGAAGTACCTCTTAGAAAGTTGTTGAAGTACTGAAGGTATGAAATATTAAGGTTTTAATTTAGATGGTGGCGGTGGGAAGGGAAAACTAGCGATGGAATTGAGATTCAGATGAAGCCAACATGGTTAAGTAGAAAACAGTGGATATTTCCCTCCAGCCTACTGACCTTGTGCTCATCTTAACATCAGATTTCTTTGAAGTTGCAGTGAAAGTCTGCCATACTTTTTGTTTTGTTTTGCATTAGATGCTATCTTGTCCACCATCATATCTTTTGTGCCTAGTACATGTTAGGACTTGGAAAAATATTTGTTGAATGAAATATGAGATTGTTGAAACACTTTGAAAGAGGGAGAATAAATATGGGCTCAACTGAGAGGTACACAGAGATCTCTTCATCTGCAGCTGTACTTTCACTCCCAGTTCAGTTTTTACTCAAATATAGATGAAAATTGTATACACCCATGTGCCAACTTTCCTCACTCAACCACATTTTAACCTAGATTTGATGGCCTGCAAATTGCTGATATTTGCAAATTTAATTCCATCCCTTAGCATTATAGAAATGATAGTTGGCTAAATGATGTTGGATACTCTCCAACTGTTACATTTTGAGTGCTTTTACCTTATATACAGATTTTTTTTAAAAAAATTACCTGGCCATTGTTAAGTGTTATTTTTAAAATAATTAGTGTGATTATGTAGTAATAGTCTAGCATTTTTTGTCTTAAAATGTTTGAAGTTGAATTTTACAGCAGATGGGTAGCTTGCAAATCAAGGTATTCTTGGAAGCATAATGAGTGCTAATAAGGTGATTCTGAATCAAGTACGAGCTCATAATCTTCAAAAAGGGATTTTGTGGAAAAAGGTGACTGTCTAGTTCAAAAATATATATATTTAAAGTTTCATAAAGAACTCTTGTTCTAAATACACAATGACATTTTGAAAGTCCAAAAAGTTTGAACATAGAAAGACAAAGAAATATTATAATAGAGAGGGTCCATGAATTGACACTTCAAAAAAACCCCACAATAACTGTAATTTAGTCCAAGCAATATGCTTTTAAAAGAAATAGGAAAAATAATAAGAAAGTAATTTCAATATGGAAGTTTAAGAAAGGATCTCTAGGCTTATGTACTATATCTTGGAGTTTGTACAGTCAGCCCAGTCTCTTAGACTTTCTCCATGTTCATCTCCATTCCTGAATAATGATTGCTGGTTTTCTGAACAGGCGATCCTGAGATCTTGGTGCAGTCCTCAATAACCAAGATATGATTCGGGTTTGGACAACTGACTCTGCTTTCAAAAACAGGGAAGGTGTCTGGAACATTTGAGAAAAGTGTTTCAACAACAACAACAACAAAACCTTAAAATGATTTTTAAATATTTAGCAGCATTCAGCTGGTGTCAACATTTGGCAATGATTTCCATAATTGTGACTAGCATATTTTAATAGGCAACTGACAGATAAAACAGAACCAAGACTGTCTCCCCCTTTTTCCAAATTCTTGAGGCCTCACTTTAGTGGCATGTGACATTTACTTCATCTTTGAAATGATAAAACATTTAAACATGTTTCACTTATTTCGCCCCAAATTTTCCTATTGTCCCACTAAAGAAATACCTTTAAAAAGTGACATTGCTTCCAAGTCAGAGATTTAAAAAAAAAAAAAAAAAAAAAAAAAACAGAAGGAAAGAAGGAAGGAGGAAACGAGGGAGAGGGGGAGTGAGTGAAGAAAGAAATTAAGAGACACCCATTGAGAAAGGCTTTTCATTCTGAAATACTTCAGCTCCAATAATAATGTATTTGTAACAAAAACATAAGGAAAGTGTAATGAATAGAGTAACATACTCATGAAAAGAGGGTAATATAGGAGAGTGGGATTCCTCCACCCCCAAGAGAGAATTGTTTGTGCCATTTTTATCGCATATTTTTCATTATAAACTCCTCTGCTTTCGTTGAAGCAAAAATGAATAGCTGTGATTAATTATGGCCCAGAGAAGTTTCATTCTCCCCATGGAACTTGCTCTTCCTCATTTTCAACAGCACCACTAAACATGCACCACTAGTTGCCTTTGATCTCCCTACTGTTCACAACCTCCAAGCAGGCGTCAAGTCCTAGGTCCCCCACCAGCACAACTACTCATGCCTCTGTAGTTATGGGAGAGAGAAGATTTGTAAACTCTTTGTGGGCAGTTTCCATGGCATAATCTTCTTCATTTCTTCCACAGTATCTAGCACAGTTTTTACTTTTATGCAGGAGAGGTATTAAACAGTATGTCTTCTTTTATCAGGCTACAGGAGCAAATGCAATTCAGTACATTTTCCTATTTAGTGTGGTTGCCAGAAAGCTCACAGCTACCTTTTGGGCCCAGCTGCAGCAATTAACCTTAGTCTAGAATTTTGAAGTTTTTGATACAATTATCTCCATTGTTCTACCTTCCCCATTATATCAGTCTTTACAGTTACTGTAATAATCTTACTTCAAAAATATCTTTCCTGAAGGTCATTTTGAAGCCTTTTGGGAAGAATGTAATTATCTAAGTAGTAAGAGAGCAAGTCAACAAGAGAAGGGGCTAATTCCATTTCTGCATTTCTTATTTGCAGCTTATAAGGCTATCTGAGTGATTTTCATTTGGACATGTTAATGTATTCCAGGCATTCCAGTATGGTTAACTGGGGGCCTTAGTTTAAAATGGGCTTCCAGTGATACTCAGAAGTAAACCAAATGCAGCTGGGGCTACTCGTAAAACAGAAAGGAATAAATAACAAATACTTGAAACTCCTTAGACGTTTACTTTCTTTCATTAGGAAAAAAGGAGAAAGGGTTGTATGAGATGTGTTTTTTCCTTACTTCCTCGCTGCAGGGTGCAATTGATGAACTTGTATTCAGTGCTTGTTTTGAGGTTTAGTAATCTATTGATACTTCAGCTTTTGATCATCTGTGCTGAAATGCTGTGGTCAGCATTAAATTGTTTGCCTAATCGATGTGGAAAGTATTTTCCTCCTTTTAGCTTGTCTTTTTCTAGGTATCTTTTTTTTAGGGGTGAGGAGAAGCGGTAATGTTCTCAAATGATTGGGATTTCTGTAGTGAGTAAAGGTGTGAGTTTATTGGAGAGCTGAGGGGCAGTTTTTAAAGAATCCTTTATTTGTTCAAATTTGGGTACACAGAAAACATTTAGAAAACACTTTGGAAATGTTTATACAGCAAATGTAAGCAACATACAATACAGAGCTCTCATATACATACTTACCATCATAACTAATAGCCCTACTTTGTAAACAGAAAGTGAATATGTTTCCTAGGAGTAGTAGAATAGATTTTGAGAAGGCCAATCCTTCATGACCTAGACCGGCCTTCTTTTACGTGGCTGCTAACATCATTACTCATGTCAGAGATGTAGAATGAAGGTGTCCAAATTTCTTCAGTATAACCTTTTGGAAACTGAATTATCAGTACCATAATAAAATGTGTAGCAAATAACTAAATCCATTATCGGATAGGACAACATTCCCTTAGAGCAGGGGTTCTCAAAAGTGTGGCAGACTAGCAACATCAACTTCACCTGGACACATTTAGAAATGTAAATTATCACCTCACCCACACCTACTGAATCAGAAACTCTGTGGGGAGGCCTGGCACTTTGTGTTTCAAGAAACTCTGCTGGTAATTCTGGCAAACACTGAAGTTTGGGAACCATTAGTTTAGAGAAAACCATAATTGGTTTAGCAGGGTGTCAATTAAGGATGATGTTTCAAAGCTTCATAATTCTAAGGATTCTGTGTTGTTCCTCTAATGCCTCCTCCTTCCTCACCACTTGTTCAAACGGCCCTTTCTTGATATATATTCAGATCTGTTGGAAGGGAAATGATGTCTATTCTGGAAGACTTAATGTTTCTTTGGGAGACCTATTATATTTTCCCTCCAAGGAGCATCACAATGCTTTTTAGCTGAGAAAAGGCTCTGAGAGGTATTGCATGAAAGACAGTTTAGTTCTGTTAACTGCGTGTTAGTGCAGTTTAGTTCTGTTTAACCCAACAATTTCTCTAAATCCTTTGATCACAGAAGCCTATCTTTGTGGAGCATAGAGAAACTTATGGAATGCTACATAACAGGTGACTGGGCAAGAATCATGCTGGTGTCTAAATGTGTGGAACCCAAAAGAAATGAAGTTATTTTAATTATTTGACTATTATAACCCTTTGAAAGGATTAGTGACTTTTTTGTACCCCAAAAGGTGTATTGTAGGTGTTGCTAGCTGCCACACGTGGACCTTCAAATTTTCATATGTAGCAACTGTGAGAACAAAAGTGTGTGGTGTGTATATGTATACACACACACACACACATAGTATATTCAGGCATTTCACATTTATATGAGTCAATCTTCCATAAGGTTAGCCTATTAAAATGAAAAATAAGAAAAATGAAAAATTAGCTCAAACATTTATAAACAGTTTTCTAACGAGATTCAATTTTATTATTTTACCAATTTATTTAAATGATATTTAAAATCACTTCGCTACAATTTTTTTTTAAATATTTTAAGCACCATTAACATCTTTTATAGTCTCTTATTTGGCTTTGTCTTTCTAACTTACCAGGAAAAAATGACTCGCCTGGTTTCTTGTTATCATTTTAATATATGTTATAAGTAAAATATAACAGTACCCATGGCAAAATTAGAATAAAAATAGTACCAAGTAGAGTGTGAT
The DNA here is from genome assembly GCF_028885625.2 of Pongo pygmaeus. Classification (NCBI taxonomy): domain Eukaryota; kingdom Metazoa; phylum Chordata; class Mammalia; order Primates; family Hominidae; genus Pongo; species Pongo pygmaeus. The sequence continues at coordinate 136,834,232 of NC_072396.2, read as the reverse complement.
GCTCTATGCTTTTTTATATAATACAAATGACTTTGAATGTTTCATTCATTATGATTTTAAAGTGGATGTTCGTTACGCTAAATCTTAAAGAAGCTTGTGATGGTAAAAGAGTGTCTCTTGACTAGATAAACTAGTCTCCTAAGTGGGCACTGGCTTATTACCACTTGAAAAGAAGCAATAATTCTTTTCTCCTTTTAGTTATTTATGAGGATGAGATTAAAGCTTGGATATGCTTTTTTATCCTCTGCCTTTTCACCTAGAATACTACTAAGTTTTGGGAACAGTGACTGTTTGATAATAATATCCAGTTCTAATAAGAGAAGTGTCCTCAGTTTCCTAACATTATACGTATATAAATTCCCTCCCTAGGCACATAGTAATTTATATTACTCATATAATTGGTAATTACTCTATGATAATATATTACCTCTTTTAGGGAAGTAGAATGATTTAAAGTAGTTATAATCTGTCAAAGTTATTATACTTAATTCTCGGGAAATATTTTAGTTCTGTTGTAAAGAAGTAATAAAGAAAAATATATTTTTTACATTTTGTACTGATTTTACTTCCAAAACAGACTAAATTTTACTTTGTTCCTTTTTTCTTTCAAAGCACCTGGAAAGTATGTAGGGGCAGGAATTATTTCTAGAGAAGTTAACACGATTGGAGAATAATTTACCGATGATCTAAAACTAATTAGAATTAAGGGCACTTGAATCTCAGCTTAGCAATCTTTCTAATAAAATACTGTGTTCCTATTGAAACTTAAATTCATTTCTTCTTGGGAACAAATACATTAGAGGACAAAGTATGAACAGCCTGTGACCTGCTTCCAAAACAGTTGATTCATATAACATATACTTTTGGATTCTGCATTCTCAGTTGTCTAGTCACTTTTTATTTTTTCTGAGACAGGGTCTCACTCTGTTGCCCAGGCTGGAGTGCACTGGCAAGATCATGGTGAGAGACAGGACTAGCTGGATTTCCTAGGCCGACTAATAATCCCTAAGCCTTGCTGGGAAAGTGACCGCATCCACCTTTAAACACGGGGCTTGCAACTTAGCTCACACCAGATCAATCAGGTAGTAAAGAGGGCTCACTAAAATGCTAATTAGGCAAAAACAGGAGGTAAAAAAAAAAAAAAATTGCCAATCATCTATCGCCTGAGAGCACAGGGGGAGGGACAATGATGGGGATATAAACCCAGGCATTACAGCCGGCAATGGCAACCCCCTTTGGGTCCCCTCCCATTTTATGGAAGCTCTGTTTTCACTCTATTAAATCTTGCTCTTGCACACTCTTCTGGTCCATATTTGTTACCGCTTGAGCTGAGCTTTCACTTGCCATCCACCACTGCTGTTTGCCGCCCTCACAGACCTGCCGCTGACTTCCACCCCTCCAGATCCGGCAGGGTGTCCTCTGCGCTCCTGATCCAGCGAGGCGCCCATTGCCGCTCCCGATCAGGCTAAAGGCTTGCCATTGTTCCTGCATGGCTAGTGCCCAGATTCGTCCTAATTGGGCTGAACACTAGTCGCTGGGTTCCACGGTTCTCTTCTGTGACCCATGGCTTCTGTTAGAACTATAAGACTCACTGTGTAGCCCAAGATTCCATTCCTTGGAATCCATGAGGCCAAGAACCCCAGGTCAGAGAACAAGAGGCTTGCCACCATCTTGGAAGCAGCCGGCCACCATCTTAGGAGCTCTAAGAACAAGGACCCCCGGTAACAATGGCTCACTGCAGCCTCAGCCTCCCGGGCTCAGGTGATCTTCTCATTTTAAAAAGCTGTGGAGAAACCTAAATGATAAATCACAGAATAGAATTGATGTGTTTATTTTATTGGCATGTTTACATGATGCAGCCACATATTAATTTGTATTTGAAACCCTTTAGTTTTATTTTGTGAATAATGTTTGCTTAACCAAAAATAAACTGACAATAAAGAAAAGAAAAGAAAGAAACATAACTTGTATATTTGAAGCACTGAAAAAGTCAAACCCTAGTGCCTAGGGCCGCAGATCATCACCTCCACTTTGCAGTATCTCAAAATATATCTACTTTACGGTCATTTAACTAAAACCTCCTCTGAAACTGAGCTTTCGGTGGGGTAGTCTTTTGTGAAATGGTGTGTGCAGTTCATGTGCGTTCTCATTTGCCTTTGTCCTTAGGGGAATGAAATGCTTCAGAAGAACGCTTTGTACCATTTTGTGTTAAGGTTGATCTTTTCTCATCATTTGGAGACTTTCTCTGCTTTGTGATAGTGTCGAACCTACAGCACTCCCTTGTCATCTGAGTAAACTTGCTTCTGAATGGCACTGTGGTGTTTTTAAAAGATTCTTCTCTTAGGGAGGTGATGATAGTCATGAAGTTCACAGACCACCTCTTTTGTTGAGTCCTACTTCTATCAGTTCTCAATCTCCATGGGATGTTGCTGGACTGTTACTTTTGTCAAGTCATGGCCGTTTATGCTTAAGCCCTCATGACCCAACTCCTGATAATTGGACATTGCTTCTCCCAAACCAACTAGCAAAATGCTACTGTGCAAACATTTACTAAAAAGCTATGTTAACAGATAACATGTTTATGCTGATCGTTCTGCTTCAGGAATTATGGAAGGTTATTTCTAACATTTGGTTACCTAGGGCCAGGTATAGTGGCCCTCACCTATAATCCCTAGCACTTTGGGAGGCTGAGGTAGGTGGATCGCTTGAGCCCAGGAGTTCTAGACCATCCTGTGCAACACGGGGAAACCCCATCGTTACAAAAAATACAAAAATTAGCTGGGCATGGTGGGAGGATTACCTCAGCCTGGGGAAGTTGAGGTTACAATGAGCTATGATGGTGCCACTGCACTCCAGCCTGGGCAACAGAGTGAGACTCTATCTTAAAAAACAAAACAAACAAACAAAAATAAACACATTCAATTGCCTTGTCTTATTCATTCTCAAGTCATCCAAAATCCCTGGGTTTTGAATAAAATAAATTTGCCATAAAATTGGGCTAGTAACTAGTGTCTGGACATACCTAACAGCCAGTTGATATGCAGTCTTTGTTATAATCTTAGAGGGAAAGTGGTAGCCCAGACAGTATAAATATTTGAACCAGCTCATTCCTCTATTTAGAACTATCACAGTATTATGAAGCACAGTATCTTGATTGAGTATGAGCTCTGGACACAGAGCACATAGGTTCAAATCCCAGCTCTGCTACTTATTAGTTATGTCAGCTTGGGCATGCGTCTTCACTTCTCAGTGCCCCCGTTTCCTCAATTGTGAAGATTAAATGAGTTAATGCGCATAAAGCACTTTGAACAATGCCTGGCATGTGGTAAATCCACAATAAAGTTAGCCATTAATATTAAGGTGGACATGGTGTGAAGAAATGGAAACCAGTTTACAGTATTCTAAAAATCTCTCAAATTAGTTTTGTTTTTATAACTAGTTTTGTTTTTAAAATTAGTTTATGTTTTATGACTACTTTCATGATATTAATAGAAAATATAATTTTACAGGGGCCTCAACCTGGTGTCTAAATGTGTATCAACAATTGTCTCATGCCAAGTAACATGAGCTAAAGCTGTATATACAATATCTGCAGCTTATTCATAAGTGATCTGAATTAGTTAACATCAAAAGGATCATTTGACCTTATATGCAAGAGTCTAGTATACCAAGTCTGCAAAATATGAAACAATGTAAAACCAAATTAATAGTCTAGTTATCTTTAGTAGAAAAATGAGTGTAAAAGATTAGCACACTGATGTTTTACACTATCTAGTTTCTTTCACTCTATCCACTTTGTCAAAATCTTTGAGAATGGAATTTGATTTACCTTATATAACAGACATAAACTGACTTATTTTTTTTTTTCAGAAAGACATGTTTTCTGAAGTTTTCTTATTTTATCTTGATTTTGAGGGAAAGCACAATGGAGCTAGAGGAGATTTATTTTATTTATTTTTCTTCACCAAAATAAGGATTCCGCTAATTAAAAGGCACTGACTAGAATATCACCATGGCCTGAATGACCCCAGAAATCTTTTTGTGCTTAATATAAAGGATGCACATTTTTAATGAACACTACATCCTTAGACATGTACTGCTCTTCTAATAAGTCTTGTTCCAGCTGTTTAAATTGACTAAGGGAGTACAGTTCATAGATTTTGAAGCTAACTAATTAACTCTCTGTTCTTTGCTTTATTTTTTTCTTGTTTTGGGTGTGGAGACATGCATCCTTTGGCAGTGGTCATATTTCAACTTCTTCTCTGTAAGGCCATGAGACATTTATGGTTGAGGCATTGATTTATTTTAAAGCAAAAAGCCTCCCTTTATCACTATTTTCTTTAACCCCATTTCTAGTTACATTGTTTGTGGAGGGCCTTGTTTAGTTCTTTAAATATTGGGAACAGTTTCATCATCATTAAATATTAACTGCTCACTGGAAGCAGAAGCTGAGCTTAATTAAGGTTGCAGTATTTACTAAATTAGACTGGGAGAGAAACATTTTAAGACACACACATATATGAAAGAGAGAGAGAGAGAGAGAGAAAAATAAATATTTTAAAGTAATCTCAGCAGTTTCATTAGAGCTTTGTCAATTGTGTTCACATATCTGAAACATTTCATCCCAAATGAAAGTTACATTTTGGATGAAACTTAACATACTTGGTAGATATTCAGGCCAGGCAGAATAGATCTTTATTTTTAGAAGAGAAAGCATTTGTATCAATACCTTGTTTTCATGTCTGTAGAACAAAAACAAACAGTAAGTTGGCCTAATTTTCAGATGCTTTTTCAAAGAATCACTTGGCTAAAAATGCCACTTAAATACACGATACATTTAGAGTTTGGAATTTTCCTGGGCATATGCCTGATACTCTAAATTACATACAATTATATTTTATTTGTAATTAATAATTATTATGGGAACATAATAGTTGTGCATATTTGTGGGATACATGTGATATTTTGATACAGGCATACAATGTGTAATGATCAAATCAGGGTAATTGGGATATCTATCACCTCAAACCTTTATCATTTCTTTGTGTTAGGAACATTCCAATCCTACTCTTTTAGTTATTTTAAAATATACAATAAATTGTTATTAACTATAGTCATCCTATTGTGCTACTGAATACTAGACCTTATTCCTTCTACCTAACTGTATTTTGTACCCATTAACCATCCCCTCTTTGTAAACCCCTTCTCACTACCCTTTGCAGCCTCTGGCAACGATCATTCCACTCTATCTCCATGAGTTGAGTGGTTTTTTTTGTTTTGTTTTGTTTTGTTTTGTTTTGTTTTGTTTTGTTTTTTAGCTCTCGCATATTAGTGAGAAACGTGCAGTATTGATCTTTCTGTGCCTGGCGTATTTCACTTAACATAATGTTCTCCACTTCCAATCATGCTGTTGCAAATGACAGGATTTTGTTTTTCTTTATGGTTGAATAATATTCAATTGTGTATATGTACCACATGTTCTTTATCCATTCTTCCATTGATGGAAACTTAAATTGATTCCATATCTGGGCCATTGTGAATAATGCTGCAATAAACACAGGGGTGCATCTCTTTGAAATACTGTTTTCCTTTAGGATAGATACCCAGCAGTGGGATTGCTGGATCATATCCTAGTTCTATTTTTAGTTTTTTGGAGAACCTCCATACTGTTTTTTTTTTTATATATATAGTGGCTGTGCTAATTTACATTCTCACCAACAGTTGCCTACTTTCCTACAATTTTAATAACAAGTTAGCACAAACGTTTCAATAGAACTTTTGGTGATGAAATGTATATTTTCCCTAACAAAATATAAACTTAGTCCATGCCTCAAAAGTATTTTAATCACAGTCCATGTCACCAAGTAAAAACTTTCTGCATGGAAATTCCATTTTTGGTGTTAGGTTGGTAGTAGGATAGGAGTGTGAGGAAAATGCTTATTCTGAAGTGGAGACATTTGATCTCATTGGGGGACTGAAACATAATTTCACACTGATTAATTCACCCTGTAAACAATCATTTTGGTACCATGTTTTACATTTCTTTATCTGAAAGAAGATTCATGTTTCACAAAAGAGGAACTGATTTTCATCTTTGTACCGCTAATTTCAAAATGCAGAGGTAAATCAATAGCTATATCTACCCTTTATATAAAGTTTGAGTGGAGAGATATGTGGCTGGTTATAAAGACATAATTATTTAATTTATTCTGAGCAGCACACTGAGCCCTGCAAAGATATTGTTTAAATCTGAACAATAATCAGTGCCTTTCTCACCTTATACTCTTCATATACATTTGTAAGATATTTTTGCAAATTAAATTCTTCTTTGAAACTTTTCATTTTACTTAGAGACAGGAAATTTAATTTTGCCAAGTGGAAACCCCAAGGTTTAAGATTAGTGCAAAACTAAAACCATTTGGAATTGAGGAGATTGCCCAATACCTTCTGACTTCCCAGGTTTCAGTACAGCGAAAACTCACTTGAGACCCTTAAGTCATGGAAAGCCTAAAATAATTAGCATGGTTTCAAGGGGCAGAAGTCACAATGTAGGAAAGCCAGTTAGGCAGAGAAGGCTTGACGTTCTTATTTCAGAAGTTCCTTGACTAAAGCCTTCAAATGAAAGAAGAAAGCCATGGCAACCATTTGGAAAGATCTGACGAAACTTACAGCTTTGAAAAGGGGTGTTGGGAAGATGATTGTGGGATGTTACTTTGCAATCATAGGAAAATATCCATCTTGTTAGATTTGGGAGATCAGGGATGGGCAAAAATGGCATTTCAGCAGAAGAGCCATTTTTGGGGAGTTCACTCTATTTTTCTATTTAAGAGAAATCAAAATGAAAATACTAAGGAAAACTAACTTGACCTGTAAAACACCATACAACTTGGTTTAAGCTTTAGTTTCTTTACCTGTAGAATGAGGAAGCTGGATTAGATCAGTATTTTCCTAAGGGTATACTAAAAAGAGATGTTAACGGGAATATGATGAAAAAAGGGGGGATGGTTTGTGAGTTAAACAATGTTGGGAAATGCTGGGTTAACAAAGGTAACCAGGTTTCTTTACTTTAGGACATGTGAGAGACTTTATCATACTCTTGTGTATTGTCAGCCTACAAGAGAGGAATATAAAGTGACATTTCTTATACCCGATTGACCAGTGAACCCAGCGTTTGAGGTTCCTCTCTTGGGATTTGTTGTCTGTGGTACACACTCTGGCAAATGCTGGACTAAATGATCTCTAAGAGCCTTTCCAGCTTTACTATTTGATCTTTCTATGATATGCCCATAAACATATAAACTTCCCCAGAGCAGTACAATTTTACTATTTCTGACCTTATTAATTCTTAATCTTTGATCATTCCAATGAAAGAGTCTGCATTCTTAATGAAAAAATAAATTTAGGACTGTGTCTAGCAATTGCTTAAATGTTCACAATTGTAATGTGAGGCTATTATGGATTGCCATTTTTCTTGAATATATTATTTGGTTCATTAGAATTAGCCATACCTCTCTACTTTGTGCTCTCTTTTAATGTGAGTAATCAAGGATTGACTGAAAAACATATCTATGGAAATAATGGCTATTCATCTGCATGCTGTGAATCTGTACCTTTATAGCGCTTATGTGTGCATATAGAAACATGATGCTAAGTAGTTATTTCCCTGCACTTTAATTATTGACTTTTACTCGAATTTGAGTATTCCAAAGACAGGGCTGAAGAAAAAAAAAAAAAGATTAACCACCCCTCACCTCTGCACACATAAATAAAAACCTTAAAAAACTTAAAAGCCTCATCTTTATGTAACACCTCATATACTCAAAAATCTGTTCTGTAAATTCGGAGTTATGGGTTAGGCAGGTGTTGGTCACACACCATCCCCCTCTTCATCCTAGCCTAAAGGGGGAGCTCCAGTGGACATCGAGGGTATTTAAATATACTGTTGCGCCACCGGTGGGTGGGAAGGTGGAGTGGCTGCCAGGGTAGCGAGCCGTGTGAAGCTTTTGGTGGGAGGAGCTATGGATCAAAAATTGCTGTCTCCAACAGTCAACTTCCTTAAATTTCCTTGCAGCTGATCAGGTAAGCTGGGGCTGAGAGTGTCTTCTACTTTACTCTGGGCAAATGAAGGCCTGGGAGAGCCTGGGCTGATTCCATGGAGAGGGCTTCTAAGAATCTTAAGGTAAAGAGGTAAAATGGGTTTTCAAGGATTTGCCTTTATTGAGCTCAACTTATCAAGGCAGAAGAACAGAGTGGGAGAGGGCTGCCAGATAACATATTGTATGGGGCATACTTATACTAAAAAATTTTTTTTCACTGTTTATCTGAAATTCAAATTTACCTGGGAGTCCTGCATATTTATTTGATAAACCTGGCATCTCTAGAGAGGATCCTAAGCAGAAGCCCTAGCTGGGGAATAAAGGGGGCAAGCAGCTGGTACCCTCTTTGTCCTGGCTTCTAAATCGTTGTGGCAAGTGAGTGGATGGGGTGTCCAGAAAAAGGAGGTAAAGAAGCCTAGGAGCAGGAGATTTGACTAATGGGTCAGAGAGAAACACCTCCTTATGTTCTTTCTTAATGAAGTCCATGTAGAAGGAGCTTTTTGAAGTTATATGATTTTCTGTGTGTTTTATTTCTTGGAGTAACAAATTCAGTACCATTACTTTTTCTCTCCCTTTTTTTCCATTCTTGATGACATTTTATGTTGGCAGCTATCAGCTGCTCTAAAGACAGCGTCTAGGAATACTTTGCATCAGGAATGCCTTCTGACTTTTGATAACTTGGTACCAATGTGCTTCGTTGTGTTTGGGTTTTAATTTTATTCTGGTTGGCTGGTTTGTAAATAGATGATGCATTTTTGAAGAGCTTATAATTGACCAGTCATTCAGTTAATATTTTTCTACAGTGATGGACGGTATTCGATGAGAACCGAGGTAAAAAGTGTGTAAGTGGGGTGGAATAGGGCAGGAAGTAGATTTGGGTTATTAGTGAGGCAGGCTTGCTTTCACTGTGAACAGCTTCTGGGATTTTTTAGTGTTATTTGCTGTTCAAAAAATTTCTAAGAAAAAGATCAAGCTCATGATCATTTGGAAATAAATGTTTAATGTAAACAAAGCTAAGCATGGGTCATGAAGGAAAGCCGCAAATATTTTTCTTGTAAGAAGGCATATGCATTAGAGAGCCACAAGAAGGCCCCACCTGCTGTGATTTTCCTAAAGCCACCTTTGTCTTAGTAGCTTCAGGGAATTTGACTTGCGGCTTGTTCAGAGAAATTCAGGATGGGGGGTGGGGCAGTTGGAGAACGCAGTTTTTTTCTAAACTGACCCTGGAAATGCAGGGCCCTCCTGGGCAGGCCCAGGTGCTGATTAGATATGGATCTGCTGCTGGCTCCTTTATTCGTCCGGTGGGGCCCTATATCCTGAGGGCCTTTGTGGCCAGAGACCCCTTGGAATCAGACCAGAGTTTGTGTCTGTGGGTCTCATGGATTCATGTCACTTCTGGTTAAGTTATACTAAATTACTAGGATGTTTCAGCCGTAATGGTCACATATTCCTCAGGGTCTATATTCATAGGAAAAAAAAAAAGTTAGGAACTAGCTATTTTCTGGACCTGAATAGAATAACGGTTCATTTGAAACAGACAACCAGGAGCAGCCTCAGTCATGTGTTGACTATTGTTCTCTTCTTGGAGGGAGAAGAAAGAACTTATGAAAGAAAATAGCAAGAGAAACACTTGGGCTTCTAAGGCAGACTTAGTGTTATGCCCTATAAAATTATTCTCACAAAGTTCAACAAACGTTTACGGTGGGGCGACTATTCATCAGGCACACACACATCCCTGGAGATTGAAAGTGGAGGAAGATGTAGATCTGCCGTTATACAGGCTCAAAGTCTAATAGAGGAGACAAGCATGCAAACAATTTATCGATGTATACAGCGATAAGAGCTACGATAAAACTGAGTACAAGGTGCAGTTGGAAGCACAAAGGAGGGAGAGATAAATGGGGACAGGAATGGGGAGATGGTTCCAGGAAAATCTTTACAGAGGAAAAGTGATTTGAACTGAGAATCCGTATTGGGTAGTGAAAGTCTGGAAACTTGGCTTGTGTGCTTACTGAGCAGCTTATGAATTAGGACAAGTCACCTCACCCCTTTGGCCTTCACATTCTCTGTAAGATAAAGGTGCACAAGATGTTCCCTACAATCCGATTCAGTCCTAAACTGTTTCCATCCTGGGAATCAAATTATCTTAGTGGGCTATTTCAGAACAAAAGTGTGATTGTTGAGCCCAGTACTCCCTTTGTCACTGGGAGATCAAAATGTAAAAGTTCTGTGGGGGCAGATAGGCAAGAAAATTCTTCTGCTCTCACCCCAGCTTCTCGCTTATTCAAACTTGTTATCTGGTTCGCACCAAAGTCATTGCCCTGTCTATGTGTGTATGGGATGCGTCAAGAAAACAGAGTTGGGACAGCATGAAGAAGGTGGGTACAGTGCTGGGTGCAATGGTTGGGGGTACTTGGCTGGCCCTCTCCATGGGGGTCAACGTTCAGCCTCATTAATTTTGCCTTCATTATATTTAAGAAATGGTTTATTAAAGACTTTTCCCTCTAAATTTCTTGCCTGCATCTCACATTTAACTTAAAAGTTGTATGCAGAATTTTAAGGCTGCTCTTTGTGCATTTATATCAATATTTATAGATGATACAATATTTGGAGGAGAAAATGATGCAGGTTATCCATTTTTGTAAAGACAGAATTCTAAGAGGAAGAAAGTGGGAAATTTGCCAGTAGAATGCTGATATCTGGCTAATAACTCGTTGTATGTTGATCTTGACTCAGGTTTTTCCTAGCTTTAATAAATCTGTGATGCTTGCAGGAACTAGCCAAACTGGTACATATGATTTGTAATTCTGAAATCACTGTTACTTCCTCTGAGAAGCCATGTCTATGCATGTAAGTATGTTACGGTGGGGCACTATCATCAGAATTATTTCATTTAATCCATGATGATTAAAATGGAATAACAACATTTTTCTTCATAGAACAAATCATCTGTTGGGTGCCTTGGTTTAACATTTAACTTTTAACTGTTGGCAGTCTAGCAGATCAGTGAGATTATGTATTTGAAATAATCCAGTTATAATTGTATTTGAGAGAAGATATTTAGGATTTTTTTTCTCTCTAACTCCGTATGTATTTGAAGAAGCAAGTCATTCTGCAAACAGCTGTTTCTCTTAAGATACTGTGGCTGACAAAGGGTAATTTGCAGCCTCCCAGGTTCCTTTTCTTATTCTGATGTATGGTAGGGCTTTTTCTCATGAACATGAAGTACATTTCACAGGGTTTTTCTACCACCCAGTGCATGGGAAGTCTTGTGACAGACTCTGACTCTCATAACTCCCTAGACATAGGTGGGATTTGAATCTCTACAATAAGACTTTTCTCTTTTAGTCAAAGGCTTTGTATTCATTTGGGAGAAGCCTGAAGGTAGGAAGAAGGCAATAGATTGAATTTGGGAGGCTTTATAAATGTTCTGCAACGTATCCCTTTGTCTGTCATCAACTTCTTGATGCAGATGTACTTCAGAAATGTCGTCGGCTATTTTCTCCCCCTGCTTGCTGCTTTTTGAGTGCATTTTTCAAAGACAGTCGATGGGAAAGGGGAGCTGGAAGATTCATATGATTCATAGGTGTAGTAGCACTTATTTCAGCAGAGAATCGCTTTCCTATTGAATCACTTTGCTATTTTCTTAACTCGGTAACACAGTGAAAGACCAGATGAGAATGACATGTTTTTTAAGTCCAAAAGGAAATGGAAAAGGAGGGAAATTGAGGCAAGCATAAATGAGCTTGCACTCTAATCGCTTCAACGTTTCTTTAATTTTGAGTGTGTATGGGAGGGGGAGAGAGAGAGAGTTGATTTTCATGTCTTGACTCCCCTTAGCTGCTGATTTTAGTATGTAGCCTGCTCTGCCAGAGGATGGTGACATTTACAGAGTCATTTAAGACATGCTCTGATACTTTGCACTAGTGTGAGCCAACTCTGAACCTGTGGGTCTAGATCGGAAGAAGGAGGGCTTGGGACACCATTGACTTGGCTAGGGAAACGTGAAGGGTGATTTTTCAGAGCCAAGATGGCTGTTGGGCTATCACACCAAACTGTTATAGACCCAATGTGATAGGGTACCTTGTGGCCCATTCAGAGTGCTTAGGTGGCCTACAGAAATCGTTGGAACTTTCCTAGTACAGAGTCATTGATTTTCCAAAGGACAGAAACAATAGATGATTACCTACTCCACTGGGACAGTCCCTCCCTAATCCCCACACCATCCCAACCTTACATGCTTTACCAAAGCCTTAATTCTATACAAGGATTAAAAAACAAGTGTTAACAGATGTAAAAAACCAAGTTTGTTCTCTCCCAAACACCAATTAAAGTGTTTTGGCCTATAATTACGTTTGGGCCTCTTGAAGAATGAACGCTATGTAGAGGAGATTTATTATCACCAAGTGTTGTGCGTATAAATATATTATCCTGAGTTCTAAAGTCATTTTGAAAAAACAGGGGCATAGTTTTCTTTTGAAATGTTGTATTCCACGGATAATATAGATATTAAATTACTTGGTCTCCTCATCTATTGTTTGGATAGAGAATACAGATTTTTATTTTATTTTATAAGCCTTCTGGAACACAAGTAGCAGTCTCTGGTAAGATGGTGTTGCTATGCATTTGCGTTGTTATAGAATTAAATTATAGATTCGGTCATTCAAAATAGAAGCTTTATAAATCAAGTAAAATCTCATAACTAAGATGAATAAGTTTCTTTAAATCTCATGCTGCCTCATATTCCATACTTTAGTTTTATAGCCCAACTTGATATAATTTTTTAAAGTGTAATTCTCTTCTTTTCTATTTCTGTGTACTGTTTTTGCTTTGCTAAACTGTCATTATTTCCCAAGAAAAAGCTTAAGATAAGTTACTTTATGTAAAGGATAGTGATATAAAAGCACAAAGGCATGTTCACTTCTTTATCTGTATATTGGCAGGAAATGTGCCAAATACAGTGTGTTCTCTCCCTCCCTTTCTTCTTCTCTCTCTGATTACATTCAATGTAGATGATATTAAAACTCAATTGTAACAAATGGTGAAATTCCAATTATTCTTTTTTCTTTCTTTTCTTTAACTTATTTCATGTTTGGAATTCCTGAATATGAAAGATAGTCTTCATTATATAGTTGTTTTGGAGTTAAAAATTGTGTTCCATTCTTGTGTATGCTAATTGTCTAAACAAGCTATCTAGGTGGCTCTGCAATCCTTAAGCAATGCTGCTGAGCTGCATAATTTATTTTCCCCACTACTGCTGTCTAACTACCCCAAAGCATAGGAATTAGAGTGGTGGCCCTAACTGGGAGTATGCAGCAAGATGAAAAATAGTCAAATGAGAAGGAAGGTCAGTAATAAGTTATTTAGACCTGGTTAGGCAGCAGGGTCTCCAAACGCAGCTGCAATTGGTAAAAAAAAAAAAAAAAAAAAAAAAAAAACTGAAATTCAGAAGAGAGGTCAGGGGTAGAGATAGAGATTTAAGATCCGAGCAATTGTACAAATAGATGGAACTTTGAAACAACTTAGTCTCTCCAGGGAAAAGAGATTAGAGAGGAGAGCAAGAGGATTTAGAACAGGGCCTTGGGGAAATCTTTAATGTTAGGGTGTGGGAGGAGGAAGAGAAACCCTGAAGTAGAAGTATAAACTAGCATGCTTGGCTGTGGAAGTCACCAAGTGCCACTCCCTCCATCAGCTGTTAATTCTGAGCCAGATCACCTCAGTTATGTAGATGGAGAGTGGAGAATCTAGGAACTGAAGATCCTTGTGACTTTCTGCCTTGCTTCACATTGGTGGGTGTAAAAAGAAGCTTATGGTCTCTCTTAGGGGTACATTTATGGGGAAAAGACCCCAATTATTGTGATTTAGCACACACAGCGGTCTGCTTACACTCATTATATATGTTGAAATTGCGTAGCTATTCCTAGGCTACTTTTAAGACCAATAAATTATTCTTTCTCCAAGATTTGCATAGAAATATAAAAGTACATAAAACTAAGATAGTATTTGATTTTGTAAATCACTTTAATTTAATTAAATGTAAATTGAGCAATGAGAAAAACAAAAAGACAAACTTGACAGAAAACAATGATGTCTTTTAATTTCTTACACTGACTTTTAAGTTATACTCAGCTTCTTGCCAGAGGAGGTAAAACAATAGAGCCACCTTGCCCTAGTGATCTAATATTTAAAAAGAGCAGTTGCAGTGCATCTGGGTTTGCATTATACGTAGCTCTAGAAAAGTTTTGAAGGACACATCTTGATTCTCAGTGAAATTATAGGAATATTTTAATAACAACATAACTAAACAATGGAGAAGCCATTGCATAAACTGTGTAGGCATCATAAATAAGGAAAATGCACATAGCATGTGTTGAATGAAAACACTCGGTGAACAAACTCATTTTTCTCTCGGGAATTCAGGTGGCCTAGCAGCTTGCACTCTTTGGTCCAAAAACAAAGTTGCCCTTTTGCTCCCCACCTTCCCCTCCCCCAATAACCTCACTTACCGTAAAGAATCTTAGCATCTGTGGGAAATAGAATTGTTTGCAGTTGTGCTTTCTTAAAAGGTTTATGGTGGACCTAGTGATCCAAATAAGAGAGAATCATTAGCTTCTTTGTATACTGCTCATGAGTTCAACACAGTAATAGGTCACATTGTGACAATGTGATCAACAACTAGTCCAGTGACATCCTTTGCTGCTGCATAGTAAACACCATAATCAGCAGCCATGCCAACATTTAGGTGACACCAAAAGCATGTTTGATTCCACGGAACTGACATACTGTCCTGTCTTGAAAGTGCTTAACATCAGTAAAAAACATTCAATTAGCTGAGGATCCAAAATACACTTTGGTCTCCATCATGCAAGTCATCTAGGGCCATTGTCTCCGGAACCTAAAGAACAAAATGGCTGCCGGGCATAGGGATTTTTTATTTCATTAACAGACTGTCAGTGAATTTCAGGGTGTTTCTCGCCTTATATGGATTCAAGATGAAGAGTTTTGGAGCTTAGATTGTCCCCAGATAATGGAGTCCAAAATTTATCTATTTGTGTATAGTTTTAATTTAATGTTTTCCCTATTCTTCATTGTTAGGGTCGGTGTACTCGAGAGAACTGCAAGTACCTTCACCCCCCTCCACACTTAAAAACGCAGCTGGAGATTAATGGGCGGAACAATCTGATTCAACAGAAGACTGCCGCAGCCATGTTCGCCCAGCAGATGCAGCTTATGCTCCAAAACGCTCAAATGTCATCACTTGTAAGTCGCAGCTATATTTTGAAAATTGCCGATAAAGATCAACAGTGGAATAACCTGGCAGGGACTTGGGGGAATTAGTTGCAACAGGATTTAGGACACAAACTAATATGTTCATTGACACTACAGAGCTGTGCACTTGAAGGGAGCAGTCAGGTGTGTTGCATTGAAAACCTGGCTGCATTTATGCATGAGTTCACTTTATAAAAGAATATGGATAAAGGAGCAGGGGCATTTTAAGATAAGGAGAGTTGATTATTATTACATGGAAACCTTTGAATTCTAGGACATTAATTCAAACAAATTTTCTTGTTCTTTGATGGGGGTTTTGTTGCTTTTTTTTTTTTTTTTTTTTGGTGAGACAGAGTTTCACTCTTGTTGCCCAGGCTGGAGTGCAATGGTGCGATCTAGGCTCATTGCAACCTCTGCCTCCCGGGTTCAAGCAATTCTCCTGCCTCAGCCTCCCAAGTAGCTGGTATTACAGGTGCCCGCCATCACGCCCAGCTAATTTTTTTGTGTATTTTTAGTAGACACGGTGTTTCACCATGTCCAGGCTGGTCTCAAACGCCTGACGTCAGGTGATCCACCTGTCTCGGCCTCCCAAAGTGCTGGAATTACAGGCGTGAGCCCGGCCTGTTGTTGCTTTTAAATAAACTTTTTATTTTGAAATAATTTTAGATCTACAGAAAAGTTACAAAGGTATTAATAGTACAAAGAGTTCCTATATTACCTTTCACCCAGTTCTCCCCGCTGTTAACATCTTATATTACCCTGGTAGATTTGTCAAAAGCAATAAACTGGAATCGCACATCATTACTATTAACTAAACTCCAGACTTTATTCAGATTTCCCCAGGTTTTCTATTAATGTAATCTTTCTATTCCAGTGTCTGATTCAGGGTACCACAGTGCATTCATTTGAATTTTGCCTCCCCTGTCTTCTCTGCTCTGTGACCATTTCTCAGTTTTTCCCAATTTCCCATGATCTTGATGGTGGCTTTCCCTTAACTTAGCTACAGGGTTTCCCTAAGCAGAAATCAGTAAGATTATGTCATTCTAGACAAATATCTACTATTTTGTGACTTGTAAGTTTAAATGGATCCTTTATAAAGTAATTAAGCTATATCTGTTCATATTGTTCTATTGAAAATTCATCTTGTCCCTATGCCTTAAAATATAAACTTTCATTTTGCTTTTACACCTCTTAGGGGGAATTGAAAACTGTCCCTTTTCTGCTATAGTTCTTCAGGCCTCACATTTAGCTCAGTGGTGCCTCATTCTAATTCCAGCTGGCCTACTTCCTTTAAACTATTAACAGGATAAATTTGAAAGTCCTGTTTTACCTTTATTTGTTACCCATTTAATCAGTGATACAATGAACATATTGAAAGTTGAAATATGTATATAGTATTTAGATGCAATGAAAATGGGGGAGGACAATCAGCTGTCAGTAAAGCCTATCTCATTATAAAGTTGATTCTCAGAATTCAAGGATATCTGTGTTGATATGGAACCCTTTAATGAGTACATCTTTATGGATAAATGCAAAAACAGGTGGGAGAGGCAATGATGAATCATTAAAGGTTTGCACCATACTCTTTTTCCAGAATGTCTAGACAGATTTAAGTAAAATAAATAGATGTCATGTTCTGTACTATTAGTTTACCGAAAAGTTTTGCCTTGGAACTCAGATTAATTATGTTGGTAAATTAGTTCCTAGAAGGTGAACTCCTCAAAGCTCCTCTTTGACCCTCAGTAATTCTTTACATCGTTGAACTCCTTGCGCAAACGCTTTTTCTGGGCTTTCACATACTGACGTATCTCAGTCCCTCCCTACTTCTAAGGGCAGAGGGAAGATAAAGTCTTTTGGATACTGAAAATTGTTATGAACAAAACCACAGAGAAGTGAACATGCTTGGTAAGTCCAGAAAATGTGAGTGGGTGGGGAATAAAGCAAGGCAGCTTTTATTTTTTTCTCCCAGCTTTATTGAGGTATAATTAACAAATAAAATTGTGTGTATTTTAAAGTGTACAGCGTGTGATGATTTGTTAGACGTATGTATTGTGAAATGAGATGACATGGATGAACCTGGCAGGCATTATGTCAAGTGAAATAAGCCAGACAGAGAAAAAACAAATACTATATGATCTCACTCATATGTGGAACCTTGAAAAAACTGAATGCATAGAAACAGAGAGTAGAAGGGTAGTTGCCAGGGGATGTGGGTGGGAGGGGATGGAGGAAGATGTTGGTCAAAGGTATAGCAAGGGAGATTTTAACTCACAATTATTACTCTCAGCTTCTCATGGGAATGTCTCAATTTCAAACTGAGCAAAGAATAGGAAGCAGATTTCATTATCAGACACCTGAGCCCAGTGTTTCCTACAGAGCTGGAGCATTTATCTTTTCAAAGGTCGAGGGATAGCTTCAGGGTACTAGTGAAATGCCTTGTTTCAGGGAATCAGAGAGCAAGAAGTGGGGTAAAGTAGGGGTACAGAGGGAAGCCGTTCTATTCAGCCTCTGCTAGAGCCTCTCCATTCCAAGTCTCAACCCTTCAAGTGTTATTGATCATGCTGGCTCACACTGGAGAATAGGGAGTAGCTTTTTTGAGAACCCAATAGGAAATCCATTGTGCTTTCCAGCCTCTTCACTTGTGCTTTCTAATTCAATTCTCCATGCTTTCTATGTTAGAATATGTTACCCTATCTTTTCTTCAATGAGGGTAATTTCAGATTTCAGATGACGGAAGATGACTGCTATGATTCACAGGAGTACAATTTATTTTATAGAATGTTACAAGATACAAGGCATTACTTAGAAGAAGACCCAAGGGAACAATTGGAAATGGCTTCTCTACCTTGTAGATTATCTAATGATAGCTGTTATGATGTGATGAGCCGATAAATGATTAATTCCTGCAGTTATTATGTGTACAAAAATCTAACTCCGAGATGGTTGATATGTTCCTCTTCTATGGTGTAAGGAAGCCACTTTGTAGACATGGTGTAATTGAGCTAGTGTGAGCAATTTTAAGTAACATTTACCAGTCTGATTTGGAAAAAAATTTTCTTTATTGTGGATCTTGATATTATTACAGAAGTAATATATGATTTTACTTAATTTCTCTGGTACCTACTCTCCCTCAAACAACTCTCTATCCCTTTTAATCACCCCTACCCAATAATCTGATTCTTGTCTCTAAGATAGTCATGCTTTTGTTTAAGAAATTTCCAGTCCTGATATTTGTAAGGTTGCATATTAAGACCCATTTGTGTCACTGGCTTGAACTTCATGTCTTTCCACAAAGAATACTTTGATCTGTTTCTAGGATACCAGAAGAGCACATCTGCCTTTGCAGAATTGAATATGGTTTGCTTATTATACGCCCCTAGATAAAGGGAATGTCAACCTAAATGCGATGGTACCTAGAGAACAGATTCTGTTGAGTGTGACTGAACAATGAATAAAAGCCACACCTAGTCAATTTGGGTGGAATGCTTGCTGGAGCAGGCAAGTTTGTTCACTCTGTTAAACAGGTCTGAATTGACATTTGCCAGTATAAAAGTCCATCTCTGAAAGCTTTTTTTTTTGGCTTTATTAAGGAAGTTCAGCAGGTGAAACAAAAGGTGTGACTCCCTAGTATTTTTCAATGCAGTTTAAGAGAGATTGTTCCTGATGTTCCCAGCAAAAAAGTATAAGTTGAAGTATCCTCTTGCCATAATCATGAGGCAAATACAACCACTGTAGAAGAATATTAGAAAGAGTAGGCACAGTGGATTACCCTGAGGCAAAGCTAATGTTTTAAAATTTTGGTTTTACAATTAGAAATTTTAGTTATGAGGAAAGATTCTCACTACTGGATGTGGTGTATACATTTATAAAGTGAATATGATATAACAGGCTGTTAAAATGTTTTATTTGGACATTTTGCATATCTATACCTGTCCATATCCAAACTAAAGGAATACCTGGGAAATTCCCCTAGTTTCTCTCTTTGAATGTGGTGATTCAAATGGAAACAGATCCTGACACACAGGTGAACTTGACTCAATAGAGTGTATTCATTTGATTATTTATATAGAGATTGTTGATTCAGCACATTTGAGGTTGCATTGGGATGTGCCAAGTCCTCAGGTTCTGTTGTATGCTATTCATGGCTGGCATTCCTGTGGCTAAGTTATCGAGTTCCAAACCATGAAGGCCATAAACAAGGCTTCCTCTCTAGGTTTTCCTTTATCTCAAATTGAATCATCTGATAGCTGCCTGGATCCCTCTCCACCTTTTTACATCATTTTCATAATTCTATTTACCAAATATATTTCTCATAAACAGGCTTATATGTTTATCTAACATTAATATAGTAAGGAACGAAGGTGATGTAATGCTTCAGAACCAAGAGAAAAAAAAAAATAGAAAGTTCAAATAGGTACGAGGAAGGGAGATATACTAATTAATGAATATTATTTTTAGACTCATGTTTTTAATGTTGTTTTTTTCTCTTTTACTAAAGGGCTACAAGGTATTATATTACTTGGGTTTATATTACTTATAAACTTAGGACTAGAACAATTTTAAGTGACTAGAGATAAAATTGGAAAATATTTATTTACTTTAAAATTTTTTTTTTTTGAGACACGGTGTCACTCTGTGGACCAGGCTAGAGTGCAGTGGCATGATCATAGCTCAATGTAGCTGCAGACTTGTGGGGCCAAGTCATCATCCTGCCCCATCCTCCTGAGTAGCCGGGACTACAGGTGCACATCACCATGCACAGTAATGTTTTTTAAAAATTTTTTGAATAGAAATAGAAATGTGATGTCACTATGTTGCCCAGTCTGGTACTGGTTTCCCAGCCTCAAGCAATCCTCCTGCTTTGACCTCCCAAAGTGCTGGCATGTCTGGCCTACTTTTTAGTTTTTGTAAGTCAGTCATTAAATGATATAGTACTTGAAAACAAGAGGACAAATATTCATATTAGACTTATAGTTTTTTAGTTCACATAAATTTAGTTTATTGACTGAAATATTTATGCTATAAAAAAGAGTAGTTTTGTCATGGCTCTTTTATTAACAATTATTATTTTAAAAGGTGGCCCAGACATTGTGTAGGTTTAATAGAAAAGAAAATTATGTCCATATTCTAAATTACCAGTCTCATGGTCAGTACAGAAATTATAACATTTTAATGAAGGTTCTGCAGCAGGTTTTTCAGTTCACCTACTCATGTAATGACGAATGATGGCATTTAGTTCTTTCATCTTGATGTGGTGACATTACATGTTTTGTAAAATGATTTTTGCAAAATTTTCAAGTCAGGAAAGACAGGCATTATGTAATTATAAGGTTAATATGCTCTTAATATAATTACAACAGTCATGATCATGTGAACTTCCGCATTGAGGTTGACCAAATCACATCACAGAAGTGCCTGGAGTGCTACCATGCCATGATCTTCTGGATTTTACTACATTTTCTGAAAGATTAGACAAAATTTTACTTTTAGGTGTATCAACTGAAGCCTGCTGTAATCTGTTTGTTCAACTAACATTGTTTTTTTTTTTTTTTTTTTTTTTTAGAGTGGCAGTCAAGTTTATATCATTGTTTTAAGGTGGACTTATCCTGAGACTAACATGAGGGGTTTAGGGATGCTCATTTGCGTGGTTTCCTAAAACCCTGAGAGGGGTCCTAGCAACGTGTTTAAAATGTGTTTGTAAAATTTGCAAAATATATTTGTGTGTTTCATTCTTAAGGCTCCACTTCCCCACCCAGTGGTCTAAGCTTCAGACCCCACATATCCTAGATTTGCTCCTCATTGCAATTGCTGGTCCAAAGTAGAGTAGTTATTCGGGCCTTTTGCTAATAAGACTGTGTATGTCACATAGCTTAAAGCTTCTTTTACGTTAAAACAAAATAAATCCCCTAGCAGTCCCTTTGCTGCTTTGCCCCATGTCTGTTAATAGACACTGTGAAATCTGCTTTTTTCAAAAGTTGAATGAAAATGCTACACTTTTGCAGCCAAACAGAGGACACTTGTACATGATATCTTCTGTAGTCCCCAGTTTCTTTGATAGTCACAAATCTCAACATTCTCCCTTTATCATCCTTTATATATTCCCATGAGATAAATTACATGTAACCTCCTCTATTTTGTGTCCTTCTCCTCTGGGGCTGGTTAGCTCAGTTAGTTGGAGCCTGGTGCTAATGAGACCATGGTGGCCTGTGAGCTTCACTGTTCGTGGTCACAGTGTAAGCTACAGCCAGCTACCTTGAGATTGCTTGCTGTTGATCACAAATGAGGCAAAGGCTGGGAGTTTGGTGGGCTCTGTGAATTTTTTTTTTTTTTTTTTTTTTTTTACCTGCAGGTTGGTATGGCTCAGTAATTTGTGAATGAGAGGAGACCTTATATAAAAACCTGTGGTTGCCCCACCACCTGATAATTAAAGTGGTACCCCCAAGCATTTCTAATTTGCCTTAATATCCTGTAATCATCTGTTAAGTATTAATTTACACCCTTCTTTCCATAGTCTTCTCTCTTGAACCACTCTGGATACCAGTCACATTAGCAATTCATTAATCACCTGGATTATACACATTGTGAATTACTTTGTGTATAAAAAAGTGTGAATTACTTTGTGTATTACAGTGTATAAAAAATTACTTTTTGTACACTTTGTAATAAAGTTACATATTTTTATCTATAGTATCACTAAATCACTTTTTTTTAGAACTCTTAATTAGGTACCTTCTAGTATGGATTTAGCCACTCCAATTTTAAAAATACATACACATATGGGATTCATGTGTGTACATATGTACATATGTATGTATAAAATACCCTGTGCTTTTCATACTGTTTGATCTAGCAATTCATATCTTTATCAAAAGACAGTTTAGGACTAGCCATCTGCTTAAAGTCTTCCTCAGTGGAGAGCAAGACTGAAGGATTTGTTCAATTTCTTTGCCACCATTTTTGAAACTACTTTTACTTCTTTTTGCACTCTGATTTTTAAATTGGGTTGATCTATTTAGTAAATCAAAAATTAATTAATGGTTTAGGAATCCCTTTTTATTCAATTCAGTAAGTATTTATCGAGCATATACTCTGTGACAGGTATTTAAATGAGTAAAGGGTGGATAAAAAGATGATCAAGAAACAGACTCTACCCTCTAGGAATTCGTTATGTAACAAAAGTAAGATGTTGGATGAATATTTTCTGGTCCCCTTAATTTCTGATTTGTACCTGATTCTTCATATTTTTGTAGCTTTGGGCCTTTCTTTTTTTGACATAGAATTATCTTTCTATTAGCCATGCAAGGTTCTGTTTTGGTTTGTGTTGTTTTGATGGTGGTGGTGGTGGTGGTTGTGGTTGGTCAAACCCCTGATAATTTTAAACTTTTAGCCTACCTATTTATCTAACTTTCACTGACATGTTCATAAATAGTCTCCAGGTTTCCTGTGGGTTCCTTGCTTTGCTCAATTCTTCCTATTTATCTCCCAAAAACCCACATTTTGTTTATACCCTTTGTTAAAACTAGATAACCACTTAATTCTTTGAACTACTTCAATGAGGTATGATTGACACACAAAAGCTGCACATGTTCAATGTATACAAATTGATGACTTTGGAGACAAACAGATGCTCATGATACTATTACTACAATCCATGCCACAAACTTGATTTTTTAAAAAATAATCTTTGTTTCCTACTAGAATACTAAAGTTAATTGAATTGCCATTATTATTACACGGTGGTCACCAACAAATTTTTAGGTCAATTCCTGTTCACCTTCTCGGGAACAATGTCAAAGTTACCCTGCTTATGAAGTGTCAATCATTTGCTCTCTTCCTAGGTGAGGTGCTGATCTGTGTTTAGGTACTCCTTTATGATTCCTGGCCTACTGTTGTATTTCTCCTCCCAGCAAATATGGGTAGCTCTGAACCATGACTTGTGTTCTCATTTGTGTTATTCTTTATACCTCTTATACTCACAATCACCTATTGATCTTTCAACTAACCTGCCTGCCTTCAATGGTTCCTCTTACTTGGAGACTTCTCTGATTAATAAGATCAGAAAATCCAGGTCTAGGTGAGGACAATGGTTCACTTTTGACCCTTGAACTTTTTTTTTCTTAGCTCTCTCTAGAGCCACGGAGACTTATTCATTAACAAGTACGATTAGTACTTAAACACCACTATCAGCTTGCATCTGTTTATAAAGTTAACTCTCAATTATTGAGAAACTAATTAACTAGTCTGGAGGTTATGTGGGTCTCCTGCAGCCTGCATTTTGGCCACTTCAGTCCCCGCAGAACATTACTCAAGGAGTGTGGAAATGACCAAGCAATACTGTGAAAGAGAGATTATTCAATTGTACTCTGTGTGAAAGTGAAGTCGGATGGAAACTAAAATTATGGATTTCAGTGCATTTTGGGATTATCTAAAGATAGAAATATGCATGATGACCGTAAAAGGAGCTTCCTTTTATATTATATAAATGCTTGCAAATGAGCAATAAAATGAAGATATCATGATGCTAGTAAAATTTAAGAGTGCTATTTTTCTTGTATTAAAATTGGGTCAACAAATTGTTACCAAATGTTTACCCTTCTGTAAAAGAAAATATCTAGTCATTCAACTCTAGACAGGAACTCAGAGATGGAAGGCCCCGATTATTCTATTGACCTTAGGCCAGGATTTTGAAATATTTTACATTCATCCAACAATAATTGTAACTGATCTTGGATATTTTTGAGGTAACTACAAATAGATCTAGGCTATTGAGGAGACACAAAGATTGATTTGGAATAACAGTTAATTTTCATTTATTTATACTAGCTTGAGAAATAACCTGTTAAGTCACTGTTCCTAAAGTGTGTGTAAACTAGACATTTATTTGAGGCATAGTTTTGCATTGAATTGCATTGCCTCAGAATCCTTTAAGAGCAATCTGTGGTGGCTCTTAAAATTTTTACCTTTACAGGATTCCAACTACTATTTCCCCATTCTTAGTCACGGAGTAGTGATTTTTCTATAGACAAATAGTTAAAAATCCTAATATTAGTAACTATGTAAAAGAACATTTTAGTGAATACCTTAGTATTGGTTTACAAAGCCAAACATTTTCAATTTGTGGAATCTTGCTACAAATACTAAATTCACATATATATATATATATATTTGTGTATATATGTATATGTATATGTATATATATGTATATACATATATATGCACATATATATACACATATATGCGTATATATATACACATATATATATTTGGTGCTTTACTCCTGAAAGTGTTGGAGAATTTCATTTTTTGAAATCATTTAGAACCAAGGTCAGTGAACTTTCTTGTGAATGGCTAAATATAAATATTTTAGGCTGTGAGGTTCAAGATGCAAAGTTGAGGGTATTATATAGGTACTTATATAACAAGAGAAGAAACAAATATCTACAATTTTTTGTAATACAGCTCTACTAATGAGCACAATGAAATTTGTGGATGGACGCTGGAATAAGAGTTTCTTATAATTTTCATGTTTCACTAAATATTATTCTCTTATTTTTTTCTATCATTTAAAACTGTAAAAAACATTCTTAGATTGCTGGCCATACAAAAACACAGGCAGGCTGAATTTGGCTTATGGGCCCTAGTTTGCAGAGCCTTACTCTAGAACAGAGATTCTTAACCAGTAAGTAGTTCATAACCCCACACCAGGAGTGAGTGTCGTGGGGTCCTTGAACTTGCTGAGATCACAAGCAACATTTTTTGCATACATGAATTTTTCTGTGGACAGAGTCTGCAGCCTTCATCTGACTCTTGGAGAAGTCCTGGACTCAAAAAAGATTAGGAGCCACTGTTATCTAGATATTTCGTTAATTTTTAGGACACATTTCCTGAGTGCCTGATAGTTCCTAAGCACTCTGCAAGTCACTGGGAACTCATGGGAATTTCTACTGTAGGAGCTAATACTGCTAGAGACATGGGGATAAATAGTTGTCAGGTGATCTTATTCATAAAGTCTGTTGTCACCACCATTCTTGCTGGTTGACAACACTCAGAAAGATGAAAATTTACACCTGGTTAGGGGAGAGACAGCCGTCTCTTTTCAAGTATTTAGTAAATAATTTAGGTTGGAATTTAAATATCTGAAACATTTAAGTGTTCAGACCATTTCAGGCTGTAAAGATAAATCAGAGTCAGTATATTTAAAACCTTTTCCTTTACAATAAAAATTAACCCACAGATAGGTTCATGTTAGCTCAACTGACATCAAGGGCTGAGATATATATAGAGACAGGATTAAAGTTGCTTATTAAAGCTGAGCTTCTGAGCTTGCAGGCTGCTTGACTTAACCCATGGCTGTTAGTCAACGCTAAGCCCTTGAATGTTCAAATTCATGAAATGGAGTAGTTACCCTGGGGCAGAGGTGGTGGTGAGAAAACAGAAATGTCCAACTGAAAATAAATAAGCCACTCAGGAGTTCCTGCCTCTGCCCCAGTATTGAGAATGGGATAGCTTGCTTCTTCTCAATAAACAGCGCTATAGAATGCATTTCATACTCAAGGAGGAAATAGTTATAAGAGCTAGGATACTAATTTTAAGATCTAAAGATAGCATAGTTTGTGGTGAAACCTTAGAAAAATCTAAATACTTTCAGTAAGCCCTTTACATTTTATATGTAGACTAATCATTAATTTATAGCCTTTTTTTCCATACACTTGGAGCATATAACAAACCTAAGAAAGTTTAAAAGTATTCCAAAAAAAGCAGAATTTAGCTAGGAGAATTTCCCTGGTGAGTCACCTCAAAAAAGAAAAGAAAAAATTACAGAAGTAAAAAGCTACCATAAACAGAAAGCATTGCTTTCACATACATTAGGCTTCAATATTGTTGATTGATCAGCATTTATTAGTGATTAATAACTTTTTAATCTGGAAAATTCACCCACCTCCAGGTCTTTCTTTCAGTTCAAAAATTAATAGATGCAATAATGGTCCTGCTCATTTTTGTAAAAGGCAAAAGCAAAAAGTATGCAGGAGAATGGGCTGGTGACTTCAGTGAGAAATTTACCAGGAAAGTCAGAGACAACAAAAAGTCAAGTGAGGAGCACTATCGTGTGCTTCAAAAATGGAGTTTTTCTCATCAGAGATTCTTGGTGATCTTGAGACAACTATGAATCATTACATTGATAAAGTCTGCCTTATTGCGGAAGCATGCCTGGGTGGCTGTTTCCAGAAGATTTCCTTCTCATTGTATAAAATAATGTCACATCAGCTAGTTCCTGAGCTTCACATCTCATTCCATGACAAGTATCCCGTATTCCTGTAGTCTATTACATCATAAGAACTAGTTAGACTGGGTCAGCCCTTGGCTATTTGCCCCCAGACTTTAGAGTCCTTCTCCTGACTACACCATCATCTTTCCTGGCACCTGGCGTTCCCTTTCCGCTTAAGGCTCTTGGCAACCATGTCTTTTCTACTCACCCTCGTGAGTCTTGCCAGTTTTTTGGTGCCAGATTCTTCCTGCCCTTCCTAATGTCCCAATCAGCTAATTTGATAAACTCATCTAAGGTAGAATGCTAATGGGGGAGTGCTTCCTTCTAAGCTGAATATGGTTTATAACAGGGTCTTCTTGGAATGCTGTGTAGGTGACAATTTCAAGTCTGTATGGGGGTGAGGCAATGAGTATATATTGTCCTTCACTTTATATTCCACAATTTGTATTTAGACTTGTTTCTATTAATGTGACTTAGCAGGTGTGGGCACAGTTTGGCAAATGCAACAGATTCGGGGTTTTTTTCAAGTGAAAAAATTTTATAAAGCAAGAAGGAACACATGCAATTAGTAATACACAGTGAGACACCACCAGTTTCACAATAACTAACTTTGTAGAGTCATTATTAGAAATATACTACATTTAGTCATGATTTATTATTCATTCATTAAGCTTTTAAAATGTATCATTGAGTATATCTGTCAACCAGTCATTCACTAAGTGTTGGGTACTATAGGGGAGACGAGAACTATCAAAGGAATAAAACCACATTGACAAGAAAAGATACCCACATGTGGAACAAACTGGAAAACAGCAAAGTGATAAATAATATGGCAACAGATAATAAAGGAAATACACATATTAAACTTTTTGAGTCCAGGATCTTTGAAAATAGAAAAAGCAGTAATAGCTTTTTGCATTTCTGAGGCTTTTTTTTTTTTTACAAGTTACACTCTAGTTTGCGTACCATATAATCCTGTTATCTTATCTCTTCCTGCCTAACAGGGATTCTTGTAGCATTTCTAGTGCCTTCTTTTGAACTATGAATATCATCTGGCCCCCTGGATAAAGACAAGGCTAGGCAAGTCAGATTAGCTTGTGAAACAGGACCTCTAGGATGACTACAGTAAACAATAATTTCTTGTACACTTAAAAATAACTAAAAGAGTATAATTAGAGTGTTTGTGACACCAAGGAATGATAAATGCTTGAGGTGATAGATACTCCATTTACCCTGATGTGATTATTACACATAGTATGCCTGTATCAAAATATCTTATGTACCCTATAAATATAGATACCTACTATGTACACATAAAAATTAAAAAAACAGGACCTCTTATTTAAAAAAATAACAAAATATAATGGACCATACTAAACTCATTTTAGGTAGATATTAAAGCACTCACTTTTTCTAATTTATCACTTTCTTCCTCAACTCCTTGCTGGGTTCCATAATTGTCAGTGGGCCAGGAAGACAGAAGCACAGCCAGTATTTGGTAGTACAGGTGGGGCCTGTGGTAGGACAGGCAGCCTTACAGCCAAGCAGTATTGATGGTGAAGAGGAAGGAGGAAGGAAAGGGACTGAACGCAAAGGCCATGCCTGTGTAAGGAAACAAAGAAGATTGTCCATATGTGTAATGTCATTGGTGGCATGGTTTTTAGGGAATAAAGAAAGAGTTGGAGGAAACACATTTGGAACAGACTCTAGCAGTGAGATTTAATTTGGCTAATTCATGACTGTTAAAATCATGTGGCTTATTTTATGAGCTTACCAATAAAGTTATTACTTAAAGAGATTTGTTGGTTTAAAAGCAACTCCTCTATGGGAATTAGTATGAGGCTAAAAATAAATCAGAAGAAAACAATGGTAAATTTTGATGTGGCGTAAGTAATTTTGATGTTTCTGAAAGAATGCCTCTTTGTGTAATGACAGGAAGAATCTTTACCTCTAACATCTTTTTTTCTCTTTTAAACATACAGGGTTCTTTTCCTATGACTCCATCACTTCCAGCTAATCCTCCCATGGCTTTCAGTCCTTACATACCACATCCTGGGATGGGCCTCGTTCCTGCAGAACTTGTACCAAATACACCTGTTCTGATTCCTGGAAACCCACCTCTTGCAATGCCAGGAGCTGTTGGCCCAAAACTGATGCGTTCAGATAAACTGGAGGTATTTGTGAAGATATATATAAATACCTGCAGAATAGATATTAATCTTACACATAAAGCAGTATTCTCAGAGCCCAATGTGTTGTGTTTTAAATAAGAGAACCCAAATTTCTTAGCTTATAGGGTTGTTAAACATTTTAGTACTGCAATCATACCTTGTTATAAAGTGCATTGATTCACCTGTATGGTAGGTCAAACAATATGTTAAGTGTACCCAGCCATAGACTGTGCGATGGCACAGGAAGCCTCTGTGGGAATGTTCCTTTTACCTAGGCTCCAGCTTTCAGAAACAGATTACTGTATTTGTTAATGAGTCTCTACTTGCTAGAATAATCAAAGTGGGAAAAGAGTAGACAATATAACTCTCTATGATTGCAGAATGTAAAGCTATATGAACACAGAAGGTAAATTAGTCTCATAGTGCCTCAACTTTTTTCTCCATTTTGAGAGTGATGTGCTAGGCAATAAATACCCCCGATGCCTAAGAAAAGAAAATCTGAAAGAAATTTCAAACAGCTTTTTGATTTATTGAAGTCCTTCATTCTTCTATTGTTATTCTTTGTACATTGAAATAACTAGTCTTTTCCTTACAAAGTCAGCTCCATTTGCAGCCCCTTAAATGCCTAGTAATGTATTGTAATAGAATCTGATTGTACATATAATTCAGTTATGGTTCACAAGTTGACTTTGGAAAACCAGTGCATTACAGTGTGATAAAGACTCATCTTGGACTTAAAAAAACACTAATTATGCTTAAGGCTGTGTATTAACTGGAGAATTAAAACTGATTTTCAGTAATACTTTTTTAAAACATTTTTATTTCAATGTAAGGACAACCTCCTTTTGGGGAGAATAGAATTTTTTTCTGGGAATAGAAATTCTGTCTGTTTATATCTCATAGTGAATATGGCTTTACATTATTCTTTATCTTTTTAGATTTGTTCATACATAATATATTCAATGTATATATAATTACTGTTACATTCACTAGCAAAATAAAAAAAAACAGTCAGCTTCCAGTCATCAGTGTGATGCGTGTGTATGTGCATGTGTGTGTTCTAAGGTTTGCCGAGAATTTCAGCGTGGAAATTGTACCCGTGGGGAGAATGATTGCCGCTATGCTCACCCTACTGATGCTTCCATGATTGAAGCGAGTGATAATACTGTGACAATCTGCATGGATTACATCAAAGGTCGATGCTCGCGGGAGAAATGCAAGTACTTTCATCCTCCTGCACACTTGCAAGCCAAACTCAAGGCAGCTCATCACCAGATGAACCATTCAGCTGCCTCTGCCATGGTAAGAAAAGGCCTGCACTTGTGGCCTGTTTCAGAGTAAATGCTTTGTATATTCCTCAATTTGTCTAATATCCTGTAACCATAATCATGGATGGTCATGAGAGGACCTTAATATGAACAGTCAAGGTTATAAGCTGGAAAAGAAAGAACCTATTTATTCTACTTTATTTACTAAGATTTTCTAAAGATAATTATTTAAAAGCCTTACTAATGCTTTTAACCTACTGTGCTCTTTCTCCCATTTTCAGAGTAAGGGTAAATTGTATAATTTAAACAGTAAGTTATTTTTGAGTGCTTTTATAGTTTCACTACCCTCAATATCCTAGAAAGTTGCCTCTGCTCTGTGAGCCACTTTCATGGGCACTTTGCTACTGACATCCTTAATGCCTTTCAAAAACACAGCACTTAAAAGATAGGATATTAAGTAGGTTGTCATTTCCTAAAGGTTAAGGCCACTTTTCCTCTCTAGAGGCACAGTATCAAGGACAGCAGCCTACTTAGTCTGGGGGGAAATTTTTACGTGGTTGGGAGCAGAGGCCTGACTTTGGGTTTTTGTTGTTGTTGTTTTGTTTTGTTTTGTTTTGCGGGACTGGTTGTGTGTTTTTTGTTGTTGTTGTTTGTTTTGAGATGGAGTCTCACTCTGTTGCCCAGGCTAGGGTGCAGTGGCGTGATATCAGCTCACTGTAACCTCCACCTCCCAAGTTCAAGCAATTCTCTAGCCTTAGCCTCCTGAGTAGCTGGGACTAGAGGCGTGCACCACTGCTTCTGGCTAATTTTTGTAGTTTTTATAGAGACCGGGTTTCACCATGTTGGCCAGGCTGGTCTTGAACTTCTGATCTCAGGTGATCCTCCTGCCTCAACCTCCCAAAGTGCTGGGATTACAGGCATGAGCCACCGTGCGCAGCCCAGAGTCCTGAGTTTTAAGTTGCTGTAGAAAGTCAGTTTTGGGGGAACAGTTAGTGCTGCTTAGTAATACTGAAAGGTAGGAAGCAGGAAAAATATTTGTGTAACACTGCAGTGTGATCGCTGAGAACCAGGAATTCTCATGACTTAAGTTTGCCACAGCTGTCCATTGTTTTGATGTGCTGCTTGCTATGTCTTTCTTTTTCTCCCTGGACCCTTCCTTGTGTAATAAGGCATAACAGCCCCAATAAAGGACAAAACCCACAGGAAACCTCATGTTCCCTGGGTGTGGAAAAAGCACTGACATGACCCTGAAGCCCAGGAGATGCACTGTGAGCTAAATCTCCTCACAAACATTCATAGTTTGGACTCCCATGACAGAGACTTTGCCTATTCACAACAGAGAGACACTTATTTTCAAACATCCCTATTAAGAAGGTTTTCCTCATACTGAGTTGAAACTTATCTTGCTGCAACTGGAACTTCACAAAAGAAATCAGTCCCTATTCCAAGTGAGAGTGACTGTCATGTCTCCTGTCTAAGCCAAATACTGCAAATTTCTCCCACTTTTCCTAGTAGTTTATGGTTTCAAGGACACAGTACCATTTTTGGACTGGCTCCAGTTTTTGTCAGAACTGAACTCATTCCATCATGAAGGATCTGAGCACCAAAGTAGAACAAACTTACTTTCTCTCTTGATCTGAACAACATAATCTGTTAATGAATGTTAAAAAAGACTTTACCAAATTCTTTTTGTCTTAAATGCTTTTGAATGGGATAATTATAAGCTATGAAAATAGCTTCATATGCATCTGTCCATTTCTGATTATTTGAGTGTGTTTGATAGAATGCATAGGTTACAAGTCAGCCTCAAATTTCCATGTAGAGAGCTAAATATTATATCATAGGCCTTCAATTGTTACTTGTGAATATCAATATAAAATTCCCTTTTAAGTAACTGATCACAGCAGGGTCTTAGCAGTGAGATCAAGTTGGCCCATAGGAATTTGATAGAGGTAAGATTAAATAAGGGAGGCCTTCATGAAGAAATTCAAGCTTTTTATATTTTTAAGGATTCATAGTGGACATGCTTTATAAAAGAGACATTTTTACCTTGTTCATGTATATAGCTCAGGTTGAGTTCACAGAAAGCAGCTTGTATTTAAAAAAAAAAAAAAAAAAAGAGAGACATAAAGGGTTGATAGTTCATCCACAGTCTCACACCTCTTCAGCAGGTTTATGAGTTTAATAGTACAATCACCACCCAACTGGAACTGGGCACTGACCCATCAGGATAAACCCCAGCCATAAACAAGCAGTACTACCTTACCAGCATCTACCTGTTAAATGTTCATCTAGGTTTCACCCCAATTTGTAGTTTACTAGGGAACATAACTGGTTCTGATGATCACACCATGCTGCCAACTTTCAAGAGAAGGGGACACTCCCCATTTATACCAAAGGGAAATCTTTTTAACAACCAGATAAGTAGGTCTTCTGTGTTAGTTAAAATGTTCAACAAAACCATTTTCTCCCAATGGTAATAAAAGGCATTCGAAATGATAGATTTTGTTTTATGGTTTATGATTTTAGTCCTGACCTTTGCCATCTGGTCTGCTGGGATAAATTTGGAAATTTTATATCTCTAAAGTTACTCAGTTTATTTTATCTCACTCTTCTAGCATGCTTTTCTTTATTTAGGTGAAATGAAAAGCAGATCTGTCACAGTGTGTGCACTGACAGTAGAGTTCCCAAAAGAAAATAGAGATACCTTGAGAACTTTGTTATCCACAGGAACGAGGTCATGGCATTACCCTTTTGGACACATGGTAGGATAGTTACTCAACACAAGCATTCCTGTTTCCTTAAGAATTTGGAGCATACCTAATTGTTGTTGCTGGGACATGTTTTTTAAGTAACGTGTAATTTGCTGAGAAAAAAAAATGTAAAGTAATGTTAAACTTCTCCAAGGAATCTGATCCAGGGGCAAGTTTCACTGAGTATTATAAGCACAGTGGGGATTTTGAAAGAACTGTAGACATGAAAGGATGGTTTAAAAATGCTAATAGGTTTTAGAATTAAACCTTACAAGAACTTAACAAAGCAAATTGTACATACCGAAATGGACAGCAAGCCTCTATAAATAAGAACTGCATATATTTTGCTAACTATCTACATAGTACCTGGGTGAGGTAGGTCGTGGGGGAGGAAATATTCATTTGCTTTTTCCTTACATGTTAGTTAGGAAATATATAATTATAGGACTTGAACCTGAAGTCTTCGTATAAATTGGATTTTATTTTACGGGGTGACAGTGTCAGACTCTGATCTACCAGCATCTGTTTTATCACCTATATGCCATTTATGTCCTAGATCTGTATCGGAGTTTTAACAGGCAGAAATTTCTTTCCTGCTATATCTGTTGCTTCTGCTAATCTCATTTTTATAGATTCATAGATGAGTATCCCTGAGATATTAATTATAAATCATTGTTTACTGTAGTAGCTTTCTGTCATATCCTGCTCAAATGAGGTCTAAATTAGTGAAGTTGAAAACCTTTTTTTTTTTTTTGCATTTTTTTTCTGTTTTGCACTACTGCTCATGTAGTGGATTACCTTTTTTTTTTTTTTTTTCCTTGAAACAGGCTCTCACTCTGTCACTCAGGCTGGAGTGCAGTGGTGTGGTCTCAGCTCACTGCAGTCTTGACGTCCTGGGCTCAAGCAATCCTCCCACCTCAGCCTCCCAAGTAGCTGGGACCACAGGCATGCACCACCATGCCTGGCTACTTTTTCTGTTTTTTTCAGAGATGGGGTTTTGCCATATTGCCCAGTCTGGTCTCAAACTCCTAAGCTCAAACAATCTGCTGGTCTCAGCCTCCCAAAGTGCTGGGATTATAGGCCTGAGCCACTGTACACGGCCGTGAACCCCCTTATCTCCGCATTTGGTTACCTTGCTGTGGGGCCACTGCTTATCCAGTGTCTTGCCCAATGGATACCCTTACGGAGGATTCCCAGGAAATACCTTATATGACTGGTGCTTGCTTGGTTTGAGTACATTTGTTACTTTCTCTAGTACTAGTACCATCTCTCCCCCAACAGGCCCTGCAGCCTGGTACACTGCAACTGATACCAAAGAGATCAGCACTGGAAAAGCCCAATGGTGCCACCCCGGTCTTTAATCCCACTGTTTTCCACTGCCAACAGGCTCTGACTAACCTGCAGCTCCCACAGCCGGCATTTATCCCTGCAGGTGAGAACACAGCTCTAGGCACTGCAGCGAGTTTGGTGATGTTGTGAATGTATACAATGCAAAACAGCTTTCAAAGAGCTTGTATAGGAGGACTGTCGACATGTATTTTGATTAAAAATAAAACAAGGAAGTTATGCTTATCTGCTAGTATCTAGAACTACTTGTTTTTCTATAATTCATGAAAATTCATGGTTTGAAATCAAACTAGGAAAAAGTATCAACATTTTTCTTTTTAGCATTTCTTGGTTTTTGCTTATGATTAATTCACTTGGTTCAGTCTCAAACTAATTCCTTGACTCTTAGGTATCACTGTCACAGACAGTAGAGTGCTGTCAAAAAAAAGGAAAAAACTCCCAGCTTTGATATTATGGAAATGCGTTGTCAATATGTCTTTGATATGCCAAAGGTAGTTAAAATAAAACTACCCTAAGTGCATAATATAATATAATATAGATTATACAGATAGTTTTAGCCTGTAATTCCTGAATCAGTTAATATAAAATACATAGCAGTTTATATTTTCTGACATTTTGCAGCATATTTTGTTATCTCCTACATTCAGCTATATTTAATAGCCTGTTTTACATGAAATTGAATAGAAAATGTTAAGCCAGAAATTTGTTCAATTAGATATCATATATTGGGGGGAAACTAATTTTCTTCTGGTGGTTTAGTAGTTTAAGAATGAGCATATAGTCTCTTAGGAATAAATTGAAAATTCTAACCATTGAGAGTACAGCAGTTTGGTTTTTTTTTCCTTTTTTTTTTTTTTTTTGACACAATGCTAAATGCCCAAGATTGGAAACTATTTTTAAATGAAAATAACATATGTTTAAAAAAAAATTTAGAAATCCTTGTTAATACCTGGACTTGAGAAAACTTATTGGTTAACTAGTAAATTAATCAGTTAATTAATTTTGAAAGGTACCGTAAAACACCAGTCTTTATTTTTTTTTTAATACCAGTCTTTAATTACTAGCCACAGCAGTCCTTCATGCCATCATTTAAAAATATACAATTTGTATACATTTATATGATAGTTTCTGAGAGGAAATATGGAATTCTTCAGCACTTTCTTACATCCCTTATAATAAGTAACTACTGATATCTAATAATTTAGATATTTTCTCCCAACCTAAGAAAAAAACAAATAATGTCTACAGAGTAAAAGAGAAAAGCAGTATGAGTTGACATGACTTTATTCCTAGCATTTTTTTCTTCAAAAATTGTGGTAATTTACCTACACATTAGATCACTCTACCTTGGCTACTTCCAATTTGTATTATAGCTATGGAATGAATTCAGTAGCCCTGGAAGTCTAGTCAAGGTGGTTGAATATAATAAAATGTATGCTGTTCATCATAGTTTTTCTTAATACTACAGTTACTTTGTTTCCAAGTTTGAATTTTTTGCCAGATTTGGCCAACTTAAAATCTAGTTTCATAAGCAAAAATGTCAGAAAAATTCCCTTCCCCTTAATTAGTGGCAACATAAAAGCCTGTCCAGCTAAGAGGTCTCTCTTAATGGAACCTCTTTGCCATATATTCATAGTCAAGTCCTACTGACTATGAGACAGTGGAGGAGACAGTGTTAACAGATTAATACTCTAAATAGAAATACGGACACCAGATACGAGATTCTGGAGCATATTTAGAAAATGATATGTGTAATAAATTAAAATTCTTTTATTATAAAAATTATTTAGGATGTATTTGTCCACCATAAATATGTAATTTAAGTGAGTTAATTCTTTTAAAGAAAAATTATAGCTCATTTTGTACCTAAGAATCCAAGAATTATTTTGATTACCTGGGTTTGTGACCTTAAAACTAATCTGTAATTGTAAACATGGGAGATTGTTGGACTTGCATGTGCTGAGTAATTGATATTGCAAAGAAATAATCTTTCTGTTAAAATGTATTTCTATCAGTAAATCCTTAATAATCAAATATCTCTTTTCTTTACTTTCCACGCTTTTCTGCATGGTGTACAGGGCCAATACTGTGCATGGCACCCGCTTCAAATATTGGTAGGTTTTCTACAAAAATTATCAACATTTTCTAATCTGAAAAAATGTGTTTTTCTGTTGTGACTATGAAAGATGAATGACTGAAAGATGTGGCTGGAAATTTTCTGAGTATGTTAAGGTTTAACATGGTGCTTTCTGTTTTATGTCTTTGTAGCATCAAAATAGTCCTACTTTCTCAAGTCCTAGTTGGTTGCCACTGTGGCCAAATACTGGCCCTGTCATTTCTCTATTTCTACCCTAACAACAGCAACTGAAATATTAAAAAAAGTTTCTTTTTCAATACTTGAAACTAGCCAGACTGGGCAGTTTTGTTCTTTGCTTAACCTGTATTATTTAAAAATTGTAAAATACTTAAAATGTATAACTTGTAAAGTACAATGAAACAATTCCCACCTGAAAAAGTTATCTATACGACTTAAAGCATTCAATGTTCCCATGTTGCGATAGGATGAGTTCAGCAAAGCCAGAGGATTCTGCAGTGTTCTGTAATGAATCCTGTAGTGTTCTAGCCTGAAGCACTATTGGCACAGAAGCTAGGCACAACAGAATCATTTCAAAATGACTCTTTGAGTGTTATGTGATTTTTAACAAGCAGTTGCACACAGATCCTTTTGTTAGCCACTAACACAATATGATAGCCGTCTCTAAACCATTTTATACAGCACTAATACTGAAGAGCATGAGAAAGGAATGGGGAGTTCACAGCTCCTACAGTCCTCATGGGCACAAGGAACAGACCAGGAGAAAATAGCTCTGTTCTATGCAAGGAGAAATGATCCCACCCCGTCCCACTCTACCATCTCACATCAATCCAGGCCATCCCATCCCTTTTGAGAGTTTGCAACAAATTGACCTTTGTCACCTTGGTGGACCAGAGTAGATGCAGTGCCCCAAAAGCACTACTAACAAGCTTCTTGAGAATAAAGTTCAAAATGACAACCACATAGTAGCAGCACTCACTAACATAGCGAGATCTGAACCCTGGGAATGGAGGTGAGTCCCCTGTTACTGAGGGTTTGACTGTCTTCTGTAGGAATTAGTAAACATTTCCATTAATACCAACAGGAGCACAATATGTATACCTTTGAATTATAATGTGTACAATTAGAACAGACTTCTGCAAGTTTGAGAAATGTGTCTTTGCCTTCATGTTTTGTGACAGTTTTCTTGAAGATGCTCTCTTGTCCTTTCACCTTCAGAGCTTTGCTTAGGAATGCAAACTGCATTCTTTAGTGGGTCTGCTTCCTGTACAATTGCTGTACTCCCAAAGGGAAAACAAGAGTGTTTTTAGAATTGGCATATGAGACAACAGGGATGGCTCTGGGTAATGGGTAACTAGAGATAAGTGGAAGGGATAACTATGGAGTTTCTGTTAATCACCATTTGGGGTACATTTTCAGTTTCTATGACATTGCACATGTTAATTTTTCTCTGGCCATTCATTTTCTCTGTAGACTTTCAGAAAATCTGAATTTAATTGATGTAGACATGATAAATTATTACATATGCATGCTTGCCATTCACACATTGCCATTCACACATTAATTCCCTGGTTTGCTTTCTGAAATGAGCTAGACATCAGAAAGCACCCAAAACGCTTTCTAAATGAGATAGAAACCAGAAAAGGCAAAGATAAAACATCCTGCAAGAGATTTCACAGCTGCTAACCATTGTAGCTATAATAGTTGCTGTGAAGACAAGATTTACTGTGAAGTACTCCATGTATTTGTTTGATAAATGGCCAAAGTTTCCCAGAGGTGTACTTAAAAACCTGCATGCATAGTTCACTGTATTCTTCATATCTGCCCCCCACCACATACCAACCAGTCTACCTACCATGTCTTTGCATGCCGATCAGGTAAGTATACATATAACTGTCTATTTGCACCTGCAAATCTAGTGACGGCATTCATGTCCATAGGTCAGTGAACCTAAATTCCAATTTATGATTCCTTAACTCCATTTTGAATGCGCAGTCCAGTTACTTGTCTGCTTAACTAGCTTCAGATAGATAGCCCTTGTAACATTGGATTTTTGTTTTCATATGCATTCATTATAGCCCCTTCTGAAAATTTAGCCTTTTGAGTAAACTACAATGGGATTCTGCTCAAAAACTTACTAAATGTTGAGAATGGTTCCATTTTCCATATTGGTAACTATAATTGGCTTTCCCCTTTTCTCTTTTTAATTTTCCCCCCTTCCATGCTGTGTTGTTTTGCACTGACTGTGATTGCATGAACACCCTGATGTATTCGTCGTTATGATGTCACATGGCTTGTTGCTGTGATACCTACCACACCTCATTCCATCGTAAATGTCATGGTTGCATAAATCCTCTACCCTCCCGTGTGTTGCTTCTATGGTTTTCAACTGAAAGTGCCCATGATGCACGGTGCTACACCTACCACTGTGTCTGCAGCAACAACACCTGCCACCAGCGTTCCCTTCGCTGCACCAACTACAGGCAATCAGGTTTGGCCATTTATTTAAGCTGTTCAGGTCGAGATAACTACAATGTTTTGGTAATGCACAGTATATGCTTTTTGGATTGGTGAGATTCTTATGTGTTTCTTAAGCCATTGTCACATTTAGAATTTTTATTTTTGTGTATATTCTAGAATGCTCTATATGCTTTGCTATTCATCCCAAGATGAATCAGAGGAGTTTTGCTCATTTTTAATTGGTTACCAGATGTTGGTCTTGATATTCTATATTTAATTACTGGTAACACACCAATCCTTAAATGTATATACTTAATATTACTTAAATGCTTCCTCATTGGTCAAGAGAATTTATTTCACTGCCATTTTTGATTATTGTGTTTAAACTTTGGCTTAGTACAGTCATCACCTTTACCTTCAGATCCACTGGAGAGAAAACAAAATATCACATTTCTTTCCAAGACATAGATATCCTTATCATTTCGCAGTGATTGCATCAGAAGTTCCTTCTCATATGGACATTAGATGTGCTTGTTGTTTTGATTTTTATTTGCTTTAGGTATTTCTAGGCAGAGTTCACAAGGCAAATTATAAGTTTGGGTGGAGTCTTGAAATTATAAGGACATACATACAATAATTATTATATAGTATTAGGGCCATTTTGCCTTATTAAAGTGGGAACCATGCTTATAGACTAAAAGATCCACATATATAACAACATAAACAGAATTCTCTCAAGAAACTATTTTAATCTAAAATCTTTTTTACTACTATAGATACCCCAGTTATCAATAGATGAACTGAATAGCAGCATGTTTGTTTCACAGATGTAGACGTTCCCAGTAGAACAGTAAGTTTCTTTAAGTATTAATATAAATAATATTTATAGGCTACATATTTTATTTACACAATTGCACTTCTAAAAGGCTTTGGTAAATATTTTCATTCATAGACATTGCTTGTGATGTAGAGCTTGATTTACACATTATAAATTTTCCAAATTGAAATGTGAGCACAAATATGCAATATTTTTTATATGGCAATGACAGCTGGTACTGTATTTTCTCAATGAGCTAACACATTCTTAAATGTTTTCCTATTATTAAAGGAATATATGATTTGTTAGCCAGAGGCACAGATTACTTTTGAGTTGTAATTCTTTAACCATTTTATAGCTTCATTATTTTTTTGAAGATCAAACAAGAATTTTCAGGATTGGACTGATATTATTATGTTAAACACAGTAAGCACTATGCTTGTCATGTGACATTGTATTGAATTTTGAGTGACATAATTTAGTAACTGAGTCATTATTTTCATTCCAATCATGTCTCTTTTTTAAAATTTTTGTTGTTGTGGGATTTTTTTTTCTCCTTCACCCTCAATCTCCTCTTTGCCTGGTGCCCATCATGGCACACACTTTTTTGAGCAATCATTCACTTAAGAACATGTGACTTCTGAAGCCACTTAAGACTCCTAGGTATTTTAATTAATTCTAGGGACTTACTAAAATAGTGTACCAACTCTGAATTGCATACCTTCGTCATCGAAAGTTTGAAGTTCTCACACCTGGAGTGTGTCATTTGGTTGAAGGAGGCAGCAGTTCTATTCCCTAGTGAACTAGTTCCCCAGACCCCAGCTAGCCCTTCTTTCCTGCTGAGGATACACGGGCTTAGAACACTAAGTGTTCTGGACAGAGCAGATAGCCGACTAGACATTAAATAAATAGGTCTCCTCAATCATAACGAAGGATTTTAAAAGGCACCTTTGAGCACATGGGATAACTGAAGGAGCTATAAATTGTAATTGTTTCCATAGGTGTCATTTGGGATAGTGGCAACTTGGGAATAGCACTAAACATGATAATGTAGGTTTTGCCAACACTTGCGCAACTTTCATGGGCTGCTTTACGTCACGGTAACCACAAGTTGTCAAATTAACTTTCCAACAGAGCATGTTAGGGAAGAGTGATTCCTTCTTGCTTGATTTTGTTAGAAATGTAGAGATATTTGGTAGAACATAATCACTTCAATATGTAATAGGTGCTAAAAATTTCTCTAAAGTTCAAAAATGTAATTTTGTACAATACAATACCCAGATTTCACAGGTAGGCTATTTCTGCATGACTCTAAAACATTCAGAGAAAAAGTTGAAAGTGTATTTAATATTTGCATATTTCAAAATGTTCGGTATCAAACATGTTTTCTCAGTATATGCCTGTTGAAATGTGGACACATGGGTGTATGTTCAACAAAAAGTATTGGCATTGAGTAGATAGATAATGCCTTAAACATTGGAGTGCATCTCTGTTAGGACAGTTCTCCACATTAGTACTCAAAGGGTATCATAGACTATCATAGATATATGGTTCTTTCATGATCATTCTCAAAAGCCCCATTTCAATCTGAAATTCAGATTGGAGATATTTTGGCACTGTTAACAGACAGAACTGGAACAAAACACACCACACTCTCCTGACTCTTCGTTCAATAACCTTTCAATATTTCTCACTCTTTCTTTCTTTCTTTTTTTTCCATTTCAGCTGAAATTCTGAACAGCAGAGTTATGGAGTATCAGAATCTTTCCATGGAAACCTCCATATGGCCTATCTATATATATTCTCGTATGTCTTATTCTACCAACACAACAATAAGCGTGTTGCAGTCAATGTATTAAGCAAAGCAAACCTGCCAGCTAGCAAATTCAAATAAAAAATAAAGCATTAAAAATCAATGGAGATGTTAAAACAACATGAATAGAAAACTAATAACTACCATCCATCCTATTTGAATTATCAAGCAGAACATGACCATAAAATTTGGTAACTTGTTACATTACTCTTTGTGATTTTCTAATAACCATGCTAAGTGTACTTCCACAGTGAGCTTTTGGCTTACTATATACATTCTTGGTGGATAAATTGTTCATCTGTTTTTGAAGTGTTACCTTACTATTTTGTTTACAAGATAGTCTATTGGGTTGATTCAGGATGTAACAAATATATTCAGTACCATTTCTTGTGTTGTATTGTGTTGTGCTGTGTTAGGTTTTTACATACTGTAGTGTTTTGCTGTATATGTGTGTTTGATTTCAACTAAAGTGTTATTAGTGGGGAACAGAAGTATATGTGCTTAAAAACATGACAGGTTCATGCAAATATGCTCTCTTTCTTTAGAATATTTCTGTAGGTTTCTTGGGACTGACATTTAAAACGCCTTACTTTTGAATGTGCACAAAACCTGCTCATTAACATGCATGTGTATAATTTGTACCTGCAGATCTGATGTTGCATAATACAATCAAATTGCTAGATTTTTTAAAGAGAGAAATCATTACCTGCACAAAGCAGAGAACTTCATAAAACATTAACCCCTAATTCATTCTTCTTAAATAGCTTGGCAAATAAGACTTTACCTTTAAATGAATTTCTCAGCATTTATACTAAAAATTATGTAAAGTGCCCATTAGATTTTTTGTGTGTGTGGCTTGAGAATCCTGTCTCCTAAGTTGAGTGTCTAAAACTGAGCCATTTGTCATCTTCAGCTGAGAAACTGGTACTTGGGAGCTTAAAAATATGCTAATTACAAGTTATAAATCAAACAGAGATGGGGGCATGGAGATAGTTTTTACGTACTGGAGGAAAGTGTGTAAAACCATGGCAATGTCACCTTTTACACAAATGCCATTTTCCAAATGCAAATGGCTCATGCTCTTTAGACTACTCTTTGAATAACAAGTAAGATGCAATCTAGCAAAAGTCAGTCAGGGTGAAAGAGAATTGGTTACAAATGAGGACTTTCCTCCCCAAATGGACAGTCTTCTCTGTTGATCACAGAGGGAGCCTGAGTGCAGGCTTGGAGAAATGGCTAGGACAGGGAACAGGGAAGCACTTGCAGTTATTCCTTGATTTATTCAAAAGAACTGGGAAAGACGGTTGTAGTTGTCTTTAGCTTCGGTTCAACTGAGTTTCGTTTTGTTAAACAGTTCAGTGAAGGAGAAAGCACCTGTGATATATGGCAAGTGTCCCCCTGCCCAAACTTTAACATCAGACCCTCTCACATCATAACCAAGCCTCTTTTATGCTTATTTGGATTCGTTTGCCTTTGTATATGTTTGAAAATGACAATAGAGCGGGTTTTATCACCCTTTGAATGAGACAGAGTGGCTGTACTCCACAGAGCTCAGCTGAATTCACATTACTAATATTTATGAAAGAATTTTACAACCAAATAATTCCTGTGGTGTGTGACATATCTCATCCACTCTACTCATTTATTAATGTTATCATACAGTGGTGGAAACATGTGACATTTTACATCAAGTAATAGATTTAATATTTTCTAGTAAATAGGTGTTCTTCCACCAGAAAGTATAAAACCATCATATATATATATATATAATTGTTTTTCTCCTTCATGAAAATGACAAGTAAAAAGCAAATCTGATTGAGGATACCTTAAGCTGGCTAGAAGTGTTTGAATCACAGAACAATGGAATTAGCAAAATCCTTTTCATAGTTGACAGAACTGAATCCAGGGGCATATGACTTGCCCAAGGCTACCTTAGCCATTGTGGGACCCAGAAATATCTCCTGCTTCCCATTGTTCCTCCTTTTCACATTGTTTTTGCTTCAGAACATTTGATGCTCTCTTCCAAAGCAGACCCATTTGGCTCAGAATACAAGAGAGCAAAATTAGCTTTCTGGGAATTGATACTCTGTTGATCTTAATTATCCAACCAAATCCTGATCAACAGTGCTTTCTAAACAGCCTTGCTTGTATTGAGCCATTGTCAGCTGTTAACAATGTTGCGTGGAATTAGAGATCAAGAGTTGTCCTGACCTTTACCTATGGACTGTTTGAACCAGTTAATTTCTGTTTCTGAAATCTTAACATTGCTATAGAAGAAAGTAGTGTATGCCTTTTTGAAATTCATCATGTATGGAACTGAGTTCTGTATGATCTGTCCCAGTGCCTCTCCAGAAGGGCAGATCTGATTACATGAATCCAGGAGGGATGCACCTGAGCTAGTCTGGGTATATTCCTTAAAGGAGACAAGAACTTTTTTGTGCAAAATGAACTTTTGTGTAGTTTTGACATCTGCATGCAGTGAACTATCTCACTTAACTTTTTCAACTTGGGGCAAAGATATACATAAACCATAGATAATAGACGTAGAGTACAGCTGTTTTCATGTTGCGTTAAGCACTGGAAGACATTAACAATGACTTAAAGTAAAAGGTTCAGTGAGGGGTATTTAGGGCCATTGTATTTTTGGTGCCACAATTTTCTACATTGTTGGCATTTTAAAAGTTGTTTTCTAAATGAACTTAAAGAAAGAAAGCTCAAAGCCCTACAGTTTTGATCAAATTCAATAGATTTTTGAGAAAAAAATACAATTTTAAGATAGCACTCTTTAAACTAGATGTGCAATGACTTATTCAAATTATCTTTATTCAAGGAAAGAAAAGAAGAAAGATAAGTCATTAGACTATAAATTTCCATTTAAAAAGACAAGTCACAAAACTAATCAGTGACTCTAAACAAAAATTTACTGGATGAATTGTATATATAAAATTCTAATCACTTATGATTCTTAGTTAACATTTTATAAG
The DNA here is from genome assembly GCF_028885625.2 of Pongo pygmaeus. NCBI lineage: Eukaryota > Metazoa > Chordata > Mammalia > Primates > Hominidae > Pongo > Pongo pygmaeus. The sequence continues at coordinate 136,789,893 of NC_072396.2, read as the reverse complement.
CTTTGTATTTTACAGGGGCCTCTTTTTATTTATCCAAATTTATTGTTTTTGTCCATTTTTCTCAGCCTTTTGCAAAAAATATGCAAGAGTGCTGAAACTTGGATAAAACGGGTCATGTATACAGAGAAAATAATCTAAAAGTTATCTTTAAGAGGGTTTTAGTAGTGTCAACTTCTTAAAAAAGTACTATGTGACCATAACATACGTATATTTTAAAGAGGGATTAAGATTAAATTAAAATAAATGGATTCATAAAATTGCTATTTAAATACAGTATTTACTTTTGTAATTGGAGCATGATTCCACAACCAGCTGTGGCATTTCATTTCACTTTTCTAGATCAGAGACTTTAATTTGTAGTTAATCATGATGTGGAAAGTCATCTTCTCTCTACTCCATCAATTTTTTTCATCCATTTTTGAACATGCTGAAGCACTTTGATCTTGCCATAAGTGTTGTCCTATACCACTAGGCGGTGTTCACTAATGGGAGGGCCTCAGCTCACCTGCTCTCCAATTTGGGAAAAAGCAAGTACCTCCTCCCTACCATCAGCAGAAACTGAATGAAATTAATCTTTGCAACTTGAATCTGTTTTAAGTAGCATTACCAATAAGCATAGTGATGTCTGAATAAGGAATGACATTTACATTACATTTTATTAAATAAGAGAGAAAGTTAATATGCTACTTGAAATGTTATTTGGTTCTTTGTCCCCCTCTTTGCAGAGTATAGATAAGGATGCTCTTAGGTAAAATGCAGCCACAAGTTTTCCGAGTTCGTTTAGTCTGTAGGGTAGGCTATGAGGTACAGAATGATTAGAAACTGAAATCCTCATTATTTTTCTCTCAAATACATTTCACATACATTGAAACAGAAATAGGCAAAATTTATGAGGGAAATCTGATTTCCCAATTCTGATGCATAGATATACTAAGACAGTAGCCTTGTTTAACCAGTGCCTGTAGAAGGCACTAGAATAAATAGCATGTCCAAGAGTATAACAACTTTTTTTGTAAATTTAGTTGCTAGCCTAATCAAGCTGTAAATATAACTCAATTGGTACCATATTTTCATTTTTCTTATTGTTCATCTTTAAGGTTTCATTTTATTGCTTTTTTGTAGCTCTAAGTAACTAATCAATTTAATTTCGAAGGAAAGTTAAAGTTTAAGCTTTTACTGCATGGATTCTGCCCGCCTAGCTAGGTTCTAAACTGACACTGAAGTATGACAAGATACAGATTATAGTCCAAAACTATCCTTTACAGTTCACAATTTAAGAACAAATTTAACTTTATATACAAATAATAATTGTTATCTAATTATATTTAGTTGTTGCTTTGGCAACAAAATTACAACATGGCTACCTTTAGACATTTGTGTATGTGAACATTTTACTTGTAAACTATAGGTGATTTGTGACAGTATGAGCGTGTAGAAAATACAGCTCAAAACTATGAAAACAGACATGGTTGAGTTCTTTTTTAATCCCAAAGGCCCATATATAAAAGCTGAATTTGTGTCCTTGTGTGACTTTTTGTGAAAAAGTTTGTAACACATGGATTCTAGAATCAGGCTTTATAGTTTATAGAATTTGTTGTGTGGATAGGGTTATTCCACAGTATTTAGACTTCAAAACACAATCATTGCATTGTTAATACATTACCTAACTTTTTTTAATAACTTAATTCAAAATTACCCCATTCAAGTGGCATAGCTGTAGCTGCAAAAATTCTGTTTTCTGGAATTACATAGCTATATAAGGATTAATGCATGACTAAAGCCTCTTTTGAAATTAATTCATATTTTTAAAACTATACATAAAGATACTGTGGAATGACCCCTTAACAGTGTTTAAGAAACATATGCTGCAGTTAATTGTCTCAGTTAGGGTGCGGATGTGTGAGACACACCTTTTTTGCACTTATGTACATAGTCCATGAAAGCAATCCTTGGAGCTTTTTTTAAATGTAAGAAGTCTGTGATAATAGTGGAAAAGTTAGTAAGAGAGAGTTATTTCTAAGGCTTTGAAAAGGAGGGTGTTTTTGCTCTAAGACTTAACTAAAGCATAATGTTGCTTTGCTGTTATGGAGGCTTTCTAGTTTGCTACAGTTCACCAAAAGAGAAGGCTAGTAACAGGTAACAGGTCAGCCTCAGCTAACAGCACTGAACAAGAGTAGAATAACTTCATCTTTTAACAAGATCATTAGCAAAGATTGTTTGCTTTTTAAATTAATCCCCACTATAAACACACACACACGTGCAAACACACACACACACCAGGCAGTTTCTAGAACAATTTTTCCTTTTTCAGTGGTTGTAAGCAGTGAAATACCTCATGTATTACAAGATAGATATTACTGTTATGATAGAATCAGATTTCATCTTTCACAGAAAGTGATCAGCTGATATATGTGTCAGTTAAAATGTTTATCAATTAATAGGTATTTAAGTGACAAATTGTTAATGTTGACCACTGTTCCTCCTTTAAGATCCAGTAACCAAAACCAAATCGGTAACCATTGAAAGATGATATTTAACAGTTAAGGATGGCCAGCATGGGGCAGTTCATTCCTTTCAACAAAGGAAAAAAAAAATGCTCCTGGCACAACTTTATAACTGGCTGTATTTACATTATACCTGTTCAGTGGAAGCTGTTTTCTGACCTACCTTTACCAGATTACAAAGTAGTTAACTGTGCCACTTCAGCCTCCCACTGTTTTGTTTTAACTAAACAGAAGAGAACCAGCCAAAATCTTACGTAACACAGGAGCTGGAAGACAATGTTTCAATCTGACCATCTCTGCCAATTTTAGCTCCCACACCACCTACAGATAGCCAGTTAACTTTCTTTATGCCCCCAGGCAATGAGGCCTAGAAGAGGTCAAGGTTAGAAAGGTTAAGCATTTGATCACCCACAGGTACTTTTAGTACCTACAGAAGGAGCCCATCCTGGGGTTGGTGGAGTTGGTATTGCTACTCGTTTTGATAGTTCTCATTTACAGAGAAAGAAAAATAAGCCAAAGCTAGAAAGCAATCCAAGCCTTACAGTTGTCCGATACCTCAGGGCCAGTTGGCTAGAATTTTCTTTTCCCTCAGCCCATAATCACTTAGAGTTAGCCATACGACAAACAGCCTGACAATCTGACCAGCATTTCCATTGATATAAAATGTAAGCATTCCTTCATTCTGTAGTTAGGAACTCCAGCCTTATCTCCAACATAATTTCCCAGTTTAACCTATGTACTGATATGGACATTTCTTTGTGAATATGCCAGATTCAAGAATGTATTTTTCTAAGGTCAATAGAGATACGACATTTTAAGTCAGGAAAAATCACCTATAAATTAGTAGGAATAACCATAAAAGCATCACAAAAGATACCCCATGAATAGATGGCATGGTGTGCATGCTGACAGCCACAGGGACATACTCTGGAGTTTCAACATAGAGGCTGTGTTTCAATAAGTAAGACAAATTAGGGAATTAATTAAAACAAATTGATGTAACTGAGGCCCCCCCCCCCAAAAAAGCCCTCTATTACTAACCTCAAGAAAGTATTTAGTTTGACTGATTTGTGCAGTTTCCAGCCCTTCTACTTGTTCTTGCCTGTAAGAGAATCACTAATACTCAAAAGCTGGATTATTGAAGAGAAATTTTATCTTTAAATAGAATCCATCCACAATTATGGTATATGTAAAAAAAATGTATGACTATGAAATAAGTCGCAGCTCTTTGCAGATATTGCAAAATCCTTGCTAGGCATCTACATCATATTAGTTTTTAAAAAAATACCTCTGTAACAAGACCTAAAAGTAACCTAACTATTAAGCAGTGCTTTTTTCTCTGAAAACACACAACCTAAAGATTTATCTGTCATAAAACTGCATGGTTCCAGAGCTTTATTTCTGTGTAGAGATGCTATTTGTTAGTGATGGAAACAAATTATTTTGTTGCTATGTCTTTTGTGTCTAGCAGTTGAGAGAATGATATGACCATCATATCACTGGATTATGGGAATGAATGCCTTTTTCAAAATAAGTTTCTTTTTAATATTATTGTTGCTGCTTTAACAGAAAATGAGCCATTTGTCCCCATGCTCCCAAATTACAATGATTTAAATTAAAAAACTTTTGAAGGATTTTCCTAAATATATTCTTTTTTAAAGCGCTAACTTTGTGCATTCATATAACAACAATTTGGAATAATGTGAAAAATGGAGGCACATAATTTGGGTGGAAAATGGTGATTAAAAATATATATAAGAAAATTATTAGCCATGTGTAGCATATTTAAATAATGACCAGAATATTTCATGAGAACCAACTCTTCCCATAGTATTTTTCCTCCAAAATGCAATAGCTCATTCCCTCAACTGCAGACGCTTTGATTTTTTTTCAAGTTATAGTGCTGTAGTGCTTGTTTATGTTTAAAAGTGCACATTATGCAGCTCATTTTAGTATGCTACTTCTATGTTTATTTTTTGTTCTTCCAATAAAATGCGTAAACTTCTTGGTTATGTCTTTTTTTATGAATCCATATTCACACATTAGGAGTTCACTTGAAGGCTATTCACGTTCTAGTATATTAATCCTAATATTTAGTAATTCTAAAATGAAATTTAAATTTCTGATTTGGCTCAATGTTATATTTCATACATAGAGTAAATTTATTTCCAAATATACCATCAGTATTTTGAATTATGTAGATAATATATCCATTGTGTTAGACCTATTACTCCTATAAGATTGAAGTTACTAACACAAGAAAAACACTTCTATTTTAATAAAAGAAAACTTAAAATTTTGAGAGAATGCTTACTAGTTTCTCTTGTGCCTCAGAAATCCTGAGGCATATTCTAAGATACATTATTAGAAGTTTCTCTTTCCCAGTTATTCATGTCTATCCTACATCCCTAGTGTAACATATGAAACCAGTGTTGTTTATTTCATACTTTCCAGATGGGCATCAATCATTTCATAACAATGAGATGCATGAATTTTTCCATTAAAATGTTTTCTCTCACTTAAAATTGGTTATTTTCAACAAATGGCACAGTAATAAAAGGATGATCATTTTTGTTCTTTAAGAAAGTAAATGTAATTTGGTAATACTTTATTCTGCCTTATTTCAAAATGCTTCAAAAATGCAAATCTGGAACTTCTCTGCATTGACCACTGTTCTGGAGTCGGGCTGATAGAAAACTGCAGTGAAGAGAGTTTAGATCAGAGGCTGTGGCAGAGCAAAGTATTACTGATGTGTCTTAACAGTGAAGAGGGTCAGGGAGGAGGTTGGGTCCTTGTCAAGTGTCAGCTGCCCTATACATAGTTCTCTTGCCCCTTGTGCCCTGTTTTACTATTTCTAAGGTGGTTCCCATGATGGCATTTCTTGATAAGCCCACTTTGAGCCGTTTAATGTTTTGTAGGTGTTTCTGTGAGTCTGATAATACCAGCACTAAAAACAGTTCAGTATATAGACATTTACAAGAGGTCTTAGGCCTCTTCAGCATTCAGTTAATGTCTTTCTCTTTGAGGCTGCTGAATGTTAGGTAAGAATTCAGGGCAAGCATTCCCGACCATCATCAAATTGGAGACTTGGTGTTTCTATTGGCTGGAAGAAAGTTGACCCACAGGCAAAACCAGATGTAAACCAAGTTTGTCTTGGGTACTTTTCAAATTCTTTTCACAGCATCCTTTTCTCATCCCTCATGGTGGCCTCTGGCCCTGGAAAATCCTCATGATAGCAACTTATCAGACCTGCTTCCTCTGATAGATCTGGACTTTTCCCCTTAAGTGCTTTCCTGTTGGGTTTCTCAGACTATGGAGAACTGCTCATAGTTGAGATCTAAGAGACAAATTACCCTATGGTGTTCAAGAATGGCCGTATTTAATATACTGCCTGTCCTGGAAGTGTTCACATTTAAAAAGGCATGACTTTGCAATGGGCAAATATCAGACACCTACATGCATAGATAAAGGAAATATGTTTTACTTAAGCAAACTTCTAGGCATTGAATCTCAGTGTTTAGGCGCAGAGATGGAATTCCTATAAGCAATGCAGTCATTCACCACCTCAGGAAGGCCAAAAAATGAAGACTCTTGTGATTTTGTTATTATCAGGAAAGGTCTGATATGATAATGAACCTAAAATACTGACTAGATAGTGAACATTCTAAAATTCCACTGAACAGAATCCATTCCCATGGTCATCATCTGCAGAGGGCATGATACAGTGACAGGCCTGAAGTATGATTATAATTCTGGAGTAATTTAAAGCCTGTATTTGTTAAACTTTAACAGATGGACACACATTCTCTGATTTTCTACTTGGCTCTCTCCTGTACTAGAAATGCGCATTTAACTAAACCTTCCCAGCTTTTCTGTTCAGTGCCTGACTTACCCTACTCCCTTAGGCAGGAGGACAGTGGGTGTCTGGGGAATAAAAGCCAAGCGCTCCAAACAGAGGATTTTGGATACAAAGGGCAGCCACCAGGAAATAGGGTGAGCTTTGTGAGAGGGACAGACTGATTCCCATCTGTACAAACATGTCCAAAGCAAAAGCACAGCATTCTAAAGTGGATGCAGAAATTAGTATACAATGGCAGTTCTGGTCAGTGCAGCCCAGCATTTTTCTGTTGTGCATGGAAAGAACACAGTGAAAAGGCAGGCAGGGCATCCAGTGCAAAGTGCAATAGACATAGACACACAAATCCAGTTTTCCTGATGAGAGAGGGAGCTATCTCTTCATAAGTGATGCAATGCAATGCAGGCATGTGCAAGTACAAGGAAAGATTGATTTTTTAAAAATCATAGTGTAACTGGATGAATACCAGCAACAGCACCTGCTAAAGCAAACAGCCTGCTCATTAAAAACTGGACTTGAGGGAATGGAGAAAGAATCTGAGGAGCCTGCAGTCAGCATGCTTGTAGAGACTTTATGGCTACAGAAGATGATGATCAACCCATAGAGGTTCAATGTAGTTCTCAAGAAGAGGGTGGGAAAGCATAAGATGGGGACTAAGACTTTGCCTTTAACCTTCATGACATGAAGAATTTAATGACTCTTTGTTGGAAAAAAATGGCAGTTATGAGATCATTGTATCCGTGTTAATTATATATATTTCTATATATATAGTAAGTGGTTATTGATGTGCCTTTGTTAACCATTTAACTATTTAATAAATGTGTGTGTAGTTTATTCAAAGTGTTTCAGTCCTTCTCAATTTCTATGAAAAAGTCCCAAGTTAAATCCACTTACGGGTAGTTATACTAGGAAAACTTGCACCCATAAGAATCCCTGCAAACAGTGGTCATAATTTGGGGCTCACAGAAAGGGCTGCCAATGAAAGCCAAGTGGCATTTATTCTAACAATCACACCCCATTTTCACAATTCATATACAAAACCTCAGTGATAAGCAAGTGTTTACCATAAACTGAGCTACAAGCCAGCGGTAGAGAACACTCTAATAAGCAACTCCTTTCTTCTGATGGACACCATCAGAAATACTAAAGAAGCCTGGAATCTCAGTGTCATTGGGATGAAATTCTGGATCCAGAGGAACACCCAAACCACGCAGCAACAATATCCAAGGAGTGTCAGGCATCCCAACATGTTGTCCTCTACTCTCCACATTCTGGAGAAATGTTCTTATGGAGGAAAAAAAATACAGCTCTAGATATTGTTAGGGTGGCTGAGGGAAAAGTCAGTCCAAGAATAACTTTTTTAATAATAACAGACTAAAAAATAATTGGAAAATTATGATTGTGAATGTATTCAGTGCTGCACCATTTGACCCTTCTCCTTTCTGCTCCATCATCCACATTACTGCCAGAGTCATTTTCCTAAAGTCAGATGGTGGATTATTTCGATTCCTGATTAAAATCTTCACAGCTCCTCAATGTCTATGGAATAGTCTACGCTCTGACATAGCACTCTTTCGTGCTCTGCCCTTGGGCGTGCCCTTCACCTTTCCCCTCTGCCTTCTGTAATGTGTTATAAAAGCAAGCCAAAGGTGAACAGTGGTTAAACAGTAAAAACAGATTTTATTCAGGACTATTGCCATTTGGGAAAAGAGACCTCAGTATTGAACGGGGTTCAATTCTAAATACAACAAGGAAAAGTGGGAATTTATAGCCAAGGAGTAGGGTAGGGGACAGTGGATGGAAGATTACTAAGAGGAAGCATCAGATATAAGGGGCAGGGTGGGGTGGGGGGTGGATTCCGGCTAACTTGACCTAACAGGATTCTTGCTGAAGACAGGTCAGGGTGAAAAGACATCAACCGGGAGTTGGTAGAGGATGAGAAACCTGATCAGATATCAAGGGTGGGCTTCTGGCTAAACCAACTTGGCAAGATTCTTGCTAAAATTGAGCAATGCAAAGACAAACATGGAAGTGTAAACATTGAGGCCAAGTTGGGAAGAGGACTCAGAGGAATCTGACTAAAGTTTAATCAAGGAAAAGCTTCATCACTGTACATTCCAGGCAAGTTAAAGCACTGTTGGGGAAATGTAATAAAACAACAGATCTTCTCCCAATCCAGAAATCTTCTCCAGAAAGGTAGTAAAGAAAGAAAACCCTCTTATTATTGAACAAACATTAAACCAGAATGTGATGTACATCACAGGTAACTTGCTAAGAGAATGCAAAGACAGAAAGGAATCTCACCCCCAATATAGCCAAGCAGATACAACCCATTACATGTATGTTCCCAATATAAGTAATGACTAGTCCTTGAGCAAGAGGATTTGAGAGCACCTTTTGTCACACAAAATTTTGTCCTAACTTTATGGTGATAATTGGAGAAGTCACTTGTGTTGGCTTTATCTGAAGAAGAAACAAATTTTCTCATCTATTTTAAGCAGGAGGTAGTTTTGAAAACTGGAGCAAGGCCCATGAAAGTTAGGCTCTTACCCTCCTATGGGAACTAGGGGATAGGGATGCTACCTCCCTTGATGTTTGCATTTCAAAAAGATAGCTCCTAGGAGTTGTAAGACTGGAAGAAAGGCTTACTTATTTAGCTATTAAAAATATTTGCATAAAAAAGACTTGCAAAGGACAGAGAAAGAAATTTTAAAAGAAAACGGAAGGGGGTAGTATAGAAAGAAGTCTCTTCCCTTATGTTCAACAGGGAAAATTAAGCTTCTTATTTTTAACTTGTATCTGCCCTTACACTGCTTTCTGTTTCCCAGATACACACCATAGGTTCCCATGTCTCTGCCTTTTCGTCTCAACTTGGAACATCTTTTCTTCTTCTTCTTCTTCCTCTTCTTTGCAAACCCATCCTATGTTGACATGGTTTGGCTGTGTCCCTACCCAAATCTCATCTTGAATTGTAGTTCCCATAATCCCCACATGTCCTGGGAGGGACCCAGTGGGAAGTAATTGAATCACTGGGGGCGGGTTTTTGCTGTGCTGTTCTCGTGATAGTGAATAAATCTCACGCAATCTGATGGTTTTATAAAGAGCACTTCCCCTGCACATGTCTCTTGCTTGCTGCCATGTAAGACATACTTTGCTCCTTCTCCACCATCTGTCATGATTGTGAGACCTCCCCAGCCATGTGGAACTGTGAGTCCTTTAAACCTCTTTCTTTTATAAATTACCCTGTCTCAGGTATGTCTTTATTAGCAGCATGAGGATGGACTAGTACATATGTATGTATCAACTAGCATTCCCTGAGGTCTTCTCTGGCCTCACCTGCTACACTGAGATGCAGCTAATATTTCTTTAGTGCTTACCAGGTGATCTCAAAGCTCAATTCTCACATCCTCTATAGTGCTTCTAACATTGTCTCTGTGCCTTTTTCATTAAATCTGGTTTCTCAAGAGCAAGAACCAGGTCTCGTTGATTTTAGTATCCTTTATGATACTTGGAACAGTAGCCATACAGTACAAATGCAATAAAAACTTGGGGGAGAAGGCTGGGCATGGTGGCTCACGCCTGTGGTCCCAGCACTTTGGGAGGCCAAGGCAGGCGGATCACGAGGTCAGGAGATCGAGACCTTCCTGGCTAACACAGTAAAACCCCGTCTCTAATAAAAATACACAAAATTAGCCAGGCATGGTGGCGGGTGCCTGTGGTCCCAGCTACTCAGGAGGCTGAGGCAAGAGAATGGTGTGACCCCGGGAGGCGGAGCTTGCAGTGAGCCGGGATTGTGCCACTGCACTCCAGCCTGGGCGATAAAGCGAGACTCTGTCTCAAAAAAAAAAAAAAAAAAAAAAAAAAAAAAAAAAACTTGGGGGAGAAATAACTAACAAGTTAACTTTTATTAACTAACACTTTTATTGTAATGAAGAAAGAAAATCCATTCAAATAAAAGGGATTCATGTAATGATATAGAAAAATTTCAGTTTCCAGTTACAGGAAGAACAACTGGGCCTCATGAAATTGAAAAGTTATCAGATGGCTTGTTTCTCCCCTCTCTTTCTCCCTGCCTTGATCTCTCTGTGTCTGTCTGTCTGTGTCTCTCTGCTCCATTCTCCTGCTTCTGTGTGCAAACCAGCTTTCTCTGCTTACTTATAAGCACTGATAATAACTTATCAGTGATTGATCAGGACTACTCCCAGAATGGCAGCCTTGTACCAAGAGTCTTCATGAGTGATAGCCAACCTGAGAAGCACCTGCAAGGCTTATGAAACAAAGATTGCTGGGGACCCACCCCACAATTTCTGATTCAGCAGCTATGATATGAGGTATGAGAATTTGCATTTCTAACGTTCTCAGATGGTTGATTCTAATGATCTGGGGACTACAGTTTGAAAACCATTGATTGATATGAACTTCAAGCTTGACTCCCCACAGAGAATTGACTCAGTCATGGGTTCCAATGCCTGAGTCTCATGAGAGAGAATCTGATTGGCCCAATTTGAGTCAGATGCTATCTCTGTTGCACTCAGTTGTGGCCAAGAGGTTGGAGTCACATGGTACATATGACATGTTGTCTCTTTGAAGCTGTGGGTTGGGAAACTTTCCCAAGAAGGTAGATCTCTAGTACAGTCACTGCCATGGCTATTTTTAAAGCCATTAGATTTTCTACACAGAATTAGTTCCTTGGTTCATGTGGCTCAATTCTCCATAGCCAATAGAGCTGATGGGAAAATAATAACCATCTATTGGGCATCACCAGCCAGTCATCTCAAATTGAATCAAAACTTTATGTTCAGCCCTAAAATCATAATCTTCCTGGGCCAGGCACAGTGGCTCATGCCTGTAATCCCAGCACTTTGGGAGGCCGAGGCGGGCAGATCATGAGGTCAGGGGATCGAGACCATCCTGGCTAACATGTTGAAACCCTGTCTCTACTAACAATACAAAAAATTAGCCGGGCGTGGTGGCAGGCGCCTGTAGTCCCAGCTACTCGGGAGGCTGAAGCAGGAGAATGGCATGAACCTGGGAGGCAGAGCTTGTGGTGAGCTGAAATTTTGCCACTGCACTCCAGCCTGGGTGATAGAGCAAGACTCCGTCTCAAAAAAAAAAAAAAAATCATAATCTTCCCTCTCAAATATGCTGCTCTTCAGCCAGTAGTGCAAGTCAGAAACTTATTTGACTCTTCCTCCTTTACCCCAATCTATAAACTTTTGTCAATTCTATTTCCTAATTATTTTCTCTATCCCTACTACACCTGGTTAGTTTAACTTTACACCCTACCTCCAGTGATTTTTTTTTCTAAATCTGTTCTTCACATGACTTTCAGAGTGATCTAGCTAAAGCAGCTTCTCAACCTTAGCTCTCAGGACAGTTGTGTTGGGCATGGGACAGCTGGAGCCTGGGCCTGTTGTCTTCAGCAGCATGCAGCTGCAAGTCTACCTCACCCAGAGTGCCACACAAAACTTATCATGCTGCATATACTAAGATGTGATATGAAAAGAGATTGTGAAGCTTGGATCTAAAGCACAACTTTGACTACGCACCTCCTCTGCTTAAAAACTTTCAATGACACACCATGGGTCTTGGGACAAAGTCTAAATACATCTTACAATAGCCTATAACATCTGGCATGATCCAGTCTCTGTCTAACTCTCCAGCCTCATCTCTTGCCATTACTTGCCGTGGACTTGCTTCAACAAGCACACGCTTCAACAGCACACACTCTGCTGTTTCATGCCTACAAGTCTTTGCCTGTGATTTTCTTTCTGCGTGGAATGTCCACGCTCCCTGTTTTTGCCTGGCTACCATCATTTGAGGATCTGTTTAAGTACCATATCCCCCAAGAAAACTTCCACATCTGCTCCACACCTCCATTAATGTACTCCTTTTTGAAACTCCCATTATACCTTGAGCACATGTCACTGGATTTACCACACTGTATTAAAATATTTTTTCTGCTTCTCCCACTATCCTGTGAGTTTTTTTTGAGTAGAAGGTATATATCTTATCGGTTGCTCTATTTCCAGCAACTAGTGTAGCGATTAGAAAGTAGTATCATACAACTCAATAGCAACAACAAAACCCAGCTGGAAGATGAGCAAAGACTTGAACAGATATTTCTTCAAAGGTATGCAAATGGCCAATAAGCACATGAAAAGACATTCAACAACATTAGGTAAAGGCAAATCAAATCACAATGAGATACCACTTCATAACCACTAGGATCACTATAATTTTTGAAAACCCAGAGAGGAGGAGCCAAGATGGCCGAATAGGAACAGCTCCGGTCTACAGCTCCCAGCGCGAGCGACGCAGAAGACAGGTGATTTCTGCATTTCCATCTGAGGTACCGTGTTCATCTCACTAGGGAGTGCCAGACAGTGGGCGCAGGTCAGTGGGTGAGCGCACCGTGCGCCAGCCGAAGCAGGGGCGAGGCATTGCCTCACTCGGGAAGCGCAAGGGGTCAGGGAGTTCCCCTTCCAGGGGTGACAGACGGCACCTGGAAAATCGGGCCACTCCCACCCGAATACTGTGCTTTTCCGACGGGCTTAGGAAACGGTGCCCCAGGAGAGTATAGCCCGCACCTGGCTCAGAGGGTCCTACGCCCACGGAGTCTCGCTGATCGCTAGCACAGCAGTCTGAGATCAAACAGCAAGTCGGCAGCGAGGCTGGGGGAGGGGCGCCCGCCATTGCCCAGGCTCACTCAGGTAAACAAAGCAGCCGGGAAGCTTGAACTGGGTGGAGCGCACCACAGCTCAAGGAGGCCTGCCTGCCTCTGTAGGCTCCACCTCTGGGGGCAGGGCACAGACAAACAAAAAGACAGCAGTAACCTCTGCAGACTTAAATGTCCCTGTCTGACAGCTGTGAGGAGAGCAGTGGTTCTCCCAGCACGCAGCTGGAGATCTGAGAACGGGCTGACTGCCTCCTCAAGTGGGTCCCTGACCCCCGACCCCCGAGCAGCCTAACTGGGAGGCACCCCCCAGCAGGGGCAGACTGACACCTCACACGGCCGGCCAGGTACTCCAACATACCTGCAGCTGAGGGTTCTGTCTGTTAGAAGGAAAACTAACAGAAAGGTCATCCACACCAAAAACCCATCTGTACATCACCATCATCAAAGACCAAAAGTAGATAAAACCACAAAGATGGGGAAAAAACAGAGCAGAAAAACTGGAAACTCTAAAAACCAGAGTACCTCTCCTCCTCCAAAGGAACGCAGTTCCTCACCAGCAACGGAACAAAGCTGGACGGAGAATGACTTTGACGAGCTGAGAGAAGAAGGCTTCAGACGATCAAATTACTCTGAGCTACAGGAGGATATTCAAACCAAAGGCAAAGAAGATGAAAACTTTGAAAAAAATTTAGAAGAATGTATAACTAGAATAACCAATACAGAGAAGTGCTTAAAGGAGCTGATGGAGCTGAAAACCAAGGCTCGAGAACTACGTGAAGAATGCAGAAGCCTCAGGAGCTGATGCGATCAAATGGAAGAAAGGGTATCAGCCCTAGAAGATGAAATGAATGAAATGAAGCGAGAAGGGAAGTTTAGAGACAAAAGAATAAAAAGAAACGAGCAAAGCCTCCAAGAAATGTGGGACTATGTGAAAAGACCAAATCTACGTCTGATTGGTGTACCTGAAAGTGACGGGGAGAATGGAAACAAGTTGGAAACACTCTGCAGGATATTATCCAGGAGAACTTCCCCAATCTAGCAAGGCAGGCCAACATTCAGATTCAGGAAATACAGACAACGCCACAAAGATACTCCTCGAGAAGAGCAACTCCAAGACACATAATTGTCAGATTCACCAAAGTTGAAATGAAGGAAAAAATGTTAAGGGCAGCCAGAGAGAAAGGTCGGGTTACCATCAAAGGGAAGCCCATCAGACTAACAGCGGATCTCTCGGCAGAAACCCTACAAGCCAGAAGAGAGTGGGGGCCAATATTCAACATTCTTAAAGAAAAGAATTTTCAACCCAGAATTTCATATCCTGCCAAACTAAGCTTCATAAGTGAAGGAGAAATAAAATACTTTACAGACAAGCAAATGCTGAGAGATTTTGTCACCACCAGGCCTGCCCTAAAAGAGCTCCTGAAGGAAGCGCTAAACATGGAAAGGCACAACCGGTACCAGCCACTGCAAAATCATACCGAATTGTAAAGACCATCGAGACTAGGAAGAGACTGCATCAACTAACGAGCAAAATATCCAGCTAACATCATAATGACAGGATCAAATGCACACATAACAATATTAACTTTAAATGTAAATGGACTAAATGCTCCAATTAAAAGACACAGACTGGCAAATTGGATAAAGACTCAAGACCCATCAGTGTGCTGTATTCAGGAAGCCCATCTCACGTGCAGAGACACACATAAGCTCAAAATAAAAGGATGGACGAAGATCTACCAAGCAAATGGAAAACAAAAAAAGGCAGGGGTTGCAATCCTAGTCTCTGATAAAACAGACTTTAAACCAACAAAGATCAGAAGAGACAAAGAAGGCCATTACATAATGGTAAAGGGATTAATTCAACAAGAAGAGCTAACTATCCTAAATATATATGCACCCAATACAGAAGCACCCAGATTCATAAAGCAAGTCCTGACTGACCTACAAAGAGACTTAGACTCCCACACATTAATAATGGGAGACTTTAACACCCCACTGTCAATATTAGATAGATCAATGAGACAGAAAGTCAACAAGGATACCCAGGAATTGAACTCAGCTCTGCACCAAGCCGACCTAATAGACATCTACAGAACTCTCCACCCCAAATCAACAGAATATACATTTTTTTCAGCACCACACCACACATATTCCAAAATTGACCATATACTTGGAAGTAAAGCTCTCCTCAATAAATGTAAAAGAACAGAAATTGTAACAAACTGTCTCTCAGATCACAGTGCAATCAAGCTAGAACTCAGGATTAAGAATCTCACTCAAAATTGCTCAACTACGTGGAAACTGAACAACCTGCTCCTGAATGACTACTGGGTACATAATGAAATGAAGGCAGAAATAAAGATGTTCTTTGAAACCAACGAGAACAAAGACACAACATACCGGAATCTCTGGGATGCATTCAAAGCAGTGTGTAGAGGGAAATTTATAGCACTAAATGCCCACAAGAGAAAGCAGGAAAGATCCAAAATTGCCACCCTAACATCACAATTAAAAGAACTAGAAAAGCAAGAGCAAACACATTCAAAAGCTAGCAGAAGGCAAGAAATAACTAAAATCAGAGCAGAACTGAAGGAAATAGAGACACAAAAAAACCTTCAAAAAATCAATGAATCCAGGAGCTGGTTTTTTGAAAGGATCAACAAAATTGATAGACCGCTAGCAAGATTAATAAAGAAAAAAAGAGAGAAGAATCAAATAGATGCAATAAAAAATGATAAAGGGGATATCACCACCGATCCCACAGAAATACAAACTACCATCAGAGAATATTACAAACACCTCTATGCAAATAAACTAGAAAATCTAGAAGAAATGGATAAATTCCTCAACACATACACCCTCCCAAGACTAAACCAGGAAGAAGTTGAATCTCTGAATAGACCAATAACAGGAGCTGAAATTGTGGCAATAATCAATAGCTTACCAACCAAAAAAAGTCCAGGACCAGATGGGTTCACAGCCGAATTCTACCAGAGGTACAAGGGGGAGCTGGTACCATTCCTTCTGAAACTATTCCAATCAATAGAAAAAGAGGGAATCCTCCCTAACTCATTTTATGAGGCCAGCATCATCCTGATACCAAAGCCTGGCAGAGACACAACAAAAAAAGAGAATTTTAGACCAATATCCCTGATGAACATTGATGCAAAAATCCTCAATAAAATACTGGCAAACAGAATCCAGCAGCACATCAAAAAGCTTATCCACCATGATCAAGTGGGCTTCATCCCTGGGATGCAAGGCTGGTTCAATATACGCAAATCAATAAATGTAATCCAGCATATAAACAGAACCAAAGACAAAAACCACATGATTATCTCAATAGATGCAGAAAAGGCCTTTGACAAAATTCAACAACGCTTCATGCTAAAAACTCTCAATAAATTAGGAATTGATGGGACATATCTCAAAATAATAAGAGCTATTTATGACAAACCCACAGCCAATATCATACTGAATGGGCAAAAACTGGAAGCATTCCCTTTGAAAACTGGCACAAGACAGGGATGCCCTCTCTCACCACTTCTATTCAACATAGTGTTGGAAGTTCTGGCCAGGGCAATTAGGCAGGAGAAGGAAATCAAGGGTATTCAATTAGGAAAAGAGGAAGTCAAATTGTCCCTGTTTGCAGATGACATGATAGTATATTTAGAAAACCCCATTGTCTCAGCCCAAAATCTCCTTAAGCTGATAAGCAACTTCAGCAAAGTCTCAGGATACAAAATCAGTGTGCAAAAATCACAAGCATTCTTATACATCAATAACAGACAAACAGAGAGCCAAATCATGAGTGAACTCCCATTCACAATTGCTTCAAAGAGAATAAAATACCTAGGAATCCAACTTACAAGGGATGTGAAAGACCTCTTCAAGGAGAACTACAAACCACTGCTCAAGGAAATAAAAGAGGATACAAAGAAATGGAAGAACATTCCATGCTCATGGGTAGGAAGAATCAATATCATGAAAATGGCCATCCTTCCCAAGGTAATTTACAGATTCAATGCCATCCCCATCAAGCTACCAATGACTTTCTTCACAGAATTGGAAAAAACTACTTTAAAGTTCATATGGAACCAAAAAAGAGCCCGCATCGCCAAGTCAATCCTAAGCCAAAAGAACAAAGCTGGAGGCATCACACTACCTGACTTCAAACTATACTACAAGGCTACAGTAACCAAAACAGCATGGTACTGTTACCAAAACAGAGATATAGATCAATGGAACAGAACAGAGCCGTCAGAAATAATGCCACATATCTACAAGTATCTGATCTTTGACAGACCTGACAAAAACAAGAAATGGGGAAAGGATTCCCTATTTAATAAATGGTGCTGGGAAAACTGGCTAGCCATATGTAGAAAGCTGAAACTGGATCCCTTCCTTACACCGTATACAAAAATCAATTCAAGATGGATTAAAGGCTTAAATGTTAGACCTAAAACCATAAAAACTCTAGAAGAAAACCTAGGCAATACCATTCAGGACATAGGCATGGGCAAGGACTTCATGTCTAAAACACCAAAAGCAATGGCAACAAAAGCCAAAATTGACAAATGGGATCTAATTAAACTCAAGAGCTTCTGCACAGCAAAAGAAACTACCATCAGAGTGAACAGGCAACCTACAAAATGGGAGAAAATTTTCGCAACCTACTCATCTGACAAAGGGCTAATATCCAGAATCTACAATGAACTCCAACAAATTTACAAGAAAAAAACAAACAACCCCATCAAAAAGTGGGCGAAGGACATGAACAGACACTTCTCAAAAGAAGACATTTATGCAGCCAAAAGACACATGAAAAAATGCTCACCATCACTGGCCATCAGAGAAATGCAAATCAAAACCACAATGAGATACCATCTCACACCAGTTAGAATGGCAATCATTAAAAAGTCAGGAAACAACAGGTGCTGGAGAGGATGTGGAGAAATAGGAACACTTTTACACTGTTGGTGGGACTGTAAACTAGTTCAACCCTTGTGGAAGTCAGTGTGGCGATTCCTCAGGGATCTAGAACTAGAAATTCCATTCGACCCAGCCATCCCATTACTGGGTATATACCCAAAGGACTATAAATCATGCTGCTATAAAGACACATGCACACGTATGTTTATTGCGGCATTATTCACAATAGCAAAGACTTGGAACCAACCCAAATGTCCAACAATGATAGACTGGATTAAGAAAATGTGGCACATATACACCATGGAATACTATGCAGCCATAAAAAAGGATGAGTTCAGGTCCTTTGTAGGGACATGGATGAAATTGGAAATCATCATTCTCAGTAAACTATCGCAAGAACAAAAAACCAAACACCGCATATTCTCACTCATAGGTGGGAATTGAACAATGAGAACACATGGACACAGGAAGGGGAACATCACACTTCGGGGACTGTTGTGGGGTGGGGGGAGGGGGGAGGGATAGCATTGGGAGATATACCTAATGCTAGATGATGAGTTGGTGGGTGCAGCACACCAGCATGGCACATGTATACATATGTAACTTACCTGCACATTGCGCACATGTACCATAAAACCTAAAGTATAATAATAATAATAATAATAAAAGAAAAAAAAAAAAAGAAAACCCAGAATGTAACAGGTGGTGAGGATGTAAAAATTGGAACCCTTAGTGCTTTGCTGTTAAGTGTGTAAGATGATACAGCCACTGTGGAAAACAGTTTGGTTGTTCCTCAAAAAGTTAAACATAGAATTACCATATGAATCAACAATTTCAGTCCTAGGAATATACTCAAAAGAACTGAAAGCAAGATCTTAAACAGACATTTGTACACCCACGTTCACAGCAGCATAATCCACAAGGGCTAAAATGTGGAAGCAACTGAAGTGTCCAAAAACAGATACATGAATAAGGAAAATATAATATATGCATAGAATATTATTCAGCCTTAAAAAGGAAGGACATTCTGAGATGTGTTATAATATGGATGAACTTTGAGGACATTATGTGAAATAAGCCATTTCCAGAAAGACAAATACTGCACAATTACACTTAAATGAGGTATCTAGAATTCATAGAAACAGAAAGGAGAATAGAGGTTGTCAGGGACTAGAGGGAGGTGGAATAGGTAGTGTTTAATGGGGTATGATATGGTTTGGCTCTGTGTCCCAACCCAAATCTCATATTGAATTGTAATCCCCACGTGTTGGGGGAGGGGGCTGGTAGGAGGGGATTGGATCATGGGGGTGGTTTCTAATGGTTTAGCACTATCACTCTAGTGCTATCTCGTGATGGAATTCTCATGAGATATGGTTGTTTAAAAGTGCATAGCACTTCACCTTTCATTCTCTCTCTCCTGCCCTGCCATGGTAAGACGTGCTTGCTTCCCCTTCAGCTTCCGCCATGATGGTAAGCTTCCTGAGGCCTCCCAATCATGCTTCCTGTACAGCCTGTGGAACTGTGCATCAATTAAACCTCTTTTCTTCATAAATTACCCAGTCACAGGCAGTCCTTTATAGTAGTGTGAGAACGGCGTAATACAGGGTATTATAGAGTTTTAGCTTTGCAAGATGAAAAGAGTTCTGGAGGTGAATGGTAATGATGGTTGCACAATGAGAATGTACTTAATACCACTTAACTGTACACTTAAAAATAGTTAAGATGGTAAATTTTATGTTATGTATATTTCACCACAATTACAAAAATAAAAGCAGATGACTCTGCTGCTTCTATGCTAAGCTTGGACACAAGAATTCCACTTCCAAGACAGGGAGACACAGTTCTGGGGATCAGTCTCACTCATTGTGCTACCCAGACATTTCCTTCTCAGGTTCTGCCATATCCCCCAGAGCACTGAGAAGGTACAGGATACACAACAAGATAGAAATAGGTTCCTAACTGAACTCCCTTCCTTCTATCTGGTCTTTTACATCGCTCAGGAAGTTTTTCAAATCTCTTTCCCATTTTGCCTTTTCTGTGGTTTCCATCCCCATGCCTTCATCTCTATCCCTGCCCCCACTCCCAGGACTATCCAGAATAATTCCCTAAATAAGGCAATGCTTTAAAAACCAGCCAGCCAACCAACAAACAGCAACAACAAACAGGATGGGAGTTAGGTTCTCATATCTGATTCAAAAGCACATACACAAGGGAAAATAAAGTCTTGATTACCCACATGATATGGGAGGGGAAAATACCTACAGCAATGAGGAAAAAATATACCCTACTGTCACTAAATGATTCTTAGCATGAGCAGAACGGGAGGTGGCACATTGTAAGACTATGAGGGTCTACTTGTCAGGGTACTTCTGGTTGTAAGTGAAACACTTCAAAATAATGCTGGTTTAAGAAAAGAAGACATATATTAGGTCAAAGAGTTGACAGATCCTGAGTGGTTTGATTTCAGGCATAGCTGTATGCTGGCACTCAAGCTGTGAGGATAGAAATCTGCCTCTTTTTATCAGCTGTAACTTCTGTGTTTATCACTGAAAGGTCCACCTTTGCATCCATGCAGAAATAATCCAGAAAATAGATACTTGTTCCCAGTTGTTCCAATATAAGTCCTAGGGCTGATTCATACAGTTCTAGCCAGATGCTAATATCAGTTTGGGTCACACACCCATTCCTGAAGCCAGAAAATAGAACATTCTCATTGGCCAGGCTTGAGTTTGTGCCTACTCTTTGAACCAGGCAGTGGGAAGTCACCACTCAAATCTTGTGGATTGAAAATGAGAGGGAGAGGGGGAAGGAGAAGAGGGAGAATGCAAGAGCTGGTTCCTTGAAGGAAAACCATAGTGTTTTCCCAGAACAATCAGAATGTATGTTGGATAGACAAAAACAACACATGAACACTATATTCCACTATTTGATAGCCTGCCGATTTACAAAAGCTCTTTGACTAATATAATTATATCATATACAGATGAAAGTGTACTTGTGCCCTCTATACGGAGACAACCCAAGTACATATACCCTAAGGGTATCCTTTTTTTTTTTTTTTTTTTTTTGACAGAGTCTTGCTCTGTCACCCAGGGTGGAGTGCAGTGGCACGATTTCGGCTCACCGCAGCCTCTGCCTTCCGGGTTCCAGCGATTCTCCCGCCTCAGCCTTCCGGGTAGCTGGGAATACAGGCGGATGCCACAATGCCCAACTAATTTTTGTAGTTTTAGTAGAGACAGGGTTTCACCATGTTGGCCAGGCTAGTCTCAAACTCCTGACCTCAGGTGAACTGCCCGTCTCGGCCTCCCAAAGTGCTGGGATTATAGGCATGAGCCACCGCGCCTGGCCAGGGTATCCAATTTTAAGTGCAAGATCTTTTAGTGATTTACAGTCATCTTGGATACGTCTTGATGTAGCTCCCCATGGTCTCACATTTATGGGTACATGATATTCGACTCCATCTAAAATATCCAATGTCCAATATTAGAGGGAAAACAGGATGAACTAAATAAAACCTCCAATTTGGAAGTATGATTCCATTTATACATCATTCTGGAAAAACGAAAACCATGCAGCAGAAGTCAGATCAGTGGTTGTCATGGGTAGGTGCAGGGGTTGACTAAAAAGGGGCAACACGAGGGAATTTTGGGGGGTGATAAAACTGTTCTGTTTCTTAAATCTGGTGTTTGTGGTTATATGACTTTGCATTTGCCAAAACACATAGAACAATACACCACAAAGAATAAAATGTATTATACATAAACCCAAATAAGTCAATAAAAACTTCCTCCTTTGGCTTTTGTGACAACATTTCTCATTTTCCTCCTTAATTTTATCACTTATCCTCCTCTACTCAGAGAATATATGAAGATCTTCAGGTTTTAGCCCAAGGCCACCATATATATATATATATATATATATATATATATATATATATATGATATAAATTCTACACTATACTCAAAGACAATCTCATCCATTTCCACGATACACATCTCTAGCCAAGACACTTCTGACCTTCAGAGCTTCTGATACACTTCAATGTCTTATAAGCATGTCAAACCCCACATGTTTAAAACAGAACTTAGTACTATGTCTTCACCTTTAGCCATGCTTCTATCCCAATCTTCTCTATCTTAATAAATGATATCATTATCTACTTATTTGCTTAAGGCAGAAAACTGGGAGTCATACTTGGTGTTCCCCTTTTCTTCACTTCCCACATCCAATCCTACCTCTTAAATTTATGTTAATCCTTACTCTAGTCCAAGCAGTTATTATACAATCCAGTTTCAACACCTTCCCTTTTTCTGTATTCTAACATCATTCTAAGCACTCTGGATTTCCTTCAATTCATAGAAAGCACTATGCCTTTGGGTCTTTGCCCATACAGTTCTTTCTATCTGTAATACTTTTTTGTACCTCATCCCCCTCAGACTTAGCTAGATCTTAGCCTTCAAGTCTCAATGTAAGTCTCACTCTCTTAGGAGGCCTTCTTTGATTTCCTAAACTAGGTTAGGTACACTTGCTATCTACTTCCATATTGCTTTTATCATAACAGTGAATCCACAATTACTTCTTTCATATTTTACTCCTCTGCTACAATCTAAGCTTCATGAGGGCAGGACTATGTCTGTGTCATTTTCTCTCATCCTCAGTACCCAACACTTGACAAGCAATGCTTGCTAAAGATGGAGACAGGTAAGTGAAGTTAGAAGTTTATACTACAGATCCAGAGGCATGTGTGGACACCAAATGCATACTCGGACCTCTTTTGGAGGTATGTGATTCCACTCCTCTGCACTTTCTTCAGTTTGTTTTCCACCATCCTTAGGATGCTCATCTAACACTGACTCTCCCCACTCTGAGTTAGTGAGGGAGAAGCTTTCAAAAGTGATGGAAGGCTGCCACCCTGGGTTAGAGGGAAATGTATAGAGGTGTGGTAGGTTCTCTTGTCTTTTTTGGGCTTGTACACACTCCAACCACCTAGATGATCAACTGTTACTGATGCCTGGGAGAGATCAACAGGATCCAAAATTTTCCTCAAAATTACTTAGAAAAAATATAATGCATGGGACACGGTTTTGACAGTAGCTGACTAGTCCTGGCCTTCAGTGCCCTTTTCTCATCTGGTGACAGAAGTGCAACATTAGGAACAGAGTTTTGCCTGAAAACATGAAGAAGCATAACCAACACATTCATAGCTTTTCCAGTGCATCAATGTGGTCCCAATCAGTCTGTAAATACTTCGATGCCAGAGATAATGTTTTACCCTTTGTTAATCCTCACATTGCTAGTAACTCAACAAATTGATTGAATCAGCCTAAGAGCTATGTACAGATCTGATTTGCAACAGACATCTGAAATTTTAACATTACCCAGTATAGAATACACTAATCTGGTAGACCTTAATAATTATTCATAATTATAATGAAATGTTTATGGATCTATATTCTCATTTTATTGTAAACACAATTATTAGTCTTAGTTTTTTGGTAGATGCAACATTTACTGAGTACAATGACGTCTTGAGAGGAAGACATATTTTTGTGAGTAAATACAATGAATTTTTATCTTTGTACCTACTGATGTAAATGCTGTTGCTGAACTGTACTCCTGTGTACATTCTTTATTTTTCTTTTTGTTTTTCATGTATCCTGTATTCTTGGAGTAGATATTAGACATCTTTCCATAGGGACATCATTTAGTGTGTATGTGTATATATGCATTATATTTAACTTTTGTCCCCAATACCTTGTATTTTATGGCTCACAGTTGAACATATATTGTCCACATTATGCCCTTATGAGTTGATTATTGCTTATTGATTGTTCATACATAACACCTCTATTTTATTGTCCTATTTTTCAAATTCTTAGTCTCATATCTAAGTCTTCCTTTTCTTTTACCTTTCCTTCATTCATTTTCATCATCATTGCTTCATTTTCATTTTGTAGTTTATTTTCCCTCACATCAGGTTTTTGTTGTTGTTGTTGTTGTTGTTTTCGAGACAGAGTCACGCTCTGTCGCCCAGGCTGGAGTGCAGTGGCATGACCTCAGCTAACTACAACCTCTGCCTCCTGGGTTCCAGCGATTCTCCTGCCTCAGCCTCCCAAGTAGCTGGCTAATTTTTTGTGTTTTTAGTAGAGATGGGGTTTTGCCATGTTGGCCAGGCTGGTCTCAAACTCCTGGCCTCTAGCAATCCACCCACCTCGGTCTCCCAAAGTGCTGGGATTACAGGTGTGAGCCACTGTGCCTGGCCTCACATCAGTATTTTTTATATGGTCACAGTTCTATCACACAAATCAGTCATGTTGAAGTTCTAAAAACACTGAACTCATTTTTAAGTTGTAAACATAATAGAACACACAAACATAAAATTTACCATCATGACCATTTTAAATGTACAGTTCACTAAGTATATTCACATATTTTGTGCAACCAATCTCCAGCACATTTTCATCTTGTAAAACTAAAACCATCCCCATTAAACAACTCCCGATTTACCAACTCCCCCCAGTCCCTGGTAACCACCATTCTGTTTTCTTTTTCTGTGAATTTGGCTACTCTTAATAATGCATATAAATAAAATCATACAATATTTGTCTTTTTGTGATTGCCTTATTTAACTTTAATGTCCTAAGGGTTCATTCACATTACAGCATGTGCCAGAATTTCCTTCTTTTTAAGGCTGAATAATATTCTATTACATGTATATCCACATTTTGTTTATCCATTCATTCCACTGATGGACATGTGGGTTGCCTCTACCTTTTGGCTTTTATGAATAATGCTGCTATGAAAACGGAAATACAAACATTAAACCTTTTATTAAATACTTAAATAGATAAATATTAATGGATAAAATTTCTTAGAAACCATGTTATATAATGTATTTGATTTGAAATTAAAGTACTTAAGATTACATATTGTAGAAATTCTAAGCTTAATTGCAGAAAATGATTGGGAAAATAAGTGCTCAGGAATGCCTATAATTATCACCTGTGTGTATCAAAATTTACAAATTAATAGACATAATTTTTCACATATCACCAGATACCCATATGTTCATTAGCTGCCTTGATTACATGAAAATTATGCCCATTTGAACCCTGATGAAATATGCCTAGGCTTTATGAACACACACACATACACACACACACACACACACAGACACACACACACAAATACACACACATGCTTGCACAGAATCAAGTGGAAAAGGGGAGGGACTAATCCCAGTTTGGGAGCTCTGAATTATTAGAACAGGCAGGCTTCAGTAACTGAAGGAGCTTTCCTTAGAAAACTTATGAAGGAGAGCTTGAAACTAATGGTCAGGTTCCTGGAAAACTAAGATTAGAATCATAAAAAAAGGCTAGGCCTTTATTCCCAAACAAAGGAATAAAGGAATCAATGGATCTGGTAAATCAAAATGAGACTCCCAGGCCAAAAATAGAGGGGAATGAAGTTTGGGGCACCAATAATATAATTGAATGAGTAAAATGATGAAGTATTTCAACAAATACTTATTTAAACATTCAATGGTTATTTTACAACTGCAAGATGCAATATCTGAAATTAAGAATTCATTGGATAGTTTTTTTTTTGAGATGGAGTCTTGCTCTGTTGCCCAGGCTGGAGTGCAGTGGCATGATCTTGGCTCACTGTAACCTCTGCCTCCTGGGTTCAAGTGATTCTCCTGCCTTAGCCTCCCTAGTAGCTGGGATTACAGACATATGCCACCATGCCTGGCTAATTTTTGTATTTTACGTAGAGATGGGGTTTCACCAGGCTGGTCTCAAACTCCTGACATTAGTTGATCTGCCCTCCTCGGCCTCCCAAAGTGCTGGGATTACAGGCATGAGCCACCGCACCCAGCTCATTGGATAGATTTAATAGCAGAAGATAGTATCAGTCAACTGGAAGACAGGCCTATTGACAGGTCAATAGAAAATTTAAACTGAACCTCAAGAGAAAAATGAATGTAAAAATCAAAACAGCACATAAGAGAAATGTGGGATACAGACAAAGGTCTAGCATGTATGTAATTAGAGTCCCAGAAGAAGAGAAAGAGGAGAATGGAATGGAAGAAATAATGAATGGAAATTTTCTAAATGTGATGAAAAACATCAACTCACAGATTCAAAAAGCTCAGTGAACGACAAGCAGAATAAATATGAAGAAAAACAATTTATATACATCATAGTCAAGCTGCTCAAATCAAAGTTAAAGTGAAAATCCCAAAAGTGCCCAAAGGAATAAAACACATTGTCCTGAGAAGAACAATATAAGAAGATAGCTAACTTATCCACAGAAACTATGGAAAGCAGATGACCATAAAATGACATCTTTAAAGTGCCAAAAAGAGCAAAAGAAAAACAGAAACATGTACAACCTAGAATTCTACACCCAATATTTCAAAAATCACTGAAAGAAGACATTCTCAGACAAAAGCAGAAATGAATTTTTGCTAGTATTAGAAAAAAATACTAAAGGAAGTTCTGGAAAGCTGAAAGAAAATTACTCCTTGGAACTTCAAGAAAGAATGAATAGCACAGGAAAGGCTAAATAATTTGGTCATTATCAAAAATTATTGACTATTTAAAACAAAAACAATAATAAAGTTTTATGGGGTTAAATGTAAAATATATCTTGTGATAACTGAAAGGGTGTGAAGGGTGACTAGGTTTAACTCCTGTAAGGTTCTTGCATGGTTCCGAATGGAGAAAAAGTATTACTTTAAGGTGAACTTCATTAAGCTACACATGTATTTTGAAATTTTTAGGATGACTTCTAAAAGAACAATAAAAAAGTATAATATAAAGACTAATAGAGGAGATAAATGGAATAATAAATGCCTTATTAAAACAAAGAAAGTAGAAAAAGAGGAATAAAGAAATGAAGAATAGATGGGACAAATAGAAAATAAACAGCAAAATTGTAGACTTAAGACAAACTATACTGATAATTGCATTAAATTTAAATAGACTAAACACCAAAAATAATGAAACGATGAAAATAACTGAATTGACAGACTTGATTTTAAAAATAGACCCCAATTATGTCTACAAGGAGCAAGAAACACACTTTAAATGTTAAAACAGAAATAGGTTGAAAGTAAAAATATAAAAAAAGATACACCATGTAAACACTAACCAAAAGAAAGCTTGTGTGACTGTATTAATATTAGACAAACTATACTTTAAGGAAAGATACAGGAAATATTTCATAATTCTAAAAGGCTCAATTCAGCAAGAAGATATAGTTCTATGTATGTACCTAATAACATAGCATTTATGTATGCATGTACATGTGTATGTATCTATTTAGACAGCTGCTGGAGAATGTGTAATTTTTTTTTAATATTTTATTTTTATTTTATTTTATTTTACTTTATTTTTTTTTTCTGTTTTATCATTATTATTATTATTATTATTATTATTATACTTTAGGCTGTATGGTACATGTGTGCAATGTGCAGGTAAGTTACATATGTATACATGTGCCATGCTGGTGCGCTGCACCCACCAACTCATCATCTAGCATTAGGTGTATCTCCCAATGCTATCCCTCCCACCTCCCCCCACCCCACAACAGTCCCCGAAGTGTGATGTTCCCCTTCGTGTGTCCATGTGTTCTCATTGTTCAATTCCCACCTATGAGTGAGAATATGCGGTGTTTGGTTTTTTGTTCTTGCGATAGTTTACTGAGAATGATGATTTCCAATTTCATCCATGTCCCTACAAAGGACCTGAACTCATCATTTTTTATGGCTGCATAGTATTCCATGGTGTATATGTGCCACATTTTCTTAATCCAGTCTATCATTGTTGGACATTTGGGTTGGTTCCAAGTCTTTGCTATTGTGAATAATGCTGCAATAAACATACGTGTGCATGTGTCTTTATAGCAGCATGATTTATAGTCCTTTGGGTATATACCCAGTAATGGGATGGCTGGGTCAAATGGAATTTCTAGTTCTAGATCCCTGAGGAATCGCCACACTGACTTCCACAAGGGTTGAACTAGTTTACAGTCCCACCAACAGTGTAAAAGTGAAGTTGAAAACTTTGAAAAAAATTTAGAAGAATGTATAACTAGAATAACCAATACAGAGAAGTGCTTAAAGAAGCTGATGGAGCTGAAAACCAAGGCTCGAGAACTACGTGAAGAATGCAGAAGCCTCAGGAGCCGATGCAATCAAATGGAAGAAAGGGTATCAGCCCTGGAAGATGAAATGAATGAAATGAAGCGAGAAGGGAAGTTTAGAGAAAAAAGAATAAAAAGAAACTAGCAAAGCCTCCAAGAAATGTGGGACTATGTGAAAAGACCAAATCTACGTCTGATTGGTGTACCTGAAAGTGATGGGGAGAATGGAAACAAGTTGGAAAACACTCTGCAGGATATTATCCAGGAGAACTTCCCCAATCTAGCAAGGCAGGCCAACATTCAGATTCAGGAAATACAGAGAACGCCACAAAGATACTCCTCGAGAAGAGCAACTCCAAGACACATAATTGTCAGATTCACCAAAGTTGAAATGAAGGAAAAAATGTTAAGGGCAGCCAGAGAGAAAGGTCGGGTTACCATCAAAGGGAAGGCCATCAGACTAACAGCGGATCTCTCGGCAGAAACCCTACAAGGCAGAAGAGAGTGGGGGCCAATATTCAACATTCTTAAAGAAAAGAATTTTCAACCCAGAATTTCATATCCTGCCAAACTAAGCTTCATAAGTGAAGGAGAAATAAAATACTTTACAGACAAGCAAATGCTGAGAGATTTTGTCACCACCAGGCCTGCCCTAAAAGAGCTCCTGAGGGAAGTGCTAAACATGGAAAGGCACAACCGGTACCAGCCACTGCAAAATCATACCGAAATGTAAAGACCATCGAGACTAGGAAGAGACTGCATCAACTAACGAGCAAGATAACCAGCTAACATCATAATGACAGGATCAAATTCACACATAACAATATTAACTTTAAATGTAAATGGACTAAATGCTCCAATTAAAAGACACAAACTGGCAAATTGGATAAAGACTCAAGACCCATCAGTGTGCTCTATTCAGGAAACCCATCTCACGTGCAGAGACACACATAAGCTCAAAATAAAAGGATGGACGAAGATCTACCAAGCAAATGGAAAACAAAAAAAGGCAGGGGTTGCAATCCTAGTCTCTGATAAAACAGACTTTAAACCAACAAAGATCAAAAGAGACAAAGAAGGCCATTACATAATGGTAAAGGGATTAATTCAACAAGAAGAGCTAACTATCCTAAATATATATGCACCCAATACAGGAGCACCCAGATTCATAAAGCAAGTCCTGACTGACCTACAAAGAGACTTAGACTCCCAGACATTAATAATGGGAGACTTTAACACCCCACTGTCAACATTAGACAGATCAACGAGACAGAAAGTCAACAAGGACACCCAGGAATTGAACTCAGCTCTGCACCAAGCAGACCTAATAGACATCTACAGAACTCTCCACCCCAAATCAACAGAATATACATTTTTTTCAGCACCACACCACACCTATTCCAAAATTGACCATATACTTGGAAGTAAAGCTCTCCTCAATAAATGTAAAAGAACAGAAATTATAACAAACTATCTCTCAGATCACAGTTCAATCAAGCTAGAACTCAGGATTAAGAATCTCACTCA
Source organism: Pongo pygmaeus (assembly GCF_028885625.2). Taxonomy (NCBI): domain Eukaryota; kingdom Metazoa; phylum Chordata; class Mammalia; order Primates; family Hominidae; genus Pongo; species Pongo pygmaeus. Next base: position 136,760,243 of record NC_072396.2, on the reverse strand, counting down.
AAACCGCTCAACTACGTGGAAACTGAACAACCTGCTCCTGAATGACTACTGGGTACATAACGAAATGAAGGCAGAAATAAAGATGTTCTTTGAAACCAACGAGAACCAAGACACAACATACCAGAATCTCTGGGATGCATTCAAAGCAGTGTGTAGAGGGAAATTTATAGCACTAAATGCCCACAAGAGAAAGCAGGAAAGATCCAAAGTTGACACCCTAACATCACAATTAAGAGAATGTGTAATTTGTATCAACTGGCCAGAGACTGCTCAGTCATGGTTCTTAAATTTAGATCCTCATTTAAGAATTTCTGTCTCTTTTGAAGAGTCTCCATCTGTGACAAATGAGCTTGGGTAATGATACAGGGGTAATTTACTCCTTGTTCCTGGCCTGTATTCTAATGGACAGCCCTTTGTAATAGAGAATAAAGAATTTAATAAGCTAATAATTATTAAATTTATTAAGGAAAGGAATATAGGTCAGTAAGAAGTGTTTGGGATGGAGCTAAGGAATCACATCCCCCAATTCGCACCTCCCCTGGTCCCAGTCTGATTTACCAGTGTTTCCTACTTTCTCTAACTTTAACAGGAGAAATAGACATTGAATATTTGCAGTAACTCTCAGCCATCTTAAATTCTTAAGTGCAGCAAGATATAGCCTAGTTTAAGAAAGTTTTGTGCCCTTTCCTTTCTGCTTACACATGGGCCAGTTTGACCAGAGTTTGTATCCATGCAGATACTAACTAGAGGCTACAAAAAGTAGCAATCACATCATAATCTTGAACATTTTCTAGCTCCAGACCAATAGGTACATGATACTAATCTAACCAATAGGTACAAGTTTCAGTAAAAACAGTTTAACCAGATGGTATGCAAGTTTATAATAAAGAGTGCCAGCTTCCTGGTTGGAGATGAGGGGATCCTCTTGCCCTGTAGCCGATTTCAGTGAAGCCAATTTTGTATTTAGGTCTGCCACTTCTTTTTTTTCTTTTTGAAATGGAGTCTGGCTCTGTCGCCCAGGCTCTCGTGCAGTGGCGTAATCTTGGCTCACTGCAACCTCCACCTCCTGGGTTCAAGCAATTCTCCTGCCCCAGCCTCCCAAGTAACTGGGACTACAGATGTGCACCACCACACCCAGCTAACTTCTGTATTTCTAGTAGGGAGAGGGTTTCACCATGTTGGCCAGGCTGGTCTCAAACTCCTGGCCTCAGGTGATCCGCCTGCCTTGGCCTTCCAAAGTGTTGGGATTACAGGCGTGAGCCACTGCACCCAGCCTAGGTCTGCCACTTTCTAGACACCAGTTTTGCTTCCAATGTTGCTTTAGCCAGGACTCTTTCAGATGCAGGCAACAACAACCCATGTTGAAATAGCTTTAGCGGCAAAGGGATACATTGGCCCACACAACTGGAAAGTCCAAGGGCAGATCTGGCAGAGTTGGACCCAGGGGCTCAACAATGTCATCTGAGTTCTCTTTTCATTTCTTAGCTCTGTTCATCTCTATGTGCTGTTTATTTCTTAGGTTCTCCACATTGGCAGGAAAGATGGTTGCTGGTAGTTCCCAGTCTATATTTGTGTAACTAAAAACTCAAAAGGTAGATGGATATTTTTCCCCCGAATACTTATAGAAAATCTCAGGAAAGAACTCTGATTGGCTCTGCTTGGTTCATGAGCTATTCTTTGTACAAATCACTGTGACTACTGGGGATGCAGAACAAAGATCAGTCTAGTCTGGGTAAGATGTCCATCCCTATGTCCATGAGAGAAATGTATCATTTGTTAGAGGAAAAAAAAAAAAAAAAACCTATATAAGGTAATGACAGAGGGATAGTTCCTAAAACAAGGTGCTATTGGGCAATCAAAGAGGTATCATGTTTACTATAGACTTTGACCCTTATATGTTTTTCTGCTTGCAAAATAATACACGTTCACTGTAAAAAATTCAAAATTTGCAGGAATGCAGTCTAGCATTTTGGTGAAAAGCATGTCTCGGAAATCAGATAAATCTGGGCTTGAAAGACATTTTAATTTTGTAATTGTGGGTAAGATACTTCACTTTTCTCATCCTTAGTTTTCTCATTTGTAAATAGGGCAAAACAGTAATACTGACTTCATATGCTATTTATAAGAATGAAATATGGTAATGCATGAAAGTGCTAAGAGCACCATCTTCTTATAATAAAGGCATATACCAAATATGCATGTAAAAATAAAAGCATGTAATAAACGTTAAATAAAATGATTCACAATATAGAATATCCAAGTCATCAATATTTTCATCTGATCCCAACTTCAGCCCACCAAACTGCTATCATACTGACATATAATTCTCCATATTTTTTGTCTTGTACTGATGCATGCTCCTTTTGTTCCTTAAGTAATCACAGGATAGTACCATACATACTATTTTGAAGCCTACTTTTTAATCTGCAATTCTCCTCTCTTTTTACAACAGTAGAGATTATGTCACTGCTCCCATGTGAGGCAATCACTATTTATACCTTTACATCCTCCACCTTCCTGCCTTCTAGGGAACCTTATACTATCAACCATCCATTCCATCTCTGGTACCATCAACCTCTTTCTTTCACCATGAAATTTCTCAACAGTACTTGTGCCTCATTAAGTCCCTTCTTTATTTAAAAACCCTTCCCTAGACCCCACCACCCTTTCCAGTTACCCTCTTGTCTCTCTTCTCCCATTTATAGATATACTTCTTTAAAAATTTGTCTATTTTTTCTATCCATTTTGTCAAACAGCTCAACCAACTCCAATCTGTCCTCTACTCCTCTAACAAAGTAGCTTTATGAAAGTCATCAATGACCTCCTTGTTACCAACTCAAGGGGACACTTTATGATCCTTATCCTATTTGACCTCTCAGCAGCACTTGACCCTGTTAATCTTTCCTCCATCTAGAAAACTTCTCCCTTGACTTTTGTAAAACCACATTCTACTGTTTTTCCTTCTATCTCTCTGGTCCATGCTTCAGAGTTTTTGCAGATCCATTCTCTTCTTTCTGGGCTTCAATCTTGGAGTTCCTCAAGGTTCTGCCCTAGTATAACTCCTCCTATACTTCCCATACTCACTCCCTAGGTGATCTAATTCACATTCATAGCTTCCATTACATCTAAATGTCAATGACTTCCCAATGAAATCTCTAGCCTACATGTCACCTGTAAGATCTGCTTGACACATCATATTTGATATCTTCCTTATCATTATTATTATTATTATTAGTAGTAGTAGTAGTAGTAAGAGATGAGGTCTCGCTATATTGCCCAGCCAGGGCTTGAATTCCTAGCCTCAAGCAATCCTCCCACCTCAGCTTCCCAAAGTGCTGGGATTGGAGGCATGAGCCACTGTGCCTGCCCCAATTTGATATCTTGAAGACCCTTTAACTTCTCACCTCCACACATCTAATCCTCTTTCAGTGTCCAGTGTTATTGAATGGTACCCCACCTACTCAATTCCTCAAGCCAAAAATCCTAAGTATCATCCTTGACTCTTCCTTGTCTTTCAACTCCCCTATATTGAATATATTACAAATTTCAGTTAATTTCACTATTTAAATATCACTAAAATCTATCGAATTGTCTTCATGTCTTCCGCTATCACCCTAGACTGATCTTACTTAAAGTACTAGACAAATCCCCCTATCTGTTGCCCTGAATCTTCTCTGATGCCCCTGTAATACAGGCTCTGAACTGCAGCCAGAGTCTTCTTTTCAAAAACAAATCTGATTGTATTGCCCATTTCTTTAAAAAAGAAAAATACTTCAGTGACTTTACATTGCTCCTAACATAAAGACTAAAGTCTATAATGTGGTTTCCAAACTTTTACGGTTTGGCTTTTACCATACTCTCCAGGCTCATGTCTTACTATTCCTCATCTTATTATCAGAGTTTATTCACAAAGATATGCTCCATCCTACAAAAGGGCTTGTGATGATCCTTAATGATATCTGCTACTCTTTTGTCTAACTCCTTCCCAACTTTCACACAGCAGAGTAAGTGTGAGTTACCTGTCCCATTCTACTACTTCCTGTTCTACTTAATATTTCTTTGTTATATGTTCTTATGGGACTTTTATTCCATTTTCATTTGGACTGATATTTCATTAAGGACTCCGTAATTTAGTCTTTATTATTGTATGATTATTATTTTTTCATCATTTTTCCTGAGCTGAACTCATTTCATTTCTTGCTAGGTTTTTTTGGTCCATTTATGTTCTTTGGTTTTGTATTTCTCAATGAAGGTGTTTTTTCATATCTCTGAAAGCTTTTCTGAAGAGAAAGAAACATAGACATATAATTTACTTCAAAGTATTTTCAATTCTATTTCATTTCATGTTTTTTGGGGAATAATTTTTACCATCAGAAATCCTTTGATTAATATATTCTTGTTTCTTACAGTAGTTTCTTATGGACATGGTCAGTCTTTTTTCTATTTCTATTAAATTTATGGACAGGATTCCTAGTTAAAGAATGCTCTTCTGTCAGTTCTTCCCTCTACTATGAAGTTTCTTTTATCAATGGTGGTGTTGGTGCAAGGGAGTGAGGGAGGTGTTGCTGTGTCTTTTTTCCCTTATTTTCTTCTTATTTCCCTCTTTCGCTACACAGCCTCATCTCTAAAGGGTACTGACACTTCTCTATATATCTAGTTCTCCCACAGGAGCATGTGAGGCTGCCCCTTCTGGTCCCACACACATTCAAGCCCTTTTCTTGCAATCGGTGGTTTGAACTGCCAAATCCCAACCTGTGTTCAATATTTTGTCAATGTTGAATGCTCACATTCTAGGGGTGACTTTTATTTGTGCCTCATCTAAGTCCTCTGATCACATCAACACTTTTTGAAGGTGCCTCTTAAACCTCCCCACTCCCATTTTCTGCATCCACAAGCTTGCAACAGCAAGTGGACAGCAAGAGGTGTGTTGGAATTAGTTCTCTTTTTATCCTTGAGGGTCACTTTAAGGTTGGAGTGTTTGCTGTTTCTTAGAAATGCTGAATGCATGCATCACGTATGCTTATATACATATTTCTTGGTGATTTTAAGAGTTTTTGAAAGGTGGGTATGGGAGAGATTCAAAATAAGGCAGCCATCCTTGTTTTTTAAACCTGCTTTCCTTTCAAAAAATAGTTTTGTCACATGTTTGTTTCCCTAAAGATTATATTGCCTGGAATTGCTTATATTGAACTTTATTAAAATGCTATCATTCTACATATATTCTTAGAATTGCATTTTCACTCATGATTTCTAATATTTATCCATGTTGTTGTATAACCTTAGTCCATGTGTTTTTACTGCTGCATAGTATCCTATTGCATTTATTATTTATAACACTATTGACAGACATATAGATTATTTCTTATTTTCGTTACTACAATCAGTGCTACTGTAAACAATTTTGCACATGTTTCTTGATGCACATGAACAAGAATTTCTCTGGGGCTCACTGTTCAATATGGTAGGCAGTAGCTACATGTCACTATTGAGCATTTGAAATGGGCAGGTAAGAACTGAGATGTGCTATAAATGTAAAATACACACTGGATTTTAAAGACTTACCATGAAAAGGTAATGTAAAATATCTCATGGATAATTTTGATATTGATTACATGTTGAAATCATAATGTACTGGATATATTGGTTAAATTAAATATAAAAATGAATATCACCTTTTTTCTTTGTACTTTATATTACTTCAAGAATGTTCAAAATTACATATTAGGCCTGCATTTAGGGATCATATCACATTCCTATTGGAATTTGCTGCTCTAGGGTATAAATCTAGGAATAGAATTTCTGGGTAGATTATGCGAATCTTCACTCTAATGATAAAGCCAGATTTGTCTTCAAAGAGATTGTGCTGTGCTGATTGATATGATCAACATTACTGTACAAGAATTCCTATTGATCCACATTCTCTCCAATACTTAGTATTGTCAGACAATTTAATCACTGTCAATCAAATGAGTGTAAAATGGTACCTCATTGTGTTCTCAATTTTCATCTTCTGGATTATTAATGAGATTGAGAAAATTTTTGTATTTTTAAATTGGCATTCATGTTCCTGCATGAAATGCCTGTTTTGTCTTTCTTCTCCCTCTCCTTCCCACTAGATCATTTTGATTTTCAGATTGATTTGTAGAAATACATATGATATTTAAGACACTAAAACTTTGTCTGCTGTATGTATTTCAAATATCCTTTCTCTGTTTATGGTTTGCATTGTCACTGTCTTTTTGCTACATTTTTATAAACCACAGTTCTTAATTTTAAATGTAGTCAAATTTATCAAACTTTGTTTTTTATGATTTATGCTTTTTTTGTCTTGAGTCTAAGCTAGCCCAAGGTCACAAAGACATTCTCTTATAGTTCCTTCTAAAAGTGTTAGAAGATGAATATGAAATTCATAGACATGTAATATATTTTCATTTATTTAGGCCTTCTTTAATGTCTTTAATGAAGGTTCATAAATTTCTCCACGGATGTCTTGCACATGTTTTATTATATTCATTCTCAAGTACCTTAATAGTTTTCTAGCTATAAGAAATGTTATCTTTTAACAAAAAGCTATGCTTTTTGTGTGTTGCTAGAATATATAAATGCAATTACATTTTTATGCGGATCATATTGTGAGCCATATTGATAAACCATATTATAATTTGTAATAATTTTACATAGATTCTTTTTTGTTTTCTGTGTAAGAAATAATATGACTTGCAAATAAAGACCATTTAATTTTGTCCTTTTTAAAAATTTCAACTTTCACTTTAAGGTTGGTGGTACATGTGCAAGTTTGTTACATGAATAAATTGTGTGATGCTCAGGTTTGGGGTATGAATAATCGCTTCAGCCAGATAGTAAGCACAGTACCAACTAGTTTTTCAACTGTCACCCCATCCTTCCTTTCTCCCTCTAGTAGTCTTCAGTGTCTGTTGTTGCCATCTTTATATCCTTGTGTACTCAATGTTTAGCTCCCACTTATAAGTCAGAAAATGCTGTATTTGGTTTTCTGCTCCTGCATTAATTTGTTAGGAAAATCACCTCCAGCTGCATCCATGTTACTGCAAAGGACATGATTTCATTCTTTTTTATGGCTGTATGGTATCCCATGGTGTATAGATACCACATTTTCTTTATCCAGTCCACCATTGATGGGCATCTAGGTTGATTCTGTGTCTTTGCTATTGTGAATAGTGCTGTGATGAACATACAAATGCGTAAGTCTTTTGGGTAGAAGAATTTGTTTTCCTTTGTTATGTATCCTGTAATGGGATTGCTGGGTTGGATGGTAGTTCTGTTTTAAGTTCTTTGAGAAATCTCCAAACTGCTTTCCACAGTGGCTGAACTAATTTATATTTCCACCAACAGTGTATAAGTGTTCCGTTTTCTCTACAACTTCACCAATATCTTTTGTTTCTTGACTTATTAATTATAGCCATTCTGAATAGTGACAGATAGTATCCCATTGTGGTTTTGATTTGCAGTTCTCTAATGATTAGTGATGTTGAGCATTTTTTTTCATATGTTTGTTACCTGCACGTATACCTTTCTTTGAGTTTTCGTGTCCTTTGCCTTCTTTTTAATGGAGTTGTTTTTTGCTTGCTGATTTGTTTAAATTCCTTATAGATTCTGCATATTAGACCTTTGTCAGGTGTATAGTTTGTGAATATTTTCTCCCATTCTGTAGGTTGTCTGTTTACTCTGTTAATAGTTTCTTTTGCTGTGCAGAAACTCTTCAGTTTAATTAGGTCCCACTTATCAATTTTTGGTTTTGTTGCAATTGTTTTTGAGGACTTAGTCACAAATTCTTTGCCAATGCCAATGGACAGAATGGTGTTTCTTATGTTTTCTTCTAGAATTTTTCTAGTTTTAGGTCTTCCATTTAAGCCTTTAATCCATCTGAGTTAATTTTTGTATATGGTGAAAGTTAGCGGCCTAGTTACATTCTTCTGCATATGGCTAACCAGTTATCCCAGCACCATGTATTGAACAGAGAGTCCTTTCCTGATTGCTTGTGTTTGTTGACCTTTGAAAATCAGATGGTTGTAGGTGTTCAGCATTATTTCTGGGTTCGCCATCTTGTTCCATTGGTCTATTGTGTCTATTTTTATACGAGTACCATGTTGTTCTGGTTATTGTAGCCTCATAGCATAGTTTGAAGTCAGGTAGTGTGATGCCTTTGGCTTTGTTCTTTTTGCTTAGGATTGCTTTGGCTGTTTGAGCTCTTTTTTGGTTCCCTATAAATGTTAGAATAGTTTTTTCTATTTCTGGGGAAAATTTGTAGTCTGGTAGGAATAGCGTTCAGTCTGTATATCGCTTTGGGCGGTATGGCCATTTTAACTATATTGATTCTTCCAGTCCATGAGCATGGAATGTTTTTCCATTTGTTTTTGTCCTCTATGATTTTTTTCATCAGTGTTTTGTGGTTCTCCTTGTAGAGATCTTTCACCTCTTGGTTAGATGTATTCCTAGGTTTTTTTCTTTTTTTTTGGGTGGCTATTATAGATGAGATTGTGTTCTTGATTCAATTTGGGTAGCTTCACACTTTAGTCCTTAATCCATTTGGTTTTATTTAGCTGTAGGGTGTGAAACGATGGTTTTATTTCACTTTCCATATACATAACCAATTGTTCCAGTTCCATTTATTGAACAACTAAACCTTCCTTACACAGAGATTTCAATGCTTCTGTTACATACTAAGATTCTATATGCACATTTCTGTTTCTGGGTTCTCTATTACTTTACATTGATTATTTTATTTGTCCCTTCATTTAATAAAGGACGCTGGCTTGATTGGCCTAGATTTAAAATAAATTTCAAAGCAAGTAGGGCAGATTCCTTTGACCTTCTTTTTCACAAGTGTCGTGTCTGTTTTTGGCCTATTGCTCTTACATATAAATTTTGAATTGGCTTATTAGAATATGGTTTTGGGAGTTTTTATCAGAATTGCATACAATCTATAAACATTTTTGGAGATAATTGACATATGTAAAATGTTAAGCCTTCATATACATGAAGAGAAAATATCTCTGCATTAATTCTCTGTTATTTCTTTAATGTCTTCAGAAAAACATTTACAATTTTCTCCATAGGTGTTTTGCACATTTTTTACACATTTACACCTAGGTACTTGATGATATTCTTGATATGGTAAGTGGTATATTTTGTTCAACTTATATTTTCAAAATGTTTATTGCTGGTAGATACAAATGAAATTAGGTTATGTACATTGCTCATATAGTTAGCCATATTGCAAACACTATTTATATATGTAATAATTTGTGCATTCCTTTAGGTTTTCTGTGTAGAAAATTGTATCAATTGCTAACAAGAGTACTTTTGTTTCCATGTTCTTCATTCATCTGTCTTTAATTATAATTTCTTATCTTACTACATGGGCTAGAAACTGGAATACAAAAGTGATCAGGGGTGGTGATAATAGTCAGCCTTACTTTGTTTCTTATTTTAATCTGAATTTTTCTTACTTTCTCTCCCATAAAAAAAGAAATGTTTGCTGTAGATTTTTGCTAGGGACCTCAAATAACTTTTGGAAGTTCCCTTCTATTCCTAGATTGCTGAAATTCTGTGTCACAAAAGGGTGCTTAATTTAAAAAAAAAAATTTATGGAAAGTTTATTCAAATCCTTTTTAACATAACTCCTTTTGAGATATAAATCAGAAAATATATAATTCCCTCTATTAATTCAATGGTTTATAGAATATTTACTGAGTTGTGCAACTATTGCCACTACCTAATTTTAGAACATTCTTGTTATTCCAAAAAGCAACTCTGTACCCATTAGCAGTCATTGCCCATTGGATCCATTTCCCAGTCCCTAGCAAATGCTAATTTAGTTTCATTCTGTATGAATGAATTTGGTTATTCTCAACATCACGTATAAATGGCATGATACAATATGTAGTCTTTCATGACTGGCTTCTTTAGCTTGTTATAATTTTTTTCAAGTTTATCCATGTTGCAGCATATATCAGTTCAGTTCTCCATTCCTTTTGATGCCTATATAATATTCCATTGGGTGGATATACAACATTATGTTTATCAACTCATCAATTCATGGATAGTTTGGTTGTTTCCATTTTATGGCTATTATGAATAATGCTGCTATGAAATATTTGTGTAAAAATATTTGTGTGAGCAGATGATTTCATTTCTCTTGTGTATATAATTAGAAGTGAGATTGCTGGATCATATGCTAACTCTACATTTAACCATTTAAGGAGTTTCCAGAGTCTTTTCCAAAGCAGCTGCATCATTTTACATTCTCACCAGCAATTTAAGAGGATTCCAATTTCTCCACATCCTTGCTAACACCTGTTATTGTCTTTTATTATTATTATTAACATTGCCATTCTATTGGGTATTAGGTTGGCTCTCATTGTGGTTTTGACTTGTATTTCTCTAATTATTAGAGATGTTGAGAATCCTTTCATGTACTTATTGGTTGTTTCAATATTTTCTTTGAAGAAATGTCTGTTCAGTTCCTTGGTCCATTTTTAAGCTGATTTATTTCCTTTTAATGTTTAGTTATAAGAAATGTTTACATATTCTGAACACACGTCTTATCAGATACATTATTTGTAAATATTTTCTCTTATTCTGTGTTTGCCTTTACTTTATTGATGGTATTATTTGAAGCAATAAGTTTTTAATTTTGATGAAGTCCAATTTAACTATTTCTTTCTTTTGACATTGTGCTTTTGGTGCTGCAGCTAAGAAACTATTGCCTAACCCAGGTCACAATGATTTACTTCTGTGTTTTCATCGATAAGTTTTATAATTTTAGCTCTTACATTTAAGTCATCAGTCTATGCTTCTACTTTTGACATATTTGTGTCTTTGAATTTAAAGTATTTCTTGTAGATAGCATATTGACAAATCATGTTTTATTTATCCAGTCTATGAATTTCTATATGTTGTTTGCATATCTACAACTATCTGATCTTTGACAAACCTGAGAAAAACAGGCAATGGGGAAAGGATTCCCTATTTAATAAATGGTGCTGGGAAAACTGGCTAGCCATATGTAGAAAGCTGAAACTGGATCCCTTCCTTAAACCTTATACTAAAATTAATTCAAGATGGATAAAAGACTTAAACGTTAGACCTAAAACCATAAAAACCCTAGAAGAAAACCTAGGCATTACCATTCAGGACACAGGCATGGGCAAGGACTTCATGTCTAAAACACCAAAAGCAATGGCAACAAAAGCCAAAATTGACAAATGGGATCTAATTAAACTAAAGAGCTTCTGCACAGTAAAAGAAACTACCATCAGAGTGAACGGGCAACCTACAAAATGGGAGAAAATTTTCGCAACCTACTCATCTGACAAAGGGCTAATATCCAGAATCTACAATGAACTCAAACAAATTTACAAGGAAAAAACAAACAACCCCATCAAAAAGTGGGCGAAGGACATGAACAGACACTTCTCAAAAGAAGACATTTATGCAGCCAAAAAACACATGAAAAAATGCTCACCATCACTGGCCATCAGAGAAATGCAAATCAAAACCACAATGAGATACCATCTCACACCAGTTAGAATGGCAATCATTCAAAAGTCAGGAAACAACAGGTGCTGGAGAGGATGTGGAGAAATAGGAACACTTTTACACTGTTGGTGGGACTGTAAACTGGTTCAACCCTTGTGGAAGTCAGTGTGGCGATTCCTCAGGGATCTAGAACTAGAAATACCATTTGACCCAGCCATCCCATTACTGGGTATATACCCAAAGGACTATAAATCATGCTGCTATAAAGACACATGCACACGTATGTTTATTGTGGCACTATTCACAATAGCAAAGACTTGGAACCAACCCAAATGTCCAACAATGATAGACTGGATTAAGAAATGTGGCACATATACACCATGGAATACTATGCAGCCATAAAAAAGGATGAGTTCATGTCCTTTGTAGGGACATGGATGAAGTTGGAAATCATCATTCTCAGTAAACTATCGCAAGAACAAAAAACCAAACACTGCATATTCTCACTCATAGGTGGGAATTGAACAATGAGAATGCATGGACACAGGAAGGGGAACATCACACTCTGGGGACTGTTGTGGGGTGGGGGGAGGGGGGAGGGATAGCTTTAGGAGATATACCTAATGCTAAATGATGAGTTAATGGGTGCAGCACACCAGCATGGCACATGTATACGTATGTAACTAACCTGCACATTGTGCACATGTACCCTAAAACTTAAAGTATAATAATAATAAAATAAAATAAAAAACAAAACAAAAAAACAAACAAAAAAAACAATAGATCAGCTGAGGTCAGGAGTTTGAGACCAGCCTGGCCAACATGGTGAAACCCCATCTCTACTAAGAATACAAAATTTAGCCGGGCACGATGGTGGGTGTCTGTAATCCCAGCTACTCTGGAGGCTGAAGCAGGAGAATCGCTTGAGCCCAGGAGGCGGAGGTTGCAGTGAGCCAAGATGTCGCCACTGCACTCCAGCCTGGGCAACAGAGTGAGACTCTGTCTCAAAAAAACAAAAGAAAACAAAACATAAAAAACAAAAAAAGCACACATATTAAGCATATAGTTTAATTATTTTTGATAAATATATACACATATTGCTGAAAACACAGCCATGTGCACATCCCCCCACCAACACATCAATCCCCACCACCAACTGTGGGGAATGCAGTCAGCAGATTACATCCACTGTCAGCTTCTTCAGGTTCTTTCTCAGATACAGAGAACCACCATGTTCCAGGTCACAAACTTCCTAAGGCAGGCCATACCCAGTGACCTAGCAAAGCCAGAATATAAAGACTCAGGTATTTCTGCCTGATGTGGGACACTGTTATTGGCAATACTTCATATTGACAGAGGTTTTACTGTTCCTATGTCATAGTTCAACAACTTCCACTCCCTAATATGGCTTTCTCTCTCTTCCTTCACAGGTATTGATCCCTAATAAACAACTTTTGCCCCCAATTCAGCATCTTCTTCTGAAAAACTTAACACGTAACAGTTATGTAATGAGTACCATAACCAACAAATAGATAATTTCCAACAGAAAACTCTTTCATTCCCCTTCCCAGTCAGTACCCTTCCCTTCTACCCATACCAGCTCTAGATAATTGCTATCACTATAGATTAAATTTGCATTTCCTGGAGCTACATATAAATGGATTCATAAAATATGTATAATTTTGTGTCTGGCTATCTTGATCACCATAAACTTCCAAAGATTCACCCATGTCATTATGTGTGTCGTAAGTTAATTTCTTTTTTAGTGCTAAACAATATTCCATTGTATGTATATACTATAACTTGTTTTATTTGCTCACCCTTTGATGGACACTTAGTTTGCTGATAGTTCAATAAAACTGCTATAAATGTTTAAGTTTAAGTTTTTCATGGACATATGCTTTCCTTTCTCTTGAGTAAATCACTTAATAGCGATTCTTTTCTTTTCTATTCTTTTCTTTTCTCTTCTTTGAGACAGAGTCTTGCTTTGTCGCCCAGGCTGGAGTGCAGTGGTGCACTGCAACCTCTGCATCCCGGATTCATGTGATTCTCCTGCCTCAGCCTCCCAAGTAGCTGGGATTACAGGCGTGCACCACCACGCCTGGCTAATTTTTGTATTTTTAGTAGAGAAGGGGTTTTGCCATGTTGGCCAGGCTGGTGTCAAACTCCTGATCCATGCGATCTTCCCTCCTTGGCCTCCCAAAGTTCTGGGATTACAGGCATGAGCCACTACTCCTGGTCTTAGTGACTATTTTCAAAGTGGTTGCTGTACCCTTCTCCAATGTGACAAGCAATGTATTTGCATTCTAGTTGCTCCACATCTTCACCAACACCAAGTACTGTCAGTCATTTTCAATTTTACCTATCTTAATGAGTGTGTAGTGCTATGACTCTGCTGTTTTAATTTGCATTTCCTTGATGCCCAGTGATTTTGAATATCTTTCATTTGCTTATTGACCATTTACACAACTTTTTTTGCAAAATGTTTGAATATTTTTATCCATTTTAAGTAGATTGTTTATCTTTTTGTAATCAAATTTTAAGTCTTTATATATTCTGGATATAATTCCTTCATTAGATATACGCAGTGTGAATATTTTCATCTCTAACTTTCCTTGACATTCTTGTGTCAAGATTCAGATTCAATCACAATACATATATTGAAGAAAGAGTTACCAAATTGTAATTCAACTTCATTTGTCAAATAATGGTTGAATTGCAATTAGAGGTTGCATATGGATATAACAGTTCAGCAAAAATCAAAGCATTCTGTATGATTCAGTTGGCTATATGGAACTAATGATAAAGAATACTGTATATTATTTATTTTTGGTAAATTGTGTATCTTTTATATCAGTAAAATTTGTAATAAACTATGTACATATATATACACAATGCTCTGTGTGTATGTGTGTGTGTGTGTGTGTGTGTGTGTGTGTGTGTGTGTGTAGAGCCAGTTACATTTTTTAATTGAATTCTAAGTTTTTAAATTTTATATATATTTAGAGGGTACAAGTACAAATTTTTTACATGCATGTATTATGTAGTGGTGAAGTCTGGATTTCAGTGTACCCATCACCTGAATAATGAACACGGTGTCCAATGGGTAATTTTTCAACTCTCACCCCGGTCCCATCCTCCCACCTTTTGTAGCCTCCAGTGTTCTGTTAGTCCACTCTGCATGTCCACGTGTACCCATTGTTTAGCTCCCACTTATGAGTGAGGACATGCAGTATTTGACTTTCTGAATTATTTGTTAGGATAATGGTCACCAGTTTCACCCATGTTGCTGCAAAAGACATGACTTCATTCTTTTTATGGTTGAGTAGTATTCCATAGTGTGTGTGCGTGTGTGTGTGTACACATAATATTTTCTTTATCTAATCATCCATTGATGGACTTAGGTTGATTCAATGTCTTTGCTATTGTGAATAGTGCTGTGAAAAACATACTAGTGCAGGTATCTTTGTGATATAATGATTTCTTTCCCTTTGGATAGGTACTCAGTAGTGGGATTGCTGAATTGAATGATGGTTCTGTTTTTAGTTCTTTGAGAAATTTCTATACTCTTTTCCATAAAGGTTGTACTAATTTACATTCCCACCAACAGTGTATAAGCATTCCCCTTTATCCACATCCTCACAAACATCTGTCGTTTTTTGACTTTTTAATAATAGACATTCTGACGGCCATCAGATTTCTCATTGTGATTTTAATTTGCATTTCTCTGATGATTAGTGATGTTAAACATTTTTTTCATATGTTCATTGACCACTTGAATGTCTTCTTTTGAAAAATATCTGTTCATATCCTTTGTCCCCTTTTTAATGGGGCTATTTGTTTTGATCAGACGGGATTTCTCCCAAAGATGCAAGATGGTGCAGCATATGCAAATCAATAAATGTGATAATCACACAAAAAGAGTTAAAGACAAAAACCATATAATCATCTTAATAGATGCAGAAAAAGCATTCAATAAAATTCAGCATCGCTTTGTGATAAAAATCCTCAACAAACTGGTATAAAAGAAACATACCTCAACATAATATATGCAATATTTGACGAACCCAAAGCCAACATCATACTTAACCAGAAAAAGTTGAAAGCATTCTCTGTAAGAACTGGAGCAAGATAAGGATGCTCATTTTCACCACTGTTATTCAACACAGTACTAGAAGTCCTTGCCAGAGCAATCAACAAGAGGAAAAAAAAAAGACATCTAAATTGGAAAAGATGAAGTCAAATTATCCTTATTCACCAATGATATGATCTGATATCTTGAAAACACTACAGACTCCACCAAAAAACTCTTCGTTTTGGTAAATGAATTCAGTAAAGTTTCAGGATACAAAATTAACTACAGAAATCAGTAACATTTCTGTACACCAATAATGATCCAGCCAAGGACCAAATCATAAAATACATAAAAAACATAAAATACCTAGGAATATGTTTAACCAAGAAGGTGAAATATCTCTCTAAGCAGAGCTATAAAACTGATGAAAGAAATCGTAGATGATACAAATGGAAAAACAGCCCATGCTTATGGATGGAAATAATTAATATTGTTAAAATGGCCATCTTGCCCAAAGCAATCTGCAGATTTAGTGCAATCCCTATCAAATTACTGATGTCATTTCTCACGGAATTAGAAAAAGCAATTCCAAAATTCATATGGAACGAAAAACAGCCCAAATAGCCAAAGCAATGTTAAGCAAAAAAGAAAAAAAATCTGGAGGCATCACATATCCTCACTTCAAATTATACTACAAGGCTATAGCATGATATTGATAACAAAATAGACACATACCTCAATGGGACAGAATAAACAACTCAGAATACCTATAACCAACGAATCTTTGACAAAGTCAACAAAATATACACTGGGAAAAGGATACCCTATTCAATAAATGGTGCTAGGAAAATAGGCTAGTCATATGCAGAAGAATGAAACTAGACCCCCACCTCTTACCATATACAAAACTAATTCAAGATGAATTAAAGACCTAAATGTGAGACCCAAAACTATAGTGGGCAAAGGATATGAACAGACACTTCTCAAAAGAAGATATTTATGCATCCAACAGACACATGAAAAAATGCTCATCATCACTGGCCATCAGAGAAATGCAAATCAAAATCACAATGAGATACCATCTCACACCAGTTAGAATGGCGATCATTCAAAAGTCAGGAAACAACAGGTGCTGGAGAGGATGTGGAGAAATAGGAACACTTTTACACTGTTGGTGGGACTGTAAACTAGTTCAACCATTGTGGAAGACAGTGTGGCGATTCCTCAAGGATCTAGAATTAGAAATACCATTTGACCCAGCCATCCCATTACTGGGTATATACCCAAAGGATTATAAATCATGCTGCTATAAAGGCACATGCACATGTATGTTTATTGCGGCACTATTCATGACAGCAATGACTTGGAACCAACCCAAATGTCTATCAATGATAGACTGTATTAAGAAAATGTGGCACATTTACACCATGGAATACTATGTAGCCATAAAAAAGGATGAGTTCATGTCCTTTGCAGGGACATGGATGAAGCTGGAAACCATCATTCTCAGTAAACTATCACAAGGACAAAAAACCAAACACCACATGTTCTCACTCACAGGTGGGAATTGAACAATGAGAACACTTGGACACAGGAAGGGGAACATCACACTCTGGGGACTGTTGTGGGGTGGGGGAAGCGGGGAGGGAAAGCATTAGGAGATATACCTAATGTAAATGACAAGTTAATGGGTGCAGCACACCAACATGGCACATGTATACATATGTAACAAACCTGCACGTTGTGCACATGTACCCTAGAACTTAAAGTATAATTTAAAAAATCCTAGAAAACACTCTCTGGACATTGGCCTAGGCAAATGATTTATGATCAAGTCCTCAAAAGCAAACTCAACAAAAACAAAAATAGACAAATGGGACTTAGTTAACCTGAAAAGCTTGTGCACAGCAAGGAAACAATCAACAGAGTAAACTGACCACGTACAGAATGGGAAAAAATATTTGCAAACTATTCATTCGATAGAGGGCTAATATTCAGCATCTACAAGCAACTCAAATGAATAACCTAAGACATTTTTGCCTACCCCAAGGTTACAAAGATTCCAAAGTTTTCCTCTAAAAATTTCTTTTAGCTTTTATGTGTTTGTCCATCATCCATTTCAAGTAAATATTTGCATGTAGTGAGAGGTAAAGATTGAGTTTCAACTTTTTCCTCAGTTCTTAAAAAGATCATCCTTTCCCCACTACTCTTCTTAGACCAGAAATTAACTAAAAAGTTGTTCTGAAACAATAGGGTCGCTCAGAGCCTCTAGATGCCATATTACTGGATTACTATTATTTACTTACTGAGTTCCCTATTACTGGACATTTTCCTTGCTCTCAATGTATGGCTAGAAAAAAATACTTCATACATACATACATACACGTGTGTGTGTGTATGTGTGTGTATTATACTTGTGAAAGTATTTTTTAAGGAAAGTTTCTTAGCTGAGGCAATGCTGAATCAAAGGATGTCCACAATTAAAATTTCAGTAAGTTTTGCCAGATTGCCTCCCAAAGAGTTTGTATCCATTTACAGCAATAGAAACATTGAAGCTACAAATTACTGTGATTTATCCTAGAGAAGAAACAGAAATTAAAATCAGTTATGGCATAGATATGAAACGTTCTCCAATTCCAAGTGGTCTAAAGAAGTAGATTTAGAGAAGAACTACTGGAACTAATAATTCTTATAATTATTAATACTTGCCAACCTTCCAAACTGAGGTTATTATTAGGTAGTGCTTACTCATTTGTAGGGAAAGATGCTTTTGAGGAAGACACCAAAATTATCTCTCAAGAATGGCAGGTGTTAGATGTAGAAAAGAAGAATCTAATTGCCTTTGGGTCCCATGCTCGAGGTAACATCCTGTTACAAATACATTTCCAGCGCATTTGTAACAGAGACAAATTTCTTGGGGACATTGGCTAAGATGTTTAGGAGTATGGAGAGATGCAGTTGCAGGCTGGTCATATTTTCCTTGATAGTTATTACAGGAGGCAGAGGTTTCTGCCTAGGGGTTTGAAATAGAAAAAGTATTACTAAATATCCTTCAAAGAATCCATAAATAAGTTATTGAAAACTCAAACACCTATAGGGCAAGACAGGTATTAAAAAGAAATGAAGTGTATTGCTTGCAAGAAGGCTGAAAACTGTGGCAATCTGGAGCGTGCCTGCTCCCTTCTAAATGGAGAATTTGCTACTTTAGTCAATTATTGTCATGAGCTAATCAGGGCCCAGTGTTGTTAGAGATGCTGAAAATCTAGAGTTTATGAAAAATATTATTATTTTTAAATGCTGACAATGGATTCAAATCTTTTAAAACACTGAGAAGGCTATATCTTCCCCCTTTGAACCACCATTTTTTTTTTTTTACTTTTGCCATAGATAATGGGAGTCTGTATATGAGGGCATTCTTCAAAGTTCATGGACAGTAGAAGTAAATGATAGAAAAAAATTATTAATTGTATTTCTTAACATAAACTTTATCAAGTTCAAGCAGTTTTGTGAGGGATGATCCAAGTCATTTAGTCCATCCCTAAAGAACTGAAGACCCTGGGAATTTAATCATGTCAATGTGGTCTTGTTTACATTACTATATGAAGAAAAATGGGTGCCCTTTAAAGACTTTTTAAGATTAGGAAACAAAAAGAATTCAGAAGGAGCCAAATCAGGACTGTAAGGTGGATGCCTAATGATTTCCCATTGAAATTTTCACAAAATTGTCCTTGTTTGATGAGAGGTATGAACAGGAGCATTGTCATGGTGGAGAAGGACTCTCTAGTGAACCTTTCCTGGTCATTTTTGTGCTAGAGCTTTGGCTAACTTTCTCAAAACACGTTTATAATAAGCAGATATTATTGTTCTTTGGTCCTCCAGAAAGTCAGCAAGCAAAAGCAAAATGCCTTGAGCATCCCACAAAATTGTTGCCACGACCTTTGCTCTTGATGGATCTGCTTTTGTTTCAACTGGACCACTTCCACCTCTTGGTAACCATTACTTTGATTGTGCTTTGTTTTCAAGATCACAAGACATGGTAAAGCCATGTTTCATCTCCTGTTACAGTTGGTTTGGAGAAATGCTTTAGGATCTTGAACCCACTTGTTTAAAATTTATACCGAAAGTTCTGCTCTTGTTTGCAGCTGATATAGGTGCAGTGGTTTTGGCACCCACCAAGTAGAAAGTTTGCTCAACTTTAATTTTTCAGTCAGAATTTTGTAAGCTGAACCATTTGAGATGTCTGTGGTGTTGGCTATTGTTTCTGGTATTAATCATTGATCCTTTTCAATTAAGGCAAGAACAAATACATTTTTTTTCCACACAAATTGATGGAATGGTTTGCCACTGTGGGCTTCATCTTCAACATTGTCTTCTCCCTTCTTAAAATGAGTGATCCATTTGCAAACCGCCAGTTTTTTTGAGGGGGGGCTTGTCCCCATAAATTTTTGTAAAGCATTAGTGATTTCTCCATTCTTCCACCCAAGCTTCACCATAAATTTGATGTTTGTTTTTGCTTTACTTTTAGCAGGATTCATGTTGCTCTGAGAGGGGCTCTTTTCAAACTGATGACTTATACTTCTTAGCACCTCAAACTAGATCCTGTTCAGACGTGTTGTAACATGTTAATATGAGCTTATTTTGGCACAAAAAGAAATTGAAATCCTTGCACAGTTTTTTTCATAATACTCATTATTATGAACTTTCTGAAGACCCCTCATATTAGGTTGAGATTGGGTTCCACCCAAACTCAGCGTAAGTTCCATATACCTGCAAAATGAAAGTGTCTGCCTCCCAACCTCTTCCAACTAAAAGCAAAACTACTTAAGGAAGAAGAGAAATGAAAAGAGGGACAACCAAAGTAGCAGAGACAGCCATAGAAAGTCTCGAAAGGGCCTTTGTGGTGAAAGAAGAGCAGAAACTTGCATGAAAGAGGTATACCCTGGCAGGGGCTTCTCCTTCTCCTCTTACAACAAGTTTGGAGGTGGGCAGCTCAGAGTTGGTTTAATTACTCAAGGTCAGTCCTCACTCCAGTCTTCCTTTTCTGCCTTTCTTACTATTTGGCTTTTTTTCCTATGGGTTTGAGAGTAATCATAGCTCCAGGAACTGCATCCATGTTTGAGGCAGGGAAAAGGGGTAAAGAGCAAAGGCAAAATCCATATGATACGTGAGTCTCCACCTTCTTAGAAAACAGTTTTCCCTGTAGTCTTATCTATTAGACTTCTACTTACGTTTAACTAGCCAGAACCCTGAAACATGGTCACCCCTAAGCCACAGGGGAGACTGTCCTGCATAAATAATTCTGTTAAGAAAAAAGGGGGAAATGGATATAGAGAAGTCATGAGCCAAGTACACAGGGCAAGTAATTCTGGGGCAAGCCCGCTGTTACATTGTTCTTATGATAATGTTTGTTCTCTATAGGCTGGATGCATCTGAAACCAGAATTTACCCCTGGAGTTTCGGAAGCTATGATGTATCTGGGGGAGGTCAAAACAACAGAAAAGCATGAGGTCCGCATCTCCCTGGCCCTCAAAAAAGTAGGCTGAGACCATAAATATCCCTTTTCTCTTCAGTTTGGACTTGACGGCCTTTATGAAGAGATGGCAAAATAATCAGTATGAGATCAACTCATACAGTGAAATGGACTTTGCCGATATTGTCCTTTGCCATATTTTAGCCCAGGATGTTGGTCCCTTAGGCTCAGCACTATAAAGCAGGAGTAGATCATGGGAACCACAGTCTGTGTCTATCATGAATTCAGGGAATGACTGTGAGTCAAAATTCAACACTGAGGGAGTTGTTTATGAATTGGACCAGGAAAAAAATTAGTTTATGAAAAACACTGTCCATTTTGATCCAGCTCCTGCCATTTGAGCAGGGTAGAGCATACCTCTAAACTAGGAGTCCTATCAGGGCTACCTCTACCATGGTTTAAAATACAAACAAACAAAAACAGTAATATAGGGATGGATGAGCCCCAAGTGAAACTTTGTCTTGGTTGACTTCTACTGCCTATTCAGTCTGGCACTTTAGAAATCTGATTCAATCATTCCTTCCATCATTTTTTTCATTAATTGGTTCATTCAGCAAATATTTGAGTAGTTACTCTATATCATGAAGCTGGATGCAGGGTAGCTATTGAAGTTAATAACTATTGAAGGAATGCTCTCAAAGTCATCATTTAAAAGGCGGAGATCTTGGGTAAAAGTGGGAACTTTACAGGAATGATAAAAATGTTATGGGGAGAGACTACAGCAAGGTCTTTGTAGGGGCCTGAATTAAAAACCTACATTAGAAACTAGAGGATAGCAGGGACAGCCAAAGTTACTCCTATTTTTGTAAGGGGCCATCTGGCAGAAATATGGAAGGGGATTTAGAGATCAAAGAGCAATTCACAGAAAAAAATATTCAACAAGACCTCTGGAAAGAGGAAGAAATGGCGGATTGTGGAGTCAAAAAGTCAAAACATCCTGTACTGTGGTTCCAGGGAAGAAAGGTTGGAAATAGTATTCCCAGAATAGCATGAAGATGTGCCACTAAAATGTCTCTTCACACAGTTCATGATGAAATTGTTCTACATTACTCAAAATCGAAGATTCTCTTGGGAATGGGGGTGGAGAGCAAGAGTTTAAGAACTGTGGTCTCTTGAATGCTAGATAATCTGTATTTGGCAAGGAAATCTGAAATCACTGCAGTATGGTAATTGTTCTCCACCTTTGAAAGTGATAAAGTAGAACACTGAAAATGAAACCAAAGCATGAGGGCAAGAGCAAAAGCTACAGAGAGCGACGATTCATGACAGGAAGAGTCTCTTAGGGTATAAGGGCAAATGAGATGCCTAGGTTGAGAGAAGAGTTTGTAGTTTTAGTAACCAAAATGTGTGAGGCTCAGAGCCAAACATCACTGAGTTTGTCTTAAAGTCTTTGACTATTCCTGAATCTAGACAGGCAGTCTGTATTTGTTGATTATTTACCTTTATACACAAAAGGATACATCACACATCATCCACACAAAAACATCTATACATACAACATTTGAACATTTTTTATCACTTTAATCCATTTTCCCATTTGGGTTTCAGTATTTGTGTGCCAGGCTTAATGAAAACTTTTTCTGGAGTCAATTCTATGGAAGCCCTGTGGCAAATCTTTCAAAATCTATTTCTCAAGGGCCTCCAACAAGATAGAAGGAAAATGGGGTTTTCATTCTTCTTTACTTTATGACTGCTTAGCTCTTTTGGATCCACTTTTGCTCTGAGAAGAATATGAAATAGAAATTGTTAAGCCCTTAAGAGTTTCAATGTAATAAATCCTCTCAAAATAAAAGGCTATTCCACAAATAAGTTGGTTTTTTTTTTTTTTTTTTGAGATGGGTCTTGCTCTGTTGCCCAGGCTGGAGTGTGGTGGCATGATCACAACTCACTGTAGCCTCGACCTCTTGAGCTCAAACGATCCTCTCACCTCAGCTTCCCAAGTAACTGGGACTACAGGCATGCATCACCACACCTGGCTAAGTTAAAAAAAATTTTGGTAGAGATAGGGTCTTGCTATGTTGCCCAGGTTGGTCTTGAACTCCTGGCCTCAAGCAATCCTCCCACCTTATCCTCCCAACGCACTGGGATTACAGGCATTAGCCACTTGCGCCAAGCCCACAAACGTTACTGCTTTAAGATGTTGAAGCTAAAACAAGGTTGAGGAGAAGGGGAGGATCAGGACATTTCAGAACCAATGTATTGTTTTGTAGGCTTCACTCTTGGAAGAAAACAACGAAAGGAACTCAATTTACAATGACCTTCTTTGTTTCCTTCTTGAAGGAATATTATTGTTAAGTTTGGTGAGTAGACACTTGCTAGGTAGTACATATACGGAATTGAAGCAATAAAGTATTTAGGTGCTCAGGGACTGCAGCCATCCCAATCTACACACACACCATGCATATACTACCTACAAGGCTATGAGCAAAGACCCAACAGGACCCACTGACTTATTTTTTACTGGCTGTCACTCTAATCCCATCTCACACTGATACAAACTCACAACCCTCATGTTGCTACTGGCCTTTCGGATTTTTCCATCAGTATTGACTTTATTATTTGATGCTCCCCATATTGCTTCAGATAGGATACTCCCATTCTAACTTGGGTCCCCCAGAAACCAACTCCCAAAAGTATCGACCTCCACATAGCTGAGCCCCCTTAGTGTACACCTACAGGAGATCCTCCATCAACTCTCCTTTTCTGTAGGTGTACAGTAAGGAGAAAGGGGTGGGGTTCAGACAGCCAGCTACTCAGGAGCCACAGGAACTGAGGCTAGCAAGTAAATGTAGCAGGCATGAAAACTGTTGGGCCTATACAGTATCCCATTAAACTTCCTGCCCAGAGGATCACTTTGTAGGGTGGAAAAATAATTAGGAGTGGGCAAGATTTCATCATCTACTTGCTCCTGCTAGAGCCCAGGGCTGCCCCATCTATCAGTAGCAACTTGTAGTATGGGTCACTTGGTCTTGGGAAACTAAGAGGAGTCAGGCCACTGTTCATCCTCATGTGTCCACAGGGTGCTGGTGTAGAGTGCAGAAAGGTAGGCCTTATCACCTTTTCTTATCTTCTCTGTCATCAGTCATCCTATCAAAGGACCCAGATTTCACCATGATGGATACAAAAAGCCCATTTTTTTCTGAGAAGGGCTTTTATGTGTTTACAGGCAATCTGTTGTTATATCTATCACTGGTGGTGAGTGTTAAGGGTAGAAAAAATTGCAGTAGTGTTGATAGCAATAATTCTATTTACGTTTTTCCTTTGTTGGTTTTAAAACATGAATCAAATATACCTTGTAAATAGGAGAAAATTGTAATAATGCTGTTGAGTACAAATATTACTGCTATGGTAACTGTAAACACACACTGATGATAGATATTTTTTAATGTAGTGGTATATTGGTATTGAATTTTAGCGCTATGACTAAAACCCAGGAAAACAAATTTAATAAAAATATAGCTGTCAGCAGTTTTATGTATTAAAATGTAGGGTCTAGTAAACAGGATGGATCAAAGGCTTCTGACTTTAACTGATGGTGAAACACAAAGATTAAGCAATGATACCTCCAAATGTCTGGGGGCTTAGAGAAGAGGCAAAAGCACAATGGATAATCTCTTACAGGTACAGTCAGCAGGAAGGTTCACATCAAAGAAACACCAAGGTAAACAAGGGAAACGGGATTACAAGAAGAGAGGCCCTGAGCCCCCATGGTTACTCTGAAAGTAGCAAAAGGTCACAGACTGATAACCCTTTCTAGATATAGTTGGCAGGTGGATATGGAGATTAAAGAAAGGAGGATTCTTAATGTAATAGGTGGGTGATGTCAAATAGAACTACCAAAAAAAAAAAAAAAAGGCAAAATAGTATATCTGACTAAGCCTCCGCCAATTAAATTCAGAAATATTCAACTTAACAATAGTCATCCTTTATAGAATCAGCACATGTGCCAGGCCTAATTTCAGGTGCTCTATTTACTTTCATTATTATCTATTATCTCTCATTCTCATACAACTTTGTCGGGTATTTTTCCCCCATTTTAATATGTGTTCTAAAATGTCAATTGGAGAGATACACCCTCCTCCGAAGGAGGTTGTGATTATAAATAACAAAATAAAAATCAAATTTGTGTAGATACAGTTGAGGAAACTGAGATTCAGGGAGGTGGTGCCACTTCACCAGGACTCAACAACTAGAAAGTGACAGAGTATAATAGAAACAAGTCTGTCTGAAACTAAAGCCTGGTTCTTTGTACTCAACAATGGAAATCCCTCCTCCACCTGGCTTACAGGGTGAGTAGAAGCCCAGACTGCCTTACTCACTACTTTCTCCCCCACTTTGCATTCAGCTATTGAATCTCGGATTGTTCTTAACATATCTAGGTGAGAGGTGCTAAAACAGGTGCTGCAAGGAATCCATGGTTCACCCTGATGGCCTGAGATTCAATCTACCCTTAGTGTTCTGTCATTCCCTAGAGCACTGCTTCTCAATCAGGAATTTTGCCTCCAAGGGGTTATGTGGTCATGTCTGAACACATTTTCAGTTGTCACAACTAGGGGAATTCTATTGGCATCTAGTGGATAGAGGTCAGGTTTGCACTCAGCACTCTACAATGCACAGGACAGCTCCCCACAACAAGGAATGATTCAGCTCCAAACATTAACAGTGCCAAGGTTGAGAAACTCTGTTTTTTAAGGAGTCTACCCATTGCTGTGCAATGTTTATGGACTGTTATATTTTCCATTGCTACTGCTAATACAAACTGCCACTGAGCCTTCCAATATGCTGCCACCATCAAAATTCCAAATGGCCATTCCCTCTGAGAAGTATTTCCAGGGATGCTGTCATATGCACTGACTCTAGCTGACCCTCTTGGTGTTCCTCAAAATGATGGCACTAGGTTATTAATGTATGTGTGGGAAAGCCTCCAGCAATAATTTGCCCATTATTTTTGTGATGCCCTAATGTAAAGCTTACGTTTATATGGGGCAATGCTGGACATAAGTATCCCTGTCCTCCATCTTGGATATTGTGCCCTACTTTCCCAGAGAAATGAAATTCAGCTTCCAAATGAAATTTTCAGAATCATACTCCTTTCTTCTCCATAGACATTCCTGTCTTAACATTCTCAGCTGGATCTTTGGGTTATGGGTCAATAGATTTAGCTCTGTGCATATCAGCCTCCCATTTCCCCTCCTCCTTTTTGGAGTCTTTGTTACCATCTAAAGGCTAAAATGTTGATCTCAACATCTAAATGTTGGACCTGGACCTTTAAAAATATTGGACTTCAACTGAGGCACTTGAAAATCTCCTAGGGCTTGCCTGTTTGTGTCCCTTCAAAATTCCTGTTGAAACTTACTCTCCAATGCAACAGTATTAAAAGGTGGGGCCTTTAGGAGGTAATTAGGCCATGAGGGCTCCAACTTCATAGATGGGATTAGTGCCCTTATGAAAAGGCTTGAAAGAGTGAGTTTATCCCTTTTGCTTTCCTGCCTCTTCCACCATACGAGCACACAGCATTCATCTCTTCCATCTCTTCTGCCATGTGAAGACACAGTTTATCTCTTCTACCTTTCCGTCAAGTGAGAATACAATGAGAAGGCATCAACTTGGGTTCTTAAGTCTCACTGCCCAGGGGAGTGTCAAGTTTCTGCTCCATGTATTCCGATGCAGCACTCTTCAGTCTCTCCAGATGTGGCTCAAGTGAGCCCGGCTGCAGCTCGGGCTACCTCTCCAGGAGGCACATGGGGTAAACTTCCATAGCATCCACGTGGTGCTAACTCTGCAGGCACACAGAGTCCAAGAGCTGTGGGGGTATGACTACATTCACCTAGATTTCAAAGGATTCCCTGGAAAGCTTAAGGGCCAAGGCAGAGAAATGCCACAGGGGCAGAGGCACCAGAGAGTTTCCACTAAAGCAATGCTCAGTGGTGCCTAGTGGGCCACTACAGAGAGTCCCCACTAGGGCAATGTCCATTGGATCCATGGGAGCAGGGGTGACCCCAGGAACCCAGAACTCTAGAGCTAGGGCCACCAGCATGCAACTGTAGACTGGGAGAGCCACAGGCACAAGACTCTACTTGGGAGAGCTTCAGTATGGCTGTACCAAGCAAAGCCATGGGAGCAAGGTTGCCTGGAGCCTTGGGAACCCAACTCCTACCCCAGTGTGTCCAGAGGGCAGGACATGGAATAAAGGAAGATTACTCTCCAGCCTTAAGATTGAATATTGTTTGCTCTGTTGGAGGTTGGACTTACTCAGGACCTATTATCCCTTTCTTCTTTCTTCTTTTTGGAATGAAAATGTTTAACCTGCACCTGTCCCACCATTCTATTTTGGAAGCATGCGACTTGTTTGATTTCACAGGCTTACAGCTAGAAAGGGAATTTGCTTCGGGATGAATCATACTTTCGGTCTCTCACCCATATCTGATTTAGACAATATTTGGACGAGATTTTGGACTTAGACTTTAAAGTTGGTGCTGTAATAAGTTAAAATTTCTAGGCCTATTGGGAAGGAATATTTGTATATTTTAACATAAATTTGGGGGGGAAGGGCAGGAGTGGAATGCTGTGGATTGAATGTCTATGTTCCTACAAAATTCATGTTGAAACTTAATTCCCAGTGCAATTCTATAAAGAGGTAGGTGCATTTAGAAGGCAATTAGGCTATAAGGGCTCCACACTCATGGGTGGCAATAATGCTCTTATAATAAGAGCTCAATGGAACGTATTTATCACTTTTGCTCTTCTGCCCCTTCTACCACGTGAGGACATAGTGTTTGTCCCTTCTCACTTCCTTCATGTGCGGATGCAGTGGGAAGGGGTCACCTTGAAAGCAGAGAGCAAACCCTTACCAGATATTGAACTGGCCAGCGCCAGTTGGTCTTGGACTTCCCAGCCTTCAGAACTGTGAGAAATAAATTTCTATTGTTTATAAATTACTCAGTCTCAGGTATTTTGTTATAGCAGCACAAACAGACTAAGATGGCATCCTAATAGCACTATGTATTTCAAAGGATGAAAAGAATTTCAGTTAAGATACCCAGAATGATATCTCAAAAAGGAGAGATGAAGAAACTAAGGCTACAAAGAGGAAAATGACTTGCTCAAGGACAAAAGCTAATTTCCACAGAGTCACACCTGAAGGCCACTAATTTTACTACCATACCACTGTGACTCTACTAATGCCAAAATACATATACAAAATAAAGTAATGTTTTGTGTCATGAACTTTTGGACAATGATGGAGCACTTATATGATGGTGGTCCCATAAGATTATAGTACTTTTTAAGAAAATTATACTTTAAGTTCTGGTGCAGAACTTAAAACTGGTGCAGAATGTGCAGTTTTGTTACACAGGTATACACGTGCCATGGCGGTTTGCTGCACCCATCAACCCATCACCTACATTAGGTATTTCTCCTAATGTTATCCCTCCCCTAGCCCCCCACCCCCCGATAGGCCCTGGTGTGTGATGATCCCCTCCCTATATCCATGTGTTCTCATTGTTCAACTCCCACTTATGAGTGAGAATATGTGGTGTTTGGTTTTCTGCTCTTTCGATAGTTTGCTGAGAATGATGGTTTCCAGCTTCATTCATGTCCCTGCAAAGGACATGAACTCATCCTTTTTTATGGCTGCATAGTATTCCATGGTGTATATGTGCCACATTTTCTTTATACAGTCTATTATTGATGGATATTTGGATTGGTTCCAAGTCTTTGCCATTGTGAATAGTGCCACAATAAACATATGTGTGCATGGGTCTATATAGTAGAATGATTAATAATCCTTTGCTTATATGCCCAGTAATGGGATTGCTGGGTCAAATGGTATTTCTAGTTCTAGATCCTTGAGGAATCACCACACTGTCTTCCACAATGGTTGAACTAATTTATACTCCTACCAACAGTGTAAAAGCATTTCTAGTTCTTCACATCCTCTCTAGCATCTGTTGTTTCCTTTTTAATGATCACCATTCTAACTGGCGTGACATGGTGTCTCATTGTGGTTTTTTCATTTGTCTAATGACCAGTGATGATGAGCATTTTTTCACATGTCTGTTGGCTGCATAAATGTCTTCTTTTCAGAAGTGTTTGTTCATATCCTTTGCCCACTTTTTGATGGGATTGTTTTTTTCTTGTACATTTGTTTAAGTTCTTTGTAGATTCTAGATATTAGCCCTTTGTCAGATGGATAGATTGCAAAAATTTTCCCCCATTCTGTAGGTTGCCTGTTCAGTCTGATGATAATTTCTTTTGCTGTGCAGAAGCTCTTTACTTTAATTAGATCCCATTTGTCAATTTTGGCTCTTGTTGCCATGGCTTTTGGTGTTTTAGACATGAAGTCACTGCCCATGCCTATGTCCTGAATGGTATTGCCCAGGTTTTCTTCTAGGATTTTTATGGTCCTAGGTCTTATGTCCTAGTCTCTGATCCACCATGAGTTGATTTTTGTATAAGGTGTAAGGAATGGGTCCAGTTTCAGTTTTCTGCATATGGCTAGCCAGTTTTCCCAACACCATTTATTAAATAGGGGATCCTTTCCCCATTGCTTGTTTTTCTCAGGTTTGTCAAAGATCAGATGGCTGTAGATGTGTAGTGTTATTCCTGAGGCCTCTGTTCTGTTCTGTTGGTCTATATATCTGTTCTGGTACCAGTACCATGCTGTTTTGTTTACTGTAGCCTTGTAGTATAGTTTGAAGTCAGGTAGCGTGATGCCTCCAGCTTTGTTCTTTTGGCTTAGGATTGACTTGGCAATGTGGGCTCTTTTTTGGTTCCATATGAACTTTAAAGCAGTTTTTTCCAATTCTGTGAAGAAAGTCATTGGTAGCTTGATGGGGATGGCATTGAATCTATAAATTACCTTGGGCAGTATGGCCATTTTCATGAAATTGATTCTTCCTACCCATGAGCATGGAACGTTCTTCCATTTGTTTGTATCCTCTTTTATTTCGTTGAGCAGTGGTTTCTAGTTCTCCTTGAAGAGGTCCTTCACATCCCTTGTAAGTTGGATCCCTAGGTATTTTATTCTCTTTGAAGCAATTGTGAATGGGAGTTCACTCATGATTTGGCTCTCTGTTTGTCTGTTATTGGTGTATAGGAATGCTTGTGATTTTTGTACATTGATTTTGTATCCTGAGACTTTGCTGAAGTTGCTTACCAGCTTAAGGAGATTTTGGGCTGAGACAATGGGGTTTTCTAAATATACAATCATGTCATCTGCTAACAGAGACAATTTGACTTCCTCTCTTCCTATTTTCTTCCTTTCTCTTGCTTGATTGCCCTGGCCAGAACTTCCAATACTATGTTGAATTGGAGTGGTGAGAGAGGATATCCTTGTCTTGTGCTGGTTTTCAAAGGGAATGCTTCCAGTTTTTGCCCATTCAGTATGATATTGGCTGTGGGTTTGTCATAAATAACTCTTATTATTTTGAGATACATTCCATTGATACCTAGTTTATTGAGAGTTTTTAGCATGAAGGGGTGTCAAATTTTGTCAAAGGCCTTTTGTAAGTCTATCGAGATAATCATGTGGTTTTTGTCATTGGTTCTGTTTATATGATGGATTGCGTTTATTGATTTGCATATGTTGAACCAGCCTTGCATCCCAGGAATGAAGCCAACTTGATCATGGTGGATACGCTTTTTGATGTGCTGCTGGATTCGGTTTGCCAGTATTTTATTGAGAATTTTTGCATCGATGTTCATCAGGGATATTGGCCTGAAAATTTCTTTTTCTGTTGTGTCTCTGCCAGGTTTTGGTATCAGGATAATGCTGGCCTCATAAAATGAGTTAGGGAGGATTCCCTCTTTTTGTATTGTTTGGGTTTCAGAAGGAATGGTACCAGCTCCTCTTTGTACCTCTGGTAGAATTTGGCTGTCAATCCGTCTGGTCCTGGGCTTTTCTTGGTTGGTAAGCTATTAATTAATGACTCAATTTCAGAACTTGTCATTAGTTTATTTAGGGATTTGATTTCTTTCTGGTTTAGACTTGGGAGGGTGTATGTGTCCAGGAATTTATCCATTTCTTCTAGATTTTCTAGTTTATTTGCATAGAGGAGTTTATAGTATTCTCTGATGGTAGTTTGTATTTCTGTGGGATCAGTGGTGATATCCCCTATATCATTTTTTACTGCATCTATTTGATTCATCTCTCTTTTCTTCTTTATTAGTGTGGATAGTTGTCTATCTATTTTGTTGATCTTTTCAAAAAATGAGCTCCTGGATTCATTGATTTTTTGAAGGGTTTTTCGTGTCTCTAGCGCCTTCAGTTCTGCTCTGATCTTAGTTATTTCTTGTCTTCTGCTAGATTTTGAATGTGTTTGCTCTTGCTTCTCTAGTTCTTTTAATTTTGATGTTAGGGTGTCAATTTTAGATCTTTCCTGCTTTCTCTTGTGGGTATTTAGTGCTATAAATTTCCCTCTACACACTGGTTTAAATGTGTCCCAGCAATTCTGGTACATTTTGTCTTCATTCTCATTGGTTTCAAAGAACTTATTTATGTCTGCCTTAATTTCGTTATTTACCAGTAGACATTCAGGAGCAGGTTGTTCAGTTTCCATGTAGTTGTGAGGTTTTGAGTGAGTTTCTTAATCCTGAGTTTTCATTTGATTGCACTGTGGTCTGAGAGACTGTTTGTTATGATTTCCATTAATCTTCATTTGCTGAGGAGTGTTTCACTTCCAATTATGTGGTCAATTTCAGAATAAGTGTGATGAGGTGCTGAGAAGAATGTATATTCTGTTGATTGGTGTGGAGAGTTCTATAGATGTCTATTAGGTCTGCTTGGTCCAGAGCTGAGTTCAAGTCCTGAATATCCGTGTTAATTTTCTGTCTCGTTGATCTAATATTGACAGTGGGGTGTTAAAGTCTCCCACTATTATTGTGTGGGAGTCTAAGTCTCTTTGTAGTTCTCTAAGAACTTGCTTTATTAATCTGGGTGCTCCTGTATTGGGTGCATATGTATTTAGGATAGTTAGCTCTTCTTGCTGCATTGATCCCTTTACCATTATGTAATGCCCTTCCTTGTCTAGTAAGGTACTTTTGCTGTACCTTTTATATGTTTAGATACAGAAATACCTACCATTGTGTTGCAATTACCTACAGTATTCAGTGCAGTATCACGCTGTACAGGTTTGTAGCCTAGGAGCAAGAGACTCTACCATACATCCTAGGTTTGTAGTAGGCTATACCATCTAGGTTTGTATAAGCACACTCTATGTTTTTTGCACAGTGAGAAAATTGTCTGACAAAGTTAATTAAGTGATACGTGAATGCATGTGTAGAATGATTCTTCAGACATCTTGAAGCACTTTATATGATTTAAAAATACTTTCACTTCAAATATGAGGCATGAAAATACTAATGATATTCTAAGTATTATTATCATCTCTATGAGACAGTCTCAGAGACATGATGAGACTTGCAGAGCTGAAAACAGAATCCAGGTATACAGACCCCTTTCTAGTGCAACACAGAAATCAGAATGTTGGTTTTCAGTGTGAGGCTGACAGACATGAATAATACACATGCAATTAAGTCATGTCAAAACCCAATCAAAGGATTCAGGCAGTTACCTAGGTAATAAAGACAGAAACACAAGATTTGAGCTGAATTAGCCAGATTATCAGTCAAACTGATTCATTTTGACCTAAGATAATATACCAGCATGAGAACTTCTCTACAGACATTATTTATGATGTCTACATGGAAGCCCTGAAGCTATTGCAAAAATCTGCAGTAGCCAGGTATAGATATCATTTCCTAGCTATATATAGGAGACTCTTCCTTCTATAATGCTCAAAAAGGGGATGTCACTATGTCTCAGAGATCAATGAAGCTCAGGGGAATACTTCTCAGTCTAGCGAGTGTATCCAGTTTGAGAGGATTAGGCATTTCCAAGTAATTTTCTGATCATAACTCTATTGTACAAAAATAAGCTATTATAATTTTATACTCCCAAATACTTACTAAATACTTACTATGTGTTGCAGTGTGTTATAAGTGGTGCTTATATTGGAAGTCTGCAGTGGGCGGGGGTGGGGGTGGTGTGGGGAGGATGATAAACAAAACACAATCTCTATACTCTAGGAGCTTACAAAGCAGTGGGGGGACTGAGAGTAATAGTGTGACTTGGATTTACACAGACATTAAGAGTACATGTTAGTCCTTTCATCTGGAACACTCTTCCCTCCCGTCTCTCCTAGCAATTATCGCTTCTACTAATAAATCTTCTGTATCTGGATTTCTCCAGCAGACTTCTTGTCCTTCCACTGTGTGTGATTACATGGTCCAGTCGGCATCCTTCTGCCACAATAGTATTAATATCACAATGTATAGTCTCCACCCTCAACAAAATATGAGCTTTAAAGAAAAGGGACTTTGTATTTCTATATCCTCAGGGCCTAGCACAGTGCCTGGAACATGGAAAGTGCTCATTATATGATCGTTTAATTCCTAAATGAGTGAATGAAGGAATTCATAAATGTGCCCTGGAGAGCAAAGGAAAGAGAGATTGTTTCTGGCAGGGGTATACTAAACGTTGCATCAAGGAGATAGCATACGCTGGGTCTTGAAGAGTGAATATGATTTGGACATGAGCAAAGGCACAGAGACCAGAAAGAGCCAGGTCAGAAATGTGCTTTAAAATTTTTTTAAAAATAATACTTTGAGAGGCTTTGGATTCTATCATGGTGGAGTACTTAGTACCAAACTTGTTGCCCTATTATACACGTTTAGAAAACTGGACAAAATACGTGAAACAACTATTTTCAGGCACAGAATGTGATCCATCATGGAATATAACAGTTGAGGTGAGCCCTACTTCCTTGTCCATACTGCAAGAAGAGGAAACTTGAGCAGAGCACAGCAGACACTGAATTCAGGAGACAGAGACTAGAGTTTACGGAAGCTGAGGTGAGTGGAATTTCTTGACAAGAGCACAGGAGAGGAAGACGATATGCAGGAAAAGACCTTCAGAAATCTGTATAGGCATAACCCTGAGTTCTGCTTATGAATCATCCACATAAATACATATGGTGAAATGCCATGTTTCAAAACAAAGGCAACTACCAGGATGCTGTGAGCTGAAAAATTTAGAGTTCACGCAAGTGTAGGAGATATTTAAGTTCCAGCCAGATAAAGGAGAGAGAACTTGTTGAATACCCAGGGAATCAGGTAGAGTCTTATGAAGGAACACAGTTTTTTATTAGGGATAAGCAAGCAGTGGGTAAAGTATGCAATAGATCTGCTATAACAAAACTTCAAAATGAGACTCAAAACTATAATAATGAACTGGCTAGAGTAACATAACTGCCTACTAGGCAAAGCCCAACATTTTCTTAAGGAAGACAACCAAGTGCAGACACTCAGCAACATACTATTCTCAATTAAAAAGTATTAGACATACAAGAAAAAGGAAAATGTTACCCACGACTAGGAGAGAAGTCAGTCAATAGAAATAAAACAAAAAAAAAAATGAGAGAGCTAATGAAATTAGTAGACAATAACATTAAAATGGCTATTTTAAGAATGCTCAAAAAAATAAACGAAAACTTATAAACATAATGAGGGAAGATATAAAAAAGAAATGCAACTTCTAAATCTGAAAAATACAATATGTAATATGAAAAGTAATCATAAATTGAAGTGTGCTGTTGAAAGGTTTGTACTTTAATAGCAAATTAGACACTTCAGAAGAAAATACCAGTGCCTTGATGACATAGCAAGAGAATCTAACTACAATGAAACATAAAAAGAAAAAAAGTGCCAAACAGTAACAACAAAGAATAGAGATTTGTGGCACAATATTAAGCAATCTAATCTACGTGTAACTGAAGTCCCAAAAAGAAGCAACAGGAGAAGGTGGAAAATGTATTTGATGAAATAACAGCACATTTTTTCTAAATTTCATGAAAAGCATAAACCCACAGATCCAAGAATCCCAGTGAACTCATGAAGGATAAATACCAAGCAAACAACACAAAGACACATCATAATAAAATTGCCAAAAAGTCATGATTAAGGAAAATATCTCAGTAGTAGCCAGAGGAAAAAAAGACACATAAGATACCAGAGAAAGAAGATAAGAATGACTGCAGACTTCTCAGCACTAACAATGCAAGCCAGATAGGAACTCATCTTTAAGTTTCAAATATACTTCAAGAATATGTTCTTCAAGAATAAAAGCAAAACGAATGCTATTTCTTTTTTTTAATTATACTTTAAGTTTGAGGGTACATGTGCACAATGTGCAGGTTTGTTACATATATATACATGTGCCATGTTGGTGTGCTGCACCCATTAACTCATCATTTAACATTAGGTATATCTCCTAATGCTATCCCTCCCCCCTCCCCCAACCCCACAACAGGCCCCAGTGTGTGATGTTCCCCTTCCTGTGTCCATGTATTCTCATTGTTCAATTCCCACCTATGAGTGAGAACATGTGGTATTTGGCTTTTTGTCCTTGCGATAGTTTGCTGAGAATGATGGTTTCCAGCTTCATCCATGTCCCTATAAAGGACATGAACTCATCATTTTTTATGGCTGCATAGTATTCCATGGTATATATGTGCCACATTTTCTTAATCCAGTCTATCATTGTTGGACATTTGGGTTGGTTACAAATCTTTGCTATTGTGAATAGTGCCACAATAAACATATGTGTGCATGTGTCTTTATAGAAGCATGGTTTATAATCCTTTGGGCATATATCCAGTAATGGGATGGCTGGGTCAAATGGTATTTCTAGTTCTAGATCCCTGAGGAATCGCCACACTGACTTCCACAATGGTTGAACTGGTTTACAGTCCCACCAACAGTGTAAAAGTGTTCCTATTTCTCCACATCCTCTCCAGCATCTGTTGTGTCCTGACTTTTTAATGACCACCATTCTAATTGGTGTGAGATGGTATCTCATTGTGGTTTTGATTTGCATTTCTCTGATGGCCAGTGATGATGAGCATTTTTTCTTGTGTCTGTTGGCTGCATAAATGTCTTCTTTTGAGAAGTGTCTGTTCATATCCTTCACCCACTTTTTGATGGGGATCTTTGTTTTTTTCTTGTAAATTTGTTGGAGTTCATTGTAGATTCTGGATATTAGCCCTTTGTCAGATGAGTAGATTGCAATAATTTTCTCCCATTCTGTAGGCTGCCTGTTCACTCTGATGGTAGTTTCTTTTGCTGTGCAGAAGCTCTTTACTTTAATTAGATCCTATTTGTCAATTTTGACTTCTGTTGCCATTGCTTTTGGTGTTTTAGACATGAAGTCCTTGCCCATGCCTGTGTCCTGAATGGTATTGCCTAGGTTTTTTTCTAGGGTTTTTACGGTTTTAGGTCTAACATTTAAATCTTTAATCCATCTTGAATTAATTTTAGTATAAGGTGTAAGGAAGGGATCCAGTTTCAGCTTTCTCCATATGGCTAGCCAGTTTTCCCAGCACCATTTATTAAATAGGGAATCCTTTCCCCATTTCTTGTTTTTGTCAGGTTTGTCACAGATCAGATGGTTGTAGATATGTGGCATTATTTCTGACGGCTCTGTTCTGTTCCATTGGTCTATATCTCTGTTTTGGTACCAGTACCATGCTGTTTTGGTTACTGTAGCCTTGTAGTATAGTTTGAAGTCAGGTAGTGTGATGCCTCCAGCTTTGTTCTTTTGGCTTAGGATTGACTTGGAAATGCAGGCTCTTTTTTGTTTCCATATGAACTTTAAAGTGTTTTTTTCCAATTCTGTGAAGAAAGTCATTGGTAGCTTGATGGGGATGGCATTGAATCTGTAAATTACCTTGGGCAGTATGGCCATTTTCACGATATTGATTCTTCCTACCCATGAGCATGGAATGTTCTTCCATTTGTTTGTATCTTCTTTTATTTCGTTGAGCAGTGGTTTGTAGTTCTCCTTGAAGAGGTCCTTCACATCCCTTGTAAGTTGGATTCCTAGGTATTTTATTCTCTGTGAAGCAATTGTGAATGGGAGTTCACTCATGATTTGGCTCTCTGTTTGTCTGTTATTGGTGTATAGGAATTCTTGTGATTTTTGCACATTGATTTTGTATCCTGAGAATTTGCTGAATTTGCTTATCAGCTTAAGGAGATTTTGAGCTGAGACGATGGGGTTTTCTAGATATACAATCATGTCATCTGCAAACAGGGACAATTTGACTTTCTCTTTTCCTAACTGAATGCCCTTTATTGCCTTCTCCTGCGTGATTGCCCTGGCCAGAACTTCCAACACTATGTTGAATAGGAGTGGTGAGAGAGGCCATCCCTGTCTTGTGCCAGTTTTCAAAGGGAATGCTTCCAGTTTTTGCCCATTCAGTATGATATTGGCTGTGGGTTTGTCATAGATAGCTCTTATTATTTTGAGATACGTCCCATCAATACCTAATTTATTGAGACTTTTTAGCATGAAGGGCTGTTGAATTTTGTCAAAGGCCTTTTCTGCATCTATTGAGATAATCCTGTGGTTTTTGTCATTGGTTCTGTTTATATGCTGGATTACATTTGTTGCTTTGTGTATGTTGAACCAGCCTTGCATCCCAGGGATGAAGACCACTTGATCATGGTGGATAAGTTTTTTGATGTGCTGCTGGATTCGGTTTTCCAGTATTTTATTGAGGATTTTTGCATCGCCATTCATCTAAGCTTCATAAGTGAAGGAGAAATAAAATACTTTACAGACAAGCAAATGCTGAGAGATTTTGTCACCACGAGGCTGCCCTAAAAGAGCTCCTGAAGGAAGCACTAAACATGGAAAGGAACAACCGGTACCAGCCACTGCAAAAATATGCCAAATTATAAAGACCATCAAGGCTAGGAAGAAACTGCATCAACTAACGAGCAAAATAACCACCTAACATCATAATGACAGGATCAAATTCACACATAATAATATTAACCTTAAATGTAAATGGGCTAAATGCTCCAATTAAAAGACACAAACTGGCAAATTAGATAAAGAGTCAAGACCCTTCAGTGTGCTGTATCCAGGAAACCCATCTCATGTGCAGAGACACACATAGGCTCAAAATAAAGGGATGGAGGAAGATCTACCAAGCAAATGGAAAACAAAAAAAGGCAGGGGTTGCAATCCTAGTCTCTGATAAAACAGACTTTAAAACAACAAAGATCAAAAGAGACAAAGAAGGCCATTACAAAATGGTAAAGGGATCAATTCAACAAGAAGAACTAACTATCCTAAATTTATATGCACCCAATACATGAGCACCCAGATTCATAAAGCAAGTCGTTAGTAACCTACAAAGAGACTTAGACTCCCACACAATAATAATGGGAGACGTTAACACCCCACTGTCAACATTAGACAGATCAACGAGACAGAAAGTTAACAAGGATATCCAGGAATTGAACTCAGCTCTGCACCAAGTGGACCTAATAGACATCTACAGAGCTCTCCACCCCAAATCAACAGAATATACATTCTTCTCAGCACCACACCACACCTATTCCAAAATTCACCACATAGTTGGAAGTAAAGCACTCCTCAGCAAATGTAAAAGAACAGAAATTATAACAAACTGTCTCTCAGACCAAAGTGCAATCAAACTAGAACTCAGGATTAAGAAACTCACTCAAAACTGCTCAACTACATGGAAACTGAACAACCTGCTCCTGAATGACTACTGGGTACATAATGAAATGAAGGCAGAAATAAAGATGTTCTTTGAAACCAACGAGAACAAAGACACAACATACCAGAATCTCTGGGACACATTCAAAGCAGTGTGTAGAGGGAAATTTATAGCACTAAATGCCCACAAGAGAAAGCAGGAGAGATCTAAAATTGACACCCTAACATCACAATTAAAAGAACTAGAGAAGCAAGAGCAATCACATTCAAAAGCTAGCAGAAGGCAAGAAATAACTAAAATCAGAGCAGAACTGAAGGAAATAGAGACACAAAAAAACCTTCAAAAAATCAATGAATCTAGGAGCTGGATTTTTGAAAAGATCAACAAAATTGATAGACCGCTAGCAAGACTAATAAAGAAGAAAAGAGAGAAGAATCAAATAGATGCAGTAAAAAATGATAAAGGGGATATCACCACCAATCCCACAGAAATACAAACTACCATCAGAGAATACTATAAACACCTCTATGCAAATAAACTAGAATACTGGAAGAAATGGATAAATTCCTCGACACATACACCCTCCCAAGACTAACCAGGAAGAAGTTGAATCTCTGAATAGACCAATAACAGGCTCTCAAATTGAGGCAATAATTAATAGCTTACCAACCAAAAAAAGTCCAGGACCAGACAGATTCACAGCTGAATTCTACAAGAGGTACAAGGAGGAGCTGGTACCATTCTTTCTGAAACTATTCCAATCAACAGAAAAAGAGGGAATCCTCTCTAACTCATTTTATGAGGCCAGCATCATCCTGATACCAAAGCCTGGCAGAGACACAACAAAAACAGAGAATTTTAGACCAATATCCCTGATGAATACTATTTCTTAACAAGCAAAAGCTAACAGACTTCATGCCAATAGACCTGTAATACAGGGATATTAAAGGAAGTCCTTCAGCCTAAAGGTGAGTTATACCAGATAGAAATTGGGACCTAAACAAAGGAATAAAGAGCTCCAGAATGGAAAATATGTGGGCAGATTTTTTTTTAACTAAGTTCAGGGGTACAAGTGTAGGTTTGTTACATAGGTAAACTTGTGCCATGGGTTTCTGTTGTACAGATGATTTCATCACCCAGATATTAAGCTTAGTACTTATTAGTTATTTTTCCTGATCCTCTCCCTCTTCCCACCCCCTGTCCTCTGAAAGGTGCCAGTGTGTGTTGTTCCCGTCTATGTGGCCATGTGTTCTCATCATTTAGCACACACTTATAAGCAAGAACATGTAGTATTTTCTGTTCCTGTGTTAGTTTGCTAAGGATAATGGATTAAACTAAAGAGCTTCTGTGGGCAGATATTTTTAAACTGTTTTCTCATTTTAAATTTCTCTAAAAGATAATTAACTTCAGTGGCTCATGCCTGTAATCCCAGCACTTTGGGAGGCCAAGGCAGGTGGATCACAAGGTCAGGAGTTCGAGACCAGCCTGGCCAACATGGTGAAACCCTGTGTCTACTAAAAATACAAAAATCAGCCGGGCGTGGTGGCGGGCACTTGTAATCCCACCTACTCGGGAGGCTGAGGCAGGAGAATGGCTTGAAACCGGAAGGCAGAGCTTGCAGTGAGTTGAGATCATGCCACTGTATTCCAGCCTGGGGGAAAGAGTGAAACTCCATCTCAAAAAAAAAAAAAAAAAGTAACTAACTTTAAAGCAAAAATAATAATAATGTATATCATGTAGTTCAGAAACATGTAAATGTAAAATTTATGTCAACAATATTGCAAAGGGCAGAGAAGTGGAAAATATATTGCTCTAAGGTTCTTTTATGTGAACTGATACAGCATTATTTGAAAAGAAAATCTAATAAGTTAAAGATGCAGATGGTAAATCTTACAGCAATCCCTAAAATAAAAACAAAGAGGTATATGTAACAGACCCATAATGGAACTTATGAATAGAATCCTAGGAAACAATTAGTAAATGTCAGGGCTGAGAAATCATCATTCTTGTAGAGTTATGGTAGATCCTTCCATTCAATGGCTCTTTAGAGGCCTCCTTGATGTCTTTTGGAGCCTTCACCATGAATTACTCTTAAGACCTTTCTTCTTGCCAATACTGAGTTCTTAATAGCAAGTTATTGGCACATCATTACACTAAAAGCTCCATCTTCACTAGGAATGAGGGAGAAGAAATAGAGTTTAAAGAAATGAAAAACACCCTCCTATATTTATTTCCCCAGCCTGGATCTCCCCTTTGAATTCTTAGACTCATGTATACAATGACCTACCCAATATTTAAGGACCTACTCGTTCCTCAAACTTAACATGTCCCAAACCCAGTTCTTTATTTTAAAAATTTTATTGTTAAATAAAATATACCATATACACAGTTTATTTCTGAGGTGATGAAAGTGTTCTAAAATTGATTGTGGTGATGGTTACCAAACTCTGTGAATATACTAAAAACCACTGAATTACATATTTTAAATGTGCGAATTGTATAGTATGTGCCTGGCTTCTTTCACTTAGTATGTTTTCAAGGTTTATTCATGTTGTAGCATCCATCAGTACTTTGTTCCTTTTTATAGCTGTATAATATTCCATTGTATAGATATACCACATTTTATCCATTCAATTGTTGATGGACATTTCAGTCATTTCCACAATTTGGCTATTATTAATAATGCTGATATGAATAGTACTTAAAATAAAATACAAACTTTATGCCCTTGACTTCAGGCCCAATCCTGGTTAATGCTTAATTATCCTACCTCTTCTCTATGATCACAGTTGCTCACTGCCCTTCAGTCACATTGACTTCCTTTTCATTCTCACCTCAGGACCTTTATATTTGTTGTTTACTCTGTCTGGAATGTTCTTCCCCAGACCTGCATATAGCTGGATCCTTTTTATGATTCAGACCTCTGCTCAAATGTTTCCTCATTGGGAAGGTCTTCAGTAAGCACCCTAGCTATAACATCCTCCCTTTTCAGTCACTCTCCTTTATAGTAGTAGGTCTCATTCTCTTCATATAATTTATTATGATTACTATTATTGGTTGTACCATGTACTTATTTATTATCTGTCTTTCCCAACTAGAATATAAAATCCACAAGAGTAGTGCCTTTATGTGTGTTATTTTTGCTGCACCCACAGGGATTTGAACAGTGTCTGGACTCATAGTAAGTCCTCAGTAAATAACTGGTAAATGAAGACTTCCAGTGGACAGTTAGTTACATAACTTCAGAAGAAGGGTCAGAGGTGCAGACAAAAGTTCAGAAATATCAGCAGAAAGATGGTAGCATACTTCCTTGATATTAAGCAATTTCTAAAATAAAATGCAGTGAACTTTTATAAAGCTATTATTAAATCAATGTCTTAAAATACATGATTTCTTAAAATCATGGAAAGATGGTACTTGAAGTACAAAGCGGGAGAAGAAATGATGGCCAGAGGTAAAATCTTGGTGAACATATATTCAAGGATTAAGGTGGAAGGTTACCTGGGGAATTGAGGCATGCTTCTTAAGACCCCAAACTTTTCTTTTTTAATTGAAATGAACCTAATGAAGATTTCTTAGATGAATTATGCAGTTGTCTGTCTTCTCTAAACATCACTGAACTTTTTCTGGATGAGTGAAGGAACTAAAAATGAAAATTTGGAGAGAGGGTAGCAGGGCTAGAAGGCAGAAGTGGCTACTGACCACTGGACACTAAATTTCTTGGCTTTCAGGTGTAGCTGTAGGCCTCCTCTGTTGGGGAATAGTATTGCTTTTCTTATCCTTCTTGAAGAAAAAGATAACAAAATGTCAGTAAAATGGGGTGTGGGGAGGTTGCCCAGATGGTCGTGAAGGTTGAGGTTTGGATGGTGACAGGATTTTGTTTTGCTCTCAGAACTCCTCTGCCATTAACAACTTCCCTACAACAAGCCCCAGCCTCACTTTCATGTCTGTTCCCTCTGGACCTCCATTTTCAGAGCAGAAGGTGAGCCCACAATGTTACTTGGGAAGCAAGACAAGCCTGAATAACTTACTGTTTATTTCCTATTAAGTCTCTTCAGGCTGACTTAGAGGGAAGTTTGAGGCTGAGAGTTGGAAAAACAAGTCAGCAGTTAAATACTTGGTGAACTCAAGGAAAACATTTTGCACATGACCTGAAAGAGTTCTCCTCACTCCAGGGAAAACTTTACCTTACTCCAGGGAAAGCTTTACCTTTGGGTCTGAAAGCCATTCCCAGAGGCTTTTTTCAAGCCCTGGAAAACTAAAGAGAATTTTAAATAATATAAAACATAAAACTATTATTCAGTGTTCTGTTTTACGGGGGGAGGGATGGAGTCTCACTCTGTCACCCAGGCTAAAGTACAGTGGTGCAATCTTGGCTCACTGCAACCTCTGCCTCCTGGGCTAAAGTGATTCTCATGCCTCAACCTCCTGAGTAGCTGGGATTACAGGTGTGCGCTACCATGCCCGACTAATTTTTGTATTTTTGGTAGAGATGGGGTCTCACCATGTTGGCCAGGCTGGTCTCGAACTCCTGACCTCAAGTGATCTGTCTGCCTCGGCCTCCCAAAGTGCTGGGATTACAGGCCACCATGCCTGGCTGCAGTGTTCTTTTTCATCTTCTTCTCTCTCAAGCCAAAGTTCAGTTGTAGGAAGTGCTTCTGTGACCAGGGTCCGTTGTTAGCTGTTGTTCTCATCCCCAGCAATGACTAGGTTTGGGAGAAACTGTTTGAGCCTCTGTGCCAGAGCTAGCAGTCACCCACACTGGGGAACTCCACATTTGGACCCCAGAGGGTACAGATTAGAACCCTCTGGATGGGTAAGATAACCAGGTTATCTCGGGATTTAAAATCCTCATTGGAATTCAGGCAGGTATTGGAACACATCAAATCTCTTTAAACCATTAAGCTACCACCTAGTGCCCACTTCCGAGGCTGGAAGAAGATCAGCTTCCAGAGTATCTAACTTCCAACTGAAGAGGAGCTACAAAGTAGGGAGCCAAAACCTGACTCCACATAAATCACTGGCATTCAAGTATCCTGGGGCACAATAAAAAAGGAAGCTATAATACAAAAAGGAATAGTTATGTCTATGGCTCACAGGAGACACTGCTCTGTCTAAAAGTATTCAAATCCAAATCTTTAAAACTGTGCTGTCCAAGTAAGCTCTGTGGACAGGCACTGGTTAGCCCCTGGGCCACTAGTTTGCAACCTCTGACTGAAATCTGCAATATTGCAATGAATGCCTTTTAAATGGGAAAATTAGAGGCATAATGATGAGCACAGGAAGAAGCATGCTTTGCAGTGATGGTCTCCCTATTATTCCTCAATGCACACCATGTAGGTCATCACCTCCTCACAATGCTGATCCTCACATTAGGCACTCACCAGCTCCTGGTAGGCATCCTCTGGGACCTAGCTCCCAATGCAAATGTATTTCCTCCTTTGGAGAGAAATAGAATATCTAACTCTAGAGAAGTGAAGGGTGCTCTCATCAGCTGCTTTAATTATATTCACAGAATGGATTGCACACTTGTCTTGACAAGAAATCAAGCAAACAAAAATGCAACTGTTGGCAAACTGGACCCACCCCATGAGTTATGCCAGACACTCGAGCACATGCACCAGGAAGCAAGAGACAACTTTCTTCTCCCAAAATGCTTCATGACTTTCTTTGTCATAGGTAGTCAGCACCTGGTTTGGTTTCAGGAAATGTTGCATAGAATGTCAGGATTGGCAGGGCTATTAGTAACAATGTAGTTCAGCCTCCCATATTCTAGATAGAGAAATTTAGATACATAGAGGGCAAGTGATTTGTCTAAGGTCGGATACAAACACAGAGCCAAGGTGTATGCTCTCTTTTTACTTTTTGAATATCAGAACTTTCAAGATCCTTAGCAACGCAGCCTACCTTTCCCCTCATTTACTGAGGCCCAGGAATCAAAAGAGATTTGTCCAAGGTCACACAACTAAATAATGGCTCAACTAGGCCTCCTAAACCCCAGGAACTTATTCTTTCCTCTATAGTTTGTTAAATTGTTTTGGAGACAAAGTCTTGTTCTGTTACCCAGGTTGGAGTGCAGTGGCGTGATCATAGCTCACTGCAGCCTTGACCTCCTGGGCC
Organism: Pongo pygmaeus; assembly: GCF_028885625.2. Taxonomy (NCBI): domain Eukaryota; kingdom Metazoa; phylum Chordata; class Mammalia; order Primates; family Hominidae; genus Pongo; species Pongo pygmaeus. Next base: position 136,715,404 of record NC_072396.2, on the reverse strand, counting down.
CAAGTGATCCTCCTACCTCAGCCTCATAACTAGTTGGGTCTACAGGCCAGCACCACCATGCCTGGCTAATTTTTAAAAAAATATTGTAGATACAGGTTCTTAATCTGTTGGCCAGGCTGGTCTTGAACCCCTGGCCTCAAATATCCTCCTGCTTCAGCCTCCCAAAGTGCTGGGATTACAGGCATGAGCCACTGTGCCTGGCCAATGATGGTCTGTTTTAATGATGTAACTCAACTCTGCGTCCCTTATATTGACAAACATACATCAGGAGATTGAGAATGGAAGGAGGAAGAGGCTTGGGGTACGTAGGGGGTGAGGGGAAGGTACCCGAGAGTCACTTGCTGCTCTCTGATTCTTTGGGTGATAGGCCCTACTTTTTCAAGTGGTGCAAGATTTTCATTTTGTGTGCTTAAAGGAACAGATCTCAGAATAAAACTAGCTACCCAAGAACAGTGTGGCCACAACATGCACAAAATGAATACATGGCCATTTTATCACAACTTTTGAGCTGCTCCCTACACTTCCTGCTATGTTTCCTCTGCCCATAGATAGCACAGAGAGGCATTCAGGCATTGAACGTATCAGGGAAGCCACCAGGAAGAGGAGGAAAAGAGAAACGCATATGTGGGACTAGATAAACATTAACGTTCTAGGGAAGTCTGATGAGGATATCTGAATAGAGCTTATTCTGGAAGTACCAAAAGCAGCCCCCACTGATAGCATCTAGCCCACTATTCTTGGCTGATATTGAACACTACTCCTGGCCATGTATCCATTTTGTGTATGTCACGGCCACATTGTTTCTGAGTAGCTGGTTTTATTTTGAGATCTGTTTATTTAGGTACACAAAATGAAAATCTTGCACCACTTAAAAAGGCAGAGCCTATCACCCAAAGAATAAGATTTACTTCCAACAGAGCCAAAGCCTGAGCAGCAAGCTCTCCCTTGTCTAGAATCTAGCACAGAGCAATTCAGTTGCACTCCATTTTCATGTGCATTCTGCTTCATATTCAGGGAGTTCTGAGGAACAAAGACCAGATTAGCAGTATTAGTGAGATCCCTAAAAATGATTAAAAACAGAGCCTTTGCAAATGAGAATGAAGACGTACATCTTCCATCTTACAGCCAGTCCCACCCCTCATCCCACCAACACTTTAAGACTAAGGTGGCTTGCTCGCTCAAATAAACAATGTGGAAAGAAAGTAATGTTTAAGACAAATGTGTTAGGCATCAATGATAACATTTCAGGTTCCGCGCTCTTTATGGAGAGATATTTAGGGGGTTGGAAATCATGTTTGATACTTCTCTGATCATACCAATGTGGAAACCCCCATGTCACGTCGTCACCCTTATAACATGGTACATTTTGATTTAGGTAACACCACGATTATTTTGCAAAACACCTTGAAATGATATGCAAGAATAGCCCATTTCTAACTAGTAGTCCATCATAAACACACTCAGATTTCAGAGGGTAGTACAAAAGGGTTACTCACTTTACCTATTGGTTTTCCTTTCAGTCCAATCAAACCTCATGTCTGATGACAGCCCCTGGTCTCCCTCCTCTCCCTTCTACCATGTTCCAGCCCCTTCCTGTAGGTTTTCCAAATGGGCTGGAATCTTGATTGTGATAAAGGCCGGAGATTCTTCATTCTGGCAGACGGGAGGTGATGATGATGGATCTTTCCATCCAATGGCTTCTTACAGTCTCTTTTAGCATAGAGAAACCATATGACCTTTCTTCTTGCTTATATTAAACATCATTAATAGTAAAACTTTGATGTCATTATGTGAAAAATTTGCTCCCAGCCTGGGCAACAAAGTGAGACCCTATCTCTACAAAAAATTTTAAAAAATTAGCCGGATGTGGTGGCACATGACGCTGGTCCCAGCTACATGGGAGGCTGGGGTGGGAAGATCGCTTGAGCCCAGGAGATCAAGGCTGCAGTGAACCATCACCATGCCACTGCCCTCCAGCCTGGAAAACAAAGCAAGACCCTGTCTCAAAAAAACAAACAAAAAACAAACAAACAAAAATCTTGAATCCCCCCACCCCCCTGCCCCAGAAATAAGGAGAAGAAATGAAAAGAGTTAAAGGAATGAAGAATCCTGTCCTGCTATACTTATATTAAAGTTATTCGTCTTTCCTACTGTATTAGGCCACGTATGCATTGCTATAAAGAAATACATGAGACTGGGCAATTTATAAAGAAAAAGGTTTAATTGGCTTATGATTCTGCAGGCTATACAGGAAGCATGGTCCTGGTATCTGTTCAGCTTTTGAGGAGGCTTAAGGGAGTGTTCAATCATGGCAAAAGGTATAACAGGAATAGGCAGTTCACATGGTGAAAGCAGGAGCAAGAGAGAAAGAGAAAACAGTAGGGTCGGGGGAGTAGGTGCCACACACTTTTAAATGACCCCATCTCATGTGAACTCAGAGCAAGAGCTCACTTATCACCAAGGAGAAGGCCCAAGACATTCATGAGGGATCCACCCCCATAATCCAAACACCTCCCACAAGATCCCACCTCCAACATTGGAGATTACATTTCAACATGAGATTTGGATAGGAACAAATATCCAAACTATATTACCTACATACATAGGTTCCTAGAGGGCAAGGATCACGTATACAGTAGTGAGAGCATTAGTAGCTCAACAATATTTGGGCAGAGAACAAATAAGTAAATGAATGAATATTCCATGAACTCCCTTCTTTGTTAAGGCTGCCTATAAGGAAATTCATTTGTGCAAATGGGTTGAGAAGACTTCCCTCAAAAATAGAATGGAGTTAAGGTTTGCCCTCCATGAAATCTTTGGATATGGAAATGGTGGTTTTTCAGGGCCTGCATTTCAAGTCCATCCAAGCCCATATCTGACTTCTGCATGACTTTTTTTTTTTTTTTTTTTTTTTTTTTGAGACGGAGTCTCGCTCTGTCGCCCAGGCTAGAATGCAGTGGCGTGATCTAGGCTCACTGCAAGCTCCGCCTCCCAGGTTCACGCCATTCTCCTGCCTCAGTCTTCTGAGTAACTGGGACTCAATAGATGCAGAAAAGGCCTTTGACAAAATTCAACAACCCTTCATGCTAAAAACTCTCAATAAATTAGGTATTGATGGGACATATCTCAAAATAATAAGAGCTATCTATGACAAACCCACAGCCAATATCATACTGAATGGGCAAAAACTGGAAGCATTCTCTTTGAAAACTGGTACAAGACAGGGATGGCCTCTCTCACCACTCCTATTCAACATAGTGTTGGAAGTTCTGGCCCCGGCAATCAGGCAGGAGAAGGAAATAAAGGGTATTCAATTAGGAAAACAGGAAGTCAAATTGTCCCTGTTTGCAGATGACATGATTGTATATCTAGAAAACCCCATTGTCTCAGCCCAAAATCTCCTTAAGCTGACAGGCAACTTCAGCAAAGTCTCAGGATACAAAATCAATGTGCAAAAATCACAAGCATTCTTATACATCAATAACAGACAACAGAGAGCCAAATCATGAGTGGACTCCCATTCACAATTGCTTCAAAGAGAATAAAATACCTAGGAATCCAACTTACAAGGGATGTGAAGGACCTCTTCAAGGAGAACTACAAACCACTGCTCAGTGAAATAAAAGAGGATACAAACAAATGGAAGAACATTCCATGCTCATGGGTAGGAAGAATCAATATCATGAAAATGGCCATACTGCCCAAGATAATTTATAGATTCAATGCCATCCCCATCAAGCTACCAATGACTTTCTTCACAGAATTGGAAAAAACTACTTTAAAGTTCATATGGAACCAAAAAAAGAGCCCACATTGCCAAGTCAATCCTAAGCCAAAAGAACGAAGCTGGAGGCATCACGCTACCTGACTTCAAACTATACTGCAAGGCTACAATAACCAAAACAGCATGGTACTGGTACCAAAACAGAGATATGGACCAATGGAACAGAATAGAGCCCTCAGAAATAATGCCACATATCTACAACCATCTGATCTTTGACAAACCTGACAAAAACAAGAAATGGGGAAAGGATTCCCTATTTAATAAATGGTGTTGAGAAAACTGGCTAGCCATATGTAGAAAGCTGAAACTGGATCCCTTCCTTACACCTTATACAAAAATTAATTCAAGATGGATTAAAGACTTAAATGTTAGACCTAAAACCATGAAAACCCTAAAAGAAAACCTAGACAATACCATTCAGGACACAGGCATAGGCAAGGACTTCATGTCTAAAACACCAAAAGCAATGGCAACAAAAGTCAAAATTGACAAATGGGATCTAATTAAAGTAAAGAGCTTCTGCACAGCAAAAGAAACTACCATCAGAGCGAACAGGCAACCTACAGAATGGGGGAAAATTTTTGCAATCTACTCATCTGACAAAGGGCTAATATCCAGAATCTACAATGAACTCAAACAAATTTACAAGGAAAAAACAAACAACCCCATCAAAAAGTGGGTGAAGGATATGAACAGACACTTCTCAAAAGAAGATATTTATGCAGCCAACAGACACATGAAAAAATGCTCATCATCACTGGTCATCAGAGAAATGCAAATCAAAACCACAATGAGATACCATCTCACACCAGTTAGAATGGCGATCATTCAAAAGTCAGGAAACAACAGATGCTGGAGAGGATGTGGAGAAATAGGAACACTTTTACACTGTTGGTGGGACTGTAAACTAGTTCAACCATTGTGGAAGACAGTGTGGCGATTCCTCAAGGATCTAGAACTAGAAATACCATTTGACCCAGCCATCCCATTACTGGGTATATACCCAAAGGCTTATAAACCATGCTGCTATAAAGACATGCACATGTATGTTTATTGCGGCACTATTCACAATAGCAAAGATATGGAATCAACCCAAATGTCCAACAATGATAGACTGGATTAAGAAAATGTGGCACATATACACCATGGAATACTATGCAGCCATAAAAAAGGATGAGTTCATGTCCTTTATAGGGACATGGATGAAGCTGGAAACCATCATTCTCAGTAAATTATGGCAAGGACAAAAAGCCAAATACCGCATGTTCTCACTCATAGGTGGGAATTGAACAATGAGAACACATGGACACAGGATGGGGAACATCACACACCGGGGCCTGTTGTGGGGTGGGGGGAGCGGGGAGGGATTGCATTAGGAGATATACCTAATGTGAAATGATGAGTTAATGGGTGCAGCACACCAACATGGCACATGTATACATATGTAATAAACCTGCACATTGTGCACATGCACCCTAAAACTTAAAGTATAATAAACAAAAAAAAAGAAATACCATTAAAGAACTCTTGTGATTATATTGTGTACCCCCTGACAATCCAAATTATCTCTCCATCTTAAGGTCATTAACTTAATCACACTTGCAAAATCCCTTTTGCCTCTAAGGTAACATGTTCACTGATTCTAGGCATTAGGACATGGACATTTTGTGGGGGGGCATTATTCTGCCTATCATACCAAATCAATATCACTGCCTTTCCTGATTGTCCTGAAGCTCCATAATCTCTTTATTTGAAAACAAATTATTGCATAAGAGTGGGTACCGCTCCCTTTAACACCTGTTATTCTTTAATTAGCTCATATCTGTATACTTACTCATCCATTCCTTCATTTTACTAGTATTTATTGCCTTGGATATCTTCTCTGTGCTAGTGATTGTGCTGGGTGCTGGGAAAAAAGTCATGACATTTGTCTTCCAGAAGCTCACTGTTTAGTGAGGAAGAGTAATATATAAACAGAGAAACACAAGAAGATGTTTAGTGAGCACTGACAGAAATATGTGCAGGATATTGTTATGTTCAAAGGAGAGCATAGTTAGTTCCATCCAAATTATGGCCTCATACACAAAGTAGTCTGAGCTAGATGAGCAATTTTTGGCTAAGCAGAAAGGTAAACTGGAGAGAATATTCCAATTAAAGGGAACAGTGAGTTAGTACCTATTTATCTTTTCCCATTAGCTGTTTGTATGCCCTTTAGGGTCAGAGATTCTGTGTTATTTCTCTTCCGTATATCATCTGAGATTGAGTACACACTGGGAATATAGAAGACATTGAATAAAAATTTATGAGTCAATGAATTCTGAAGGTGACAGCAGTCCTTCTGACCATGATAGAGTAAATGGCAGCCAATTTGACCTTCTGCATAAATAACTATAAAAGTAGACAAAATATGTAAAACAACTCTTGTCAAACATTGGGCAACAAAAAGTGGAGAAATTTGATCCCTTAGAGATGGAAAATAAATAAGGTAGGTCTTGTGATTACCTCAGCCTTCTGACTGAATGTACTTTCCACACCATTTGCACAGGGAGGGTAAACACAAGCAGAACATGGTACTCTTGATGAGTTAAGAAGGCAAAAATTAGGGTTCATTGAGGCTGACAAAGCTGGAATTTGTGAGACAGAGTACCAGAGGAAAGGGTGCTATGCAGAGACAAAGCCCAAGAAAACTTCTTGGGGTCCCCTTGAGTCTTTTGCTGAATATTAAGCTGCATATGCATATGGTGAAACTCCACAAGGCCAGGCAAGGAACAACTACTAGGGAACTGTAATTGGAATAATTCCCAAACTGACATTTACCAGGACGCATTTGAATTCCGACGTGCCAAAGTGAAGAAGCCACAGTGAACACTGGAACCTTCAGTAAACAATGAAAGGGTCATGCATTCATAGTGGGTTAAATCAGCGCTTATCTAGAGGTTATACTAGACCCACCTGAACGAAACTTAAAAATAAGACTTGAAAGAATCAAAGTGATCCACAAGTAACTTAGCTTCCTGTCAGAACAAACTTCAACTTTCTTTGCAGAAACATAGCAAAATCTAGACTCTGAACAATGTAATATTCATGATGTCTAGCACTCAATTACTAACATGAAGAAGGCAGGAAAATGTGATCCAGAGCCAGGAGAAAATTCAATCCATATAAACACACTCATAAATGACAGGAATGATAGAATTAGCAGACAATTACTTTTAGAAAGCTATTATAAATATAACTATGGAAATATTGGAAGGAAAACATGAGCATAAAGAGAAGAGAAATGGAAGATATGAGGAAAAACATATAAAACAAAGAGTGATAACAGCGAGATGTCAGAATAGGAATCCCTGGACCCTTCTTCCCCTCACAGACACATTGATTCAGCAATAATTCACAGAAAATTACCTTTAGGAAAAATCCAGAAATTAAATGACAGTATCTTGCAACCTGGGCAAATGTGAAACCAGACTCACAGAAGCCAGTAGAGAGATTCAGGACACCCTCTCATTGAAATCCCTACTTCTGGCACAGCAACATATGAGAGGGAAGAGACCTTCAAACTCCTAGCTTCTCCCAAGGGAGGTTAAAGAGTTGGTTTGCATGTCAAGCACCACAACTTTTCTGAGGGGGCTCACTAGAGGACTGTTTTCCTACTTGCCAGTCTTAGAGCTCTGACAGGCCCAGCATAATCTGTCACCTGTGGGAGAACAGAGATGGTGGCTTGGGCTGGTAGATGCCATAGCTCCTTTCCTCCTATCAGCACAGAGCAAGGGAATTTTAAAAAACAGGTTTCAGCTTTCCCCTGAGAAGAAAAAGAGTTGAATGGACTGGAAAACAGAATTGAATGGAGCATCCAACAATCCAGCTTTCTGGGAGTTTCCAAGGAACCAACTGCATTTACACTTGTTGCACTACACTGATAGGATTCAACATACCCTATATGCTTGGGGACTACAAAGCACAAAAAGCAGGTTGGACTAGCATGAAGGTTTGAGGGACCCCCAGAATCTCTGGCAATACTGATTGGTGGAGGTCTTCTTTTGTATAAGGCTAGTCTGTGAAGACTAAGAGAGGTGGCTGCTTTGCATAATGTGCAGACACAACACAGAGAGTCAAGGAAAATAAAGGATTAGGCAAAGAAGTTCCAAACAAAGGAACAAGATAACTTTTCAGAAACTGTAGAGTTATATAATTTACCTGACCAAGAATTCAAAACATTGTCGTAAAGATGCTCTTGAGGCCAAAAGAACTATATATGAACATAGTGAGAATTTCAACAAACAGATAGAAAATATTAGAACTACCAAACCAAAATCATAGAGCTAAAGAACAAAATAACTGAACTGAAAAATTCACTCATGAAGTTCAACAGCAGACTAGATCAAAGGAAAAGATCAGGGCCAGGCTGGGTGGCTCACGCCTGTATTCCCAGCAGAATGGGAGGCCGAGACAGGCAGATCACTTGAGGTCAGGAGTTCGAGACCAGCCTGGTCAACATGGTGAAACCTTGTCTCTACTACAAATACAAAAATTAGCTGGGCGTGGTGGCAAGTGCCTGTGATCCCAGCTACTCAGGAGGCTGAAGCAGGAGAATTTTGGGGGGAAACTGGATATCCACATGCAAAATGATGAAATTAGACCCTTAACTTATACCATGCAAAATAATCAATTCAAAATGGTTAAATACTTAAATGTAAGACCAAAGACTGTAAAACTCTTAGAAAAAAAACAAGAGAAGATCTTCATGACATAGATCTTTGCAGTGATTTCATGGATATGACACTAAAAGCACAGGCAACCAAAGCAAAAATAGACAAATAGTACTACAGCAAACCAAAAAGTTTCCAAACAGCAAGGGAAAAAATCATCAGAGTAAAAAGCAACCTATGGAATGGGAGAAAATACTTGCAAACCATCCATCTGATAAGGGGTTAATCTCCAAAATATCCAAGAAACTCCTACAACTCAATAGCAAAAAAGAGAAAACAAACAAACAAAAAACTAATAGCTTGATTTAAAAATGGGCAAAGCACCTGAATAGACATTTATCCAAAGGAGATATACAAATGACCAACAGGTATATGAAAAAAAATGGTCATCATCACTAATCATCAGGGAAATGTAAATGAAAACCATATTACCTCACACCTGTTAGGATGGCTATTACCCAAAAAATACACCACTGATGGGAATGAAAATGGTGCATACACTGTGGAAAGTGGTATGGAAGTTCCGTAAAAAATTAAAAATAGAACTACCATATGACCCAGCAGTCCCACTTCTGGGTATTTATCTATTGAAATCAGGACCTCAGCACTCCTATGTTCATTGCAGCATTATTCACAATAACCAAGATGTGGAAACAATCTAAATGTCCATTAATAAATGAATGAATAGAGAAAATGTGGTAAATATAGGCATACACACACACACACACACACACACACGTGAATATTATTTGGCCTTAAAAAAGAAGGAAATGATATGGGACAGAGTTGATGAAACTTGATGGCATTATGGTAAGTGAAATAAGTCAGTCACAGAAAGACAAATATTGCATGATTCCACATATATGTGGTATCTAAAATAGTTTAATAGAATCAAAGAACAGAATAATGGTTGTGAGGGGATTGGGGAGTGAAAAACTGGGAGTTACTAATCAATTGGCATAAAGCTTCAGTTGAGCAAGATGAATAAGCTCTAGAGATCTGCTGTACCTTTAATGTTGTGCCTGTAAGTCAACGAAAATGTTTCTACACTTCAAAATTTAAGAAAGTAGATCTCATGTTAAGTGTTATTGCCACAATAAAATAAAAATAAATTTAAAAAAAAATCTAAAGGAGAAAAGAAACTCTATAACAAATATCTTTGGTTTATGTACATTTTACTTAATCTCAAGTAGAATGACATATCCAACTTTTGATCAGTTTGGAAGTCTAATACTGACTACATAAACTATTACAGGAGTATTTTGCTTGCTTTGCTGATTTTAAAGTAAATGGTAAAATACTGCAGATTTATGGTATAAAATATTGATAAAAAAGCATGTTGTATCTACTATGCTCAATAAGTAACTGATTTAAGGTTTGAAAACCAATAAGTTATCAACTCCTATCATATAATAAATAATCAACACCTTCTGAAAGATACAAAAAGTCATTTTAAACTAAAAATAATTGAGTGTTTAGAGTTGCAAAGTACAATATCTAAAGTGAAAATGTACTGAATAGGCTTAACATCAGACTCGATGCTATAAAAGAAAAGACCCGTGTACTTCAAGGTGACAGCAGCTAAGAATGGTATGGTCTCCATTACCTTTTGGCCACCTGAGCTATGGTGGGAAGGCACACCTGGAATTCTGATTCTGGTCATTCCATTCTCCCTCCTATAATTTAAATCAGTTCTAGCTCTGTCCTTCTCAAGATGTGGAGGGAATCTTCTTAGATTCTTGGGTAAGTGTTAAACACTGCCACCAGTGTCACACTGATGTGATTCACAAAGCAACGCGTCACACTTCCAAGGTTTTCCATTCATCCGGAAACCACTTATCAATAATGCACAAAGTCCCAGACATAGTGCTAGACACTGAGGGTAGGAAAATAAGTAAGAATTGTCACTTTTTCATGGCAGAGATAGGGGTACACAGATTGGTAAAATACAGAGTAGCAAATTTGTTCAACATATGTTCACTGAACTCTTACTCTGTGCCAGTCATTGCTAGTTGGAGATGAAACAACAGTTTCTGTCTTCCATTTGCTTTGAGTTCAGGTTTTCTACAGATGTGGTTAAAAGCTTGAGTCAAAGAATAATAATGTTTACCTTTTATAGAGAGAGGCAGATTTGGCATATGTGGGGGTTTGTTTACATGAATGGACTAATTCTTGAATTAACGTACTTATTAACTTGATGAGGGCGCCACACATCTATTGGTCCATGAAAATGAACTGTGGACATCCACCGATGTCCAAGAAAATTTGCTTGTTCCTGGTATGCTTCTACTGAGACCCAGTTTCATCCTATTCTATGAATCTTGATTGTATCCTTCATTTATCACCCTTCTCCTGCTGAACTGTGGACATCTACTGATGTCCAAGAAAATTTGCTTGTTCCTGATATGCTTCTACTGAGACCCAGTTTCATCCTATTCTACGAATCTTGATTGTATCCTTCGTTTATCACCCTTCTCCTACTATTCCAACTAGTCTATCCTGTTCTTTAATTTTGTATTCACTCCAAGACTTTTAGTTTGAATTTATCCTACCAGTCCCTAAAGATCCAAGCTCTATAGTTGTCCATCACATCCACTGTGAGGACTGGTGGGTAGGAACAAAAATTTTCATAGACATATATCATTGTCTGTTTGGAAATTGTCTAGGTCATCTCACATCTGTACATATTGTTTCTCAAGACTTTATAAAAGGCAGGTGACTTTATATCTCCTAGTAAGTTTGATGACATGTGTCACTATAATCTATACCCATTCAGTTTTGTCTCTTACTAAATGGCTTGTCTAGATACATTTGAGAAGTTGGTCAGAGTTTAGCCTGTGTGGAAGCATGAAGGTTGAGCACGAACTGGTGCTAGTGTTTACACTAGCATACTATGTGAAGAATGAGCCAGGATGAGATAATTGAGATAATGGGAAAGTTATGTATTTTGGAAAGCAGGTCGTTGAGTGACCAAAACCAATTATTAAGACAAAGTTCAAAAGTAAAGATTGGTTGCTCAGTTGGGAGTTATGAAAGAGACAGAGATGGACTCAAAAAGGAAGATTCTAGCATATGGAATAAGGTAGAACATCAAAATGGTACATGAACCGGGGTAGATTTACCACATAGCTAATTAATCTTAAAGCTTCTGGGCCCTTTTCAAGCAACCTTTCCAAGGCCCTGGGAATTACTATAGCACTAGTCATGTTTTTGTAAAATTTGCGGAAGTAAAATAGTTTAACTTGAGTTAGTTAAGACTACAGTTTTCCATTTCAACTTCCCCTTCCATCATACTTCCCCTAGTGTTGGATGGTGATGGAATAGCCATGGGAAATCTTAGGATCCTCATGACCTACTTAGATCCAGTGAAACCCCCTGGTAATTTTCTAAGTATGTCCTGTTAAAAGGAAGGAAATTAGGGAAATCTAGGGGAAAATGTCAAACTCTGAACTACTATGATGAAGTTCTTTGGGGAGGAGACACCAAACTATACTCTGGGGAAGCTGTCAAGGGCCTCCAGTCAAGTGAGACATGAGTTTGCGAATATGAAGGGACAAAGACAGTGGCCATTAGGGAGAAGATTAAGAGGGAAAACAGATCCTGGATAGAGACAGAGAATATCCCTGTTCTGTATGTGTCCTTGGTGGAGCCCATGGATGCAGAGGGTTTTCAGCTAAATGAACTATATGGGACAAGCTTGAGAGGAACCATAATGAAGAAGCTGAGATGTTGTTAGAAGAGCTTTCCTGAAGATGGACCTCTGCTTCTGATTAAGATGAGTATCTGGGACCAGATTTCATCTCCCACTTGAAATGACCAAAAAGTTAGAAAAAAATATATGATACAACACTTTTCATGAGTGTATATCAGGCAATGAAGAGCACTAATCCCTGGGGTATGAAAAACGAATGCAGTAAACCTAGGAAGGGGAAACCCAGGTAGAGTCTGACAGACTTCTTGAGCTGAAGAGATGGAGCTGATAATCTGGGGTGACTAAGGAGGCTGGAGTTCAGAACAGAATACCAGGAGAGGGCTGCATAGAGAGGGAACTTGAGAAATCTATAGAGGGTTCCTCACAAGCATTCAGCTGAGTACTAAACTGCACATGTGAGAAAACTACTGATATTGAGGGAAGAACCACCCAAAAGGATCAGAAGTAACTGCACTTAGCATTCATACAAGGCTAGGAGTAGTGCCTGTTCCCAACCAGCCACATTGGAAAACCTCATAATTCTAGGGCATTGGATAGAGTACTCAGGAAGGCCTTGCCTCAGTTATAAAGACTATTTAGCCATAGACTGAACATTCTTTCAGACCTGCCTAATAGATTATAAAAGCTAGCCTTGAAAGGATCAAAATATTTTTGAGTAACTTAACTGCATCCCAGAACGAAGGTCTATAATATTTATTAGAAATACAAGAACATCTAGCATACAATGAGGTAAAAGTCACAATGTCTGGCATCCAATAAAAGATTATCAGTGTGCAAAGAAGAAGGAAAGAATGATCCATAATGAGGAGAATAACTATATTAGAATTAGCAGAGAAAAGGACATTGCAATAGTTACTGTAACTGTATTTCATATATTCAAAAAGTTGAGTGAAGATATGAGTGGTATAAAAAAGACCAAATTGATTATAAACCAGGGGTTGTGTGTTTTTACAATTTTAAAAAATAAAATAAGCCAGGTGCAGTGGTTCACACCTGTAATCCCAACACTTTAGGAGGCCGAGGCAGGCAGATCACTTGAGATCAGGAGTTTGAGACCAGCCTGGCCAACATGGTGAAATGCTGTCTCTACTAAAAATACAAAAATAAGCTAGGTGTGGTGGTGCATGCCTGTAATCCCAGCTACTCAGGAGGCTGAGGCAGGAGAATAGCTTGAACCCCGGAGGCAGAGGTTGCAGTGAGCCAAGATCGTGCCACTGCACTCTAGCCTGGGCGACAGAGTAAGACTCTGTCTCTAAATAAATAAATAAATAAATTTTTAAAAGACCAAATTGAACTTCTAGAGATGAAAAATACAATGTCTAATATGAAAAATACACTGGATAGAATGGCAGAGTACACATTGCAGAAGAGATTAGTGAACATGAAGATATATTAATAGAAACTGTACCAAGTGAAACAAAGAAAAAAACTAAATAAATAGAACATCAATGAGCTTAGGAAAACAACAAGTGGCTTAATACACATGTAATCAGATCCCCTGAGGTGGGGGGAGGAGGGGCAGAAAAAATATATTAAGGAATAATAGCTGAGAATTTTCCAAATTTGATGAAAACTATAAACCCACAGATCCAAGCAGCTCAATTAACCCCAAGCCCAGGAAATATGAAGAATAGTAGAATCGGGCACATCACAGTCAAGTTGTCCAAAACCAGTGACAAAGAAAAACTCTTTAAAGTAGCCAGATAAAAGAGATATCTTATGTTCAGAAGAACATATATATAGATGACAGCAGATTGGAAATTATGCAAATGGTAAGACAGTGGAGCAACACCTTGCTAGAGGTTTGGAAATAAATCTATCAAAAATTCAGGGGGCTTCTACCTCAGTGAAATGTTTAGGGGCTAAGTGGAGTAGGGCATGTGGAGGAATCCCTGCGAAGGTGAAAAACAAATTGTTGCATCTTTCTCCTCCAAAAAGGAGGCACATCGCCTGGTGGGCCTCTTTGGATTTCAACATATTCCTTATTTGAGTGTATTACTCCCGCCCATTTACTGAGTGACCCAAAAAGCTGCTAGTTTTGAGTAGGGCCCAGAACAAGGTCCAGGCTGGTATGCAAGCTGCTCTGCCAATTGGGCTACATGATCCAGCAGATCCAATGGTGCCTGAAGGGTCAGTGGCAGATAGGAATGTAGTTTGGAACCCATGTCAGGCCCCATAGGTGAACTGCTACACAAGGCTCTTAGGATTTTTGAGTAAAATCTTACCACCCTCAGCAAATAACCACTCTTTGGAGAAAGAGCTGTTTGTCTGCTACTGGGCCTTAGTAGAGACTGAATGCTTAACCACAGGCCACCACATTACCATGTGACCTAAACTGAACATTATCTGACCCACCAAGCCATAAACTGGGCATGCACCAAAATACTTCATCATTAAATGAAAGAGATATTATTCTTGATTGGTCTGAGCAGGACCTGAGAGCACAAATAAGTTACACGAAGAAGTGGCCTAAATGCCCACGATCCTCATTCCTGCTACACTATCTTCTGTCTGTAAGCTTGCAGCTATGGCCTCATGGGGGAGTTTCCTATGATCAGGTCATGGAGGAAGAGAGGACCCAGACCTGCTTTACAGATGATTCTGCATGATATACAGGCACTACCCAAAAGTGGACAGCTGCAGGACTACAGCCCCTCTCTGAAACATCCCTAAAGGACACTGATGAAGGGAAATATTCCCAGTAGGCAGAACTTGAAAAAGTGCACTTGTCATTCACTTTGTTTGGAAGAAAAAATGGCTAGACATTATTATATACTAATTCATGGTCTGTGGCCAATAGTTTAGCTGGATGGTCAGAGACTTGAAGGGAACATAATTGGAACATTGATGAGAAAGAAATTTGGGGAAGAGGTATGGGATAGATCTCCATGAATGGGTAAAAAAATGAAGATATTTGTGAATGCTTATCAAAAGGTGACTTCAGCAGAGGATTTTAATAATCAAGTGGATAGAATCACCCATTTATGGATACTAGTCTCTTTCCCAGCCACCTCTATCATTGCTCAATGGGCTCATAAACAAAGTGACCATGGTGGCAGGAATGGAGGTTAGGCATGGAATCAGCAACATGAACTTCTACTCAACAAGGCCAACTTGGCTATGGCCATGGCGGGGTGTCCAATCTGCCAGCAGCAGAGACCAACACTGAATCCCTGATACAGTGGCAGGCTGATTACATTGGGCCACTTCCATCATGGAAGTTTTGTCCGTACTTGAATAGACACTTACTATGGATAAGGATTTGCCTTCCCTGAACACAATTATTCTTTCAAAACTACCCTCTGTGGACTTACAGAATGCCCTATTTACCATCATAGTATTCCACACAGCATTGCTTCTGATAAAGGAACTCACTTCACTGCAAACTGGCTTTTTTAAAACTCTGTTACAGCACCAGCCAGCTGGCAATACCTTGTAGGGCAAGGGGAAAGTTCTCCAGAAGGCTGTATATGCTCTGAATCGGCATTTCAGATGGGGCTGTTTCTCCCATAGCTAGGATTCATGGGTCCAACAATTAAGGGGTGGCAATAGGAGTGGTACCACTCACCATCACCCCTAGTGATTCACTAGCAAAATTTCGACTGCCTCTTTTCATGAATTTATGGTCTGCTGGCCAAGAAGTCTTAGTTCCAAAGGGAGGAATGCTCCCGCCAGAAGACACGACAATGATTCCATTGAATTGAAAGTTAAGGCTGCTGCCTGGCCACTTTGAGCTCCTCATGCCTCTGAATCAACAGGAGGCAAGGAAGGGAGTTACTGTGCTGGCTGAGTTGATCGATCCTGAATACCAAGGAGAAATTGAACTATAACTCCACAATGTAGGTAAGAAAGAATATGTCTGGAATACAGAGGATCCCTTAAGATGCATCTTAGTATTTCCACGCCCTGTGATTAAGGTAAATGGAAAAGACAACAAACCAATCCAGGCAAGACTACTAATGGCCCAGACCCTTCAGGAATGAAGGTTTGGGTCATGCCTCCAGGTAAAGAACCACAACCAGCTGAGGTGTTTGCTGAAGACAAAGAAGATGCAGAATGGGTAGTAGAAGAAGGTAGTCATAAATTTCAACTACAACCATGTGAACAGTTACAGAAATGAAGACTGTAATTGTCAGAGTATTTCCTTATTTCCCAATGACCCCTACCCCCAGTGGCCCATTAGGCGGCTCCATAATATTCAGGCCTAGATAATCTCTAAGGTCCTTGTGAAGGACAAGAACACCATGTATTGAGTACCTACTGTGTCAGGTTGTATACTAAGCAGAGGCTAAGAGGAAAGATATAGCATCCTGTGGGGACGAGAAGACAGCAAATGGCAGGAAGAAAGCCACATGGAAGGTGCTGAGGCAGAGGTATCCACTGTATCCTGGTAGAAAGACCTCAAGCCATTTGGGAGTATAAAGGGAGAGTTGAGAAGGGGAAAGGGTGGCATTGCTTAGCTTTGAAATGTGGCTGGCCAAGATGCTTGGGCACTGATGTGCTCTTGACAATCTGAAAGGGCTCTTGGATTGTTCCTACGTTCAGACTGCTTTTAAAGAGCTGTTTTGTATGGAGGCCTCTTTCATTTGCATGAAGTCATGCTCACCTCCTATAGGTGTTTCTCAGCTGTCAAGAGCTCTCCAAACTTTCTGGAAAGCCCTTGTGACAAAGGAAGTTGTGGGATGCAGAGGCCAGGTGCTCAGACTCCCAAGAGTGGGTGGAGAATGGAAATAAAGTGAATGAAATGGGTTTAGGATTGGAGAATGTCCAGGTCACTCTTGGTTGAATCACTAGGGAAAAGCTGTAGTGGAAATAAGCCCCAGACTGATTTTTCAGCTCTACTTCATCTCCCTTCTGCGGGGCCGGCAAGGTGAGACTAATGGGGAAAAGCACAGCAGAGCAAAGAGGCTACTTCTTGGGGAATCAAACATAGCAGAAAGTTACCACCATAAATAGAAAATAGATTGAAAGCATTTGAAAATTTCTGTTCAGCATTACCAGGAATTAGCCTGGCATTTAAGAGCCTGTACAGTACAGTCCCAGCCTATCACTGAGTCTTATCTTTTGCTTCTTATTGACCCCTACCCTCTACTTGTCAGGCCTACTTATTAGGCCTTGATCCCTGAATAATAATCTTTGAATTTCTCATCTCCCAGCTTCACCTCCACCTCCACCCCTCCACCCCCACCCATTGCCTTGTTTTCTCTTAGAGCTGTTGTTCCTCTGAATCCCTGTACCACTTGCCTACATCAGCATTTTTTCTTAGACTACCTTATCACACAATGCATTTATTCTTTTTCATTACGTAAAAGCCTATATTCCCACCTAGATTCTAAGTACCTTGAGAACAGGCACCATGTCCTATACCTCCTGTCTCCCTCCCCTTCCTCTGTTGTGCTAGATCCACAATTAATGGATCAAAAATAATCTTCTGGTCGTTTTGTTGATTATTACAAGTATGTCATGAGATTGTCTCATAGGATTCTGCCTTGAATTTTTATATGGCCTTGAACAAGTTTCTGCTCCTGTCTTTGCCTCAGTTTCTCTATCTGTAAATGATTGGGTTGGACTCAATGACATCTAAGAGTTCTTCAAGCTTTGATAGCAGATGATTCTACAAGTCCATCCTCAAAAAGAGGAAAGAGAATCGATCCAACTTACTAACAAAGCTGGGAAAGGAGGAAATACATTTGCATAAAAAATGAAACCAAACAACAAACAACAGCTCAAGGGGGAACAAAAGGGAATCTAAGGAATCTGAGGGCTAGGAACTTGTGTGAGAATTGAGGTAGAGGAAAACGCTAACACTCTTAAAGAACAGGCTTTTCCAGCCCTGAGTGTTTTACAAACATGAATTTTCTTCTATCATGGAGAAAGAGATCCAGCTAAGTCTAGCGCTTGTGTTAGCAACTGGTTGCAACGGCCTAAAAGCAGAATAATCAAATGAAACTCCCTACCACTCAGCAGTCAGGCACTCATGAATGCCTAGACCGAGTTAACAAAGTTCCCAGACACTGCCATCTAGTGGCAGTTCAGAAACATTTGTGGCAATTCATCCTTGCATTCTCTGATGGAGCTGTCAGCATTTTGGAGAAACATGAACCAACCCAAGGATGAAATATTGGGCTGGTGAAGAATGAAAAAGTCCCCCGAGGGAAAGCTCGATAAGGAAACTAGGAGAGACAAAGATAGAGAAGGACAAAGACAAGGCGAAAGCAAGTGAGACAGAGCAAGACACAGTTATTCATGAAGCTAGGTAAAACTTTCACTGAAAATGGGGTAGGGAGGGGGAATTAACACAATCACTCACCCTTGCCCAGCATCTCAATCATAGCTTTAGAGAGATGGTGGTGGGAGCAGCTTCTGATATGCTTTATGTGCTTTTCTCCTCTCTTGTTCTCAATTTCTTCCCCAACTCACACTCTTTTACCTTGTCCGTATGTTCCTTCCCACATGACCTCTCCATACCCAACTCCCTAAAAACAAAAACAAAAATAAAACAACAATAACGAAAGACCTTCTTGGGGTTGTAGATAAGTATTAGAGACTATGGATGATCACACGTTTGTTTTTAAAAAGAGTAATACCAAAGACGTCTACAGGTCTCCGGATACATCTCTACCTAAATATAAATGTGAAAGATCTTTTGTCCCATTACGTTTGCAGTGTTTTCTTGCTCCTGAGCTCCAGACCTACATTTCCAATTGCTTATGGGGCATGTTCATTTGGATATCCCCTGACTTTTCAACATTAAAATTTTCCCCAAACTGTCCCCCTCCTCACTTCTCCCCACACCCTGTCTCCATCCTTTGCTCCTCATTTGTCTGGTCCTTCAATCTCCCTAATGATTGAGACCACAAATCAGTCTCCCTCACCCTCAATATGCTCTAATTCTCCCTGGCATTAAGTCTTTGAGACTTCCTTCAAAATTATATCTCTAAGATATCTCTTATTTTCTGTTTCTACATACACTGTGCTGGATCTGACCTCATAACCTCTCAACTGGAAAACTGAAATGGTTGTGGTTTCAGCATTTGTTATAGATGCCCAATTCATCCACTTTTCTTCATCTGCATTAGCAACAACCCAGTCACAGCCTCCATCACCTCTCTCACCTGTGCTACGTCAATCATCTTTTGATTGGTCTCTCCACCTTCAAACTTGTCCAACAAAGGATGTCCTCCATAAATAAGCATACCTTGAAGATATCGTGGATTTGCTTTCAGACCACTGCCATAAAGCAAATATTGCAATAAAGTGAGCAACATAATGCTTTTGGTTGCTGAGTGCATATAAAAGTTACATTTCGAAGTTCTAGCCGCAGCAATCGGGCAAGAGAAAGAAATAAAGGGCATCCCAATTGGAAAAGAGGAAATCGAACTATCTCTGTTTTCTGATTGTATGATCTTATATCTAGAATACCCTAAAAACTCCTCCAAAAGACTTTTAGATCTGATAAATGAACTCAGTAAAGTCCCAGGCTACAATATCAATATAGACAAGTGAGCAGTACTGCTATGCACCAACAACGACCAAACTGAATGCCAAATCAAGACTCAATTCCTTTTACAGTAGCTGCAAAAAATAAAATACCCAAGAATATACCTAACCAAGGAGGTGAAACATCTCTCTAAGAAGTATTACAAAACACAGCTGCAAGAAATTGTACATGACACAAACAAATGGAAATACATCCCATGCTCATGCACTGGAAGAATCAATATGATGAAAATGACCATACTGCTCAAAGCAACCTACAGATTCAATGCAATTCCTATCAAAATACCAACATCATTTTTTCACAGAATTAGAAAAAGCCCCTAAATTCATATGGAACCAGAAAAGAGTCCAAATAGCCAAAGCAATCCTAAGCAGAAAAACAAATCTTGAGGCATCACATTACCTGACTTCAAATTATACTACAAGGCTATAGTAACCAAAACAGCATAGTATTGGTAAAAAGGTAGACACGTAACTGATGGAACAGAATAGAGGTCTCAGGAATAAAGCCACCATCATACAACCAACTGATCTTTGACAAAGCATACAAAAGCATAAATTAGGGAAAAGATATCCTATTCAATAAATGGTGCTGGGAAAATTGGATAGCTACATGTAGAAGAATAAAACCAGATCCCTATCTCTTACCATGTACGAAATTTAACTCAAGATGGATCTAAGAACTGATACCATTAAAAATCTAGAAGAAAACATAGGAAAAACTCTTCTGAACATTGGCCTAGGCAAATAATTTATGACTAAGACCCCAAAAGCAAATGCGACAAAAACAAAATGAATAAATGGGACCTAATTAAACTAAAAAGCTTCTGCACAGCAAAAGAAATAATTATCGGATAGAAGCGGTTCCAAGATGGCCGAATAGGAACAGCTCCAGTTTACAGCTCCCAGCATGAGCGATGCAGAAGACAGATGATTTCTGCATTTCCAACTGAGGTACCAGGTTCATCTCACTGGGGACTTTTAGACAGTGGGTGCAGGACAGTGGGTGCAGTGCACCGAGCATGAGCCTAAGTAGGGTGAGGCAACCCCTCACCTGGGAAGGGCAAGGGGTCAGGGAATTCCCTTTCCTAGCCAAGGAAAGGGGCGACAGATGGCACCTGGAAAATCGGGTCATTCCCACCCTAACACTGCGCTTTTCTGACAGTCTTAGCAAACAGCACACCACGAGATTATATTCTGCGCCTGGCTCGGAGGGTCCTACACCCATGGAGCCTCACTCATTGCTAGCACGGCAGTCTGAGATCAAACTGCAAGGTGACAGTGAGGCTGGGGGAGGGGCGACCACCATTGCCAAGGCTTGAGTAGGTAAACAAAGTGGCTGGGAAGCTCGAAATGGGTGGAGCCCACCGCAGCTCAAGGAGGTCTACCTGCCTGCCTCTGTAGCCTCCACCTCTCGGGGCAGGGCACAGCCAAACAAAAGGCAGCAGAAACCTCTGCAGACTTAAATGTCCTTGTCTGACAGATTAGAAGACAGTAGTGGTTCTCCCAGCATGCAGCTTGAGATTTGAGAATGGACAGACTGCCTCCTCAAGTGGGTCCCTGACCCCCGAGTAGCCTAACTGGGAGGCACCCCACAGTAGGGGCAGACTGACACCTCACAAAGCCGGGTACTCCTCTGAGACAAAACTTCCAGAGAAACGATCAGGCAGCAACATTTGCTGTTCACCGATATTCTCTGTTCTGCAGCCACTGCTGCTGATACCCAGGCAAACAGGGTCTGGAATGGACCTCCGGCAAACTCCAACAGACCTGCAGCTGAGGCTCCTGACTGCTAGAAGGAAAACTAATAAACAGGAAGGACATCCACACCAAAACCCCATCTGTACATCACCATCATCAAAGACCAAAGGTAGATAAAACCACAAAGATGGGGAAAAAATAGAGCAGGAAAACTGAAAATTCTAAAAATCAGAGCACCTCTCCTCCTCCAAAGGAACGCAGCTCCTCACCAGCAATGGAACAAAGCTGGATGGAGAATGACTTTGACGAGTTGAGAGAAGACGGCTTCAGATGATCAAATTTCTCCGAGCTAAAGCAGGAAGTTCGAACCCATGGCAAAGAAGTTAAAAACCTTGAAAAAAGATTAGATGAATGGCTAACTACAATAACCAACGCAGAGAACTCTTTAAAGGAACTGATGGAGCTGAAAACCACGGCACAAGAACTACGTGACAAATGCACAAGCCTCAGTAGCCGATTCGATCAACTGGAAGAAAGGGTATCAGTGATGGCAGATCAAATGAAAGAAATGAAGTGAGAAGAGAAGTTTAGAGAAAAAAGAATAAAAAGAAAAGAACAAAGCCTCCAAGAAATGTGGGACTATGTGAAAAGACCAAATCTACGTCCGAGTGGTGTACCTGAAAGTGACAGGGAGAATGGAACCAAGTTGGAAAACACTCTGCAGGATATTATCCAGGAGAACTTCCCCAATCTAGCAAGGCAGGCCAACATTCACATTCAGGAAATACAGAGAATGCCACAAAGATACTCCTCGAGAAGAGCAACTCCAAGGCACATAATTATCAGATTCACCAAAGTTGAAATGAAGGAAAAAATGTTAAGGGCAGCCAGAGAGAAAGGTCGGGTTACCCACAAAGGGAAGCCCATCAGACTAACAGCGGATCTCTCGGCAGAAACTCTACAAGCCAGAAGAGACTGGGGGCCGATATTCAACATTCTTAAAGAAAAGAATTTTCAACACAGAATTTCATTTCCAGCCAAAATAAGCTTCATAAGTGAAGGAGAAATAAAATACTTTACAGACAAGCAAATGCTGAGAGATTTTATCACCACCAGGCCTGCCTTAAAAGAGCTCCTGAAGGAAGCACTAAACATGGAAAGGAACAACTGGTACCAGCCACTGCAAAAACATGCCAAATTGTAAAGACCATCGAGGCTAGGAAGAAACTGCATCAACTAACGAGCAAAATAACCAGCTAACATCATAATGACAGGATCAAATTCACACATAATAATATTAACCTTAAATGTAAATGGGCTAAATGCTCCAATTAAAAGACACAGACTGGTAAATTGGATAAAGAGTCAAGACCCATCAGTGTGTTGTATTCAGGAAACCCATCTCACGTGCAGAGGCTCAAAATAAAGGGATGGAGGAAGATCTACCAAGCAAATGGAAAACAAAAAAAGGCAGGGGTTGCAATCCTATTCTCTGATAAAACAGACTTTAAAACAACAAAGATCAAAAGAGACAAAGAAGGCCATTACATAATGGTAAAGGGATCAATTCAACAAGAACAGCTAACTATCCTAAATACATATGCACCCAATACAGGAGCACCCAGATTCATAAAGCAAGTCCTTAGAGACCTAGAAAGAGACTTAGACTCCCACACAATAATAATGGGAGACTTTAACACCCACTGTCAACATTAGACAGATCAATGAGACAGAAAGTTAACAAGGATATCCAGGAATTGAACTCAGCTCTGCACCAAGTAGACCTAATAGACATCTACAGAACTCTCCACCCTAAATCAACAGAATATACATTCTTCTCAGCACCACACTGCACTTATTCCAAAATTCACCACATAGTTGGAAGTAAAGCACTCCTCAGCACATGTAAAAAAACAGAAATTATAACAAACTGTCTCTCAGACCAAAGTGCAAACAAACTAGAACTCAGGATTAAGAAACTCACTCAAAACCGCTCAACTACATTGAAACTGAACAACCTGCTCCTGAATGACTACTGGGTACATAATGAAATGAAGGAAGAAATAAAGATGTTCTTTGAAACCAACGAGAACAAAGACACAACATACCAGAATCTCTGGGACACATTCAAAGCAGTGTGTAGAGGGAAATTTATAGCACTAAATGCCCACAAGAGAAAGCAGGAGAGATCTAAAATTGACACCCTAACATCACAATTAAAAGAACTAGAGAAGCAAGAGCAAACACATTCAAAAGCTAGCAGAAGGCAGGAAATAACTAAGATCAGAGCAGAACTGAAGGAGATAAGAGACACAAAAAACCCTTCAAAAAAAATCAGTGAATCTAGGAGCTGGATTTTTGAAAAGATCAACAAAATTGATAGACCACTAGCAAGACTAATAAAGAAGAAAAGAGAGAAGAACCAAATAGATGCAGTAAAAAACGAAAAAGGGGATATCACCACCGATCCCACAGAAATACAAACTACCATCAGAGAATATTATAAACACCTCTATGCAAATAAACTAGAAAATCTAGAAGAAATGGATAAATTCCTCAACACATACACCCTCCCAAGACTAAACTAGGATGAAGTTGAATCTCTGAATAGACCAATAACAGGCTCTCAAATTGAGGCAATAATTAATAGTTTACCAACCAAAAAAAGTCCAGGACCAGATGAATTCATAGCCGAATTCTACCAGAGGTACAAGGAGGAGCTGGTACCACTCCTTCTGAAACTATTCCAATCAATACAAAAAGAGGGAATCCTCCCTAACTCATTTTATGAGGCCAGCATCATCCTGATACCAAAGAATGGCAGAGACATAACAAAAAAAGAGAATTTTAGACCAATAGCCGTGATGAACATCGATGCAAAAATCCTCAATAAAATACTGGCAAACAGAATCCAGCAGCACATCAAAAAGCTTACCTACCATGATCAAGTGGGCTTCATCCTTGGGATGCAAAGCTGGTTCAACATACGAAAATCAATAAATGTAATCCAGCATATAAACAGATCCAAAGACAAAAACCACATGATTATCTCAATAGATGCAGAAAAGGCCTTTGACAAAATTCAACAACCCTTCATGCTAAAAACTCTCAATAAATTAGGTATTGATGGGACATATCTCAAAATAATAAGAGCTATCTATGACAAACCCACAGCCAATATCATACTGAATGGGCAAAAACTGGAAGCATTCCCTTTGAAAACTGGCACAAGACAGGGATGCCCTCTCTCACCACTCCTATTCAACATAGTGTTGGAAGTTCTGGCCAGGGCAATCAGGCAGGAGAAGGAAATAAAGGGTATTCAATTAGGAAAAGAGGAAGTTAAATTGTCCCTGTTTGCAGATGACATGATTGTATATCTAGAAAACCCCATCGTCTCAGCCCAAAATCTCCTTAAGCTGATAAGCAACTTCAGCAAAGTCTCAGGATACAAAATCAATGTGCAAAAATCACAAGCATTTTTATACACCAATAACAGACAAACAGAGAGCCAAATCATGAGTGGACTCCCATTCACAATAGCTTCAAAGAGAATAAAATACCTAGGAATCCAACTTACAAGGGATGTGAAGGACCTCTTCAAGGAGAACTACAAACCACTGCTCAACGAAATAAAAGAAGATACAAACAAATGGAAGAACATTCCATGCTCATGGGTAGGAAGAATCAATATCGTGAAAATGGCCATACTGCCCAAGGTAATTTATAGATTCAATGCCATCCCCATCAAGCTACCAATGACTTTCTTCACAGAACTGGAAAAAACTACTTTAAAGTTCATATGGAACCAAAAAAGAGCCCGCATTGCCAAGTCAATCCTAAGCCAAAAGAACAAAGCTGGAGGCATCACGCTACCTGACTTCAAACTATACTACAAGGCTACAGTAACCAAAACAGCATGGTACTGGTACCAAAACAGAGATATAGACCAATGGAACAGAACAGAGCCCTCAGAAATAATACCACACATCTACAACTATCTGATCTTTGACAAACCTGGCAAAAACAAGAAATGGGGAAAGGATTCCCTATTTAATAAATGGTGGTGGGAAAACTGGCTAGCCATATGGAGAAAGCTGAAACTGGATCGCTTCCTTACACCTTATACATAAATTAATTCAAGATGGATTAAAGACTTATAGGTAAGACCTAAAACCATAAAAACCCTAGAAGAAAACCTAGGCAATACCATTCAGGACACAGGCATGGGCAAGGAGTTCATGTCTAAAACACCAAAAGCAATGGCAACAAAATCCAAAATTGACAAATGGTATTTAATTAAACTAAAGAGCTTCAGCTCGGTCAAGGAAACTACCATCAGAGTGAACAGGCAACCTACAGAATGGGAGAAAATTTTTGCAATCTACTCATCTGACAAAGGGCTAATGTCCAGAATCTACAAAGAACTTAAACAAATTTACAAGAAAAAAAGAAACAACCCCATTAAAAATGGGAAAAGGATATGAACCGACACTTCTCAAAAGAAGACATCTATGCAGCCAACAGACACATGAAAAAATGCTCATCATCACTGGTCATCAGAGAAATGCAAATCAAAACCATAATGAGATACCATCTCACGCCAGTTAGAATGGCAATCATTACAAAGTCAGGAAACAACAGATGCTGGAGAGGATGTGGAGAAATAGGAACACTTTTACACTGTTGGTGGGACTGTAAACTAGTTCAACCATTGTGGAAGTCAGTGTGGCGATTCCTTAATGATCTAGAACTAGAAATACCACTTGACCCAGCAATCCCATTACTGGATATATACCCAAAAGATTATAAATCATGCTACTATAAAGGCACATGCACACGTATGTTTATTGTGGCACTATTCACAATAGCAAAGACTTGGAACCAACCCAGATGTCCAACAATGACAGACTGGATTAAGAAAATGTGGCACATATACACCATGGAATACTATGCAGCCATAAAAAATGATGAGTTCATGTCCTTTATAGAGACATGGATGAAGCTGGAAACCATCATTCTCAGCAAACGATCGCAAGGACAAATAACCAAACACCGCATGTTCTCACTCATAGGTGGGAATTGAACATTGAGAACACTTGGACACAAGAAGGGGAACATCACACACTGGGGCCTGTTGTGGGGTGGGGGGAGGGGGAAGGGAATGCATTAGGAGATATACCTAATGTAAATGACAAGTTAATGGGTGCAGCACACAACATGGCACATGTATATATATGTAACAAACCTGCAAGTTGTGCACATGTACCCTAAATCTTAAAGTATAATAAAAATAAATAACAAACCTGCACGTTGTGCACATGTACCCTAAAACTTAAAGTATAATAATAATAAAATTAAAAAACCATTATCAGATAACCCACAGAGTGGGAGAAAATATTTGCAAAGTATGCATCCAACAAAGAATTAATATCCAGAATTTACAAAAAAGAAAACCTCAAAAAAACAAAAAAAAAATAGTCCCACTAAAAAGTCAGCAAAGGACATGAATAGACATTTCTCCAAAGAAAAATATACAAATGGCCAAAAAACATATGAAAACAATGCTGAACACCACTAATCTTCAGGGAAATGCAAATTAAAACCACAATGAGAGACCACCTTACTCCAGCCAGAATGGCCATTATTAAAAAGTACAAAAAAAAAAGTTTGGTGTGGATGTGGTAAAAAAGGATCACTTATACACTGCTAATCAGAATGTAAGTTAATACAACCTCTATGGATAACAGTATGGAGATTTCTCAGAGAACAAAAAGTAGATCTACCATTCAATCCAGCAATCCCACTACTGGGTATTTACCCAAAGGAAAAGAAGTCACTATATCAAAAAGACACCAGCACACATGTGTTTATTGTAGCACAATTCACAATTGCAAAGATATAGAATCAACCTAAGTCCCCATCAACCAATGAGTTGATAAAGAAAATGCTGTATATATACACCATGGAATACTACTCAGCCATTTGAAAAGCACAAAATAATGCCCTTTGCAGCAACTTGAATGGAACTGGAGGCCATTAGTCTAACTCAGGAATCTATAATCGAATACCACATGTTCTCATTTAAAAATGGGAGCTAAGCTATGCGTAAGCAAAGGCATACAGAGTGGTATACCGGGCACTGGTGTCTCAGAAGGGGGAAGGGTGAGAGTGGAGTGAGGGAGAAAAAAATACCTATTGAGTACAATGTATACCATTCGAATACTCAGATGACAGGTACACTAAAATTCTAGACTTCACCACTGTATAATTCATCCATGTAACCAAAACTCGTGTGTATTCCTAAAGCTATTGAAATAAAAAAATTAAAAACAAAATCTTCAAAATTCAGCTGGACCTTCCAAATTGGTCCTTACTATACTTGCCAAGTACCATCTACTAATTTCCTTCCTTAACTGTCCTTCCTTTGAATGCTTTTCTTTTACTAAGTACAGGAAGTACATGCAAGTACAGTTCCCTGGGCTCAAGATGGATTATCAGGAAAATCAAACAAAATAGAAGCAAAGGAATCATACACAATTTATTTATCTTTACAATTACGTACAAATACTGAAATAGTGCAAGTATTTAAGAATTTATTGAGTTGTCTCCTGTCCGTGTGGCACTCTTGAAATAAATGGCAATTGGATCCTAGGTTATCCTTAAAAATAAAAGTTATGTTAACACCATACTGTAGTCTATTAAGTATGCAATAGCATTATGTCTACAAAACAATGTACATACCTTGATTTAAAAATACTTTATTGCCCAAAATGGTAGGGATCATCTGAGCCTTCAGGAAGTAGTCATCTTTTTGCTGGAGGAAGATCTGGCCTCAGTGTTGATGGCTGCTGACTGATTAGGGAGGTGGTTGTTGAAGGCTGGGTGGTTGTGGCAATTTCTTCAGAGAAGACAACAATGGAAGTTTGCAGCATTGACGGACGCTTCCTTTCATGAAAGATTTCTCTGTAGCATGCAAAGCTATTTGATAGCATTTTACTCACAGTGGAACTTCTTTCAAAATTGGAGTCAGTCTTTTCAAACCTTGCTACTGCTTTATCAACTAAGTTTATGGAATATTCTAAAACCTTTGTTGTCATTTCTACAGTGTTTACAGAATCTTCACCAGGAATAGGTACCATCTCAAGAAATAACTTTCTTTGCTCATTCATAAGAAGCAACTCCTATTTGCTGCATTTTTATCATGAGATTGCAGTGATGCAGTCACATGTTCAGGCTCCACTTCTAATTCTAGTTCTCTTGCTATTTCTACCACATCTATAGTTACTTCCTCTACTGAATTCTTGAGCTCTTTAAAATCATCCCTGAAGGTTGGACTCAACTTCTTCCAAAATCTTGTTAATGTTAATAATTTCGACCTCCTCACATGAATCATAAATGTTCTTAATGGCATCTAGAATGGTGAATCCTTTCCAGAGGTTTTTGATTTACTTTGCCCAGATCCGTCAGATGAATAAGTATCTATGGCAGCTATAGCCTTATGAAATGTATTTTTTAAATAATAAGACTTGAAAGTTGCTATTACTCTTTGATCCATGTGCTGCCGAGTGGATGTTATAATAGCAGTCATGAAAACAACATTAACCTCCTTGTATATCTCCATCAGAGCTCTTAGGTGAAAAGGTACATTGTGAATGAGTAGCAATATTTTGAAGTAATCTTTTTTTCTGAGCAACAAGTCTCAAACAGTGGGCTTAAAATAGTCAGTAATCCATGCTGTAAACAGACGTGCTTTCATCCAAGCTTTGTTGTTTCATTTATAGAGCCCAGGTAGATTTAGGTGATTTTTAAGGGCCACAGGATTTTTGGAATGTTAAATGAGTACTGGCTTCAAATTGAAGTCATCAGCTGCATTAGCCCCTAATAAGAGAGTCAGCCTGTCCTTTGAAGCTTTGAAGCCATGCATTGACTTCTCCACTCTAGTTATGAAACTCCTAGATGGCATCTTCTTCCAATAGAAAGCTGTTTCATCTACACTGATATTCTGTTGTTTAGTATAGCCACCCTCATCAATTATCTTAGGTAGATCTTCTGGATAACTTGCTGCAA
Organism: Pongo pygmaeus; assembly: GCF_028885625.2. NCBI lineage: Eukaryota > Metazoa > Chordata > Mammalia > Primates > Hominidae > Pongo > Pongo pygmaeus. The sequence goes on along the minus strand of NC_072396.2, from coordinate 136,685,928 downwards.
CTTCCATCAGAACTTGCTGCTTCACCTTGCACTTTTATGTTATGGAAATGACTTCTCTCCTTAAACCTCATGAATCAGCCTCTGCTAGCTTCCAACTTTTCTTGTGCAGCTTCCTTACCTCTCACAGCCTTCATGGAATTGAATTTAGTTAGGGCCTTACCCTGGATTGGGTTTTGGCTGAAGATAATGTTGTGGCTATATTGATCTATCCAGATCACTAAAACTTTTTCCATATCAGCAATAAGACTGTTTCTTATTTTTCATGTATTCACTGGAATAGCACTTCTAATGTCCTTCAGGAACATTTAATTGGAAGTTCTTGCCAGTGTAGTTAAGTATGTAAATAAATAAAATGCATCCAGATTGAAAAGAAAAAAGTAAAAATGTATTTATTTGCAGATTACATGACCCTGTATGTAGAAAATTCCAAGGAATCCATAAAAAAAGAACTAATAAGTAGTTTAGAAAAGTCAAAGGATGCTGCATAGTATTCCATGGTGTATATGTGCCACATTTTCTTAATCCAGTCTATCATTGTTGGACATTTGGCTTGGTTCTAAGTCTTTGCTATTGTGAATAGTGCTGCAGTAAACCTGCACATTGTGCACATGTACCCTAAAACTTAAAGTATAATAATAAAAAAAAAGTCAAAGGATGCAAGACCAGTATACAAAATTCAATTGTGTCTATATACTAGCAACAAACACTCAGAAATTAAAGTTTTGAAATGCCATTTACAATACCATCAAAAATGTGAAATACTTAGGGATAAATCTAACAAAAGATATGTGCACTGAAAATTATAATCATTACTGAGACAAAATAAAGATCTAAATAAAGGAGACAGAATCCATGATCATGGATTGGAAGTCTCAATATTGTCAGGATGGCAATTATCCAAAATTGATGTATAATGTCAATTCAAGTCCTGTCAAAGCCACAGTAAGCTTTTGTGTAGAAATTGACAAGCTGATCCCAAAATTTACATAGAAATACAAAGGATATAGAATAGCCAAAACAACTTTGAAAAGGCAAAACTTCTTGGTTTTAAAACTTAGAAATCAGGACAGTTTAGTACTGTCACAAAGACAAAGAGATCAATGGGATAGAATTGATAGTCCATTTATGGTCAATTGATTTTTGACAAACATGGTAACACAAGCAAGTGCAGAAAGAATAGTCTTTTCAGCAAATGGTCTAGGAGAATTGGATATCCACATGCAAAAAGAGGAATTTAGATTATTAATGCACACCATATGAAAAAATTAATTAAAAATGGATTATAGACCTAAATGTATGGGCTAAAGCTATAAAACTTTTAGAAGATAATATAGGAAAAAAATCCTGTGACTTCAGATTAGGCAGAGTTCTTGGATGCAATGCCCAAAGCACTATCCATAAAATTAAAAATTGATAAATTATACTTCATCCAAATAAAAACTTTTGTGCTTCAAAGGATGCCATCAAGAAACTGAAAAGACAAATCACAGAGTGGGAGAAAAATTTGCAAATCATATATCTCATAAGAGCTTGCATCAAGAATATATAAAGAACTCATAACTCAATAAGTAAAAGACAAATAATCCAATTAAAAGTTGGACAAAGTATCTGAATAGACACTTCTCCAAAAAGACATATAAATGGCTAATAAGTACATGAAAAGATGCTCAACATCAGATTCATCAGGAAAATGCAAATCAAACGGACAACATGCCACATCACACCCACTAGAATAGGATGGCTTTAATCAAGAAGAAAGATAATAAGTATTGGCAAGGATATGGAGATATTGGAACTGTCCTACACTGCTGGTGGGAATGTAAAAGGGTATAGCCACTTTGCAAAATAGTTTGGTACTTACTCAAAGACATAGATTTAGCATATCACCCAGAAAAAGCACCCCTAGGTATGTATGCAAAAGACATGAAAACACGTCGACTCAAAAGTTTGTAAAAATGGGCAGAGGGCAGAGCAAGGTGGCAGAATAGAAAACTCCACCAATTGTCTCCCTTGCAAAGACACCAAGTTAACAACTGTCTACACAGAAAAAAAAACACCTTCATAAGAACCAAAAATTTGGCGAAATCTGGCGAGCACTCATAGTACCTGGTTTTAACCTCATATCGCTGAAAGAGGCACTGAAGAGATAGAAAAAACAATCCTGAATAGCCGATGCCACCCCTCCCCCACCCCAGCAGCAGCAGCGTGGTGCAGAGAACAACTCTGGGCACTGGGGAAGAGAGAGCATAGCAATTGTGAATCATTGAATTCAGTGCTGTCTTGTTAGAACAGAAAGGAAAACCAAACCAAACTCAGCTGGTGCCCACCCATGGAAGGAGTACTTAAACCAGCCCTAGCCAGAGAGGAATCACTGATCCCAGGTGGGTCTGAACTTGAGTGCCTACAAACTTCACCACCCAGGGCTACAGACTGTGTCTTCAAGTAAACTTGAAAGACAGTCTAGGCCATAAGGACTGCAACTCTTAGGCAAGTCCTAGTGCTGAATTAGGCCCAGAGACAGTGGACTGGGGGGCACATGACCTACTGAGACACCAGCTGGAGCAGCCAAGGGAGTGATGGCATCACCCCTCCCCTAACCCCAAGCTGCACAGGTCACTGATCCAAAAGAGACCCCTTCCTTCTGCTTGAGAAGGGAGGAAAGAGTGGGGAGGACTTTGTATTACATCTAAGATACCAGCTCAGCCACAGCAGGATTGGGCACTGGCCAGTGTCATGAAGCGCGCCCCCCCTCACCCCATTCCAGGCCCTAGCCCCCAGGCAACATTTGTAGACACACCCTGGGCCAGGAGGGAACCCGCTGCCTTGAAGGAAAGGACCCAGTGCCAGCAGCATTCATCATCGGCTAACTGAAGAGCCCTTGGGCCCTGAACAACCAGCAGCAACACCCAGGTACTACATCAAGGGCCTTGGCTGAGCCTCTGAGACTTGCTGTCTTCAGGTGAGACTGTGCACCTAACGAGCTGTGGTGGTTATGGGGCAAAACGCCTTCTGCTTGAGAAAAGCAGAGGGAAAAGTAATGGGGACTTTGTCTTACACCTTAGGTACCAGCATGGCCACAAGGGGGTAGATCACCAACTGGGCTCCTGGGGTCCCCAGTTCCAGGACTTGATTTTTGAACAGCATTTCTGGACTTGCCCTTGGCCAGAGGGGAACCCACTGCCCTGAAGGGTGAGTCCCAGGCCAGGCAGCATTTACTACAAGCTGACTTTAGAGACCTGGGGCCTTAAAGGAACATCAGCACTACTCTGGCAGTCCTCCTCATGGCCTGGGCTGATGCTGGCTACAGGGTGGGGCTCCTCTGCCTTTGGAAAGGAAAGGAAAGAGTAGGAAGGACTGGGTCTTGTGGTTTGAGGGTCAACTCAGCTGCAATACAATAGAACACCAGGTAGACATCTAAGGTTTTTGACTCTAGTCCATAACTCCTGGATGGCACTTCTGGACTCACCTGGGGCTCGGGGGACTGTGTTGCCCTGAAGGGAAGGACACAGGCTTGGCTGACTTTGCCACCTGCTGATTGTAGAGCCCCAGGGCCCTGAGCAAACATAGGCAGTAGCCAGGGAGTGGTTACAGCAGGCCTTGGGTGAGATCTAGTGCTGCATTGGCTTCAGGTCTGACCCAGTGCAGTCACAGTGTTGGTAACCACAGGGGTGCTTGTGTGACTCCAGCCCCAGCTTTAGATGGCTAGAACAGAGAGACAGAGAGAGTCTGTATGTTTTGGAGAAAGTAAGGGAAAAGAACAAGAGTCTCTGCCTGGTAATCCAGAGAATTCTCCCAGATCTCGTCCAAGACCATCAAGGCAGTACCTCTATGAGTCTGCAAGAACCACAGCATTACTGGGCTTGGGGTGTCCCCTAAAGCAGATACAACTTAGATCACAACACCCATGTCTTTCAACTATATGGAAAGCCTTCCCAAGAAGAATGCTACAAATTAGCCCAGACAGTGAAGACTACAATAAATACCTAACCCTTAAAGCCCAGACACTGATGAACATCTACTAGCATCAACACCATCCAGGAAAACATGACCTCACCTAAGAGCTGTAGAATATGCATTTTTTTCCTCAGCATAGGAATCATTTTCAAGGATAGAACATATGTTAGATCACACAAAACAAGTCTTGAAACATTAAAAAAAATGAAATAATATCAAGCATACTTTCTGACCACAATGGAATAAAACTAGAAATTAAAAATGAGGAATTTTGGAAACTGTACAAATACATGAAAATTTAACAATATGCTTCTGAATGACCAGTGGGTCAATGAAGAAATTAAGAAGGAAATTGAAATATTTCTTGAAACAAATGATAATGAAAACACAGCATACCAAAACCTATGGGATACAGCAAAACAATACTCAGAGGGAAATGTATAGCTGTAAGTGCCTACATTAAAAAAGAGGAAAAACTTCAAATAAACAATTTAACAATGCATCTTAAAGAACTAGAAAAGCAAGAGCAAACCACCCAAAACTAGTAGAAGAAAATAAATAATAAAGATCAGAGCAAAAATAAATAAAATTGAAATAAAAAATACAAAAGGTCAATGAAACAAAAAGTTGGTTTTTTGAAAAGTTAAACAAAATAGACAAATCTTCAGCCAGACTAAGAAAAATAAGAGAGAAAATCCAAATAAAATCAGAAATGAAAAGGGAGACATTACAACTGATACTGCAGAAATTCAAAAGATTGTTAGTGGCTACTATGAGCAACTATATGCCAGTACATTGGAAAATCTAGAAGAAATTGACAAATTCCTAGATACATACAACCTACCAAGATTGAACCAGGAGGATCTCCAAAAAGTGAATAGACCAATAACAAGTAATGAGATCAAAGTGCTGGTAAAAAGTCTCCCAGTAAAGAAAAGCCTGAGACCCAATGGCTTCACTGCTGAACTCTGCCAAATATTTAAAGAAGAACTAACACCAATTCTACTGAAACTATTCCAAAGAACAGAGGAGAAGGGAATACTTCCACACTCATTCAACAATGCCAGTATTACCCTGATACTAAAACCAAAGACACATCAAAAATAGAAAACTAAAGGCCAACATCTCTGATGAATGTCGATGCAAAAATCCTCAACAAAACAGTAGCAAACTGAATTCAGCAATACATTATAAAGATCATTCATCATGATCAAGTAGGATTTATCCCTGGGATGCAAGGATGTTTCAACATACACAAATCAATCAATGTGATACATCATATCAACAGAATGAAGGATAAAAACCATATGATAATTTCAATTGATGCTGAAAAAACATTTGATATAATTCAACATCCCTTCATGATAAAAACCCTAAAAAAAATAGGGATAGAAGGAACATACCTCAACATAATAAAAGCCATATATGACAGACCCACAGCTAGTATTATACTGAATGGGGAAAAACTGAAAGCCTTTCTACTGAGATCTGGAACATAAGGATGCCCGCTTCCACCACTGTTATTCAGCATAGTACTGGGATTCCTAGCTAGAGCAATCAGACAAGAGAAAGATATAAAGAGCACCCAAATTGGAAAGGAAGAAGTCAAATTATCCTTGTTTGCTGATAATATGATCTTACATTTGCAAAAACCTAAAGACTTTAAAGAGAACTGTTAGAGCTGTTAAACAAAATCAATAAAGTTGCAGGATAGAAAATCAACACACAAAAATCAGTAGCCTTTCTATATGACAACAGTGAACAATGTGACAATGACATTTTTAAAAAAGTAATCTCGTTTACAATAGTCACACATAAAATTAAATACCCAGGAATTAACCAAAGAAGTAAAAGATCTCTATAATGTAAACTATAAAACACTGATGAAGGACCTTGAAGAGGACACCAAAAATGGAAAAATATTCCATGTTCATGGATTGGAAAAATTAATATTGTTAAAATGTCCATACTACCAATCTACAGATTCAATGCAATCCGTATCAAAATACCAATAACACTCTTCATAGACATAGAAAAAACAATTGTAAAATTTATATAGAACCACAAAAGATCCAGAATAGCCAAAGGTAGCCTAAGCAAAAAGGACAAAATTGGAGGACTCACATTACCTGACTTCAAATTATGCTACGGAGCTATAGTAACCAAAACAACATGGTACCGGCACACAGACCAATGTAACAGAATAGAGAACGCAGAAACAAATCCACACACATACAGTGAATTCATTTTTGACAAAGGTGTCAAGAACATACACTGGGGAGAAGACAAGCTCTTCAATAAATGGTGCTGGGAAAACTGGATATCCATATGTAAAAGAATGAAACTAGACCCCTATCTTTCACCATATACAAAAATCAAATAAAAATGGATTAAAGACTTATCTCTAAGACCTCAAACTATGAAATTACTACAAGAAAACATTGGGGAAAAATCTCCAGGACATTGGTCTGGGCAAAGACTTCTTGAGTAAGCCCACATGCACAGACAAGTAAACATGGACAAGTGTGATCACATCAAGTTAAAAACCTTCTGCACAGCAAAGGATACAGTCAACAAAGTGAACAGACAACCTACACAATGGGAGAAAATATTTGCAAACTACCCATCTGACAAGGGATTAATAACCAGAATATATAAGGGACTCAACTCTCCAGGAAAAAAAAATCTAATAATCTGGTCAAAAAATAGGCAAAATATTTTAATAGAAATTTCTCAAAAGAAGATATACAAATGGGAAACAGGCTATGAAAAGGCGCTCTACTGCTCAACATCACTGATCATCAGAGAAATGCAAATCAAAACTATACTGAGATACCATTTCACCACAGTTAAAATGGCTTTTTTTTTTCATTGTAGAACATTTAACTTAATGTTCTAAAATGGCTTTTATCTAAAAGACAGGCAATAACAAATGCTGACAAGGATGTGGAGAAAAGGGAATCCTTGTACACTGTTGGTGGGAATGCAAATTAGTAAAACCACTATGGAGAACAGTTTAGAGGTTCCTCATAAAACTAAAAATTGAGCGACCATACGATCTGGCAATCTCCCTGCTTTTGGGTATATACCCAAAAGAAAGGAAACCAGTATATCAAAGAGATATCTGCACTCCTCTGTTGCTGCACTCTTTACGACAGCAAAGATTTGGAAGCAACCTAAGTGTCCTTCAACAGATGAATGGATAAAGAAAATGTGGTACATATGCACAAGAAAGTACTATTTAGCCATAAAAAAGAATGAGATCCAATAGTTTGCAACAACATGGATGAAACTGAAGATCATTATTAAGTGAAGTGAAATTATTCAGGCACAGGAAGACAAACATTGCATGTTCTCATTTATTTGTGGGATCTAAATATCAAAACAATGGAACTCATGTACATAAAGAGTAGGATGATTACCAGAGGCAGGGAAGGGTAGTGGGGGACTGGGGGCAAGGTGGGGATAATTAATGCATACAAAATAAATAGAAAGAATGGATAAGACTTACTATTGATAGCACGATAGGATGACTATAGTCAATAATAACTTAATTGTATCTTTTAAAGTAACTTAAAGAATGTAATTGGACTGTTTGTAACTCAAAGGATAAATGCTTGAGGGGATGGATTAAAAAATTGTAAGAATGTTTATAACAGCATTATTCATAAGAGCCAAAAAGTATAAACAACCAAATTTCCATCAGCTGATAAAATGGATAAATGAAATGTTGTACATCCATACAATGGAATATCATTTGGGCATGAAAAGGAATAGAGTACTGATACATACTATAACATGGATGAACCTTGAAAACATGCTAAATGAAAGAAGCCAGTCACAAAAGATCACACATTGTTTGATGCCATTCATATGAAATCTCCATAATTGGCAAATATATAAATGTATAAATAGATTAGTAGTTGCCAGTGGCTGGAAGGTAATGGGTATGGGGGGTGGATTGGATGGTAATTAGTACAGATAGTTTCCAACTTATGATGGTTTGACTTATTATTTTTCAACTTCACAATAGTGCAATAGAGATTCACATTCAATAGACACCATTCTTTGAGCACCAATACAACCACTCTGTTTTTTACTTTCAGTACCATGTTCAATAAATTACATGCAATATTCAACACTTTATTATAAAATAGGCATGGTATTAGATAATTTTGCCCAACTGTAGGCTAATGTGAGTATTCTGAACATGTTTAAGGTTGGCTAGGCTAAGCTATGATGTTCAGTAGATTAGGTATATTAAACGCATTTTCAACTTACGAAATTTTCAACTTACAGTGGGTTGAGGATGTAACCCTATTGTAAGTCGAGGAGTGACTGTATAAGGCTTATTTTTGGAGTGGTGACAACGTTCTGGAATTAGATAGTGGTGATAATGGCAGAACTTTGTGAGTATACTTAAAACCATGAATTGTATATTTTATGTGAATTGTATGGAATGTGGATTATATTTCAATAAAGCTATTAGTACAAAAGAAGAAGAAAAGAAAAAACTTCCATAGCTTTCTGTTGCCCTTAGCATTAAGAACAAGGTTAGTTTCCTGGAACACCAGAGCTTTATTCCTACATAAATGTCCAATCCCTGGCATGCACCATGTCATATATAGCCACACTAGATTGACTTGTCTCCATTATTCCAATAAGCTGTGTATGAGTACACAACTGTGCCTCTGCTCCTGCTGTTACCTCACTCTGGCATGTTTCATTTGCCTTGTTTACTTGGTGAACTACTACTTACTTCTCAGGAAGCAGCTGAAATCCTCTCCACTCATCCAGGCCATGAAGGGTTACTCACTTTTTCTCTCTGCTACAACTGTTCTCAAAACATACCTCTACCATTATTCTTCTTACACTGTATGGCAATTATTTGTGTTCAACTGCTTATCTGCCTCCTTAACTAGATGATGAGTCCATTGTGGGAAAGAACTATGTCAGATTTACTTATTCCTTCCCAGCCTCTAGCACAAGGCCAGATACACTAAAGTACATATTTGTTGATTGAATGAATATAAGTAGATTATCAGTTATTCATATCATGTTGCCTCTCCACTTTGTCAAAGAGATATCCAGTGCTCCATGAGCTGGCAACAAGGTTTGAACACATGGAAGGGTAGAACAAGCTTATCTGGGAGCAGGGAGAGGGTAAGCCTGTCCAGGACACTGCAATGCAGAATGCTGGATGACCAGAAGGCCAACAAAGGCATGTGGCTGGGAGAGAGGATGTGGAGTCACTATGCTTCAGACAAACGGCAGGCATTGAAGAAAAGACCAGTAAGTACTCTTCTAATTCAGAGGTGATGGCCAGTCAGTCAGGATAGGGCAGTACAGAACAGGGAGGGCCAAACTGTTTTGGCTTAAAAGGCAAAGTAAGACCTTAGAGTAGTTCTTGAGTCACTGCCTATCACGGACGTCTCCTGAAGGATGTGATATCTGAGAGTTTGGCTCTCTTGACACAGCCACAGAGACTCCTTCTGTGCAAGTTAGAGTGGTCAGACAAATACCCCTGTCTTTTAAACCTTCCTGGCTTCCTAATTTCACAGGGAGCCCTACCATGTTTCCTTATGGTCCAAACCAACAATTTTGAACCTGCATAGCCTTCAGTCATAAGACCAGTTGACCCTAGCCCAGTCTAGTAGTTTGACTGGTTGCATGAAACTTTGAATAAAATGTGGCCCATACGAAACGAAGTTGAAATGCCAGAATTGTCTTGGTACACTGTAGAAGGAGAAATTCTGCCTCAAGTCTATAACATAGAAATCTTGCCTGAGTTTCTAGCCTGCTGGCCTGCCCTAGAATTTCTAACTCAAAATCGTGATTTCAACTCTTGCCTAAGTTTGCAGCTCCTGGTCTGCCCTACAAATTTTGAATTTGCCAATTCCCAAAATCATATGAGCCAACTCTTTAAGTCAATCTCTCTCCTTCTCTTTCTTCCTTCCCTCCTCCACTTTATATATATCCTATTGATTCTGTTTCTCTGGAGAACCCTAACTGATACATCCAGCAAATGGAGAGACAGTTTAAGAGAAAACGTGAAATACGTCTATTTCACAATCTTGTCTAGGGACAACTTTCTCAGGGGAAGAATAGCTTCCATCAGTGGCCTGTTCATCATCTTTCAGTTTCTAATTCAAAACAGTTATTTCTTTGGCCAGCAAAGCTCAATTCAACAATAGACATTTCTGATTAAATGCAGTCAGAGGCCTGTGACACAGAGGTTGCCAGCAAGCCCTTATTTTTCTGTTACTTCAGTGGCAGAAAGATAGTTTTATCTTTCTTTCCCAGTGTCAGACAGAAGCTAGTCTGAAACCACTCCCATCTCAGTCTGGGTGTGGTTCTGATTAGAAGCCAAGGAGCTCAAATGAGAGGAGTTTTTAGGAGCAGTGATTTATCAGCAAATATATGCCTGAGGCAAAAGCAGCAGGTTCTGCCACTTCTAGTTTTAGCTGCTTTGCCTGAACTTGAGGGTTTTTCCAATTATCAAGTTTCTCTGCAGTGTACTGCAAAGAAGCGAGATAATATGTTTTACAGGACCTATCAGCATCTACAGGCAAGGTGGGCGCTGAACACCATGCACAGCTGTGTTAATAATTAAGGGAGCCCTAGGGAAGAAGAGAAGGTTATTCTTGTTCGAATGATGTGAGGAAAGAGAAAGTGCAGAGGGAAAACAGTCATTTCAATGGGATCTTTACCTCTCTTCTAAAACCTAGGAAGCATTGCTTAGTTGTTTGCCTATTTAGATCAAAACATAAAAAACATTTTGTACAAGACACTTAAAACTGTGATTAATTCAAATTGCTCAAGTGTTCCCTTCCTCTGTATTCATAGTCATGATCCTCTGCCAGCGCCAGATGTTTCTAGGAGTGGTTAGCTCAAAAGCTCACTTGACATCATTCCGTGGCATTCTTGCACTGATGTTTAACAGAGGACACAAGGCTTGACTCACACCTTGGCCAGAGACTATGTCAATTATGGCAAGCTGTAAGGAATCATAACCTCCCTTTCTGATTGGGGCCAGCTTTGTGCATCCACAGCTTTCTCATAGGAGAAAGGGTTCCCTCGACCAAGACAGGGCTCCTTCCATGTTTTTGAAGAAGGGGAAGGTTCCAAACTAAGAGCAGGAAGGAAATTGGGATGGTGATTCAAAAGCAGAGAAACACACACTGTGCAGCTGATATGAAAGTTGATACCACGTCTGAGAGCAAAGAATTACAAGATGTGGTGTTTATCCTCTTTTAAGGATGCTCTTACCTTGTGTAATAAAACAGTGCACTGCTTCTTAAATTTTAATGTGCATGTGGATCACCTGGGGATCTTGTTAAAATGCAGATTCTGATTTGCTAAATCTGGTAGGCTCAAGATTATAAATTACTACCAAGCCCCCAGGTGATATCTAAGCAGCTGGCCCTTAGAAAACACTTTGTGTACAAAGTTATAAAACTTATGGTAGGCCTCCAAACAGGTCCCTAACCTCTAGTGTTGGCCAAGTCCTGTCAGTCATACAGAAATTACCAAGCTCTTCTCCCTTGTGGTTTGCAGTCTAGTAGAGAATGAGCCTTGCGTGCACATAATAGGATCAATGCCACAGGGAGGTAAAAAGGGCTGGGATGTTCAGAGGGAGCAGGGGTCATTTTCAGCTGCCAGGGGGAATTGCAAAAGCTTCAGAGAGGACATTACTTTTAAGGAGGATCATGAAGGAGAGATGGGACTTAGGCAGAAATGCAGTGAGGGCTTGCCAGGAGGATGGATCACCAGAAGTAAAGGCACAAAGGCTAGAAAACGTGAAGCACTGGCAGGAAATAGCATGCAATTCTATTTGACTAGAATCTGGAGTTTCTTCTAAGCAGAAAACAAGATGGACAAATAAGGTTGGTCAGGTAGTTTAGGACCAGATTACAGAACACCTTAATGTCATGTCATACAAAAGCCTTCAGACTTCATTCGGTAGGTGAGGGCAAGAACTGATTTTTCTTTAAGCTCCAGAGTGATTTGATTGGGGCTGTACCTTAGATTCTAGGCCTAGAGATCGCTCTGCTGAGAGTGGATAAAATAGGTCAGGAGGGAAGACCCTGAAGGAAGGCAGACCAATTAGGAGGTCATTGTTTAGTCGGCCATTTAGAAAATATTTATTTATTTATTTTTGAGGAAGAGTCTCACTCTGTGGCCCAGGCTGGAGTGCAGTGGTGTGATCTTGGCTCACTGCAACCTCTCCCTTCTGGGTTCAAATGATTCTCCAGCCTCGGCCTCCCCAGTAGCTGGGATTACAGGGGCCCACCACCACACCCAGCTAAATTTTGTATTTTTAGTAGAGACGGGGTTTCACTGTGTTGCCCAGGCTAGTCTTGAGCTCCTGATCTCAGGTGTTCCACCCACCTCAGCCTCCCAAAGTGCTGGGATTACAGGCATGAGCCACTGCACCTGGCCTAGAAAATATTTATTGATCTCCTATTCCGTTTCCACCTCAGTGCTAACAACTTGAGCAGGGAATTAATACATGCCTGTCCTGTCCCCTTGTGGTACTTACAGTCTGAGGAGTGCTACAAAGAAGTCCAGGGTACTAGGAGAGCATGAAACAGAGACCTAAAATCTGGGGGGTGGTCAGAGAAAATTGTTCTGAGCTGGTGACACTTTTATCCAGATCTGAAGAATGAGGAGGATTTATCCAGATGAAGAGGAAAGTGAAAGGAAACTATAGAGGGAAAGCTCCCCACAAAGGCCCAGAGACTAGAGAGCCTGGCATGTCCTAAGACAGAAAAAAGTAGAGCATGGTTGAGGTGGGGAGAAGCAAGGGAGGAAAGTGGGGAGACCCAAGGGAAAAGAGACATAACTGTTGGCAGGGGTCATATCTGAGCAGGACTTTTGTAGGCTAGGTAACAGTTTTGCACTTTACCTTAAGGGCAATGAGAAGACATTCGGGATTTTAAGCACAGCAGTGACTTGAGATATAGGTATCAGAACGACCCTTCTGTCTTTGCTCTGTGGAGGATAGATGGGGACAGGGAGCAAGATTTGATGCAAGAAAGCAAGTTATGAAGTGTCTGAGTAAGGCCGGGCGCAGTGGCTCACGCCTGTAATCCCAGCAATTTGGGAGTCCGAGGTGGGCAGATAGCTTGAGGCCAGGAGTTCGAGACCAGCCTGGCCAACATGGTGAAACCCCCCTCTCTACTAAAAATACAAAAATTAGCTGGGCATGGTGATGTACACCTGTAGCCCTAGCTACTCAGGAGGCTGAGGCACAAGAATTGCTTGAACCTGGGAGGCAGAGGTTGCAGTGAGCTGAGATCGTGCCACTGCACTCCAGCCTGGGCTACAAAAAAAAAAAAATGTTTTAGTGGAACAGACAAGAGGTGATAGGTGTTTGGTCTGAGTGGAAGTGAGGATGGAAACAGGTAAGCAGACACAAGGGAAAATAAGGGGGTAAAATCAGCAAGAACTGAAGAATGTGAGGAAGAATGGAGATGGAGAAGGCAAGAATGATTCCTGAATTCATAGTTTGAGGACTGGATGGATAATGGTACCAGCCAGTGATGTAATGAACATAGGAGGAGATGGAGATTCTGAAAGGAGTAAGGAAGAGGAGTTCAGCTGAAGGTCCTGTGGAACATTCCGGGGGAGATAAATAGGAAGATGTATACACCACTTGAGTTCAGGAGGGAGGTCTGGGCCAGGGATATGAATTTGGGAATCAAAGATACAGATGGTGGCTGAAGCCCTGCAGTCTCATTCTGATCCCAGTGCATTCCTCCCAGCCCCCAAAGTCCTTCAGGGACAGATGTTGCAATGAACAGGCTGATACAGATTCTCCCATGATTCTCCCATGACTGAGGAAAAGGAGGTAAATCACAAATAGAAATTTTGAGAATGCCAGAAAAATCATGGCATCTTTAGAGTTGGTATGCAGCCCATCAAGGTGAGGAACAGTTCTCATTTAATGTGTGAAATCTGACAGGTAAGTTACAAAAAAAAAAAAAAATCAAGACTTTGCAGGCAAATTGTATATCAAACAGCTTGAGTCTTGGGTCGGTTCTCCCTGCTCAGTTACCCAACATGTTTTTTATATATCATATTATATATATATATACACATACACTCAGAGTGTGTCAGCTAATTCCAGTATTAGCCTAAAGAAAACCATAATTAGGAACACCTGCTGCTGCGGGAAAAATAAACTATAATACATTCGCAAAACAAATACAAATGACCTTTGCCCCAATGTTTTAGATTATTTGCACCACTTTGCCCTTTCGGTAACCTAGATAATTGAGTTGGCTGTATTTATAAAAATAAAGATGTGCATTCTAAATAAAACAATGCAAGGAAGGTCACTATATAAAAGTGGTCTTCTTGGATAATATGCCTATCAGCTATCTCCAAAATATTATTTGAAATTATTATAGCCATAAATTAATGTTTTCACAGGACCTGTTGAAGCAGAACTCTTGTTAAGGAAGCAAAAATAAGTAAATAAAGCCAGCAGCAATACATCTTCTAACTTTGCAGCAGAATGATGCTTGTGGAAAAATATGCAATCTGAACTCAGTCTGATGCAAACCTCAGGATGACATAATGTATTCATATGTGAGAATTTTTGAGTGAAACCAAGACTTCTAAGGGTTTATGATGGTGGTGGGTGGATATGGTTCCCTAGAAAGGCAATACCATTGAGCAGTTATCTGCCTCTGGACAGGCAGGCGTGTAGAGGGAGGAGGCCACCTATTTGGATGATTGATTATGAGTCATCCAAAGAGTTTTCACACCTGCTTTTTGATACCAGAAATGTCAAGGTCTGGGACTGAAGCTTTTCATGCACAACTCAAGAGACTTGGAATACTATCTTTTAGAAAGATGTACTGAGGCTTGCTTCACATGGAAGTGTGGATGATTCAGGAGCTATGTCTTTTCCATGGAGAGATGAACAGGTTTCTGACAAGTAAAGCTGGCCTGTGGGTTCAGGAAAGTTTGGAAATCAGATTTCTGTTACCCTATCTCATAGTGTAGGGTATGAGGCAGTTATGAAAAAGAGTGTTTCTATGATCTAATGTCACCTAGCAAACTACTCCAAAATTTAATGGCTAAACATAAATCAGTTTTCTTTCACTATTCTGTGGATTGACTGGGCTCAGCCAGAAATTTCTTCTGCTGATCTCACTCAGGCAGTGTAGTTAGATGGCAGTTGGAGTCATCCAGAGGCTCAACTGGGAATCTGAGATGGTTGGCCCTCTCTTTATTTACATATAGTCTCAGGACCTCTCCTCTTGACATGGTCTCTCCAGCAGGGGAGCCAGAATTCTTTCAGGGCTTCCCAAAGCAAGTGTTCTAAAACAGGGGTCCCCAACCCCTGAGCTGCTGACCCATACCAGTCCACGGCCTCTTAGAAACCGGGCAGCACAGCAGGACATGAGCAGCAGGCCAGTGAGCATTAAAGCCTGAGCTCCGCCTCCTGTCATATCAGTAGCAGCATTAGATTCTCACAGGAGCGCCAGTCCTATTGTGAACTATTGTGAACTGCACATGTGAGGGATCTAGGTTGCTCGCTGCTTATGAGAATCTAATACCTGATGATCTGAGGTGGAACAGTTTTATCCTGAAACCATCCCCACCCTCACTCCACCCTGTCCATTGAAAAATTGTCTAAGTGTCTTCCACAAAACCGGGGTCCCTGGTGCCAAGAAAGGAACAGTAGTCCCCACCTTTTTGGCACCAGGGACCCGTTTTGTGGAAGACAATTTTTCCATGGCATGGGGTGGGGGGGGGGGGGTTGGGGGGGATGGTTTTGGGATGAAACTGTTTCACCTCAGATCATCAGGCATTAGTTAGATTCTCATAAACAGCATACAACCAGCTGGACATGGTGGCTCACGCCTGTAATCCCAGCACTTTGAGAGGCCAAGGCAGATGGGTCATGAGGTCTGGAGTTCGAGACCAGCCTGGCCAATATGGTGAAACCCTATCTCTACTAAAAATACAAAAATTAGCCAGGTGTGATGGCACATGCCTGTAGTCCCAGCTCCTCGTGAGGGTGAGGCAGAAGAATCACTTGAACCCAGGAGGCAGAGGTTTCAATGAGCTGAGATTATGCCACTGCACTCCAGCCTGGGTGACAGAGCAAGACTCCATCTCAAAAAAAAGAAAGAAAGAAAAGCACACAACCTACTAAATCCCTCACATGTGCAGTTCACAATAGGGCTCAAGCTCGTATGAGAATCTAATGCTGCCCACTGATCTGACAGAACGCAAAGCTCAGGTGGCAATGCTTGCCTGCCCATGGCTCACCCTGAGTCCATGGCCTGGGGTTGGGGACCCCTGTCATAAAAGACAGGGAGTGAAAACTGTCAGTCCTCTTAAATAATAGGATTAGAACTCTCACAACTTCATTTCTGTTGCATTATATTGGTTATTGACAGTCGCAGGCCACCCTAGAGTCAATGTGGAGAGAGACAACACTAGGTTGCAAAGAGCAGGAAGAGTGGCTTATTGAGGGCCATCTATGGAGACTAGGTATTGAAAAGAGCAACCTGATACTCTACTGGCTCTAACATTCTACTGCCTGGGGCACTTCCTCAAGGAACCACATTATCTTTCCTACTGTAGTTTTGGCTGAAGAAATTCAGGTTTGGAGTACCGGCAAAGGTTTATTTAACTTTTTCCCGATCCTGTATTTTATAATCACTTCTTATGTCTTTGCATCTCTGACACATATACGAGCTTTGGAAGCTGACCCCAACCAACTGTCCAAATTTAGCAGGAAAACTATGGTCACAATATTTGGAGTTTGCAGTCATGTATGTACAACTGGAAGGGAGAGTAATGAGTCTGCATGGTATTGGGCACCAAGTGATAATTCAACTCAAGAGTTCTTCATAACTTAGGATTTAAAAAAAAATTAAATTTAAATTCTCTGTGTGCCTGTAACAGGACCAGGATGGGAGCATGTTCTACCTAACCACCTGAAGAAACTAGAGCAAGCTCCATGGAGGCTTGTGACACAAGGGGAAAGTAATAAGGTAAAATCACCACCTATCCCAGACATACCTCATGCTGTTCCAAATCTCTCTCCAACTACAAATTTATCCTTATTCTAATTATCAGACAAATGTGGCTTAAAACTCAGTGCTTTCCACCACCACAATCCTGAAAAGCCATGTATCACTCATTGAGCAATTACTGAGTGCCCACTCTGTACCAAGTATCATTCTGGGCATGACTCCTGGCCTCAAGGAGCTTCCAGTCTCATAAGGAAGATTGGCATTGTGATAAAGATGAAAATAGGAGATTGTGGGAGGACAGAGAGACATCTAACTAAATCTTGAAGCATAGAGGAAGGCGTTCTGACTGAAAGTTCTCATTTAAGCTGAATTCCAAGAACAAGTTGGAGTTAGCCAAGTGATGGTGTGTGGAAGTAGGGTATGGAAAGAAAATTCCAGGCAGAGAGCAAAGACACCGGGAATCCCAGGGAGTTCAGCAATGATAGGCTATAGAGTCTGAAAGAAGATGTGGTGAGAGATAAGACAGAAGAGGCAGGAAGGAACCAAACCCAGAAGGATTATATACCATGCCAAGGAGTATGAAAAGCTATATATGATGTTGAGTACGTTTTAAAAAATAGTATTTTGAATAAGATGGGGTGAAACCCCGTCTCCATAAAAAATAAAAAATGCGGCGGGAGGATTGCTTGAGCCCAGGAAGTCGAGGCTGCAGTGAGCCGTAATAGCACCACTGCACTCCAGCCTGGGTGACAGAGCAAGCACCCTCTGTTATGAATACTGTTGCAATGAACATGGGAGTGCAGGTATCTCTTCAACATACCGATTTTACTTCCTTTGGATATATACCCAGTAGTGGGATTGCTGGATCACATTGTAGTTCTACTTTTAATTTTTTGAGGACCTTCTATACTGTTTTACATAATGGGTGTACCAATTGACATCTCCACCAACAGTGAACAACAATTCTCTTTTCTCTACATCCTCTCCAACACTTATTCTTTATCTTTTCAATAATAGCCATTCTAACAGGTATGAGGTAATATTTTATTTGTGGTTTTGATTAGCATTTCCTTGATGGTTAGCAATGTTGACATATTTTTTCATATGCCTATTAGCCATTTGTATGTCTTCTTTTGAGAAATGTTTGTTCAGGTCTGTTGCCCATTTTTAATTGGGTTATTTGTTTTCTTGCTCTTGAGTTGTTTGAGCTCCTTATTTATTTTGGATATTAACCTCTTATTAGGTGTATAGTTTGCAAATATTTTCTCCCATTGTGTGGGTTGTCGTTTGACTCTGTTGATTGTTTCCTTTGCTGTGCAGGAGCTTTTTAGTTTGATGGAATCCCATTTGTCCCATTTGTCTCAGTTTTAACCAGAGGAGTGACATGATCAACTTTGTAATTAATGAGTCATTTTGTAGGCAGTGTAAAGGATAATGTGTTAATTTTCTTGAGCTTCCATAACAAAGTACCCCAAAATCAAGTGAGTGGTTTAAATAACAGAACTTTATTTTCTCACAATTATGGAGCCTGGAAGTTTGAGACCAAGGTATTGGTGCTCTTTTCTTCTGAGGCCTCCCTTCTTGGCTTGTAGGTGGCCATCTTCAACCAGTGCTTTCACACGGTCTTCCCTATGTATCTGCCTGTATCTAAATTTTCTCTTATAAGGACACCATCATATTGGATTTGGGCCCATCCTAATGACATTATTTTAACTTAGTTACCTGTCTAAAGACTCTATCTTTAAATACAGTCACATTCTGAGCTATCATGAGTTAGGACTTCAACACTTGAATTTTGGGGAAGGTGGCACAATTTAGCACATGACAGATGGGTTGGAGGGCAGCAAGAGTGGAGTCAGGCAGGCCAGTGAGAAAGCTGTTGCAGTAATCCAGGAGAGTAGGGCTTTGGAAAATTGGACAAAGTAATGGTAGAAGGGCTGGAGGTAACTGAATTGCTTCAAGAGAAAATTAGAAGATAGAATAGATAGCATTTGGTACTTATAAATAGGATATGTTAAGATGATGAGGAATGACTCTAGGATGATACTCAATTTTCTAATTTGAGCACAGAGTAGAGGACAATGGAAGTAACATGGTCTGGGAAGAGTTGTCTTCTGAGATAGAAGCATACCCTCTTTCTTTCCTGCATTCTGAGATAAAGCTTAAGCCCTGGGATTACTGCTCCTTGAGTCACCTTCCCTTCTTCCTTACCTGAATATCATAGCTCATAATCCTCTGCACCTGCTCTGGTCCCCAACCTGACTCCTTGTTCCCTGTAGTCCAGGAGGTCTCAGACCTCTTCCAGTGCTTGGGGGCTTGAAGCCCTATCTCTGAGCCCCACCCACTCAGTAGCTTAGACTCTTCTCCCTGTGGACAGAATGTGGCCAGCTTATGGGACTCCTCTATTCCATGGCAGCAAACTATACTTCCAACCTGGGATAGGTGCTAATTTGTTTTTAAAATAATGTCATTAGGATGGGCCCAAATCCAATATGATGGTGTCCTTATAAGAGAAAATTTAGATACAGGCAGATACATAGGGAAGACCATGTGAAAGCACTGGTTGAAGATGGCCACCTACAAGCCAAGAAGTGCTGATCACTTGCTTGAAGCTATGCCTGCCCCTGCTTTATACCTCATCTCAGTGGACTGATCCTGTTCAAGCCTCTGCTTCTATCTGGTTGTGAGTGTACAGCAATGCCTTTGTACTGATGCTGAGGACTTGGCATGCCAACCTCAGAGAATGACAGCAATGATCTGGACCAGTTCAGAAATATTTAGATAGCCCTGTCAGACTTCTCTATCTAGTGAAGATATTCTTCCTAAAGAACAGGCAGAGAGACTAGCCTGACATCTTCAAGTCAGGCAAAGTAGAATTGAGTAAAGAGGCCTGAGCGACACAGCTTAAAGATAGCAGTAACTCTATCTGGGACACTCCTATCAAGGATTGTATCTTTTTGTCATGGCCTGCTAAGTTTTGGGGCAGTCGCCAATCCAGAACACTTGGACATACTCTTAGCTTGTCCATTACCCAAACCAGCAACCTTGAGACACTGCAACTCTTTAACTGTCCATGGCTAAGACCCTCTGCAGTCTATCATTTAACTATTTCCTCTCTAAAACTGCCTTTCCCTGTACATGGGGAAACAAATTAGCATGTGTTAGATACTGTTACTTCCCACCACCACCCACTGTCCATTCCTTCTATTTATTTCTTTTAGTAACATAAATCCCTAAGACTTAGCAAGGAACCTGGCTAGAATAGAGACTACTTTTCCCAACCTCCCTTGCAGCTATGTGTGGTCATGTCACTGTGTTCGTATATGAAAGTGATGCCTGCAACCTCTCAGTTGCTTCCTTAAAAAGAAATGTTTTGTCCTGCACTTCTTTTTTTCCCCTTTCCCCCTAGAGGCTAAAACACTAACATAGTGGTAATGAACTAGTTTTGACTGTGCAGACTACGACAATATTCTAGGTGATGATGGCACTACAAAAGGTAATAAAAGATCTCTGGAAGATCGTTTGGAGCAAAGCAGCCTACCTGTTCTCCCTCTGTTTGTTGCATGAGACAAAGAGAAATTTCTATCCTGTTTGAATTTCTATTAACAGAAATTTAGTCTGAACCCTAATACACAGTATGTTGTCCTTCACTCATAACACAGAGGATAGTTTTCTGTATACTCGGGCCCATAGTCTGTCTTCAGCCTTCTATCAAGCCACCTTGGTCAGTGCTCATGAAGACCAAACTCAGGCATCATCACCATTGTAAAGGTGACCCCAGCCACCCCATTCCCTGCCCCTATGTCCAATAGTTATTCCTTTTCTGTGTTCCCAAAGATCCCTGAGTTTACCTTTCTGCCAGCCCTTAGCACGGAAGATTTTTATTTATCTATCCTCCTAACTGGAGAGTGAGTTTCTTTACAGTTATACCCTATCTGAATTGTTCATTGTTCTTGTCCCATCACTTTTAGGACTTGATTTGGACACCAACTACTCTGGAAAACCTTCTATGACGTCTTCTTCAGATAGGATGAGGTGCCCCTCCTCCATGCACTTACAGAATCTCAACAACTCTGATTTATCACCTTATCCAACAATAATCACACTGCATTTTAATCATCCTTTCTACATTTTCTCCTCCATTAGACTATGAACTCCTCTAAGGTCTCTGAATTCCCCGTATCTTTTTTTAAATTTATTTTTATTTTTTTGAGACAGAGTCTTGCTCTGTAGCCCAGGCTGGAGTGCAGTGACACAATCTCAGCTCACTGCAACTTCTGCCTCCCAGGTTCAAGCGATTGTTGTGCCTCAGCCTCCCAAGTAGCTGGGATTACAGACGTCTACCACCACGCCCAGCTAATTTTTGTATTTTTAGTAGAGACAGGGTTTTGCCATGTTGGCCCGGCTGGTCTCACACCCCTAGCCTCAAGTGATCCACCCAACCTCGGCCTCCTAAAGTGCTCGGATTACAGGCATGAGCCACCATGCCCGGCCAATTCCCCGTATCTGATACTACACATGCACTTACTAATTTACTTAATGAATGAACTTCCTGATAGTATACATAGAAGACAGAAAAATATACAGTGCTGTCAAGCCCTGCCTTATGAATGAACTGTTCTCCAACAGTTTGTTTCTAAGGAATTTGTTTTCAACTATGAGTTAAAGATAATGTGGTTAAGTGCAAAGAATCTTGGCCTGCTGGCAAGGGAATTTGGTTCTCTGCCACTAACTCCTTAAGGATGATGAGCAAATCCCTTCAGCTATCTGGACCTCAGTTTCCCCTTCTGTATAATGAAGATGCAGACAGGTGATTTCCAGTGGTTCTGCTAGCTCTCAATTTCTATATGTTTGAGGGCAGCCATAGGCTGTCATTGTCTCGAGTTCTGGGTAAAGATTTGCTCTCTCATGCCTCTGTTAAAATGCAAGGCTTCTGAGATTCTTCTTAATGCTCCAATGTATTTGTTTCCGTTGATCCCTTTGTTTTCTCAAGATGCAGGGAGGGAGTAATCTGGGATCCATGGCCTCCTCCATTGGTCACAAAGTGGAACACAGGGAAGGATAAGCTATTGGGGAAAAGAAGAAATGCAGCAGGGGCATCCCTACTGTTCAGGCTTCAGGCACCATCAGTCTCTGCCCTAGCTTGACAGGGAGGCCTGCTTGTGAAAACGCAACCACTAGTGGGGCACAGATTAACGCACTCAGATTCCCAAGGCTGACCAAAACAGTGGGTCTCTGGGCATTCCCAGGGGCCACCTCTTAAAGAACTTTGGAGCAAAGTTCTCATCACTCATCTCTTTTCACCTGTCAAGCTCAGTTTCTCCCAATATTCCCATAGTGGGGAAACTTCCCAGGCTCCAGGCTAGGATTGGCAGGTTTTCTTAAGATGCTGATTGGGACATTGTTCAGGATGACCTCCAACTTGCCAGGTGTGTGGTTGAAGGCAATCAGAGAATCCCTGATGGGGCAGACCTTGCATGGAATTTTTAGTTTCTTGCTGGGAAGGCTGATACACTCTGTGAGAAGACCACTACATTTGCACTTTGGTTGGTTTGCTATCAAGGGGCAATGATTATGCCTTTCCTTGTGTGTTTCTGTCAGTACACGTGATCCTTAATGCCTATCTTCTTCTGCCTTGAGTGTTAGCAGTGAAAAGGATTCAGGTCTGTGAATCTGATGAAATGAGCGTTGAGTGTACACAGGTGCCATGTTTGTGATTCCAGTCACCACCAAGCAGAAAGGCACCTGGGGATTACTTTACCTTCTCTGCTTCTCCACCTAACCTCATCTGTTTGCCTTCCTTTTTCTGATGTCCCTGCCTTTCCTTTGCTTACTTTTGTTTAGGGCTTAGAAAGAAAAGAGGCAGTGAGCAGGGCAGGTTGGTGGAGGGATGCTGGGAGGAGCTGGGGCATGTGCATCACTAGTTTGCTGGCCGAGTGATTCTTCTAAGGACAGTGAGGGCACTTCAATGAAGTGGTACAGAGGCTGGGATCCCTGGCAGCCGGTCTGGGATCCTAGTGCTGCTCCATCTTTGTTCATGCATTAGCTGGATGACCTTGGCCTTATGGGACTCAGATAAGATGACCTAGGTGAAAGTACTTTATAAACGCAATACAAATGTTTGGTTTTATTACATGGCTCTATTTGAGAACAAAGTGAAAGCTTCCCTGCTAGAAAGTATGTCACCTGTGGCCAGAAGCAGTGGCTCATGCCTGTAATCCCAGCACTTTGGGAGGCCAAAGCAGGCAGATCACGAGGTCAGGAGATGGAGATCATCCTGGCTAACACGGTGAAACCCTGTCTCCACTAAAAATACAAAAAAAAAAAAAAAATTAGCCGGCATGGTGGTGGGCACCTGTAGTCCCAGCTACTCGGGAGGCTGAGGCAGGATAATGGCGTGAACCTGGGAGGAGGAGCTTGCAGTGAGTCGAGATCGCGCCACTGCACTCCAGCCTGGGTGACAGAACAAGACTCCATCTCAAAAAAAAAAAAAAAAAAAAGAAAGAAAGAAAGTATGTCACCTGCCCACCCATTGCAACCAAACCCCATTTTGGTCAGAGCATGTACAAATGCCTGTATATCCATATTTAGAAATTATTTCTTGCTTAGCATTGACCTGCTCCAAACTCCTTTTAAAAAAATGTAGATTTTACCTCCAGTACCCTCTTCCTGAAGGGATAGACCCTAAAGTGCCTAGGGTCATGGGTTCAAATGAACTATGCAAAGGAAAAAATGAATCTGGTAAATCATTTACTTTTATTTTATTTTATTTCATAAATATTTTTTACTTTTAGAAACATAGTCTCACTCTGTTACCCAGGCTGGAGTGTAGTAGACTAAGCTCTCAGTGTGAAAGAGCTTTTCGGGCTCTTTCCTCTCCAATTATGGCCAGGAGGAAACCACAGGATGTATGGGAGCAGACAGTTCAGAAAATGGGAGTGAAAATAACCTCCACTTTATGTTTAACCACCATTTACTCTTTTTCAAACTGATCATGATTTTTAACTAAATAATATATACTGAATTACAATGTTATATTACCCTAGTATAAAAGATTTATGCTATAACAAAAAGCAAGACTCCTGTCTCCTTGTTCTCCCTCTGCCCTCACACTTGCCCCATCTTACTTTCAATTTTTTAAATGTTTCTTCTGACATTTACTTTCATATTGTTAAATAACAGGCAGGCATTGTTGTCTTTTGATCCATTATAATTAATCTATTGCCATCTTATAATGGTAGATGAGGAGTCAATTTGCTTACAAATCCCCTCCCCTTCTCTGTTCTACCAATAGAGTTATATATCACAATTTAAAGTTTGCATCATTATGACTATGCTAATATTGTTCACTACTGAACCAAGAAGTATACTGTGATAACATTTTTGTACCATTTCTGTTTTTAAAAAAGATAATGACTGGCTGGGCACAGTGGCTCATGCCCATAATCCCAGCAGTTTGGAAGGCAGAAGCAGAAGGATCACTTGAGACCAGGAGTTTGAGACCAGCCTAGGCAGCATAGCGGGACCCTGTCTCCACACACACAAAATCTTTTTTTTAATTAGCCAGTGTGGTGGTGCATGCCTGTACTCCCAGCTACTAGGGAAGCTGAGGTGGAAGGATCACTTGAGCCCAGGAATACAAGATTACAGTGAGCTATAATCGCACCACTACAGTCCAGCCTGAGTGATAGAGTCAGACTCTGTTTCTAAAAGTAAAATAAAATAAAAGTAAATAATTTACCCGATTCACTTTTTCCTTTGCATAGTTTATTTGAACCTGTGATCAAATCTTCCTATACTTGCCAACAGTCTTATCAAATGCCTCAGCACAATGTTCACATGGTCACATAAGCAAAGCTTTCAGATTCTCTCAGTTTGGCTATTGTTTTGTTTGTTTGGGTTTAGGGGGATTTCCCCTAGAAATGTCCCTCTTAGGGCACTCTGGTCTGCTCCAGTCTGAACTGTTTGCTTTCTGAGCTTGCTGCACAGCTGTCTTCTTGTACATTCCTGTCCCAAGTCTCCTGGATAGCACCCTGTTTTGTGAATTTCTCCCATGGTTTCCATCGTTGTTTTGGTTGAGCACCACCTCTTGAATAAGGATGCATGGTAGGTAACATTTTTGAGACTTTGCATATCTGAAAATGTTTTTATTCTACCCTCTGATTTGATTGATAGTTTAGCTGAGGATAAAATTCATGGGTGAAAATAATCACTTTCTCAGAACTTTTTTCTTTTATTTTTAGAGATGAGGTCTCACTCTGTTGTCCAAGTTGGAGGGCAGTAGCACTATCATGTATCACTGCAGTCTCGACTGGCTGGGTTCAGGCAGTCCTCCCACCTCAGCCTCCTGGGACTACAGGCATGCACCACCATGCCTGGCTAAGTTTTAATTTTTTGTAGAGATGGGGTCTCCCTATGTTGCCCAGACTGGTCTCAAACTCCTGAGCTCAGGTGATCCTCCTGCCTCAGCCTCCCAAAGTGCTGGGATTACAGGCTTTCTTCTCCTTTTGCTTTAGGTTCTGGAGGGTACATTTGCCTATTTGTTAAATGGGTAAATTGCATGTTACTGAGGCTTGGTGTACAAATGATCTCATCACCCAGGTACTGAGCATAGTACCCAATAGGTGGTTTTGCATCTCATACTCCCCTCCTCCTCTCCCCCACCAAACAGTCCCCAGTGTCTATTGTTCCCATCTTTGTGTCCATGTGTATTCAGTGTTTAGTTCCCACTTATATGTGAGAACTCATGGTATTTGGTTTTCTATTCCTGTGTTAATTTGCTTAGGATAATGGCCTCCATCTGCATCCATGTTGCTGCAAAAGACATGATTTCATTCTTTTTATGGCTGCATAGTATTCCATGGTGTATATGTACCACATTTTCTTCTTTTTTTCTTTTAACTTTTATTTTAGGTTGAGGGTTACATGTGCAGGTTTTTTATATAGGTGAACTTGTGTGTTACAGGAGTTTGGTGTACAGATTATTTCATCACTCAGATTCTAAGCCACGTACTCAACAGGTATTTTTTCTGATCCTCTCCCTCCTCCCACCCTCCATCCTCAAGTAGGCTGCAGTGTCTTTTGTTCCCCTCTTCATGTCCATATGTTCTCATTATTGGGCTCCCCTTTACAAGTGAGAACATATAGTATTTGGTTTTCTGTTCTTGCATTAGTTTGCTAAGGATAATGGTCTCCAGCTCCGTCTATGTTGCTGTAAAGGCATGATCTCATTCCTTTTTATGGCTCTGTAGTATTCCATGGTGTATATGTACCACATTTTATCTATCCAATCTACCATTTATTGGCATTTAAGTTGATTCCATGTCGTTGTTATTGTGAATAGTATTGCAGTGAACATACATGTGCATGTGTCTTTATGGTAGATTTATATTCCTTTGGGTATATGCCCAATAAAGGGATTGCTGGGTTGAATGACAGTTCTGTTTTTAGCTCTTTGAGGAATCACCACATTGTTTTCCACAATGGCTGAACTAATTTACACTCCTGCCAAGAGTGTATAAGTGTTTCCTTTTCTCTGCAACTCACCAGCATGTTATTTATTTTTTAATAATAACCATTTGACTGATGTGAGATGGTATCTTACTGTGGTTTTGATTTGCATTTCTCTAACGATTAGTGATGTTGAGCATTTTGTCATATGCTTGTTGGCCATACGTATGTCTTCTTTTGAAAAGTGTCTGTTCATGTCCTTTGCCTACTTTTTAGTGGGGTCGTTTGATTTTGCTTACAAATTTGTTTAAATTCCTTTCAGATTCTGGATATTATAGCTTTGTCAGATGGACAGTTTGCAAATATTTTCTCCTATTCTGTAGATTGTCTGTTTATTCTGTTGATAGTTTCTTTTGCTGTGCAGAAGCTGTTTAGTTTAATTAGATTCCATTTGTCAATTTTTGCTTTTATTGCAATTGCTCTTGGCATTTTCGTCATGAAATCTTTGCCAGTTCCTATGTCCAGAATGGTACTTTCTAGATGGTCTTCCAGGATTTTTATATTTTTAGGTTTTACATTTAAGTCTTTAATCCGTTTCAAGTTGATTTTTGTATATGGTGTAAGGAAGGGGGTCCAGTTTCAATTATCTGCATATAGCTAGTCAGTTACCCCAGCACCATTTATTGAATAGGGAGTTCTTTCCCCATTGCTTGTTTTTGTCAGCTTTGCCAAATATCAGATTGTTGTAGGTGTGTGGCATATTTTCTGGGCTCTCCATCCTGTTCCATTGGTCTATGTGTCTATTATTAAGGTGGCACATTTTCTTTATCCAATCCACTGTTGATGGACACCTAGGATGATTCCATGTCTTTGCTACAGTGAGTAGTATTGCAGTGAACATACATGTACATGTGTCTTTTTGGTAGAATGATTTATTTTCCTTTGGCTATACACACAGTAATGGGATTTCTGGGTTGAATGACAGTTTTGTTTTAAACAGAAATCTCCACATTGCTTTGAGAAATCTCCACGCTGCTTTCCACAGTGGCTGAACTAATTTACATTCACACTACCAGTGTATAAGTGTTCCTTAGTCTCTGCAACTTTGCCAGCATCTGTTGTTTTTTGACTTTTTAATAGCCATTCTGACTGATATAAGATGCTATCTCATTGGGGTTCTGATTTGCATTTATGTAATGATTAGTGATGATGAGCTTTTCTTCACATATTTGTCGGCCACACCTAACATTGTTTATATTTGTTTTCTCTCTTCATCTTTGTTTTGGTCTTTCTTTTTCAAATTGGAGTTTTCCTTCAAATAACTGGTGATCTTTGGCTATCCATTCCTGCTTAAGAGTGAACTAGACAGTGCATTGGAAGTTATATTCCATTAGTGGGGCAGAACTTAATGCCTGCAAATTCTGACCTTCTCCAAAGTCCTCTAGGATGAATCAGCTTGTCTATTATTGATATTTCCTTCTAACCCTTCAGTCTCCTTTTAGTATTTATTTGCATCTCCAGTGGCTATGGCCACCACACTGCTCCTAAGCCCTACTGAACAATAGTTATCAGCTGCCATGATTAAGAAAGCCTTCCCAGAAGCATGACATTGGAGCTGAGTGTTAAAGGATGATGCATTCATTTTCAATGGCTGCCATAACAATTTCCACAAATTTTATGCCTTGAAATAACATCCATTTATTATCTCACAGTTCTGTAGGTTAAAAGTCTGGCTACAGTATGGTTTGGATGGTTCCTATGCTATGAGCCTCACAAGGTCAAAACCAAGTTGTCCAGCAGCTGCATTCCTTTCTAGAGTTCTGGGAAGAATCTACTTCCAAGCTCATTTTAGATTGTCCACCAAATCTAGTTCCTTGAAGTTTTAGTACTGAAGTCGCTCATTCCCTTGCTGTCAGTCAGAGCCCAGTCTTTGCTCCTAGAGGCTACTTTTGTTCCTTCTCATGATTTCCATGTGCCTCTCAATTTCAGAAACAGATTTGAGTTTCTCTCACACTTCAAATCTGATTTCTCCAGCCACATTTCTATGACTCCAACCAGAGAAAGCTCTATGCCTTTAAGGCTTCATGTGATTAAATTGGGCCCATATGGAAAATCCAAGATAATCTCCCTTACCTTGAAGACTGTAACCTTAATTACATCTGCAAAGTCCCTTTTGCTGTGTAATGCAGCATATCCACAGATTCGAGAGATTAGAGCCTGGATATCTTTGGAGGCCATTCTGCTTACAACAAATGCAAGGAAAAAAATTAGAGAAAGAGTGTTCTGGGAAAAAGCCTTGAAAGATGAGAAAACATTGATTTCAAAGAACCACAGGCAGTTCCATATGAATGGAGCACACATGAAAATTAAGTTGGGGGAGCCAGGATGGCCAAATAGGAACAGCTCCAGTCTACAGCTCCCAGCATGAGCGACGCAGAAGACGGGTGATTTCTGCATTTCCAACTGAGGTACCGGGTTCATCTCACTGGGGAGTGCTGGACAGTGTGGGCAGGACAGTGGGTGCAGCGCACTGTGCATGAGCCGAAGCAGGACGAGGCAACCCCTCACCCGAGAAGCGCAAGGGGTCAGGGAATTCCCTTTCCTAGTCAAAGAAAGAGGTGACAGACGGCACCTGGAAAATCGGGTCACTCCCACCCTAATATTGCGCTTTTCCAACAGGCTCAACAAACGGCACACCAGGAGATTATATCCCACACCTGGCTTGGAGGGTCCTATGCCCACGGAGCCTCGCTCATTGCTAGCACAGCAGTTTGAGATCAAACTGCAAGATGGCAGCGAGGCTGGGGGAGGGGCGACCGCCATTGCCCAAGCTTGAGTAGGTAAACAAAGTGGCTGGGAAACTCGAACTGGGTGGAGCCCACCACAGCTCAAGGAGGCCTGCCTGCCTCTTTAGGCTCCACCATTGGGGGCAGGGCACAGACAAACAAAAGACAGCAATAACCTCGGCAGACTTAAATGTCCCTGTCTGACAGCTTTGAAGAGAGTAGTGGTTCACCCAGCACGCAGCTGGAGATCTGAGAATGGGCAGACTGCCTCCTCAAGTGGGTCCTGACCCCCGAGTAGCCTAACTGGGAGGCACCCCACAGTAGGGGCAGACTAACACCTCACACAACTGGGTACTCCTCTGAGACAAAACTTCCAGAGGAGCGATCAGACAGCAACAGTTGCGGTTCAACAATATCCGCTGTTCTGCAGCCACTGCTGCTCATACCCAAGCAAACAGGCCTGGAGTGGACCTCCAGCAAACTCCAACAGACCTGCAGCTGAGGGTCCTGACTGTTAGAAAGAAAACTAACAAACAGAAAGGACATCCACACCAAAAACTCATCTGTACGTCACCATCATCAAAGACCAAAGGTAGATAAATCTACAAAGATGGGGAAAAAACAGAGCAGAAAAACCGGAAACTCTAAAAATCAGAGCACCTCTCCTCCTCCAAAGGAACGCAGCTCCTCACCAGCAATGGAACAAAGCAGGACAGAGAATGACTTTGATGAGTTGAGAGAAGAAGGCTTCAGAAGATCAAACTACTCCGAGCTAAAGGAGGAAGTGCGAAACAATGCCAAAGAAGTTCAAAATTTTGAAAAAAAATTAGACGAATGGATAACTAGAATAAACAATGCACAGAAGTCCTTAAAGGACCTGATGGAGCTGAAAACCATGGCACGATAACTACGTGATGAATGCACAAGCCTCAGTAACTGATGTGATCAACTGGAAGAAAGGGTATCAGTGATGGAAGACGAAATGAATGAAATGAAGCATGAAGAGAAGCTTAGAGAAAAAAGAATAAAAAGAAACAAACAAAGCCTCCAAGACATATGGGACTATGTGAAAAGACCAAATCTACGTCTTATTGGTGTATCTGAAAGTGACGGGGAGAATGGAACCAAGTTGGAAAACACTCTGCAGGATATTATCCAGGAGAACTTCCCCAATCTAGCAAGGCATGCCAACATTCAAAGTCAGGAAATACAGAGAACGCCACAAAGATACTCCTCGAGAAGAGCAACTCCAAGACACATAATTGTCAGATTCACCAAAGAAGAAATGAAGGAAAAAATGTTAAGGGCAGCCAGAGAGAAAGGTCGGGTTACCCACAAAGGGAAGCCCATCAGACTAACAGCGGATCTCTCAGCAGAAACTCTACAAGCCAGAAGAGACTGGAGGCCGATATTCAACATTCTTAAAGAAAAGAATTTTCAAACCAGAATTTCATTTCCAGCCAAAATAAGCTTCATAAGTGAAGGAGAAATAAAATACTTTACAGACAAGCAAATGCTGAGAGATTTTGTCATCACCAGGCCTGCCCTACAAGAGCTCCTGAAGGAAGCACTAAACATGGAAATGAACAACCCGTACCAGCCATTGCAAAAACATGCCAAATTGTAAAGACCATTGAGGCTAGGAAGAAACTGCATCAACTAACGAGCAAAATAACCAGCTAACATCATAATGACAGGATCAAATTCACACATAACAATATTAACCTTGGGGGGGAGGAGCCAAGATGGCCGAATAGGAACAGCTCCGGTCTGCAGCTCCCAGCGTGAGCGACGTAGAAGATGGGTGATTTCTGCATTTCCATCTGAGCTTTGAGAGCAGTGGTTCTCCTGGCACGCAGCTGGAGATCTGAGAACGGGCAGACTGCCTCCAAAAGTGGGTCCCTGACCCCTGACCCTGGAGCAGCCTAACTGGGAGGCACCCCCGAGAAGGGGCAGACTGACACCTCACACGGCCGGCCAGGTACTCCAACGGACCTGCAGCTGAGGGTCCTGTCTGTTAGAAGGAAAACTAACAGAAAGGACATCCACACAAAAAACCCATCTGTACATCACCATCATCAAAGACCAAAAGTAGATAAAACCACAAAGATGGGGAAAAAACAGAGCGGAAAAACTGGAAACTCTAAAAACCAGAGTACCTCTCCTCCTCCAAAGGAATGCAGTTCCTCACCAGCAACGGAACAAAGCTGGATGGAGGATGACTTTGACGAGCTGAGAGAAGAAGGCTTCAGATGATCAAATTACTCCAAGCTACGGGAGGATATTCAAACCAAAGGCAAAGAAGTTGAAAACTTTGAAAAAAATTTAGAAGAATGTATAACTAGAATAACCAATACAGAGAAGTGGTTAAAGGAGCTGATGGAGCTGAAAACCAAGGCTCGAGAACTACGTGAAGAATGCAGAAGCCTCAGGAGCCGATGCGATCAAATGGAAGAAAGGGTATCAGCCCTGGAAGATGAAATGAATGAAATGAAGCGAGAAGGGAAGTTTAGAGAAAAAAGAATAAAAAGGAATGAGCAAAGCCTCCAAGAAATGTGGGACTATGTGAAAAGACCAAATCTACGTCTGATTGGTGTACCTGAAAGTGACGGGGAGAATGGAACCAAGTTGGAAAACACTCTGCAGGATATTATCCAGGAGAACTTCCCCAATCTAGCAAGGCAGGCCAACACTCAGATTCAGGAAATACAGAGAATGCCACAAAGATACTCCTCAAGAAGAGCAACTCCAAGACACATAATTGTCAGATTCACCAAAGTTGAAATGAAGGAAAAAATGTTAAAGGCAGCCAGAGAGAAAGGTCGGGTTACCATCAAAGGGAAGCCAATCAGACTAACAGCGGATCTCTCGGCAGAAACCCTACAAGCCAGAAGAGACTGGGGGCCAATATTCAACATTCTTAAAGAAAAGAATTTTCAACCCAGAATTTCATATCCAGCCAAACTAAGCTTCATAAGTGAAGGAGAAATAAACTACTTTACAGACAAGCAAATGCTGAGAGATTTTGTCACCACCAGGCCTGCCCTAAAAGAGCTCCTGAAGGAAGTGCTAAACATGGAAAGGCACAACCGGTACCAGCTGCTGCAAAATCATGCCAAAATGTAAAGACCATCGAGACTAGGA
Organism: Pongo pygmaeus; assembly: GCF_028885625.2. Taxonomy (NCBI): domain Eukaryota; kingdom Metazoa; phylum Chordata; class Mammalia; order Primates; family Hominidae; genus Pongo; species Pongo pygmaeus. The sequence goes on along the minus strand of NC_072396.2, from coordinate 136,653,590 downwards.
AGAGACTGCATCAACTAACGAGCAAAATAACCAGCTAACATCATAATGACAGGATCAAATTCACACATAACAATATTAACTTTAAATGTAAATGGACTAAATGCTCCAATTAAAAGACACAGACTGGCAAATTGGATAAAGACTCAAGACCCATCAGTGTGCTGTATTCAGGAAACCCATCACACGTGCAGAGACACACATAGGCTCAAAATAAAAGGATGGAGGAAGATCTACCAAGCAAATGGAAAACAAAAAAAGGCAGGGGTTGCAATCCTAGTCTCTGATAAAACAGACTTTAAACCAACAAAAATCAAAAGAGACAAAGAAGGCCATTACATAATGGTAAAGGGATTAATTCAACAAGAAGAGCTAACTATCCTAAATATATATGCACCCAATACAGAAGCACCCAGATTCATAAAGCAAGTCCTGAGTGACCTACAAAGAGACTTAGACTCCCACACATTAATAATGGGAGACTTTAACACCCCACTGTCAATATTAGATAGATCAATGAGACAGAAAGTCAACAAGGATACCCAGGAATTGAACTCAGCTCTGCACCAAGCCGACCTAACAGACATCTACAGAACTCTCCACCCCAAATCAACAGAATATACATTTTTTTCAGCACCACACCACACCTATTCCAAAATTGACCACATACTTGGAAGTAAAGCTCTCCTCAATAAATGTAAAAGAACAGAAATTATAACAAACTATCTCTCAGATCACAGTGCAATCAAGCTAGAACTCAGGATTAAGAATCTCACTCAAAATTGCTCAACTACGTGGAAACTGAACAACCTGCTCCTGAATGACTACTGGGAACATAACGAAATGAAGGCAGAAATAAAGATGTTCTTTGAAACCAACGAGAACCAAGACACAACATACCAGAATCTCTGGGATGCATTCAAGGCAGTGTGTAGAGGGAAATTTATAGCACTAAATGCCCACAAGAGAAAGCAGAAAAGATCCAAAATTGCCACCCTAACATCACAATTAAAAGAACTAGAAAAGCAAGAGCAAACACATTCAAAAGCTAGCAGAAGGCAAGAAATAACTAAAATCAGAGCAGAACTGAAGGAAATAGAGACACAAAAAACCCTTCAAAAAATTAATGAATCCAGGAGCTGGTTTTTTGAAAGGATCGACAAAACTGATAGACCGCTAGCAAGATTAATAAAGAAAAAAAGAGAGAAGAATCAAATAGATGCAATAAAAAATGATAAAGGGGATATCACCACCGATCCCACAGAAATACAAACTACCATCAGAGAATACTACAAACACCTCTACGCAAATAAACTAGAAAATCTAGAAGAAATGGATAAATTCCTCAACACATACAACCTCCCAAGACTAAACCAGGAAGAAGTTGAATCTCTGAATAGACCAATAACAGGAGCTAAAATTGTGGCAATAATCAATAGCTTACCAACCAAAAAAAGTCCAGGACCAGATGGGTTCACAGACGAATTCTACCAGAGGTACAAGGAGGAGATGGTACCATTCCTTCTGAAACTATTCCAATCAATAGAAAAAGAGGGAATCCTCCCTAACTCATTTTATGAGGCCAGCATCATCCTGATACCAAAGCCTGGCAGAGACACGATAAAAAAAGAGAATTTTAGACAAATATCCTTGATGAACATTGATGCAAAAATCCTCAATAAAATACTGGCAAACAGAATCCAGCAGCACATCAAAAAGCTTATCCACCATGATCAAGTGGGCTTCATCCCTGGGATGCAAGGCTGGTTCAATATACACAAATCAATAAACGTAATCCAGCATATAAACAGAACCAAAGACAAAAACCACATGATTATCTCAATAGATGCAGAAAAGGCCTTTGACAAAATTCAACAACGCTTCATGCTAAAAACTCTCAATAAATTAGGTATTGATGGGACATATCTCAAAATAATAAGAGCTATCTATGACAAACCCACAGCCAATATCATACTGAATGGGCAAAAACTGGAAGCATTCCCTTTGAAAACTGGCACAAGATAGGGATGCCCTCTCTCACCACTTCTATTCAACAGAGTGTTGGAAGTTCTGGCCAGGGCAATTAGGCAGGAGAAGGAAATCAAGGGTATTCAATTAGGAAAAGAGAAAGTCAAATTGTCCCTGTTTGCAGATGACATGATTGTATATCTAGAAAACCCCATTGTCTCAGCCCAACATCTCCTTAAGCTGATAAGCAACTTCAGCAAAGTCTCAGGATACAAAATCAACGTACAAAAATCACAAGCATTCTTATACATCAATAACAGACAAACAGAGAGCCAAATCATGAGTGAACTCCCATTCACAATTGCTTCAAAGAGAATAAAATACCTAGGAATCCAACTTACAAGGGATGTGAAGGACCTCTTCAAGGAGAACTACAAACCACTGCTCAACGAAATAAAAGAAGATACACACAAATGGAAGAACATTCCATGCTCATGGGTAGGAAGAATCAATATCATGAAAATGGCCATCCTTCCCAAGGTAATTTACAGATTCAATGCCATCCCCATCAAGCTACCAATGACTTTCTTCACAGAACTGGAAAAAACTACTTTAAAGTTCATATGGAACCAAAAAAGAGCCCGCATCGCCAAGTCAATCCTAAGCCGAAAGAACAAAGCTGGAGGCATCACACTACGTGACTTCAAACTATACTACAAGGCTACAGTAACCAAAACAGCATGGTACTGGTACCAAAACAGAGATATAGATCAATGGAACAGAACAGAGCCGTCAGAAATAATGCCACATATCTACAACTATCTGATCTTTGACAAACCTGACAAAAACAAGAAATGGAGAAAGGATTCCCTATTTAATAAATGGTGCTGGGAAAACTGGCTAGCTATATGCAGAAAGCTGAAACTGGATCCCTTCCTTACACCTTATACAAAAATCAATTCAAGATGGATTAAAGACTTAAATGTTAGACCTAAAACCATAAAAACCCTAGAAGAAAACCTAGGCATTACCATTCAGGACACAGGCATGGGCAATGACTTCATGTCTAAAACACCAAAAGCAATGGCAACAAAAGCCAAAATTGACAAATGGGATCTAATTAAACTAAAGAGCTTCTGCACAGCAAAGGAAACTACCATCAGAGTGAACAGGCAACCTATAAAATTGGAGAAAATTTTCGCAACCTACTCATCTGACAAAGGGCTAATATCCAGAATCTACAATGAACTCAACAAATTTACAAGAAAAAACAAACAACCCCATCAAAAAGTGGGCAAAGGACATGAACAGACACTTCTCAAAAGAAGACATTTATGCAGCCAAAAAACACATGAAAAAATGCTCACCATCACTGGCCATCAGAGAAATGCAAATCAAAACCACAATGAGATACCATCTCACACCAGTTAGAATGGCAATCATTAAAAAGTCAGGAAACAACAGGTGCTGGAGAGGATGTGGAGAAATAGGAACACTTTTACACTGTTGGTGGGACTGTAAACTAGTTCAACTCTTGTGGAAGTCAGTGTGGCGATTCCTCAGGGATCTAGAACTAGAAATTCCATTCGACCCAGCCATCCCATTACTGGGTATATACCCAAAGAACTATAAATCATGCTGCTATAAAGACACATGCACACGTATGTTTATTGCGGCATTATTCACAATAGCAAAGACTTGGAACCAACCCAAATGTCCAACAATGATAGACTGGATTAAGAAAATGTGGCACATATACACCATGGAATACTATGCAGCCATAAAAAATGATGAGTTCATGTCCTTTGTAGGGACATGGATGAAATTGGAAATCATCATTCTCAGTAAACTATCGCAAGAACAAAAAACCAAACACCACATATTCTCACTCATAGGTGGGAATTGAACAATGAGAACACATGGACACAGGAAGGGGAACATCACGCTTTGGGGACTGTTGTGGGGGGGGGAGGGGGGAGGGATAGCATTGGGAGATATACCTAATGCTAGATGACGAGTTAGTGGGTGCAGCGCACCAGCACGGCACATGTATACATATGTAATTTACCTGCACATTGCACACATGTACCATAAAACCTAAAGTATAATAATAATAATAATAACAATAATAATAATAAAACAATATTAACCTTAAATGTAAATGGGCTAAATGCTCCAATTAAAAGACACAGACTGGCAAATTGGATAAAGAGTCAAGACTCATCAGTGCGCTGTATTCAGGAAACCCATCTCACGTGCAGAGACACATATAGGCTCAAAATAAAGGGATGGAGGAAGATCTACCAAGCAAATGGAAAACAAAAAAAGGCAGGGGTTGCAATCCTAGTCTCTGATAAAACAGATTTTAAACCAACAAAGATCAAAAGAGACAAAGAAGGCCATTACATAATGGTAAAGGGATCAATTCAACAGGAACTAACTATCCTAAATTTATATGCACCCAATAGAGGAGCACCCAGATTCATAAAGCAAGTCGTTAGTAACCTACAGAGAGACTTAGACTCCCACATAATAATAATGGGAGATTTTAACACCCCACTGTCAACATTAGACAGATCAACGAGACAGAAAGTTAACAAGGATATCCAGGAATTGAACTCAGCTCTGCACCAAGCGGACCTAATAGACATCTACAGAACTCTCCACCCTAAATCAACAAAATATACATTATTTTCAGCACCACACCACACCTATTCCAAAATTCACCACATAGTTGGAAGTAAAGCACTCCTCAGGAAATGTAAAATATCAGAAATTATAACAAACTGTCTCTCAGACCAAAGTGCAATCAAACTAGAACTCAGGATTAAGAAACTCACTCAAAACCGCTCAACTACATGGAAACTGAACAACCTGCTCCTGAATGACTACTGGGTACATAACGAAATGAAGGCAGAAATAAGGATGTTCTTTGAAACCAACCAGAACAAAGACACAACATACCAGAATCTCTGGGACACATCCAAAGCAGTGTGTAGAGGGAAATTTATAGCACTAAATGCCCACAAGAGAAAGCAGGAAAGATCTAAAATTGACACCCTAACATCACAATTAAAAGAACTAGTGAAGCAAGAGCAAACACATTCAAAAGCTAGCAGAAGGCAAGAAATAACTAAGATCAGAGCAGAACTGAAGGAAATAGAGACACAAAAAAATCCCTTCAAAAAATCAATGAATCCAGGAGCTGGTTTTTTGAAAGGATCAACAAAATTGATAGACTGCTAGCAAGACTAATAAAGAAGAAAAGAGAGAAGAATCAAACAGATGTAATAAAAAATGACAAAGGGGATATCACCACCGATCCCACAGAAATACAAACTACCATCAGAGAACACTATAAACACCTCTACACAAATAAACTAGAAACTCTAGAAGAAATAGATAAATTCCTTGACACATACACCCTCCCAAGACTAAACCAGGAAGAAGTTGCATCTCTGAATAGACCAATAACAGGCTCTGAAATTGAGGCAATAATTAATAGCTTACCAACCAAAAAAAGTCCAGGACCAGATGGATTCACAGCCTAATTCTACCAGAGGTAGAAGGAGGAGATGGTACCATTCCTTCTGAAACTATTCCAATCAATAGAAAAAGAGGGAATCCTTCCTAACTAATTTTATGAGACCAGCATCATCCTGATACCAAAGCCTGGTAGAGACACGATAAAAAAAGAGAATTTTAGACAAATATCCTTGATGAACATTGATGCAAAAATCCTCAATAAAATACTGGCAATCTGAATCCAGCAACACATCAAAAAGCTTACCCACAATGATCAAGTGGGCTTCATCCCTGGGATGCAAGGCTGGTTCAACATACACAAATCAATAAATGTAATCCAGCATATAAACAGAACCAAAGACAAAAACCACATGATTATCTCAATAGATGCAGAAAAGGCCTTTGACAAAATTCAACAACGCTTCATGCTAAAAACTCTCAATAAATTAGGTATTGATGGGACATATCTCAAAATAATAAGAGCTATCTATGACAAACCCACAGCCAATATCATACTGAATGGGCAAAAACTGGAAGCATTCCCTTTGAAAACTGGCACAAGACAGGGATGCCCTCTTTCACCACTCCTATTCAACATAGTGTTGGAAGTTCTGGCCAGGGCAATCACGCAGGAGAAGGCAATAAAGGGCATTCAGTTAGGAAAAGAGGAAGTCAAATTGTCCCTGTTTGCAGATGACATGATTGTATATCTAGAAATCCCCATCGTCTCAGCTCAAAATCTCCTTAAGCTGATAAGCAACTTCAGCAAAGTCTCAGGATACAAAATCAATGTGCAAAAATCACAAGCATTCTTATACACCAATAACAGACAAACAGAGAGCCAAATCATGAGTGAACTCCCATTCACAATTGCTTCACAGAGAATAAAATACCTAGGAATCCAACTTACAAGGGATGTGAAGGACCTCTTCAAGGAGAACTACAAACCACTGCTCAACGAAATAAAAGAGGATACAAAGAAATGGAAGAATATTCCATGCTCATGGGTAGGAAGAATCAGTATCGTGAAAATGGCCATACTGCCCAAGGTAATTTATAGATTCAATGCCATCCCCATCAAGCTACCAATGACTTTCTTCACAGAACTGGAAAAAACTACTTTAAAGTTCATATGGAACCAAAAAAGAGCCCACATTGCCAAGTCAATCCTAAGCCAAAAGAACAAAGCTGGAGGCATCATGCTACCTGACTTCAAACTATACTACAAGGCTACAGTAACCAAAACAGCATGGTACTGGTACCAAAACAGAGATATAGATCAATGGAACAGAACAGAGCCGTCAGAAATAATGCCACATATCTACAACTATCTGATCTTTGACAAACCTGACAAAAACAAGAAATGGGGAAAGCATTCCCTATTTAATAAATGGTGCTGGGAAAACTGGCTAGCCATATGGAGAAAGCTGAAACTGGATCTCTTCCTTACACCTTATACAAAAATTAATTCAAGATGGATTAAAGACTTAAATATTAGACCTAAAACCATAAAAACTCTGGAAGAAAACCTAGGCAATACCATTCAGGACATAGGCATGGGCAATGACTTCATGTCTAAAACACCAAAAGCAATGGCAACAAAAGCCAAAATTGACAAATGGGATCTAATTAAACTAAAGAGCTTCTGCACAGCAAAACAAACCACCATGAGAGTGAAAAGGCAACCTACAGAATGGGAGAAAATTTTTGTAACCCACTCATCTGACAAAGGGCTAATATCCAGAATCTACAATGAACTCAAACAAATTTACGAGAAAAAAACAAACAACCCCATCAAAAAGTGGGCAAAGGATACGAACAGACACTTCTCAAAAGAAGACATTTATGCAGCCAACAGACACAAGAAAAAATGCTCATCATCACTGGCCATCAGAGAAATGCAAATCAAAACCACAATGAGATACCATCTCACACCAGTTAGAATGGCAATCATTAAAAAGTCAGGAAACAACAGGTGCTGGAGAGGATGTGGGGAAATAGGAACACTTTTACACTGTTGGTGGGACTGTAAACTAGTTCAACCACTGTGGAAGTCGGTGTGGTGATTCCTCAGGGATCTAGAACGAGAAATACCATTTGACCCAGCTATCCCATTACTGGGTATATACCCAAAGGATTATAAATCATGCTGCTATAAAGACATATGCACACGTATGTTTATTGCGGCACTATTCACAATACCAATGACTTGGAACCAACCCAAATGTCCAACAAAGATAGACTGGATTAAGAAAATGTGGCACATATACACCATGGAATACTATGCAGCCATAAAAAATAATGAGCTTATGTCCTTTGTAGGGACATGGATGAAGCTGGAAACCATCATTCTCAGCAAACTATCACAAGGACAAAAAACCAATACTGCATGTTCTCACTCGTAGGTTGGAATTGAACAATGAGAACACATGGACACAGGAAGGGGAACATCACACTCGGGGGACTGTTGTGGGGTTGGGGGAGGGGGGAGGGATAGCATTGGGAGATATACCTAATGCTAAATGACGAGTTAATGGGTGCAGCACACCAACCTGGCACATGTATACATATGTAACAAACCTGCACATTGTGCACATGTACCATAAAACTTAATGTATAATAATAATATAATTTTGAAAAAAAGAAAATTAAGTTGGAGTCATAGGCAGCGGCCAGATAATAATGGACCTTCACTATTCCAGCTCTCTAACTATCCTTAGTTTCTTTTATCCTCTTAGTTTCTTTTGGGTACTCTATATCAGAATATTTCATCTCACCTCTCTCATATGCCAGTGGAAACTATCTGTACCCTCCATCTGAATTCATTCTGGTTGATCTGAGCCTCCATCATAGCCTGATTTCATGCCAGCCCTCAGCCTCTTTCCCTTCACATTCATTGTACCGGCAAGTAAGAATCTTTACAACTGGTGTGTTTGCCATCTGGATGGCCATATGTAATCCTATAAATCCTGGTCTAATTTTCCCACAACACTGCATTCATCGTGTCACTATGCTGCTCAATAGATCCTGATGGCTCTTTGCCTCTGGAACTCAAACTAACTTCTAAAGCCTGCATTGCCAAGTCTGAGTCTACCCAGCCATGCCAGCCTTCTCACATACTCTACCCTAGCCATGCCAGCCTTCTCACATACTCTACCCTAGGTAGCCTGACCTTTTCTTTGCCTTCTGCCCACCAATTTCATTCTATCTCTCATGCTTTTGCTCTTTTTCTTCCCCCTTTTCAATCAGAATATCTCATTCTCTCTCCCTTCTGTGCACCCAAACTGTGCCTAGCCTCTGAGTCAACACAAATCACACATCCCTCATGAAGATTTCCTAAGACTTGAGGTCCTCATTAATCCTTTGATTCTTTTCCTGAATTTCCATAGCTTTTGATGCGTGTCTGTATCATGCATATAACACTAAGTCATATGCATTTCACTCATCATTGCAAGCTTTCTTTGACTTTAATGATGCCAAGTGTGGAAGTCTTTTCAACTATGTTATAAGCTACTTGAGAACAGGTTTCATGTCCCATTAGATTTTTGATAGATTTTTTTCAGCTTTTATCCAAGTGTCAAACATTTTGTAAACAAATTCCAAACCAAATCCATATGTATTTCTTTTCCACCTTCAAATAGTGAACTAAACTGAAACTCAAGGGGAGTTTTCCCATAATATCAATTTTTGGACAGGATTAAGAATGCCTTATCTTTGGCATCTGAAATTTTTACCATGTTTCTCTTTATACTGATTTATTTTTATGCCAATTATTGTGTGTACTTATCCTAGCTTTCACTAGCTTTCCCCATAGTCCAGTATTTTGTTATTTGGCCAAACACCTGGATGATTTATTGGCAGTGGTGTTGTTTAATCTAATTTCTGCATAGTCTTCACCAGGCAATTATGGGAGGAATGAACTACTCTTTAAAGAAGCTGCCAAACTTTACCCCAAGACATTTTCCAAATAAGATACTAGATTTATTGCAAAACTCATTCCAATGGGCAAAAATGTATAGTAAATTCAGTTCCAAATCATGAGGTCAATAAGGTTCTAACTAGAGGGCTTTGGGAACTCAAAAACCCAAATCTTTCTTTGATTCTAAGCAGAAAACTATTACTGGAAGTGCTGACAGTTGATAAGTTTAAGACATATGGTCCTATTCTCGTTCTCCAAAATGAGAATGGCGGTTTTAGCAGTAAATTGATAGTGTAAGTAAATCTAGCACTTGAAAGAATTTAATTAAATTTCCCCCATCTTCAGTGTAAACACCAGACAGAATCCATCCTCCTGGTAAGGAGAGGTAGTGGAATTCCCCTATGGCAAATGACTATTGCGCTAGACTAGCTCCTGTTCAAAAGGCAGGAATGATACTCATACAAGATAGCCTGTAGTCAACAGCAGATACAGGCAGGCACTCCAATTTTGATTGGGGAGTATATCACAAAAGAGCATGAACGTGGCTTCTTAGGGGCACCAAGCATTTATTCCGGTGAGCTCTAACACAGAATAGCTGGCCCACAGTAAAAGGGAAAGGATCCATTCTCACCAAACTTAAAAGCAATATAGCAAGTGAAGCCACAGAGTGAGGGAAAAAAGGAATGGAAACACAGAAAATGCAGACTTTAGTTGAAAAATATTTTAGAATAATACTAATATTTAGTGAGCTAACAACTGTTTCAGAGCTCTAGAAACCTGAATGGTTAATCAAAAATTTTCAGACTCCTTTTTTCCTAGAAGAAAAGAAGTTCACACAGAAAGCCTTTAACCAGCTTGGATGAATATGCAGTAGAGAGTAATGCACTACCCCAAGTCCAGTTGTGCCATTCAGCACCGTGTTCACATGGAAAATACTTGTAATACATTTTGGAAACAAAACATGTTTTGCTTTTTTTGTTGTTGTTTGTTTGTTTTTCAAATGCAGGCGTTTTCAACTGTGTGTGGGTGAGTGTATAAGTCTGTTCTCACACTGCTGTAAAGAAATACCCAAGACTGGGTAATTTATAAAGGAAAGAAGTTTAATTGACTCACAGTTCTGCATGGCTGAGGAGGCCTCAGGAAACTTACAATCATAGCGGAAGGGGAAGCAGGCACATCTTACATGTTGGCAGAGAGAGAGCGTGAGTGAGTACAGGAAAACTACCATTTATAAAACCATCAGACCTCATGAGAACTCACTCGCTATCACGAGAACAGCAGGGAGGAAATTGCCCCCATAATCCAATCACTTCCCTCTCTCAACACGTGGGGATAACAATTCGAGATGAGATTTGGGTTGGGACACAGAACCAAACCATATCATTCAGACTTGAAGCTATTACATGAAACAAAAGGAATTCAGATTGAAGGATGGTTATAGGCCTGAATCTGGGCAAAGTTGTAAAGAAATCAACAGGTGCCTCATATTTTCCATGGCTCTTCTCTTCCCTCAGCCTACTTCAACAGTGCCACCGGAAACCACTTACAGTTGCCCTCACTCCCAGGCTCTTTGCACTTTTGTGTTTGTATTCATGCCCTTCGCTCTGCCAGAGATATCCGTGGCTCCTTGCCTCTTGCCTGCTTCAGGGAGTCCTACCTCTCCTTCAAGATTGAACACAACCTTCTCCATGAAGTTTCCCAGATCCTTGCTCACTCCACCATCAGCTAGAACTAACCACTGCTTACCTTATGCTATCCCCTACTGCACCTGTAAATTTTTATCATTATTGTGCATGTTTGTTTCTCCTTACTAAACCATAAGTTCATTGAGAGCAAGGACATGCATTTTTAACTTTATCTCCAGCTCCTAGGACAGGGACCAGCTCATAGTAGTTGCTCAATAAACGTTTGGCAAGTGAAAATGATTTAATTAAGTACTGGGAATAAAGCAAATGTGATGCTAAAGCTGTGTGCCTAAAAGGATCATTTTTATAGTTGTAATCATTTTATTGATCAATTCCAGTAACCACCTACTTAATTTATTTTCAGAAATGTAGTAACTGCAATATTTTCAGAAATGTTACCTCTATTTTGGCACTTAAGATTTTCTACCTCACATTTCTCATTTTTATACATTTTATTCTTTCTCTAGCAGGCTACTAGTTTCTTGAAGGCAGATGAATGTTTCCCTTTGTGCATTATACACGGTAGGCACTCAATAAACATTTGTTGAGTTAATTAAGTCTTTACTTGTGTGTAGATCTCTACAACTGGCAAAGCTCTTCACAGTACCCCAATGGAGTAAGTAAAGCAAGTATCATTCTCTCTGTCCCTCGTCTTGTTTTAGTCAAAGAAACTGATTATTGTAATGTGACAGAGCCTGGCTCACCTTCAAACTGTGGGCAAGAATCAGGGCTGAAAGCCTGATTCATTTTATAAAAATAAATTTTCATTGATTTATAAATAGATGAACAATAACACTTTCACATTTGTCAGTTATCCACAAAGGGTTCCCCTCTTTTGTTATGTGGTTGGTTTGTTTTATTGAGCTTCAAGTGTGTTTTACCTATATTGTATATTCGTCTTAGCTCCTGAAAAAAAATTATTTTAAGTAGTCTCTAGGCTTCTAAATCTTTTTTACAACCAAGAAAATAATAACTATCTAATATCTATATAATAATAAAATAATAACTATCTAACTCTACATAATTTATGTAATCATTCCGAACCTGTGTTCTTGTCTTTCACATGGGGATAGAAATGTGTACCTTACTGCCCTTCAGCTAATTGGTAGATGGTCTGAATGCAATACTGTATTTGAATGAACATAGAAGAAGTAAAATGTGTGGTACAGAAATGCACAGTATCGTTTTTTTCACATTGATTATGTGATTGACTAACCAGTAAGCCAATGTCTATGTATTCTGATGTAATTTGATCTACATTCTGGGATGGCTTCAGAGAAAGATTACTTTCTCCTGGTAGCTACAGAAAACAGAAAGAAGCCATATATTACAAAAGTCCAGGCTCTGAAAAATTTCCTTTTGACAAGCAAGCACAGCAGCTGTTACTACTTACCGTCTAAGACATTCAATGAAGTGGTTCATATCAATGGACTGAAAGGGGATATTGCTCCAAAAAGGCACCCTTGCACAGAGAAGCTCATCAGTCTAAACAAAGATAACAAGGGGAAGGAGTAAAATATTGCACTCCAGCCTGGGCAACAAGAGCGAAACTTTGTCAAAAAACAAAACAAAACAAAACAAAAACAAACAAACAAAAACTCCTTCAGAGCCAATTATGAGGACCTCAAGAAAACCAATCTCATTTCTTAATTATCACACTTCATTTTTAACTCAAAATTTATGGACCAGGTCTATCACTCTTTTTTTTTTTTTTTTTTTTTTTCTGAGACAGAATCTCACTTTGTCACCCAGGCTGGAATGCAGTGGCACGGTCTCGGCTCACTGCAACATCTACCTCCCAGGTTCAAATGATTCTCCTGCCTCAGCCTCCCGATTAGCTGGGACTACAGGTGCGTACCACCACGCCTGGCTAATTTTTGTATTTTTTGTAGAGATGGGGTTTTGCCATTTTGGCCAGGCTGGTCTCAAACTCCTGGCCTCAAGCAATCCACCTGCCTCAGCCTCCCAAAGTGCTGGGATTACAGGTGTGAGCCACTGCACCCAGTCTATCACTCATCATATTCACTTCATTTGGCTCTAAGTGATGTTTGGCTATTCCCACACACCTTTTCTATTCTCCAGTGACCAAAATTTATCCTAACCGAGTAAATTTGAATATGTGCCACAGGTTATGTAGGCAGTTTCCAAGTGTCTTTGAATAATTGTTCAACTACTTCAAAGAGATGATACACATGCTTAAGTTCTGGTATATTGGTTTTAAACCAATGTGCTATGGTTTGAATGTTTTTGTTCCCTCCAAAATGCATGTTGAAACTTAATCCCTAATGCAACACTGCTGGGAGGTGTGGCCTAATGGGAGATGTTTAGTGCTGCTATAAAAAGGGTTTGTGGAGTGGGTTTGCTCTTTTTTTGCTCTTCTGCTATGTGAGGAAGCATGATAGGCCCTCACCAGGCACGAGATGTTAGCACCTGATCTTGAACTTCCCAGCCTCCAGAAGTGTGAGAAATACATTTCTGTTTGTTATAAATTACCCAGTCTTGGCATTTTGTTATAGCAGCACAAAACAGATAAGAGACAATGTTATCACTAATTTTCAGCTGTGTATAGATAGATCTTTGGAGCAAAATAAATGGAATTGAAGCTAAGACAAACATTGAAGCCTTGCTTCATTGTTAGAATTGTGTAACTGTCCACTTATGTGCTCTGTCTCTGCCTCAGTTCTTGGGGCCTTCTTGAGTCCTGGGAGCAAATATTTGCAGAATATCTATAAAATATTCAACTCCTTACTTTGATTTTTAAGAACTCGAGGCCAGGGCCAGGCACAGTGGCTCACGCCTGTAATCCCAGCACTTTGGGAGGCCGAGCCAGGTGGATCATTTGAGGTCAGGAGTTCGAGACCAGCCTGGCTAACATGGTGAAAACCCACCTCTACGAAAAATACAAAAATTAGCTGGGCGAGGTGGTACACACCTGTAATCCCAGCTACTTGGTAGGCTGAGGCAGAATTGCTTGAACCTGGGAGGCAGAGGTTGCCGTGAGCCAAGATCTGGCCACTGCACTCCAGCCTGGCAACAGAGCGAGACTCTGTCTCAAAAAAAAAAAAAAAAAAAGAGAGAGAGAACTTGAGGCTAGGCACAGTGGCTCACACCTGTAATCTCAACACTTTGGGAGGCAAAGGTGGGAAGATCACTTGAGCCCAGGAGCTCAAGACCAGCCTGGGCAACATGGCAAAACCCTGTCTCTACAAAAAATACAAAGATTAGCCAGGTCTGCTGGTGTGCACCTGTAGTCCCAGCTACTCAGGAGGCTGAGGCAGGAGGATTGATTGAGCCCAGGAGGTTGAGGCTGCAGTGAGCCATGATTGTGCTACTGCACTCCAGCCTGGGTGACACAGTGACAGTGTGACACAATGACAGTGTGACACAATGACAGATAAATTTTTAATATTTCTATTAAAAATATACAGCCTCCAAAAAAAGAACTTTAAGAGTGTCTTATATAATTTTGGCTCTCACAAAGCACCTAATGCCTCGCACCTAGTAGAATCATAGGATTCATAGGCTGCTAGATCTAGAAAGAGCCTTGGGAGGGGAAAACTCAGAAAGAGGAAGTGATGAGTCTTGATTACACAGGGAGTTGGTGTTGTAGGAGAAGGCTTCCAAACTCAGACCTTCATACTTCTCAGTCCACTGCTGTTGTCAGCATACCACATTTGAATAAATAAACTAAGATGTCTCAATTGCTTATTTGCATAGATATTCGGTGTGAGTTGGCAGTCTTGTTTTTGTAACTCCCCTGGCCTCTGGTTTACTGCTGCAAATACATTACAATTGGTATAATGTTCCTAGTCCAAGCTTCTGCCACTCATTTCCTGGCATGATACTGCATACATACTTTTCCTGATATGTAGGCAAAAGCCAGCAGAATCTCCTATTGTAATCCCCAGGAGTCAGTCTCAAATACTTTAAATAAATAAATAAATAAATAAATACATTCATCGTATTAGTCATAATAACACACCCTTAATTTCACTTCATTCAAACAATGTTAGCAGAAATTAATGACATCTTTTGGATCAACTTAAGCAGAGATAAACAAACAAATAATGTAGTTAGTTTACCTCTAACCCATAGGGAGTAGTAAGTAAACATCGTCCAATTGGCAGTAACACTCAAAATATGACGTTGTGTTCAACCACAGTGTTGGTTTAAATTATAATATATTGTAATTATCTTAGGTAAAATTCCACCCAGAAGAACCAAATTTTAATATTTAATAAAATGCTACCACAAAGTACAAATTAGCTAGTTATTTGGGGTCACTTTTCAATTCATAAAAAATACCATGAGTTCTAGTTGACATTTCTTTTTCTTTTTCTTTTTTTTTTTTTTGAGAAGGAGTCTTGCTCTGTTGCCCAGGCTGGAGTACAGTGGCGCGATCTCGGCTCACTGCAAGCTCCGCCTCCTGGGTTCACGCCATTCTCCTGCCTCAGCCTCCCTAGTAGCTGGGACTACAGGCACTCGCCACCATGCCTGGCTACTTTGTATTTTTTTTTTTTTTTTAGTAGAGACGGGGTTTCACCTCGTTAGCCAGGATGGTCTTGATCTCCTGACCTCGTGATCTGCCCGCCTCGGCCTCCCAAAGTACTGGGATTACAGGCATGAGCCACTGCGCCCGGCCCCCTAGTTGACATTTCTAAATGACGCAAATATCTATTGCCACAAACCTTTCCCATCCCTTGTGTCCTAATTCGTGGAAATATGCTGTGGTTTAGCAAAACATAGCCTTTGGAGACTGTCAGTTCCAATAGTATCTCAGGTAGTGACTCTGAATTGGATTATCTCCCTTTAGATATAAATCCAAAAGTCTCTTGTTTTTCTGAATTCTCTACGTAGCGTATCCTCTATATTTATCTCTCTTACCTCCTCACTTATCACTGATCCTGAAAGGAATTCAAAATATTCAAAACAGCTCACAAAACCCAACCCAAACTACAGCCTCAAAGAGAAATGTCAGAGTCTAGGATGCAAACTCTACAATCAGACCCCCTTCTATAATGTAAACAAATGACACTGTCTTGCACATGATAGGAAGCAGACCCAGAGAATCCATCATTTGAGGAAAGACATGGAGACATAAATCTCCTCTGAAATCATTAACATTTTAAAATGAACTTGTAGATATTAATATGTTGCTGTTAATGACATGAAAGGGTTTCATGCCAGGTATTTAAGTGAAAGCAGAGTACAAAATAGTATGTACATTGTAATTATATGTAATTATATATACATACACATATAATTACCATGTACATATACACAAATATATGTAATGTACACACATACACGCACACACATATGTAATACCCTTGATATGGTGCGATGGGAATGGCATTTTACTGATGAGAATTGGACTTTACTTCTATAATCTTTCTCCTCAACTCCATAACTTCTGTCAAATTACGAAAAAACATCAGACAAATCCAAATGAGAAACATTCTACAAATATCTAACCAATACTGTCAACGTCATCAAAAACAAGG
Organism: Pongo pygmaeus; assembly: GCF_028885625.2. NCBI lineage: Eukaryota > Metazoa > Chordata > Mammalia > Primates > Hominidae > Pongo > Pongo pygmaeus. The sequence continues at coordinate 136,636,992 of NC_072396.2, read as the reverse complement.
AAAGTCAAAGAAAGTGTCACAGCCAAGAAGAACCTAAGGAGGTATGACGACTGTGGTATCCTGGATGGGATCTTTGAACAGAGAAATATATAACTAACCTGCACATTGTGCACATGTACCCTAAAACTTAAAGTATAATAAAAAAAAACTAAGGAAATTCAAACACAGTATGGACTTCAGTTAATAATAACGAATCAATATTGATTCTCTAATTAAAACGAATGTACCATGCTAACATAAGATGTTAATAATAGGAGAAACTAGGTGTGCATTATATGGGAACTCTATACTATCTTCACAATTTTTCTATAAATCTAAATCATTTATATCACAAAATATACAACTATGGTTACTCCTGGTGGTAGAATTTTAGGTGAACTTTCTGTTCTTCCTCTTGCCAGTCCATAGTTTTCGACAATTTGCATGTACTGCTTTTGCAAAATGAAAAAATTAAAATTTGTTTGTAAACATATGTGAATTTATATTTTATTCTTCACAATAACATCAATATAAATTTAAAGCATTGCACATATATACCAGGTCTATTTATTGTGTACAGACAATTCAACGTAGGGATTTACAAGCCTCTAAAAGATCCACAGCCCCACTTTTAGAAATTTCGACCTTAACTTTAGATGAATCTGGAATCCTGTTTATAGTTCAGTCTTTCCTGATCACACTGAAAGGAGGCTGAACTTTCTAGGTTGACTGAAAACTTATTGAAATCCCCTTTTGTACTCTCTACGATCGTTTCCTAAATTACATGCATTCTCATTTGATGTCATTAATGAGGATTAGGAGGAGCATAGGGCAAGAGATAGGGAAAAAGATTTATAATCTATCTGTAAATTCTGTATAGTTGAACCTAATTCACACTCTTTCCTTATCTTAATATGAATCACTTATCTTTTCTGATACACGAATATGTGTCCAGAAATACCAGAAATAACTTACTTTTCAAGCAAAATGTATTTTATTTGTACATACTTCATTTTAGCTGGCAAATTCACATAAAAGATGGAGAGGGAGGAAATCAATAGTTTACTTCCTATAATGTGCCTGGTCCACTGTAGTTGCTTGATGGTTACAAGTTTCTTTCCTTCCCTTCCTCTTTGCTACTAACTCCATAGCTCTTATATTTTTTATGCCACTTACTGGCCCTTGGATGTGATCTTAAGTGTCCAAAAATTTATCCATCAAAATTATGGTTAACAGAGAAATATGTGACTGGAGGGGAAAATATAAAAAGATAATAAACCTTGTTTAAATCCATTAAAAATATTTACTAAGTACCTCCTAGGTGCCAGGGATACAGGGCCTGACACATAGTAACGTTCAGTAAAGATTTGTTGAGTTAATGAACAAGGTTCCTGCCATCAGGGAGTTTACATACTAGTGGAGGAGACAGATAAACAGATATTTAAAATATAGTGTGGAAGTACAGGGTGCTATGGGAGTCCAGAGGTACCTTACCTAGTCTGAAGCATCCAGGAAGGCTTACTGAAAGAGAAGAAGTCATCTAAGCTAAAATCTAAGGGATAAGTAGGAGTTAGCTGGGAAGGGTGGTGAGTGTGGGGTGAGAGGAATTGAGAAGCGAAAGATATATGGGCAAAAGTTCTCACAGTATAATTTAAGGATTAATTTGGATATATGGTTGAGGATTCATAAAAGAAAAAATGTTTTAAAGTCAGTCTGAAGCTAAATTAAAAAGATCCTTGAATCCCAATTGAAAAATATGTGCTTCATCTTGGAGGCAGATGAGGCATTTATCACTTATTTTTGAGTAGGGCACTGACTGATGTGGACAAAGTAGTTTTTTAGAACAGTATTCTAGGAATCTTGGGTTGAACTAGAAGGGACAATGTTAGAAGTAGAGTGGGGAATTCGGATGTTCTTGTAGTGTGAGGTGATGAGGACCTGAACTAAGATGGTGAGGCTGAGAATGGGAAGATGCAGTGGCAAATGGGTGCAGGAGATATTCCAGAGGAAGAGTCAACAGGACTCAGTGGCCTGACCCAGTGTAAGAGGGAAAGGGAGATGATCTGCACAATAGGTGTTCATTAAGTACATATGCTTCATCAGGTGATTTCACTTTGAAGTGCTTATCAAACTTGATCTTGCATTAGAATCACTTGGAGGGCTTATGATTAAACACAGACTGCTGGGCCCAACCCCTGAGTTTCTGATTTAGTAGGTCTGCAGTGAGACCTGAGACTGTATGTCTAACAAGTTTCCCAGGTGATGCCAATGCTACAGCTCTGGAGAACACACATTGAGAACCATTGGACTATTAGTGAAATAGGTCATATCTTTTGCAGCAGACAGGCCATGAGGATCATGTTTTAGTCTCATTTGGTTACAAACTAATACGTCATGACTTTGAATTCCCTAATCACACAGACTCAAGGCTCAAGATGGACAAGCATATATTGATATTGTCAAAAATTCAAATGACAGAATAAAACAGACAGTAAAGTCCCTCAGATGTCCACTACATCTCCTTAGAGGCAACCAAAGATTTTAGCTGATTTCTCATTCTGAAAATATCTCATGCACATATAGGCTAATATGTGTGTGTACTTTTTCTCCACCTGTGCTCAAATGGCAGCATACTCTACAGAAGTTCTGCACTTTGCTTTTTTAAAAAATTCAATGATACATCTTAAAGATTATTGCCAAATCATTAAAGAGTTCCTCATTCTTTTATGGCTGCATAATTTTCCACTACATGGCCATGATTTACCAGTCCAATACTGAAGAACAATTAGATTGTTTTCAATATTTTGATGCTTTAGACAGTGCTATAATAAATGTTTTGATGTCATTTAAAATGCACATATAAATTTCTAGAACTAGGATTGCTGGATCAAAGAATATGTAGATTCCCAATGGTGACAGAAATTGTCAAATTGCCCTCCATAGAAGTTAACAGTTTACAGTCCCACTATCAGTTTCTGAGTGTTAGTTTTCCCACACTCTTGCCAACAAAGTGTATTATCAAACATTTTGTCTTTTGCCAATCTGATAGGTGAAAAACGGTATTTCAGTGTGGCTTTAATTTACACCTTTCTTATTACGGAGTGAGACTGAGTACCTTTTCATGAGTTTAGGGCTCTTTATGTTTTTTTTCGGCCAGAGATTTTACAACGAACCATGGATGATTTAGAAGGGTGGAATATGGAAAACTGAGATTTAGCTTTTTAAGGAAGTTCTTGGCAACTTGTGGATGAGGGAGAGAGGTCATCATATTATACAAGTGTGGAGAAACGCAAAGGGAGAGATCAGTAATAAGAATAAGAGGGGACACTGATGAGAAAATAGGAATATTTACTCTGAGTAGCAAACGTAGTTCAATAGTGGATATAGATGCATCAGGCTAAGGGAGCTTGATAACAGTCACTAATTTCAGTTAATTCCCAAAAACATTCATTAAGCATCTTGTGTCATTAAGACCAAAGTTCCTTTCCTCAAGTTTCTCACAGTCTAGGAGGAAAATAGACATAATAAAGAGGAAATAATACAGTCTGTAAAATGATATGATGAGGGAATGAAGAGGGTTATTGAATATTACTTCAGAAAGATTTTTGGGGTGGGGGTGGGGGTAGGAGGAGTGTAAAAGAAAGCTTTGTGAAATAGATGCTGTATGAATTGGATCTCAAAGGAAGAATATATATTAGCCAGGCATAAAAGGGAACATTACTACAGACCTTGCAGGAATGAGGATTATAAAGGTGTACTATGAACAATTGTCTACCAATAAAATAAATAACCTAAATTAAATGGACAAATTTCTAGAAAGATAAAAACTACCAAAATTTATTCAAGAAAAATTATGCAATCTGAAGAGACCTATAACAAGTAGGAGATTGATGTAGTTAAAAAAAAAAAAAAGGCAAAACTACCCACAAAGAAAAACCTAGACCCAGATAGCCTCACTGTTGAATTCTACCAAATATGTGATAATCATTTAATAATAGCTCATCACATACTCTTCCAAATTAAAAAGGAGGAAGGAACATCTCCCAACTGATTCTATGGGACCAATATTATCCTGAGAGAAAAAACAGACAAAAACATCACAACTAAAAAAAAAAAAAAACCACTGCAGACCAATATCTCTTATGAATATGGATACAAAAATTCACCACAAACACTAGCAAACTGAATCCAGCAAAATCCAAAAAAGAATTATGTATCATGACCAAGTGAGATTTATCACAGGAATGCAAGTTTGGTTCAACATTTGAAAATCAATTAGTATAACACATTATGTCAACAAAACAAGAAAATTACGTGATCATCTCAGTAGACACAGAAAAATCATTTGACAAATATCCTAACACTATTTCATGATTTTAAAAAAACACTCCACAGACTAGAATTAGAAAGAACATCCTCAAATTGATAAAGGGTATCTACAAGAAACCCACAGCTAACAGCATACTTAGTAGTGAAAGACTACATGCTTTCCAGGAGATGGAAAACCAGACGAAGATATCGATCTGTTCTCACAATTTTTATTCAACATTGTACTGGAAGTTTTCGGCAGGGCAATTAGGCAAGAAGATGAAATAAAAGACATCCTGATTGGAAAGGAAGATATAAAATGATCTCTATTCACAGATGACATCATCTTGTATGTAGATAATGCTAAGGAATCTGAAAAGAACTATTAGAACTAATAAGCAAATTCAGCAAGTTTTTAGGGTACAAAATCAATATACAAAATTCAATTTTATTTCTCTACACTTACAATGAACAGTCCAAAATGAAATTAAGAAACAATTCCATTCATAGTAGCACCGAAAAAGTATAAAATGTTTAGGAAGAAATTTAACAAAAGAGGTGCAAATCTTACACTCTGAAAACTAACAAATATTGTTCAATAAATTTTAGAATATCTAAATAAACTGAAAAATATCCCATGCTTGTGGATGAGAAGACTTAATATTGTTAAGGTGGCAATACTCTTTGAATTGATCTATAGATTCAATGCAATTCCTACCATAATCTCAGGTGGATTCCTTTTAGAAATTGACTAGCTGATTCTAATATTCACTTGGAATTGCAAATGACCCAGAATAGCCAAAATAATCATGAAAAAGAAGAACAAACCTGGAAGATTCACACTTCTGATTTCAAAATGTACTAAAAAGCAGTAGTAATCAAGACAATGTGTTACTGCCATAAGGATAGACATAAAACAATAGAATAGAATTGAGAGTACAGAAATAAACCCACACACCTATGGTCAATTGATTTTTGCCAAGACCATTCAACAGGGAAGAAGAGTTGTTTTAACAAACTGCTGGAACAACTAGTTAGCCACATGTGAAAGAGTTAAATTGTACCCTTACTCACCCCATATACAAAAATTAACTCAAAACTAATCAAAGATGTAAATGTAAGAGCTAAACTTGTAAAACTCTTAGAAGAAATTATAAGGTAAATATTCATGACCTCAAAATTGGCAAAGTATCCTTAGATACGACACCAAAAACACAAGCAACCAAAGAAAAAAATAGCTAAATTAAACTTAATCATACTTAAAAAATGTTGTGCTCCAAAAGATACTATCAACCCAAAGACAACCTAGAGAATGAGAGATCATATTTGCAAATCATCTATGTCTAATAAGGGACTTGAATATGGTTTGGATTTGTGTCCTTACACAAATCTCATGTTGAATCAGAGGAGGGACTTGGTGGGAGGTGATTGGATCATGGGGAGGATTTCTCCCTTGCTGCTCTCCTGATAGTGAGTCAGTTCTCATGAGATCTGATGGTTTAAAAGTATGTGGCACTTCCCTTTTTGCTCTCTCTCTCTCTCCTGCCACCATATGAAGAAGGTGCTTGCTTCCCCTTCACCTTCTGCCATTATCGTAAGTTTCCTGAGGCCTCCCAGTCATGCTTTCTGTTACGCCTGTGGAACCGTGAGCCAATTAAACCTCTTTTCTTCATAAATTAACCAGTACCAGGTAGTTCTTTATAGCAGTGTGAGAACAGATTAATACAGACTTATATTTAGGATATATAAAGAACTCTTACAACTCAATGATAAAAAGAAAAAGAACCCAATTTGAAAATAGGCAAAGGATCTAGACATTTCCCCAAAAAAGATATACAAATAACCAATAAGCACATGAAAAGATGCTCAACATCATTAGTCAGTGGGGAAATGCAAATCAAAACTACAATGTGTTACCATGTCACACCCATGAGGATGATTAGAATCAAAGAGTGAGATAATGACAAATGTTGGAGAGGATGAAGAGAAATTTCAACCCTCATACACTACTGGTGGGAATGTGAAATGGTGCATTCACTTTGGAAAATGGTCTGGCAGTTTTTCAAATGGTTAAACCTAGAGTTGTCATATGACTCAGCAATTCTCAACTCAAAAGAAATGAGGCCGGGCATGGTGGCCTGTAATCCCAGCACTTTGGGAGGCCAAGGCAGGCAGATTACTTGAGGTCAGGAGTTTGTGACCAGCTTGGCCAACATGGTGAAACGCTGTCTCTACTAAAAATTCAAAAATTAGCCAGGCATGGGTGGCGGGAGGGAGAACATCAGGAAGAATAGCTAACGGATGCTGGGCTTAATACCGAGGGGATGGGATGATTTGTGCACGCCTGTAATCTCAGCTACTCTGGAGGCTGAGGCAGAAGAATTGCTTGAACCCGGGAAGCAGAGGTTGCAGTGAGCTGAGATCATGCCACTGCACTCCAGCCTGGGCAGCAGAGTGAGACTCCGTCTCAAAAGAACAAAAAGAAAAAAAGAGAGAGAGAGAAATGAAAACACATTTTAAATTTGTCCACATTTTAAAATTGTACACAAGTGTTTATAGGAGTCTTATTCATAATAGTCAAAAGGTGGAAACAACCCAATTGCACGTCAACTGACAAATGGATAAACAAAATGTGGTATATCAATATAATATAATATAATATTATTTGGCCATGAAAAGGAATGAAGTACTGATAGATGCTATCACATGGATGAAGCTTAGAAACATTACGCTAAGTGAAACAAGCTAGTCACAAAAAACCACATATTATATGATTCCATTTATATGAAATGTCCAGAAGAGGCAAATCTAGAGAGACAGAAAGTAGATTAGTGGTTGGTTAGGGCTGCAGGAATGGAGATAGAGAGACAATAGCTAGAGTACCTGGCTTCTTTTTGAAGTGATAAAAATGTTCTAAAATTGTGGTGATGCACACACTGGGGCCTGTCAGAGGGGAAGGTGGGGGTAGAGAGAGCATCAAGAAGAATAGCTAATGGATGCGGGGCTTAATACCTAGGTGGTGGGATGATCTGTGCAGCAAACCACCATGGCACATGTTTACCTATGTAACAAACCTGCACATGCTGCACATGTACCCCAGAACTTAAAATAGAATTTGAAGAAAAAAAATGTGGTGATGGTTGCGTAACTCTGTAATATAATACTATCATTGAATTGTACCCCTTAAGTGGATGAATTATGTGGTGTGTAAATTATATTTCAATAAAGCTGATTTTTTTAAGAAAAAAGAATGCTGCCAATCCGTAGGGGGGAAAAATGAAGATAGGGGAAAGCCCTCTGGGCAGAGGTAATATATAAGGCATATGCAAATAAAATATGTACAGAACTGTGTAAACAGTTTAATAACATCATCACTATTTAACACCTACTATGTTGCAGGCACTTTTCTAGACCATGGGATATTCGGTGAACAAAATTTACAAAAGTACCCATCCTTGTGGAGTTTACATTGTAATAGGGGAAACATATTAAAATCCCTAAAGAACATAGTACATTAGAAAAGTGTAACTGCTAATGAGAAAAAAATAAATCAGACTTGAAGGTATTGCATGAGGAGGGGGTGCAATGTTACACAGAGTAGGAGCTCTTGAGTAAAACAGCTGAAGGAAGGAAGGAAACTGTGAATCTGCGGGAAGAACGTTCTAGATGGCACAGCCAGTACAGAGGCTAATGTAAGAGTATCTCTATCATCTATGAAGAGCCAGATTATGTAGTGCTTTTTAGATTATTGTAAGGACTTTGACTTTGCTCTGAGTGAGATGGGAAATTACTGTAGGATTTTGTGGCTATAACGGGATCAGTTTGGCTACTGCGTTGAGAATAGATTGAAGGGGGCTAAGTTCACAAACAGCAAGAGCAATTAGAAGAATACAATAATCATCCAGAAAAAGTGAAAATGGTGGTTTGGGCCAGATTCTTAGCAGTGGGTGTGGTAAGAAATGGTCACATTTTGGACATATTATGAAGGTAAGAACTTCAGTATCTCCAGATGGGTTGGATTGTATGGCATAAGGGGAAAAGAAGACTCTAGGATGACTGGAAGAGTGTAGTCTGTGCAACTGGAAGCTGGAGTTGCCATTTACTGAGATTTTTAAGACTGCAGAAGGGAGGCTGGGAATGGTGACTCATGCCTGTAATCCCAACACTTCGGAAGGTGCAAGCGGGAGGACTGCTTGAGCCCAGGAGTACGAGACCAGTCTGGGCAACAAAATGAGACCTCATGTCTACAAAACATACACAAATTAGCCGGGTATGGTGACGCTTGCCTGTAGTCCCAGCTATTCAGGAGGCTGAGGTGGGAGGATTGCTTGAGCCCAGGAGGTTAAGGCTACAGTAAGCCATGATTGCACCATTGTACTCCTGCCTGGGCAACAGAGCAAGATCTTGTCTGAGAGACAGAGAGAGTGAGTGAGAGAGAGAGAGAGGAAGGAAGGAAGGAAGGAAGGAAGGAAGGAGTGAGGGAGGGAAAGAGAGAGAGAAAGAAAGAGAGAGAGAGAGAAAAAAGAAAGAGAGAGAGAAAGAGAAAGAAAGAAAAAAAGAGAAAGAATGACTGCAAGAGAGGCATGTGTTCATTTTTGAGGAGAGGTAGTTATCGAGATTCAGCGTTGGACATGTTAAATCTGAGATGTCTGAGTAATACAAATGGTACTATAGTATAAATATGAATCTAGAGTAGTGGTCCCCAACCTTTTTGGCATCAGGGACTGGTTTTGTGGAAGACAATTTTTCCATAGAGGGTGGGGGGGCGGAGGGCGACAGCGGGGGATGGTTTCAGCATGAAACTGTTTCATGTCAAATCATCAGGCATTAGTTAGATTCTCATAAGGGGCATACAACCTAGATCCTTCGCATGCGCTGTTCACAATAGGGTTCATGCTCCTATGAGAATCTAATGCCGCTGCTGATCTGATAGGAGGCGGAGCTCAGGCGGTAATGCTTCCTCACCCACCGGTCACCTCCTGCTGCGTGGCCCGGTTCCTAACAGGCCACAGACCGGTACCGGCCCATGGCCCAGAGGTTGTGGACCCCTGATCTAGAACTATGGGAGCAGTCTGAACTGGAGATGTAAATTTGGGAGTCTGCAGTATGTAAGATGGTATTTAAAGCCATAAGACTCGGTGCAAATTCACTGAAACCATGATGATTTTATTTATACTAGAACATAAAGGATGTGAAGGTGGGAGATGTGCTTGGAAGGTAGGCAGGAATAAGAATATAGAAGACCTTATATTTCATGCGTATAAACTTGGGCTTTTTCTGATACAGAGTTGTTGAAATCAGCAGAAATATGTAGTTAGACTTGTTTCAAACAGACTTGTTTCATAACACTGGTAAAAGTATGCAGAAAACACCAGAGACATACAAACGATTTAGGAGGCTATTACAGCATTCAGGAAAGAGTTGTCACACAAATGTTTCTCCAGTCCCTCTACACACTAGAGCAGACATAGGATATGACGGATGTAAGAAAGACTAAGGAGGTAGACTTGGCAGGACTTAATGGTTGTTTGGTTATAGGAAATGAGGATAAAGGAAGAGTTAAGAGTGATATTTTATATGGTTTGTAACTGTGTCCCCACCAAATCTCATGTGGAAACGTAATCCCCAGTGTTGGAGGTGGGGCCTGGTGGAATGTGATTGGATCATGGGGGCAGATCTTTCATGGCTTGGTGTTGTCCTTGCTATAGTGAGTCAGTTGCTGCAAGATCTGGTTGTGTAAGAGTGTGTGGCACCTCCTGCTCTTTTCCTCTTGCTCCTGCTTTCCCCGTGTGACCTGCCTGCTCCTGTTTGACCTTCCACCATAAGTAAAAGCTCCCCAAGGCCTCCCTAGAAGCCAGCAGGCGCACGTGCCATGTGTCCTGTACAGCCTGCAGAACCTTGACCCAGTTAAACCTCTTCTTTATAAATTACCCAGCCTTAGGTATTTCTTTCTAGCAACACAAGAATGGCCTAACACAATACCCTAAGTTCTACTTTCAGTGACTGCTGGATGGTAGCACCATTTACTGTGACAGGAAACACAAGAAGGGGGGAAAGCTCTGGATATTAAAAGGAAAAAAAAACCCTATGATATGCTAAAATTAATATAGTAAGTTTGAGAAACCCTTAGGATCAGCCTGGGTTCTCAAAGCTAGCCTCTAAGTTAATTTTGTTGATCTTGTCATGTGGGAAAAGCATCCACTGAATTTCTCTGCACAAGCACTGTGATTGGCTTGAACACTACATTTCTATGTAAAATAATTTAATATTTAGACTTTTAGGATCTGGTTTACAGGAGTGTACCTCACCACCCCATCCAACCCTCCAAACTTCTCATTCCCCAGCTTTCTAGCTGACACAAAATTGAGTCCCCAGCCATTCAGTGCTAAAGGTCAAACAGTCTTACATTGAATCCCTTGAGCCATGAGGATCTCTGTAAGGTGCCTACTTGAGCAGCAGCAACCCAGCCTCTCTCATGCTGACATTGTCATGGCAACAAGGAAGTGTGTTGTCTCTTCTTTTTAAAATCCAGACTATGTATTTTATTTTTATTTTTATAAAGTTTGAAATATATGGAAGATTAGGCCGGGCACGGTGGCTCATGACTGTAATCCCAGCACTTCGGGAGGCGAAGGCAGGAGGATTGCTTAAGCCAAGGAGTTTGAGACCAGCCCAGGCAACATAGCAATACCCCATTTCTACAAAAAACAAAAAAACAAAAAATTAGCTGGGCATGGTGGCACATGGCTGTAGTCCCAGCTACTCCGGAGGCTGAGTTGGGAGGATCACCTGAGCCCAGGGAGTTCGAGGCTGCAGTGACCTATGATCATGCCACCGCACTAAAGCCTGGGTAACAGAGTGAGACCCTGTCTCAAATATATATGTGTAAAAAGAAAAAAGAAAAGAAAAAAAAACCAAAAAAAACCAAAGTGGGTGTTTTTAGTTTAATCTTTTGCTGACACCTAGTGCCAGAACTCGGCATATTCAGCTACCTGCTCCAAATAAGAAAAAAATAAATAGAATTAACAGGATTTTTAAATTGCCATGAATTTGACAAAAAAAAGATGATCTATTTTAACAAACAATATTTATCTTATCTTTACATTATACTTTTCACATCATTTCCCACATTTAAATAACAGCCTTTTAAAGTATTCGGACTCCAGGCCTTCTAAATGTCTAAGAATTCAATGTTGAGGCAATTTCTTTCTATTCTCATTTTTGGTTCCCTGCTGGGGGAATTGCTAAGAGTGCATAGAGGCCCAAGTAGTTCAGAATTTAACTCTTTGTAAGTTTTAAAGTACTTAGAATAAATTCCCCTTGGAAATTGTATGGGATGAGTCTGGAGTCCACGATGTTTTCATAACCATGCTTTTCAACCATTCTCAATTTCACATTATGGGTTTACACTAAACAGCAAAAATTTGGCCTTGCATGTAATTATTATAAGTGCTCATTTCTAAAGAGGAATGAATTTGTAAATAAAGGGAGGGAAGAGTGACTTTTTATGGTATGAAATAATTTTGAGGAGAAACACGATTTGTATACACATCATTAAAAATAGGGCTTAAACTATTTGTGGTAAATAAAACTTGTGGGCAGTAAGAGAATTCAGGAGGATTACATCTGTGTTTGAAGGTATTATAGGTACGAGGCAAAGGAAGAAATGAAAATGCAAGGTTTGTAAAAATGAATGAACCAGTTTTCTGCTTGAATCTGCATCTACCGGCTGTGTGAACTTAGTTGTGTGAGCCTCAGTTTCCTCATCTCTAAACTAGAGATGATGATGACAATGTGCTTGCCTTATAGGGTTGCTGTAAGGATTGAAGTATTCTACAGAATTTCTGACATGTGGCAAGTGCTCAATAAACAATAGCAGTAATAGCAGCATTAAAAATAACTAGGCTTACCCCAATGCCTCCTCTTACAGAGTCTAATATTGTCCTAGTGTCAAAACAAGGGGGCTCCTTGTTGTAAATGTTCCAGAGCACTTTGGAAAGTAACTATGACCACCTCAGCTTCAGTACCAGGTGCCACAGATCCAAGGTCAAGTGGCCCCTGGGAGGTTATAGAGGCATGTTTCCAGAGGGCATTTGAAATCAGTATGAACAGTCAGTCTTACTCAAGGGCAGAGAAACAGGGTAATAAAGTCTAGATTCTTTAACCTTGCCTCACTGCCCATTCACTGCCCTGTCCTTCAAAGAAACAAAACTGCTTTCTGTGGAACAAGGTGGCTAATATAAGATAGGCTCAGACTAACTTACGTTTGAATTCAAACTCTACCACTATCCAACTGTTTGACTATGTACAAACTAACTTCTTTGGGCCTTAATTCCTTCGTTTGTAAAATTGGGAATAATAATACCTAACTCTTAAGGTTATTGCTAGGATTAAATGAAATGATGTGTGTAAATCACTTTGCACAGTGCCTGGCAAATAATCTGTAATCAAGAAATTATTATCGGGGGCGTGGTGGCTCAAGCCTGTAATCCTAGCACTTTGGGAGGCTGAGGGAAATAGATTGCCTGAGCACAGGAGTTCGAGGCCAGCCTGGGCAATATGGTGAAACCCCATCTCTACTAAAAAATACAACAACAACAAAAAATTACCAGGGATTCTGGCACGCACCTGTAGCCCCAGCTACTGGGGAAGCTGGGGCAGGAGAATCGCTTGAACCCAGGAGGCAGAGGTTGCAGTGAGCTGAGATCGCACCACTGCACTCCAGCCTGGGTGACACAGCAACTCTGTCTCCAAAAAAAAAAAAAACCAAAACAAAACAAAACAAAAGGCAAGATAAACTATTATCATTACATGATTAAATCATCCGACTTGCCACCACATCAAATATGGCCTTGATATTGAGACTAGCTTGGCAATTTTAAATGGATTTTAATAACCTGAGAAGCATGTCTTACATGTCATTTCTTTCTATGGCTTAAACCTGATCATAATCACCATTTGTTAAACACCTACCATATGATAGGTACTTAGGCACTTTTTCTTACTTAATCTTCACAATACCCGAATAAGGTAGATCTATTAATATTTTCCCTTCACACATGATGAAAGAGAAGCTCAGAGAAGGTAAGAAGTAAGTTGCCTCAGGCTACATATGCAGCACAGCCAATGGTTGAACCTGGCGTGGATGTCGCTAGCCCCTGATTTTGTATACTGCAGTTCAGACCTTTGTAAAAACACATTCCATGGCTTCCTACAGCCTCCAGGGGAAAAGTCAAACCATTTAGCTTACTACTCAAGGCTTTCCCCTATTGTTCTAGCCCCTACCGTTTCCTCTGGCCTCCTTGCCTACTGCCCAATCACCTTCTCTAGGAAATCTTCCCTGATATCCTTCCTAAGTCTCCCATAACACCCTGGCCGATATCTGTATCATAGGATGTGCCACGCTATACTGTAATGTTGATTGTATTGTCTATATTCCTCAAAAATGCTAGTAAAGTGCTTGGCACAGAGTAGGAATTCAATAACTGTGTGATAAATGAATGAGTGGATACATTAACGAGTATCAAGCAAGAAAGCCCCAAATAATGTCCTACCGCTTTACAGAACAGTGGTGCTTAAAATGTGGTCCCTGGGCCAGCAGCAACAGTGTCATCTGGGAACTTAGATATGCAAATTATAAATCCTGACCCAGACCTACTGAGTAAAAAACTCTGGGGTTGAGACCTGGCCGTCTGTGGTTTCACATCACCTCCAGGTGATTCTGATGTACATATATTAGGAGTATAGGAGTATAGTTATTATTAGTACTAATTCTTTAAATTTATTTGGTACTTGATAGATTACAAAATAATTTTCTAACTACTATCTTTCAAATCAAGGATGAAGTGGAGAGGGAAAAATTGTTAAGGAATTCAGATCTATTTTAAACACATCCCTATTTAGTACGCCTCTCAGTTCTGAGAAACTAACTTTGTCAGTAGTCGCACAAATTTGTGTCTTTGTAGGAGTGTCTGCCTGGCCAGGTTGGGGTAGTGTCCTCTGTGATCAGCAGCACCTCTTGTGAAATCTCATTGATTGGATGAAGGATTCCAGGTGAGCAAAATTGAATGTGATTAAATTCTCATTGATGCTGTAGGAAAGCTAAAGCTATAGGAAAAAAGGCTTACTCATGTAGGGGATAAGGGATACATGAGTATTTTTTAGTGCTTTATGCAGACATGATGTTTCAGTAAGTGAAAGAAGCCATTCACAAATTTATATGAACCCATTATTAGTTTACAAAAAAAAAATGTTCTTTAACTCTCTCCAGAAAAAAAATTGTGAAAGACACTAAAATGTTAATAGCAATTTTCTCCAGGTAGTGGGATTATACTTTTATTTTATAATTTTTTGCACATAACATTATTTTCATGAGAAAAAAGATAATAATAAAGGTATAAAATTGGTTTTGTGTACTGGGGGAGCCTGACATGCAGAACTAATAATTAACTAATGATTGGTGTAGCTGGAGGCAGGATTTGAAAGAGAAGATTGGAATCTTAGAGGGTAGGAGCTAGAAAGAATCCAGGACAACTTAGCTGATATCAATGGGGTCCCTAAAGCATTGAAATAAGATTTCTGTAGGCAAAGACCGAGGACACTACTGGCTCAAGCTTTCTGGTAATTCAAGAGCAACTTCTAGCAAAAGAGAAGGGAAGAGCCTGGATGGAAAATAGATAGCCATGTATAGAAAGTAGATGGATAGCCATGGGTTTTTTCCCAGGACCTAGAAGGCAAGACGGCTCATTTGGAGAGTAGAAGTTAGGGTAAAATATCCCAGGCAGTTGGTGGCTCCAAGGATTGCAACTGAAGGAGGTAACAACTCGAAAAGAAGAAAGGGATAAGTAAGCAACTGGTGCCTGTAGCAAACAAACAGCACTTTAAACTTGTGCCAAACTAATTTCAAAAAATGAGATTATGGCGCTAATACTTATATTATCTGCATATAGTGCATACACTGTGGTTTCTTCACACTATGGTAAAAATGGGTTGTGTTCTTTAAAATAATGCTTGAGCAATACTTTGGAAAGGAGGTTGATGCAGAATTAAAGCAAAAGTTGTGAATCTCAAGGGCATGATCTCTAGAGAAGTCCTCCCATTCCCCTCTTCCCATATTCAAGCCTTTGGAGTGGAAAATTATTACTTGAGCAGTTTCTATTTATTGAGCAATTAGTATTTGGAAGACTAAATGTTTTGAATGGATTTCTCATTTATTCTTCTACGAGTTAGATACTGCTGTTATGCCCAACTTTACAAATGAAGGAATGGAGGTGTAGCTTGCAAAAGGGCAGTGTTAGGACTGTCTGGCTCTGAAGCCCAAATTCCTTCTAAAACACTGCCCTGCATTTGTTAGTCCTGAAAATACCCTAAAGCAAGTAACAATCACTATAAAATGCTAAAATTAGTAATACCTACTGTGAGGTTATAAAGTGATATGGTCATACTGCATTGGTGGGAATGTGAATTGGTGTGACCTTTCTGAAGGACAATTTGGCAATACTTACCAGAAGAATTTTAAGTGCAAGTGCCTTTTGTTTCAATTATTGAATTACTAGAAATTCACCCTAAACATTAACTGACAATGATATATGTCCAAGGCGTTTAGTGCAAAAATCTAGAAGCAATCAGTGTCCTTCAAAGGGGAGCTGGCTAATTAGCTTATGATACAGCCATGAAATAAAAATTAAGAAGGCCAGACATGGTGGCTCATGCCTTTAATCCCAGCACTTTGGGAGGCCAAGTCGGGAGGATCCCTTGAGCTCAGGAGTTGGAGACCACCATGGGCAACATAGTAAGACTCCATCTCTACCAAAAAAATTAAATTAAATTAAATTAGCTGTGTGTGGTGGCATGCACCTGTAGTCCTAGCTACTCGGGAGGCTGAGGTGGGAGGATCCCTTGAGTCCAGGAGATTGAGGCTGCAGTGAGCTATGATCATGCTACTGCCCTCCAGCTTGGGTAACAGAGGGAGACACCGTCTTAAAAAAAGTAAATTAATTAAAGTTTTAAAAGCAAGGTAAAAAATAGTGTGTACAGTTGATTACTTTTGTAGTACAGTAATTTTTTTTTAACTTTTTTTTATTATTACTATTATCATTATTATACTTTAGGCTCTATGGTACATGTGTGCAACGTGCAGGTAGTACAGTAATTTTTAAAAATATATATAGAAGGTAGATTGATAGATACACTGACATATGAATAATGTTCCCCCTCGAAAAACATAAGAAGCTTTTAACAATAAATATCTTTGTGAAGAGTAACTGAATTATTATTTTCGTGTCATTTGCAGATACTTGAGCTTTTAAAATTTTGTTCCCCCCATGTTCGCTATTTTTTTAAAATTAACACTTCATTAAATCTTTTAAATAAAAACCAAATAGCATTTATTGGGGCTTTATAATGTGCAAGGGACTGTGCTAAGAACTTTACCTGTAATACCTCATTACATTTTCACATTAACTTCTTATCTCCTTTTTACAAGTGAGGAGTTAGAGGCTCAGACAAGTGAAATCACTTGCTTGGGGACACAGAGCTAGAATGTGGCGGAGCTGCAATTTTAATGTACCTCTGTCTCATTTCAGAGCCTTAGCTCTCAACTGCCAGGCCGCACTCTTCTACTTGCTCTTTATACCCTCATTGCTTAATGAGAGTACACTGGCAAACAACAGGAGTCTAATGAGATAATGTATGTGAAAATACTTTTCTAAGTATAGAGATGTTGGGGGAGGGCAGGCAAGGGTAGGGAATTTGTTTAAATTGGGCAGACCTGTCCACTGACCCCTAGAAAGTCAGGATTTTTTTTTTTTTTTTTTTACAAAACCATGATCAACAACTTTTTGTTCCTCCTTTAAAAATATTATAAAGTTATATTTACTTCCTTTTTCCCAATTATTGTTTATAAATTAAAATATGGAGAAATAAAAGCCATTTCATAATAGTCCTCACCCATAATTACTTTGTTTCAGATTTGAATGGCTATGTAACTATTACACACCCGCGTTTTACATAAACAGTAGCAACTAGACATTTGTTCAGTATCTTGCTTTTTCAGCCCTACAATATATCTTGGCCATCTTTTTATATAAACACTTACAAATCTACTTTTCTCTTCTAAAGTAGCTGCATAATATCCTATTCTGTGAATACAGTAGGTAGGTAGGTAGGTTGGTAGATAGATAGATGATAGATAATATAGAGAGCTATGAAACTTTTAAAAATCACCTACTGAAGGACATTTAAGCTTCTTCCAATTGTTTGATTTCCTAATCAATGCTGTAATGAATACCCTTCCTAAGAAAGTTTAGAAGGATCTTTAGACTGAGTGTAATATTTGTCCACTGTAGTTGACGAGAGTGACCCCACAGGACGCTGTACTGAGGGGAGGAGTATGTTTCACTGCGTGGAGAAACAAAGAACTCTCCCCTAAGCATGACCAACACATTCAGAGATATTAGGATTGCCAACAGGTGTGATGACCTGAAAAAGAACTCCTTGTTTTGACAGTTTAGTAATAGAGCAAAGACTTGCCACGATTGCTCAACACTGGCTGGATCAGAAGAGGAATTTCCAGACTCAGTTACAAGCAGGGCTGGTGGAGGGCTGTGAATCCCACCAGACAGTCTGGAGACAGCTAGACAGGGAGATGAGCAGCAGAGCTCCAAATCAGGCAACAGCACGTGTGAAAGGAGCAGTGACCTGTGGGGAAACTCATAACTCACAGACCAAACCTCTTCCAGCAGAGGGCAGTGCCTCTGATACGAGACAGGGCCCAGGCCAGCTGGAGCCAGAGCTGGGGACTTCGCTGGAGAGATAGCACCGGCCTGAGGTCAAGGAGAAATTGAACTAAACTCTCCTTTGAAGACTGTAAGTGACATTGGGGAATACTCAGGGAGGGACAGTGGGACCTCACACTACTATGATTCGCCTGTCTTCTAATGTCCAACAATTTAGGCTGAGTAATAAATCTCTTTATATTTATAGAGTTTGGCCATTTAGGGCTTGTAAGTAAGGGAATTTGGAGTCATTTTTGCTAGGCTGGCCACTGAGTCTCGCAGGTTTCTGGGTACATGCTTGAATTGAAAAGAAAGTGACACACCTAAAATACAGCCTAGACTCCTGGCCCTGGGGCTCTGTGGATCCGACACAAAGTTTACAAATAGAAAGCTAGCAAAAGGAAAGATAGTCGGAAGTAACAATTTTATCTAAAAATAGAAACTTAGAATCTAACACCAGAGTTACTACTTGCTTTTGAATTTCAAAGACTACATAGGATGGCCTTTAAAACAAAACTTCAGCATGCAAGAGCCAGCCAAGCAAATTGTTATACATAAAGATAATCAACGATTAAAATAAATTAGTCTTTAGGCCTAAACCGTTTCCAATCAAATCTTTCCTGAATATTGGTTACCTTTTCTGCCGTGTAGTGGTTGGAATCAAATGAGAACATAGCTGAGCAGAGTACCATAAAGTCTACTTCTAATGCTGCTGTTTTCGAGCCTTGTGATTTTTTTTTTTAAAGTGACTTTAGTATTCGCCGGTAAAGTCAAGGCGGATCTACCAGACGGTAAAAGCACTGTGTGTGTGTTTAATTGTCAGGCACGGCTAAGTAAAACGCACTGCATCTGAAATCTAAGGGTAGTTTGCATGCATCTCTCGGCAAAATAGCAAGTGGAAGAAATACCAGCAAGGAGAATAAACTTTCTGGGCTGTTTGATTTCCCCTGCAACTTCTAGTCCAGGGATGTCTGGCGTTCTCCGGGTGGCTAGATTATCAGCCCGCAGGTTCCGCACCGGCCAGGGAGCGGCTCAAGTCCTAGGGCCGGGCGGCTGGAGGTTGCGGGTCGGAGGGGCTTCTACGGGTTTGGGGGTGGGACGGTCCGCGGCAGCCGCGGGCGGGTAAGGACTGACGCCGCAGGTTTCCACAGGCCCGTTCCCGAGGCCGGAGTCCCGACCCGAAACCGTCCCCGGCCGGCTCGCTCGCTCAGCAGGGCGCGGCTCCAGCGCCACCCGGTTCGCCCCGAAGAGGTGGGACTTTCCCCACCGGAAGTGATCCCGTCCAGTCTCGGGGAACTGGGGCACCTCAGCCAGTGTGTCAGGGAAACCCTTCCGGGTGTGTGCTGGGGGGGGGGGGGTGGGGGGTGGGTGAGAAAAAAAAGAGGTGGGTTCGCCTGGAGTCCCTGCGGCCGCCGCCGGACGGCCCCCGCCCCTTTCCCCGCCGCGAACAGCAAAGCTGGGGCAGCGGAGAGGCAGAGGAGTCAGCGGGTGGCCATGGCCTTGGCGTGACAGAGCCTCCCCGGCGGCCGGGCGGGTGCGGACGGCGGGGTAAGCGGCGGTAGCTTGAACCGGGTGGGAGCCGGGGGAGGCGGCGGCCGGCGCCGCAGGTTCGGGGCGGGGGTCAGCCGGGTAATGTGCGTCCTTCTCCCCTTCACAGGCCGGACGACCCCCGCGGGAGCCGGGGCCCAGAAACCCGCCCGGGCAGCGGTAACTGAAACGGAGCCCTCAGGCCTGAGCCGGCTGGGCTGCGCGAGCAGGAAGCGGGGTCCCTGGGCCCCTTTGTGTGAAGGGCGGGGGAGGGGTGCCGGGCAGCCCCGGGCTGCGGGCTCCTCGCAGCCGTCTTGCCGCGGGGTCCACTCGCCGCGGCCCCCACCCTTTCCCTCCCGGGGGCACGCGCCTCCTCGCCACCCTCGCCGGGCTTTTCCCAGGCTCGCCCTCCTCCCCACGCCCCCTGCTCGGGCTGCAGTTCCTATAGGAAGGGCATTACCATCCCTTCCCCACCCTCCCCGACTCTACGCTCTTTCCCCTCCCCCTCCTGTAACTTCCTCTTCTTCCCCGGTTGGGCCCTCTGCTCCTCTGCACTCTCCTCCCCAGTTCGCAGATTTCCGCCCACCTTCCGCCTAGTCTAGCCGCGCCGCAGCTAGCGGGGTGATCTTTCCCCCGCTCTGGTAGGAGTTGGTGAAGGTGAGACTCATGAGGGAATACAAGGTAGTGGTGTTAGGGAGTGGAGGGGTTGGCAAATCTGCCCTTACTGTGCAGTTTGTCACTGGGACTTTCATTGAGAAATATGACCCCACCATTGAAGATTTCTACCGCAAAGAGATCGAAGTGGACTCTTCCCCGTCCGTGCTGGAAATTCTGGACACCGCAGGAACTGAGCAGTTTGCCTCCATGAGAGATCTCTACATCAAAAACGGCCAAGGTTTCATCCTGGTTTATAGCCTGGTTAATCAACAGTCTTTTCAGGTAACCAAACCAAGTCTTGTAATTTGTTAGAAGGGGGTGTGGTAATCCGACATCGACTTCTGGGTTGCTTGAACCGTGCATTAATGACTGTGCTTTGCTTTTGAAAGTTAGACATGACGCATTTTTGAGGTTACTCCTGCCATGGAAGACTATCGGGTTGTTTCTATAGAGCGTGGTAAAGTAACAAGCGTCAACAAATATTTTAAAGCTATTTTTAAGTGAAAGAAAAGTGAAAAAGAAATGTCAGTCTGTGTATATTTCGCCTGGAATATAACCATCTGAAGTTGCTTGCTCAATTCAACAAGTATTGATTAACTTACACAACAAAACATCTAACAAATAATCTCGGGTAAATAGAGCACTTTGAAAAAATTATTTGGAGCCGATTATCTGTTGCACAGATAAGTCCTCTGTGTCTGTCCCACCCACACCTTCCCCTCCCACCCCCCAACACCCCCTCCCGCCGCCCTCCCCTTCTCTCTCAAGTTTCTCAACTAGATTCATAAATCTTAGTGTTGCAAGACGAAGAACTCAAGACCTGCCTTCTAGGCATTTTACTTAATTACTTGGGGCGTGTAGTAGGAAGGAAAGTTACTAATAGAAAAGACTAGCACCTAGAATTAATAACCAACAAAAATCAGGAATGACTCTTTTTCTGCAGTTGATCCAAATTGTTTCTGGTAACATTGCCTGTATTTACAGAAAATACGTGGGTCTGGGAACACTGAACAAGTGCAGATTTCTTACTCCGGCTGGGTGGCCAAACTGGATGTGGTCCAATCTCTTAGAAAATCTGTCCTGTCCTTCACTGGGAAACAGACTGAAGGTTTAACGTTATTTTAGGATATGCAATGTATGTTTCTATTTATTCCTTGAAAATGAATAACCTCATATTGACCCATTATATTGACCTCCATTGATTTAGGAAATGGATATATTTTTTCTGCATTTAAAGGTATGCACTTAATGTAGCTTACTTAAGAGACCTTAAGTGCTTTAGCCAATACAATGTGCTAATTCCACTTTCTTTAGTATTTTAAATTAAAGTACTATAGTGAACTTTCCCAGTAACCTGATAGAACAACTTCAGGGATTTTTTTTTTAAGATGATAAATTCTGGGGAAATAAATCAAAGCTATTGAGACCAAACTAAATTCATTTTATGTAGGCATAAATTCCCAAACAATAGTATCATAAAAGCATTTTCCCCCAGAAAGTACCAAAGTACTGAAGGTGCTGTTTTACAGGCATTTTTTCCCTAAAGGATCCTCAGGAGATTTGTTATTCTATCAGCTTACTCTCTGGAGGCTGAGAGTCTTTTGAAGTGTGTTTCATAAGATTTCTGTTATATCCATTTCTGTTATAGACATGAATTGGGAGTGAAAAACTGTGCCATTATTTCAGTGGAGATGTAAACTCTTTTGAGCCCAAATGCCCTAAGTTTGGATTTTCAGCTGAACTTATGTTTCCATAAAGACAATGGGAAATAAGCGTAACCTAGAAATCTGGGTTGATACATGATCAAACCAAATTGATGCAAATATCAAATAACTATATTTTTATAGATTTTCACAGTCCCTTGCTTTTCCATAGGCCCACATGTGAATATTCTGTACTTACTATGACTTCCAATTAAGCATACATTTTCTATTTAAGGCAAACTTTTAAAATTATGAAATATTACCAAAAATGGTGATTTTTATAATTAAGTCTATAATATTGTATTAAATCAATACATGCCCCCACCTCCCAAAATTGATGCTACTGGAGAATTGCTAACGCTCTTATCTTTTGTAATTCGTTGTAACTACTTGGAAAAAGTAATACGCATGGGGAAACAAGTAGTAAAAACAAACACAGGCAAAAAAAAAAAAAATGACTTCTTCCCACCCAGACTCCCCTAGCACTGTCCTTCCCAGGAATTGCTCACTGTTACAGTAGTTTTTAGTGAATTTAAGTGTATTTTAAGGTGTTTGATTTTACTGGAATAAATGCATACCATTCAATTTAAAATAAAACATTTAAGTGTATCCATCTGATTGTAACTCTTTTATTCTAGGCATTACAAAGTGGTTTTTGTTCCCACTTAAAACACTTTCACTCAAGCCCTTTTGCTACATGGCTAGGAATGCATAGATGCTGCAATCCTGTGCTGGGATAACAGGTGTTACAAGGAGTGATGACAAGCAGGCAGGTTTAGGGAGATGGCCAAACATCCTTATGTATGAATGGATTAATCATTTGGAAACTTGCTTTTTTAATCAGTATAGACTGGGGGTGGGTAAAAGTGATTATATGAGTCAAGGTTAGTGTGCAGCCCATGTTTTATATTCTTGACAAACCCAGCAGGTAGGGTCTCTGGAAATTAGTTCTTACTTCAGTGGACAAAATGATGACGTTTTCTCTGTTTAGGTGTGATTTCATTTTGGATTCAGCTTTGTATACTCACTGAGGTATGACTTTTTGTAATACTGTAATATTTCTGTTATGGTTATACAAACAGCATAATGTTTTTCTTTCTCTTTGTGATTGCTTGAATAGGATATCAAGCCAATGAGAGATCAAATTGTCAGAGTGAAGAGATATGAAAAAGTCCCACTAATCCTAGTAGGAAATAAAGTGGATCTGGAACCAGAAAGAGAGGTTATGTCTTCAGAAGGCAGAGCTCTGGCTCAAGAATGGGGCTGTCCTTTCATGGAGACATCGGCAAAAAGTAAATCAATGGTGGATGAACTTTTTGCTGAGATCGTCAGGCAAATGAACTATTCATCCCTGCCGGAGAAGCAAGATCAGTGTTGTACAACTTGCGTCGTCCAGTAAAAAAGATAACCTCAATCATGGCCATACCGAGCAGGTTAGTTTTTGATGGAACTGTATGAATCAGGTAGTGTTTTGCTTTTTGATCAAGTATAACAAAAAGCTGGTTAGTGTTAGTACACATGGCACTGCCTTAAATTTCTTTATTTTTAAAATAACATTTTCCATCACACAAAATAGTCAACATTCAATGAAGAAATTTTTTTTAAATGCAGATAAGCAAAGCGGAGGTAAGAAATTGCTTATATTCCCATCACCAGGATTTTAAGTGAGTTATTGTTCTTCCTTCTCTGCTTTATTGGTAACATTTCTTTGGGTTGAGTTAAACCATAATACACTTTTTCCCTGTTCTTCTGATTTAGCATCCAAAATGCACAGGAGAGCACTCAGTAATAATTTCAGAAGTTTTGTGGTATTTTCTGTACTTTTATGTTTTTATGTCCTGAGCAAGCAAATTGCTGCAATTAAAATCACCAATTTACTAATCGCCAAGTGCTTGATTAACAATACAATTATTTAATCGAATTCATCTGTACCTAACACTTGAGGGACTTAAGTGACCTCTGATAATAACAAATTATAGTGCCACAGTGTATCCTGACTTCATTATAAATATACGGTCCAAAAGATAATCTAGTTGAATTATCTGTGATGTGTTAGAAGGAACAGTTTCATGCATAAAAAAAATTTATTCAATTTAATAAATTATGAGATTAATAGGAACAGTAACAAACCTTCAGGCCTTTCACTGAGTTAGTTTTTTTTAATGAATGAGTTTTTTTAAAACTCATACTTTTTTAAAAGTAAGGTTATGTAAAACTTATGAAGCATTTAAAACAAGATTATTTATGCCATGATCTTTTAGTCTAGATTGTAATTGAGCAAATAGTCTCACTTAGACAGTAACACTTAGATAATAAGATAAAACAACCATTATTGTGAATGACTGAGAAACCGCAGCAAATGCCAGACTAGCCTGACAGTATCAGGAATGAAATTGATCTTCCTGAGCCAAGGCTGACCTCGAGTCTAGGAGGCAGTGTTGCAAATGGCAACAGGCATTTCAGATTGGAGCAATGATTCCTAATCAAGGGTCTGGCTTTGTGTATGCTCCCCGGAGAAAAGACTAACGGTCCCTAATTTATCTTTTCAGACAAGGTCTCCTGTCAGATAGTGTCATCTTTGAAAATGAAGGATGACAACAATGCTTTATTTAAAATGCTTTCACTCATCAGCCTTTAGCATACCAGAATATGATGAAAACTCATTTATTTTCTTATGTCTAGCTACATGTATTATTTTATAAAGTCACTTTTCAGACCATAGTCCAGCTTATGTTTGGTTGAGAGCATTGCACTTGCAGTATAGTCTTTTGAGGAGGGGAGAGGCTTATGGATCAAGTCCCATATTCTTGCTGCTGTAATCTCTCTCCTTAAATTGTAAGCCAGCTTCACAATTGAACAAGTTCTGTGTGGTGATTGCTTCTTTACTGTTTTGCTCTATTTTTCTACCTGACACTTACTGGGCAGATAATGTAAGTGTCTATACACATTTTGTGTTAGTTTTATCATCTTTTTAAAAATTAACCAACTCCCACGAAATGTTCCCAGTTTTCCTTCCATCATTAGTGTAGACAGCTATAGGAGGTTAACTGAATAAAATTGGTCTCATACATGTAGAGAGCCAGCTGTCTCAGCCAAATTGGCAGGTGAATAATTTCTAAAGCTATTTTTGAACCTCTTCTGAATCATTTCTGAGTTTATTTCATTTGGTAACTTTTTGTGATCTGAATTATTTTTAACCTATTTAGTTACCTACAGGAATGAGTACATAGATTTTTTTTAGTATCTCAAGCCAACTATATTTATATTTTTTGTTAATTAACATACTAAAAAATGGAAATTATTATTAATACCTATAATTATTCATTTTTATAGTAGTGGGTCAAGTTTTCTGTGTAGGTTTTTGTTTTTTTCTTGTAAGCAGAATATATAAATGAAGATGTTAGCCTTGAAATAAAATATCCAATAAGCTGAATTTCTAAAAATATTAAGGGGAACTCCCTGACCAAGGTCTTTGAGAACAAAGTGCACTATATGCAGGGTTTTTTTTTCTGACATCAAATAAAATTGAACTGATTCCCATATATGGGAATCGCTAATCTGAGGCTAGTAAAATTTGTGGTTGTCCTTGTTCACCATTTACCTAAGAAGAGAAGAAAATAGATGGTGGATTTTGAATCCTATAGCTTGAGTCATGGAGCTTTGAAATGTCAGACCCAGATCTAAATTGAATATCAAACTTTGACAGGTAAAGTTGATTTGAGAAATGTTTGTCACTAATATTTAGAAGAGTACCTTGTCCAAGTTAGAAATAATAGGATGTAAATCAGAAACACTGTTATTGTTGTTAATTGGTTGTTTTTAACTGAGAGGAAAAATTTATAAATGCTCTAAGAATTGCTTCTGATAATTCCTCACATTTATGTCTTAACATCTTTCAATTTGGGTCACTGGCCTCGTGCCTAACACCTGTTTATCTTCACGGCTCCCAGGATTATTTCCTCACCTTTTACCCTCCCATTGGCAATAACTTTAGTGTAAGTTTGGAAGCATAACCAGATTCCTTATACACTGCCATCATCCTGATTTCTTTACTGATCTGAGGAGCGTATGATCAAGTGCTTTGAAGGGACTTCTTTTGCTGTATCACAGCAGTATAATGGAAACCCGGGTCAGCATTGTCACCCTGTTCTGGTTTCATTCACTATATCATAGCTCTTCTGTGCTGGTATGAATTATTGGCAGTTCACTGTTTGGGTATATTTTTGTTGAGAAGGATTGATGTTTTGTTAATAATCTCATAGTACTATAAAAGAAGTAAATCACTGTCCTGTGGGAGTTCAGGGAAAGGAGAGACCGCAACCGATTGGAACAGAGTTTCTTAACATTCTGGGATCTTTGCTGTTTGGGGCTGCCCTGTGCATTGTCAGATGTTTAACAGCATCCCTAGCTTTTACCCACTAGATGACAGTAGCATCTTCTTCATCCCCCATTATGACAAGAATATCTCCAGAAATTGCCAAATGCCCCCTGGGGACAAAAATTGCCCTTGGTTAAGCGCCACTGAGTTAGAGATATTGGGAGCAATAGCATTTGAATCAGGCTTTGAAGATGGGTAGGACTTGAGGGGATTGGTGGTAGGGGTGGGGGTGTCGTTGTTGACTTTCAAACAGAAAGAATGCCAAGAAGGAGCATAATCATATCCTAAAATATTCTGTTGATTCCCTAATAGTAAGGGGGAAGTGCAGTAAAGGTGTCTCTTAAATGTGACAGTTTGATAATATCCTTTTGGCAAATAGAATATTTTAAAGATGATTTTTCAAGGATTCCTTTATGTCAGTCCAGTATTGATGAAAGCGATAAAGAAAGAAAATGGGGGAAAGGGTGTTATTCACTGTGGTTTGAAGGTCTCCTCTAAGATTTTATACCATTTTTCTCAGTGTACTATGGAACAGGTTCTCCCAACTAGAGTAAATGCTGCATAAGAGTACCAAACACAGGGAAGCAAACTGAAAGGACAAAGATCATTATTTATGTCAGCCCCAGTTCATTATATATTTCAGCCTGAAGAAAAAGGGAGATTCTTGGTTCAAGACTAGCATGTCATTTTACATGGCAGCAGAATGCCTGGGATGCTAACAAAGGCTACTGAAAGGCTAAACCCTATTTGAACATCATTTTAGTCTAGCTAGACTTACTATTCCTAAACACAGTGGAATTGATGAACATTTTCAGGGTTTTTTAAAATAAAAAAATGTAGAATCAGAATGGTTTTTAATTTTTTTAACTTTTAGTTTTTAATTTTTATGGTATGCGGGGGGTTTAGCAAATGTGAAGAGAAAAATCCTCAAATCACATCACATACTTAAAATTTCCTATACAAGGCAAATATTAATAATATCAGTAAAATGCTGGGGTGGAATTCTGTTGTAGAAGTTATAGTTTTCTTAGTTCTTTTTTTCCCACTGCTGTATTTGTATATCACTTTGAATGGGGAAAATGGCTTATTTAAAATGGTCATCTGTCATCCAGTTCACATGGTGAGTCAAAGTGGAGCAGAGGAGTTGAATGGGAGAAGAAGCATGCTTTGGAGGTGGTATGTACCATAAAGGCCCTCAGCGAACCTTGGGTAAAAGGGAAAAACAAAACCACCTTGCCCTTTCTACTACTCCTCATTCTCCCAGACCTTCACTGAATTCATAGGGTTGGTTCATGGTTTGAAACTTGAGAGTGGACAGGTGCCTAGTTAGACCTGCTCTGGATGTGGAGGTGTCTGGTGATTAGAATGACTCTTTGTATATCTGTTCCCTCTTTAATTGCTTCCTTTTAACCTCAAGATTAGGCTTTTATTGCAGAATAAAATGCATATGAGCCATTCAGTTTTACTCCATTACCTCTCTGGCTTAGAATGAACCATCAGTAGAATTAACAAAAATTGCATCATAGAGTTGGAGAATTGCCACCAAGGAAGTGTTCTAGCCATACTACAGAAAAGATTCTTCCCGTGGGATTACTTCTCAGTAGAATTCTACAATTCAGAAGATAATATCAGTAAGAAAAACTTAAGTCCTGTTAGCTGTTAGAAAAACATATCCAATCAAAAACTTACTCCCAAGTAGTTTTAATTAGCCAATCTTAGAAATATCAAATTCAGAAAAAGCAATTTAGAGTTGAGGGGAGTACTGACTTATCTGGTCTAATTCAAAGCTAGCAGCTGGAATTGGATCATTGGGCTCACACTGTTGTTTATTA
Organism: Pongo pygmaeus; assembly: GCF_028885625.2. Classification (NCBI taxonomy): domain Eukaryota; kingdom Metazoa; phylum Chordata; class Mammalia; order Primates; family Hominidae; genus Pongo; species Pongo pygmaeus. The sequence goes on along the minus strand of NC_072396.2, from coordinate 136,608,833 downwards.
TCACTGGACTTGGTTATAATATGTGAGATCTCAGAATTGAACTCATCATATTAATTTAAACATTCAGAGATTTTAGGTCTAGTACATAAGAAATATAGCTAATCCCATCCCTTCTACCCTGGGTTCACTATAAACATTTAGTGAGCTTGCTTTCCTTCATGTGTGATTCCACCTCCATTCAAGGATTCTGTGCCATAGGTTCCGCTTTTGCTCTCTGTGTTTAATGGGTGACAGTGAACACGTTTAAAGATCTAGTCCTCCCACTCCAACCCTAGTAAGCTTCATGAGTATTATGCACATTAGGATAGAGAAACAAAACAAAAGATACTTAACAAAAACATAACCTGTATCAGAGGAATTCCAGCCTGAGGCCAGATGCAGTGGCTCATACCTGTCATCCCAGCACTTTGGGAAGCCGAGGTGGAAGGATCACTTGAGGCCAGGAGTTCGAGACCAGCCTGGGCTATGTAATGAGACCCCCTGACTCTACAAAAACTTAAAATAAAAAACTTAGCTGGGTATGGTGGTGTGTGCCAGTAGTCCTAGAGGTTCAAGAGGCTGGGGTAGGAGGATCCCCTGAGCCCAGGAATTCCAGGTTGCAGTAAGCCACGATTGCACTACTGCACTCCAGCCTGGATGACAGAGCAAGATCCTGTCTCTGAAATTAAAATTATTATTAAAATAATAATTTTAATGTTTTATTAAAATTATTAAAATCTAATGTTTTATTAAAATTATTAAAATATTTTAATGTTTTATTAAAATAGCACTTTTGATGATTTATTAACATTATTATTAAAATAATGATTTATTAACATTATAATTCCAGCCTGATGTTTTGCTAATACAACTAACTTTTAACTTGTATATAAAATGCTAATTAAATATGAAAGGAAATTCATTTTCAAAAAAAGTATTTTGGTTAAATCCCAAGAATATTATATCCCTAAAACTAGAAAAAAATTAAAAGTGATTATGATTACGTGCTAATATTTGTGTGTGTGAGAGAGAGAGACAATGCTAGTAAATACCATTGTATTTAGATAAGGTAAGTCCAGTTAGGCTAAAAAGACGTTCATAAACTGCTAAGCCTTTCAGGAGCCTTTGTTAACATACCAGGCATTCTGCTGCCACGTGAAATGATGTGCTAGTCTTGAATCAAGAATCCCCTTTTTTTCTTCAGGCTGACATAAATAATGATCTTTGTTCCTTTTGTTCTGTGTTTGGTACTCTCGTATACCAATTTACCCCACTTGGGAGACCCTATTTATTTCATAATTTCCTGAGCAAAAGGTTTGGATTAGTGTGTGTTTTTTGTTTTTTTTTTTTTGTACTTTCCTATAATATTGCATTAGTAAAAAGCTAAAAAGTAAAACCAAACAATTAAGTAAGAGTTTGAATAGAAGCTTCCAGAGATAAGATTTGTTGAGTGTCTTGCTGGAAACTTGAGAGCGAGGTCGAGGATAACTTGTGTTCTATCTTGAAAGCTGCAAGTTATACATTTGGAACGTGCTTGAATGTGATATCCTGCAAGTTAAAAAGTACTGATTTGACCAGCTGCTTTTAAACCTTCAGTGATTTATTTTTACGTAAATGAAAGTGTTAGTATATTGAAAATTTTGCTGTCACTGTGGAGCAAGAACGTTTACACTTGAAATTCTAATCTGAAAGAGACTGTTGTTTTTGTTTAATGCAAGCATTTTATTTCAGGATTTATTACTGCAGATAATTATAATTTATTACTCTCTTGAAAAGTAGCTAGTATTAATACTTTGTTTGCTTAAAGGTATGCCTAATGTTAATATTGCAGAGCCTAACTCAGGATTTATCTATATCTCTTGATTTCACAGGAGTATTGTCATCCTGTGGATGTGGATAGACCAAATGTTACCCAGGTTTTTAGAGGGTGGGAGGTGATTAATATATCGTGTTTTATTCAATATAGATGATGGTTAGTAAAATGATTTGATTATTAATATTTATTTTGGCTAGAAATAAATAATAACTACTTTCTCAATTTGATTTTAGAGAATGCTTGAAGAGGTCTTCAATATTTAAGAGAAATAATCATTTTTGAAAATCCCAACCTCTTTATAATTGTTTGATTTTAAAAAGGAAATGAAAATTTATAGCAAATTCATTAATTCAAACTAATTGAAGGAAGTCTTGTCTAAATTACTAAAAAGTGTTCATAATGAATAATTTTTATTCATAATACTGCATATATAATGAAATGCCGTTGTGTTCAAGTAGGTATAGAAATTCCAGCTAGGCTAAAAAGTATAAAGCTCCTTAGTCTGAATATCAAAATTACAATCCTGGTAGTCTAGAAATTTATAACATAGTTGGAAAAGGAAAACAAATTTACAACAACCCTGTGAAGAAAGTATTTTTATCCCTTTTTCAATGATGAGGAAACCAGACTTGCCCAAGCTTAAATAACTGGTGTCCTAATTAACAATTTAATGCAAAATGTCTTTTAATTGGAAGAATGTTTCTATAATAATTTCTAAAGAGGCAGACTTTTGTTCTATTTTTTCCTAATGTGTTTAGGTAACAGAATTTCAATAATGAGCAGAGTGATGTTCTTTAATAGTAATCATTTTTATGATATAGCTGCTAATAAAGCATTATCTCAGGCTCTTTGAACACTAATAGAAGTGTAGCTGTCAAATGAAATTAAAATTATGCATTTATAAACATTGGTAGAGCCCTTAAATGATTATAAACTGGTTTCCCTTGGCATTCTTTCATAGTTGCTGTTCTACTTTTGTTTCTGGCTTTATGATAACATTTTTTATCTCATGCGTTCAAAAACAAACATAACTCTACTCCCCTAGAAGCTATTTGGTGATTCAGCACAGTTGAAGGACGCTCTATCTGTCTGAATGATAGATTTTTTTTTCTATTGTTCTGCTGTAAGGGCAGAAATCTGTGAGCTATAAGATCAGGGAATGAGGAATCCCAGTCATAAAAGATCTTGTGGTTGGGAGGATGTCCCCAAAAAAGGGCAGACCCAAGTGAAAAATGTGAACTGCTGCTATCACCTAGCATCTGACCTAACCTAGGCACCTAGTAGGTGCTCAATATCTAGACCTTGATTGAATTTCCTTCCTTCCTTCCTTCCTTCCTTCCTCCCTCCATCCCTCCCTCTTTCTTTTCTTTTCTTTTTTCTTTTCCTTTCTTTTCTTTTTTCTTTCTGCAGTCCTCCCACCTTGGCCTCCTAGAGTGCTGGGATTACAGACATGAACCACTGTGCCCGGCCTGAATGACGTTTTCTTATTTTAATCTCTCAAAAAACTAAATTTAGGAAAAGTCTAACATACTGCCAATTAACTCATAATTAACATGCATTTGATAACAATACCATTTCCAGTTAAAATGTGAAGAGATCAAGTTCAAAGTAGAAGCAGCATTTGCAACAACTTTTATACTGTAAGATCATTTAAACCAGTAAGGACATTTTTAATATTGCATAAGTATAATACAAGTACAAGGCATAATAATATTATAAAAATAAGCTAGAATAGCTACACACATGCACACACAAAGTAAATTCTATCCAATGCATCACTTCTGTGTTTCTATTTTTTTTAATGACTTATCAGGATAAGGGAAAATTAACTTTCTACTTTAACTGAAGTTTGTTATTCTTGTTACCACTTCTCTGTGTATATAGATCTGTTGTCAGTGTTCTCTTTTTAAACTATATATTTCTACATTTTTATGACATGTTTATCTTAATTGCAGATAAAACTCAGAGGAAATTTGCACAGATGCTGCTTTGGAGAACTTTACAACCTGGGTTGCAGAACTGAGCCTTGGTAAACCTGTCTCTATTACAGCATGTTGCCATACATCTATTTAAGTGCGTAAGGTCTTTGGCCTTCAAGATCCATCGACCTTAAACAGGAATGCTTAGCACGTTTACCATACGTTTAAAATCTATTCTTTATCAATCAGTCCTTTTATAGCTTTCTAAGTTCTTATTGATGGCTAATATGCAAGGGTTAATTTTTAATATTTTAATTGATTTCTTTAATCAGTTTCTCGACTTGTATTTATTAAATACTCAAACTCAGTATTACCTACTCAATGCCTTTTAAAAGAAAGTTATAATGGAGAAAAAATTGAGCCTTAAACAAATGGTTACTTCTGTATATTACCTCGTACCAGTGCTTCATCCTATTTGTAAAATCTTTCTCCTTTAAAATTATTGGTTAATAGTTTGAGACTTTGTTTACGTGTGGCAGTGTTGTAAAAAGAAACTAAAGATCACATTTTACCTGTATGGATGGAATATCCCTTTTCTTCAAGTGCAGTTTGTGATGTGTTGTTTTTTTTTTTTTTTGTAATTAACATGTTCTGAAAGTTACAATTGATATTTGAAATTGACTGTAGAGCATTTAGTTGAAGAGTTAAGCATTCAATTCCATTAGGTTTTCACATGTGTTAATCTCATTTACAGCATTGAATTGCGGCAGTAACATTTTCCTTTCTGTGAAGTTCTAAATTTAGTTATGACCTATTTAGCAATGCCTTTGAAAAGGGATATTGTATCCATGGTAAATTAATTGTATACCTAAACAGAGATAGCTCATCTTTGCCTATCAGGCTTGTAATTGACATCTAGTAGACTTCTGCACATGTAAAACTGAATTCAAATAAAATCATACACACTTTCTAGTTCTTAATATTTGTCTTTCTGAATAATAGTTTAAAGCAATATTTGTTAAAGTTTTCTTGCACTATCACAATTGCTTTTTAGTTATTTCTCAAGAAGCATGTTCGTAGTAGAGACAAAATCTGTGTAACAGGAGGGAGAATAGCGCCAAGTCTCTGGGCTATTTTTTATTTTTGCAAATGTGCTTTCTAATAGCCATTGCCTTCCATGTTGTTTACCTAATCAGCACATTTTGTCTGAATACTTGAACATTTTAACAGTAACGCAGGTATAGAATCAGAAAGGAAACTTATGCAGAGTAATATTTTGGTTCAGTTTTAACATCGTGACAATGAGGGCTTTTTCTAGCAATGATTTTTAAATTGTATAAGTTTGACAGTATTTTATTGTTGGGTTTTTATTTGGTTTTAGTTGTGTGCTTTTCATTTGCAGAAGTTAGTAACTGCAGCTCACCTACTGCACCAAAGTTCTTGATTTTAGGAGCCCAGCTTTAGTCATTTGAACATGCTTCTAAATAAAATAAAACAAAACCAAAACTATACTTTTGATCTATAATAAGAGCTCAATAACTTTGTCAAGGAAAGCTCTAATATATGCAGTGATGGTTTATGAAAGGGTGTGGCAATTTTAAATTTATATTGTGTGTGATGTTCAAATAAAGTGGTATCTACATTCATGTGATTTATGGGTCAGCATGACCATTAATTATTGAGTAGAAATTGATTAAACTTTGATTTCCTTTTTTAAAATCGTGTTGCATTTGATTCCTGAGCAAATTCCCCCAAAGTGAACTCTTGTTCTTAAATTTTGAATTTTATGGTGAGATTGTAAAGATAGAGGCAATTGAAACATTGTTCCTTATTTATGAACTGCTTGAAGTGAATACTTAAGTTTGCACTTTAATACCAAACTTAAAACCAAACACTCATTTAAAAGTAGGTTAAGTGATCATGGATCATTGTTATTAGCTTTGTGGCTTGGTGAAATTCTAAAGGAATCAAATAATTCATCATGATTTAAATTTTCTAGAGATTTTGATTTTTTTTATAATGTTTCTTTCCTGTAGATTGTGTTCTTGTTTCTCTCTCTCTCTCTCAAAATTACAGTGTTCATTGTCATTGACCTCAGCAGCAAATTTGACTTGAATTCACTTAGGATCGCAGGAATCAGGGGAAAGTGATTTTAAAGGTGGTTTCTCCAGCACATTTTAAGAAAAGGGACCAAAAGTTATTTTAGCTTCCTCAATAGATTGCATGTTGCTTATTAGGATAATAAATTAATATTAAATGCAATATATGTCTTGTCTTTACTATGGCATCTATTTAGGAGTTGTTCAAATCACTGCAGTAGGGCTCTGCAAATAAAATAATGTAACCTATTATCATGGATCTAATGTACTGTAACTTTATCAGTGAAAGGTAAAATCTCAAATAACAAGTACAAACATTGAACAATTACCTATAAAGATTTGTAAAAGTAAAATTTTTCCAATAGATTTCATTCTTGTCATTTTGTAAGACGACCCTGCAGTCCACCTGTTTGTAACTTTTTTAATAAAATAGACATCTGTATTACTGAGGTTGGTTTCTTTAATTATTTGGTGTATTGCTTCATGTTCTGGATTTGCTAACTTATAAATCTTTCTCAAAACTGAAAATCATTACTTTTTATCAAAATATGTGTATTGCAATACATGTTTAAACAAAGTTAAACATTCATTTGCCTGTTTCCTTAGTTACCATTCTGGCATATTTTGGGGGAAAACAGAATGATATGCCCTAAAATATAATATGTAATCAATTTGAATAATTTGTAAATAAGTCAGAAATTATAGACAATGGCTGAAAATGAATGATATGTATAACCTGATCTACATGCAGAAAGTGGCCAAACGACAAATTTGTTCACTGGGAATTGTCCATGTATAAAATATTTCAGACAATATATTTTTTTGGAGGCAATCTTGCTCTGTCACTCAGGCTGGAGTGCAGTGACACAATCATAGCTCACTTCAACCTCAAACTTCTAGGATCAAGTGATCCTCCTGCCCCAGCCTCTTGAGAAACTGGGACTACAGAGGCTTGCCACCATGCCCAGCTAATTTTTCCATTTTTTTGTAGAGATTGGGGGGGGGTCTCACTATGTTGCCCAGGCTGGCCTCAAACTCCTGGAATTAAACAACCCTCCTGCCTTGGCCTCCCAAAGTGCTTGGATTACAGGGGTGAGCCACCATGCCCAGCCCAGGTTTCAGACAATATTAAGCAATACAATTAAATTTTGAAATATTAAATTAAGGAAATATGACACGATTATTTTGTTTTATCCAGTGAAACATTTTGACAATCACTTTAATTCACTGCCCAATTCAATATTTTTTTAAATTGTTGAATAGATTTTTTTAACCTCAATTTTTTTAAAAGGTTTTTTTAATTATACTTTAAGTTTTAGGGTACATGTGCACAATGTGCAGGTTAGTTACATATGTATACATGTGCCATCATTCTCAGTAAACTATCACAAGAACAAAAAACCTCAATTTTAAAAAATCATTATCAATCTTTTCTTTGAAGTTGGACAGTTCTGTCTATCCAAATGTACATGGACTGCATTTTAAAAATATTTGTAAATGGGTAGTTTTATATACCTGTATCATATAGAAAATACCTTATTGTTTATTACCATCGATTATTGGCCTTCAGTTGGGCTCCAGATGCTCCATATATGCTGCCTTAGATGCTGTCCTTGCAGTCAGTAAATAACATTTTTTCTACAATGAAGGCACTCAGGATTTCAGGGCCTTCCACCTTTTTTCCACTAAAGGAGTGGTATCCCTTCATCCAGCAAGGTCAACGTGTTTAGCCAAGTGAGTAACGGTGAGAGGACAGAGGGAGGTAAGAGCTAAGGGAAACTAGCCTGACGAGCCAAATCAGCATTGAGTATCAGTAAGGGACTCTGTCACAGCCAGACTACCTTTATCTCCTCCCCATTGTCCTCTTCATGCCATTCTTATCCTGGGAAAAGATTCACCTAGTCTTAACACTTTTCCAGGTTATAGCATCTTGGAGTCAAGCTTCAAGGCTATAAGATTTCTCATTTAGATTTAAAGCAGAGACAGTTTTTTGGTTAAACTTCAGCGTGTACACATATTAATCTCATTTGAACTTTACCACTAGCTGGTGTTTTGGAGTTTATCGTTCCCATTTTACAGTTGATGAAACCAAGCTCAGGAAAGTTGTGCCTTAAGTTCATAAAGTTAAGGTCAAATGATTAAAATGTTGAGAAAGTTTCTTTTGGAGAAGTTTTCAAATATATCATTGGGTAGAGTCAGATGGGTACTATTAAAATTATAAAGCTTATGGAAACAAGATAAAAGCAAGAAATAACTATTTTAAGTCAGTGTGATGGTCCATATGTAACAAAATACTAGCGTCCTTTTTAAAGGTAATGTGTGTTATATTACTAAAGTTTATGTAAGTCATAAGCTATTTTCATTATAGCTATTTTTCTTTGGAAAGGCAATGTCTTAAATCTAGGATTTGGCAGCCTTTGACCACCAGGCAGAATCCAGCCCGGTTAGCAGTGCCAAAAGAACCATAGTTAGATTTAGCAGCTGTATTCTGAATCAATCGAATCAATCGCAAAGGAGAACCAGAAGTGCAGCTGATCTTCAACTCGTCTTTTGTCAGCACAGAGCCATATCCCTGTGCTTAAAAGCATTGTTCTCAATGGGTGAGGTCATCCCACTCCCAAGCTCAATGGTCCTGGTATGGTGTTATAATTTATGAGTGTTCTCCCATAGATTGTGAATTCCTTGAAGGTAAGGACTTTGCCTAAGTCACCTCTTCATCCTTAGTGCTTATCTGTGGTACTTTATAGTGTTCAATAAATATTTGATGAAGTTATAGTAACAGAATGAGTAAAGCAGTTGGGTGTTTGCTGTTTAGAAAATCCTAACCTTGACATTTTCTGCTGGTCTTTTAAAATTTATAACATTTAGGTAGTGTGGGAAGTGCATTTTCTCTCCCCCATCCTCTGCAGTGCTAAATTGTTATTTGCTTGTTTGTTTTGCTTCCTGTTTTTGTTTATAATAGTTGTTTCTAAACTCACTTCCAGGGAAAATGTATATCATAGAGAGATGGTCCATACAGGCACACTGTGAATATGGACTAGAGGGCCTTGAGTCTAAAACTAAATCCTCTAAGACTCTAGGGACAAGAATACAATCAAGAAAGGGTATTTGCTATCCATGCCTGAGTTTCCTCTCCAGTAGATCCTGAAGCTTACCTGGACCTGTTCCTACTTCATTCTTAGGCAAATCAGAGAAATGTTTATAGAGGATTCCTAAAACATCTTAAGTATTTTCCCTTAATGAGGCATTAATTCCTGTTCTTCCAACTTCTCCCTTCCAAAATTTCGGGTGATCTCCCACCTATCTCCCTGCAGTCAATTCCTCTGCTTTTCCTTTGTCTCTGCCCCATTCCCTCATTGTACCTACAAACTAATGTGCACCCTCATGTAACTAAACTCCTACCCTGTCCCTTCCATTTTTTCTACATGAATCATGAATAGTTTTATGAGCACTAAAGCTATTGGAAGTAAAAGTTTCTTACTCTGCTTCCCACAAGCTCCAAGACTCAGTCTCCAACTTTTTTTTTTTTTTTTTTTTTTGACGGAATCTTGCTCTGTCGTCCAGGCTGGAAGTTCAGTGGCGCAATCTCGGCTCACTGGAACCTCTGCCTCACGGATTCAAGCGATTCCCCTGCCTCAGCCTCCCAAGTAGCTGGGATTACAGTCACTTGCCACCACGCTTGGCTAATTTTTGTATTTTTAGTAGGGACAGGGTTTCGCTGTTGGCCAGGCTGGTCTCAATCTCCTGACCACAGGTGATCACCTGCCTCGGCCTCCCAAAGTCAGTCTTCAACACTTTTGACAACAATAATTAGAGACATTTTCAGGCTGCCCTTAAAGCAACTTAAGGTTATCCCCCAAAATGTTAGCCCTACATGTGTGCTTCAATATGAGTGGCCTGTGCAGTCTGCCAAGTAACCAGAGACTCCTGGGTGCCCCAGAAAGCCCCTCCAGGAATTGGCTCCTGAGGCACTATATACTTTCTTACTCGTGCTGTAAGCTCCAGGGAGTGCCCTGGGCTTAGTAGCTTGAAGTTCCTACCAGCTGCTGTAAGCATTAAAAGTTGAGGAAATGGTGGGGGCGGGGGGGGGGGGTTGTTAGAGCCCATGCTGAACTTTTCTTGGAGTTTGAAAGTGGGTGGATGTTAAATCCAAAATTGAGAAATAGAAGGATTTCTGAGGGCTCTGACCCTTCAACTAACCCCAGTTTGGGGGTTTGTTGTTCCTCCATTTAAGAGGGAGCCATAGGAAGCCTGGATACTAGCAGACACAGTTTTCCCTGTTTTTTTGTAGTCCCTCTTTGGGACATATGTGTGGCTATCCTTAGAAAAATCTCAGCTGAAGTGTAGACATTATGCCATGCCCCAAGATAGCTCTGAGAATGTTCTTGGTCCTTTGCTTAGGCCCCAAAATATACAGAGGTGAATGGAAGGGGTGGACATTTAAAAGACAGACACGGGCTTTATCATGTTGCTTGGTCGCAAACTGAGACTGTGTTGGGTGCTTGAGTCCCTCTGGAAGCTATGGCATGGAGAATGAAGCCCGTGCTCTCTAACTCAAAAAATGTCTCAGCTACAGACCTTTTGCTGTCCGACTGGTTAAAGAGAATAATTGCAGTGACCTAGCAATGGAAACCTAGCCCAAAAAAGAGTGACTTCTCTTGGACAGTAAGTAGTTGCTTAGTGAGAAAGATTCTAGATTCCAGACAAAAATGGGACAAGAAGATCAGTCTTTATTTAACATTTGCCAAGCTTCTAAGTATGTGTCAGGCACAGTGCTATGAGCTGAGTTTATAGGAGGAATGTGATATGGCCTCATCCTCTGGTGGAACTTATATTCTCGCCTAAGAGACAGACTTTTAAGCAATAATTAGGAGGCAATGTGACGTATGCACTAATATCAGCATGTGCCATATGCCAGGGAGCTCAGAGAAGGAAAGGGATTTATTTTTCCTGTAGGAGTCAAGGCAAGGTCAGAGGAACTTGCCTTGTGGGCTGATTCTTGAAGATTAAGGAGCAATTTGCAGTTAAGAACATCTCCAGATAGACTTTGAGAGAGGAGACTCAGGAAAGGCGTAGAGTCCTGAGTGTGCCTGGCAGGCTTGGGAGACCTGGAGTTAGCAGGGATGTCAAGAGGGGCTGGCTAGAATAAGAGTGAGAAAGAGTGATGGGAGATGAGGGTAGAAAGCAGCACAGGCTGGAATGTGAGGGTCTTGCATGCCATACTGAGCCTTCGAGGATTTCTCCTGGCAACGATGGGGAGTCACTGGCCTGCTGCAGCAGAGTGGTAGGAGCAGATTGGGGTTTTAGAAAGACACAAAAGTGAAGGATAGTTTGGAGGGGTTTACCTGGGGCAGGGAGATCTGTAAGGAGACCACTGCAATCATATAAATAAGAAAGAGCAAGAGCTTTAATAGCGCACAATTAGGGAGAATGAAGAGATGGTGATAAATTATAGTGGCCTAAGATATGGATTCAAGTCCCAAATCTGATCAATCACATTCTTCAGCTTAAAAATCTCTC